>NC_137171.1:67493287-68146787 GCF_951804945.1 Podarcis cretensis | reverse complement strand
CATATGGGTCAAATACCTTAACACACTTATGCTCATGCCATAACCAGGATGGCACCAGTATGGGAAGAGGAAGGTATATGATATTGTGTATGTGTGTGTGTGTGTGTGTGTGTGTGTGTGTGTGATGGGAGGATCCAAATAGACAAAGCTCGGATGTAGCTTGATGTAGTCTTGGTAGTTCACGTAACGATGAACAGGAAGTCTGGTGTAAGATTTTTAGACGCGTTAATTAACCAGCATGAACTGTACTGTGAACAAAGATCTCAGTGCAGCAATTTCTTGCGAGGACAGAGGTATGCTTGAAACGTCTCTTCCTGCAAGGGCTGTCTCATTGACTGCAAAAGTGGTAAAATTCTGCCTATGCATCCCTTTGAACATGCACTCAGAGATCTGAAGTGAATGGGGCAGTGTGCAGGTTCATAAGTTCTATGTGTGCATGACCATTATGTTTGAGTTGCTCTGTCATTAAGGTAGCCGATCTGGGGAACATTCAGCACTTTTTAGTTTCATTGGTTTCAGTGGGAGTATCAAGCATGTGCTTCAATCTCTTTCTCTCATTGAATTAAATGAAACTCCAAAGCACTTAACCTTGCTTGGATTGTGCCTGATGTTTCTGTTGGGCTTAGGCCTGAGCTTTGCTTGGGAAAGTCAAGGACACACTACCTTCCAACAGGAAATACCTCCTTAAGAGTGACTATGGTTCTGCTCCCAGTGTTGATCCTTCTATTCCATCTGGAACAGCTGCAACTGGAATAACGATTGCCTTCCTGAACGTGTCATTTTGGAGTTATTGGTCATTGCTCCAGTTCATCGTGCAAGTTACCTACAAACCTATATGTGGAAAGCACCATAGTATGTAGCGAAACGTATGCATTCCTCTCTATTTTAAGCACACAATGGCCCTGTGAGTAAGGCTATGTTAAGAAATAGTGATTGGTCATCTAAGGAGCTTTGTGGCTGGGTGAGAATTTGAATTCAGGTCTCCAGAAGTCACCCAAGGCAAGTGTTTAACACACAACACCACCTTGGCCTCTCTTCCAGCCTTTCTTCATAGTCCTCCTTGCACCGTGGCACACACTGCCTCAGTATAACAGGAGTGAGAGGGTTGGCACCACTCATTTGATGCAATGGTATTTTCCTAATCTGCTGATTAGTTGCGGGGAAAGAGCTTGGAAACGTCTTATTTGGCCCATGCCAAATGAGTGGTCCCTGCCGCTTTCTTATTCCTGGAAAGTGGCTTGAAGATGATGGCTACAAGCTTCGCTTTTATTTCAGGGGCAAGTTCTGTGGAGAATATGTAGTGTACCTATATTCTTTTCAGTGTAAAAAAGCCCTTAAAGCATCTGGCTGAAAGGCAGGGCCTGATCCTGACAGGGTAGCCTAGAAAACACTGAGCACTCCCCACCCAACTTTGCAGGGGTGAGTACCTTAAAGGACCGGGCTTTTCTTTTGTTTCTCTTCACAAAACTTCAAATGTCCTATTCATAGCTATTGATTTCTTAATGCTAGCTGCTACTTCAAAGTGTGTGCAGGGGCAAAGAGGACAGAGGCGGCCCATAGGATTACCTGGGTCAACAGAACTAAGAATCTTTTATTCCATTTCATGTATTATTAAAAAGAGAGTTTTTTGGGGGGTGTAGATAGGTTCCCCTCCTCTTTTTTATGGATTGCGGGGGAGAGCAGAACGGAGAAAATCCAGAAATATCTAATCTCTGAATCATAGCTGTGAAGTAAATCTGATTTTGGGATCCCTTTGTTGTACTTGAAAAATGTGCCAAGGCAGTGGAAATACACGGGGTTCCAATATTAAGAAAAAGGTTGCTTTGATTAATTTGGGGTTTGCCTGTCTGCAGAGTGATGTGGAGTGGCCTTTTCTTGCTGAAGGATGATAGGACAGGTGACTTTTCAACCTTGACTGTAGAGCCACATTGTACAGAACCCCGGCTTCTCTGTAACAGTTATGCGGCTTCTTCGGAAATCATTAATTAAGAAGCAGCAACAAACATCTGTTATGCCAGAGAGTGACGGCCAATTGAAGTTTCCTTTCCTGAGTACTTGTGGTGGACCAGATCCACATTGCCCCTTTACACCTGATGTTGTACACCATGCGTACATGTGTGTGAACATGCTTTTATCAATCACTAGGATACTGTCTGGTGAACTCCTATAATTTCTTCGCAAACTTTAAATATATAAATGATTTTTTTTTAAATGAAACAATGCCAGAAAAGAGTATGTTCTTTTCTAGTGGAAGTTAGACCTGCAATGGCTGTGTTTAGAGAAGAGAGGAGCTTAGTTGCTTTGCAAAAACTTAGATGGGAAGGTGTGGATAGACGAAGCTTTTACTGTACTTCCATTTACTATCTTCTTTGAGAATCATTGCTTCATTGGCACCAGCAGCTTAACCGAGCAACTCAATGGTTGCTCGGTGCCACCTCCAGGTTTTGAGGGGCTCTTAGGCTAGGTGGTCCCCTGCTCTGTCACATGTTTGCTTGCCTTCTTCCGTCTGCACAACTACCTAGAGAGGGAGCATACAAATCAATATGGCTAACCTGATCCAAAACACCCACCCACCTCACTCACACACGAAAACAAAGATCACCACAGCCAATCACAAACAAACAATCACACCCTAGGCCAACCCCAACCTCTCTCACCACCAAAGGAACACAAGTGAACAACACAAGCAACACTGACACCAAACTCTACATACATTAAGCATAATAGAAACATCGCCACCCGACCCCACCCCCATCCATCTTCCCTCCCTCCACCCCCTTTCTTTTTTCTTTCTTTTCTTTCTTTTTTCTCCCCCTAATGCCTCAACAAATGAAACGGATTTGTAAAAATGCTACATGGAAAAAAATATATGAGGCATTACACTTACCTCTGTAAAACAAGAAAATCCATAATAATATATATATATATTTATAAAAAAAACTACCTAGAGAGGGAGTGTGCAGAATACTGCACAGTAGTGAGCAGCAGGGTAGGGTGATAGTGCTCACTTTACCTCCCACTTATTGTGTTGCTGATGTAAGTAGTAGACAGGCAGGTCAGCAGGGTGCAAACCAGCTGGAGGAAGCACCACCTTGGTGTGTTTGCGCTGCACAAACTTCTCCTTCTCTACCTCCTGGTAAGCAGCAGTAACATGGGCAATGAGCAGAGCACCGCTTCACTGCCCCATCACTTGCTACTGACGCTACTCCACCTATTTATTCTTACCACAGCTTGTATGATTAGAGAAGGCAGATGAAGAGGTAGCAACACCAAAGCGGAAGAGCAGCAGGGTCAGGAGGCTCTGGGCCATTCCCTGCTGCAGGGTGTGGAACTCAGCACAATGTGAACCAGTGATGTTAACCCCTGATGCTGCTGCCATCAAGTTTCAGCTGAAGAGCGGAGGGTCCATGGACTTATGAACCACCTAGGTCAAGCGGCAACCAGCAAGAGGAAAGGATCCTTTTCATATGATGCAGATGCTGCAGTGCCGGCCCTATAGCATCCAGCACCTGCACCACCAAGCGGTGGTGAAATTGCACAAGTACAACATGATGGCGCTGAAACCACATAAAGCAGTTCTTCCACCTCTCAGCTTCCATTTAGTGACTGCCTGGTGGCCAGTAAATGCACTAGAGTATAACTGCTAGAATGCACTGTGGTCATCAATACTTTCATATAATCCAGTAAAGCAAAAATCTATTTCATGCTGTTAATAAGATGGGTCAAATTACACTGTGATCTATAGATCCTACACAGAAGGTGGCAGATTTTTTAGAAAGGCATTTAATACAGCTTCAGAAAACAAGCAGCATGTGTCAAGAGCGTAGCATGCACTGAAATTTCTCTTTCTCTTTTAACATCCTAGCGTATTTCCTGTCGTAAGAGTTCTGGAAAAGTACAGGGTGCGCTATACAATGTTGTCTCTGTGTCATTTTGGGAACTGTGCACAGGCAGTTGTGATCAGATATATTAAAGTATAAATGAAAAGTTTACTTCCAAAATTATAAAGGAGAATATTTTAAGGTGGTTCCTACCCCCCCATTAAAAAAAAAAAGTCCTCTATCATTTGTGGCACTTTAAAATACTTGTGACACTTCTTTAGTATATGAAAATCTATATTCCAAATGAATGTGACATGTTTGATGCTGTTAATCTGCTCTGGGTATGAAGTAGGTCGTTAAAATGTGTTATTTCATTACCTTGAAATTATATCCTGGATGTTATTAAAGTGACCCAGATATAGACTTTCACAGCAGCCGTTGAAATGCTATGAACAGTACTTTTTTGTCTTCAGTTCTTAGCTCCTGGAAAGGTGTAGGCAGATGAAGATAAATCTAGCACAGGCCATTTCTCTGGTTACAAACCTTTGTTCCAGTGCAAATAAAGGTTTTATATATACAGGGTTCATTATAACAGAATTTTAATTGCTTTAATCTGGCAAAACTCCCTAGTCAGACAAGAATGTTTTTTTCCTCCCCTTTCTTCTTTTAAGATATAATGGAAATACCTCTTCTTGGATTCTGCAGTTTGGTATCCTTTCATTTTTTAAAAAATCCCCTAGATTAGAATATCAACAAAGTTATTCTAGAGGTTGTTAAAGTTGTGTTTCTTTCGGGATAGCCGGATTTTCATATTCTGAATGCACTGCTCCTAAATACACTTTTGGACTGAAGGGAAAGTACTTTGGAAGTAGGGTGTGTGTGTGTGTGTGTGTGTGTGTGTGTGTGAGAGAGAGAGAGAGAGAGAGAGAGAGAGAGAGAGAAAATATGTTATAAAGAATAGCCATGTTATGACTTGAACTGACACTCTAGCAATCTATATTATAGCAGCACCAGGCATCTCCAGCGTGGCTTTTCCAACTATATCATTTAGCTAACACTTGGAGACACAATAGTTTTGTATATATCTGTATGGAACAGTGTTGGCTAACACGCCTTTAATAAGAGATTGTCTTCTGCCCTGCCATATGCTACGGGAGCAGCCACCCGTTCTGTGGGGCTTTTGATTCCTCTCAATAAGATTATTTCAAATACTCTAATCCCGAATCATTGACATGAATACAAAAGCCTAGTGACATCTAATAGATGCCTCTTAGCTTTGCTTTTTTCCTCTTGTTCCTTGCCTTTTTCTTCTTTTTTTACCTGACAAAAAGCTTACAGACACTTGGGCTCTGTCTCTCAGTAGCAGCATGGGGGGCTGCTCATGAAATATAAAGGAGGAAAAAGGACTGACATAGGGCTGATAAGCCACAGAGCAAAGGACCATAGATTAAAAGTAAATGCCAGTAAATCCTATCCTGTACACTCACTTGTTCTTTTATTGTTTTCTTTAACTCTTCCTGTGCTGGAGGAAAATGCAGGCTGAGACCAGTAAAGGGGAAGACAGGCAACAGACGAAACTTAAGATTAGCTTGTTGCTCCCTTTCGTGTCAGTTTTGACACATTTCCTGGGGTCTGCCTGACACAAATGCAAGGTGGCTTTTAGTTGCTAAAGTCGCTTTGAAATTATATTTTCAGCCAGCATGTAAATTAACAGGTTGGTTAGAATATCTTATTATATACAGAACATTAAACAGATGATACCTTTCCTACTTGGCAGAAAACACAAGTATGACTATTTATTTATTTATTTATTTATTTATTTATTTATTTATTTAAGCCATTTATATGCCATTTCCCCAAAAGATGTGTTTGAAGTGGCTTGCAACAATTATATAAAATCATTAATAAAGACATGTCAAACAACCTTTTGCTAGTCTTTATTGTATTCTTCATTATATTCCTCTGAGGTAGTTACTGTTATTCCCAGGCTAAGGTACGGCAACTTGTCTCAGGCCTGCAACGCATTCTTTGGAGAAATGAGACCTGAACTCATATCCACATTTAATTCTCTATCCACTGAACTACTCATCAGAGATAAATTAAGAATAAAATAAACTTCATGGGCAGGCTTCAGCTAACAAACCCCATCAGCGGAAGCCCTGCACAAGGGCTTCTGCTAACTCAATGGGGCTTTCCCCGTCCCCCCAGAATTGGTAATAGCGTAATGCTGACCTCAGCCTCATGTTTTATATTTCTATAAAAATATAGAAAAATATATATTAAAGTTCCAAGGTTAAGAAAAAAACCCTCCTATTAACCATCTTTGGACATAAAACAATGTGTTGAACTCGGACTTTGTGATGCTTACAGCAGACCCACTGAAACCTTTGGAATTTAAGTTTTGAATTATTTTTGTCCCATTGATTTCAGTGGGTCTACATTAAGCATGGCTAAGCCAGGATCTAACCCTGTGCTGCTGGGACTTATAGGGTATGTTCATATTAGTGGCTTAAAATGCAACAGGATCATTTCTGCTTCCCTGAATTTGCATGGTGTTGCCCCTATGAAGGGCTGTGTGTGTGAGAGAGACAGAGAGAGAGAGAGAGAGAGAGAGAGAGAGAGAGAGAGGGGTATCTTCACCTATATGCATGACCTTTTTGGTTTCCTTGTTCCCACAAGCCCCACTCCAATTCATGAAGTTGTCAGCTGCACGCACAAATATTCACATTACCACTTACTCCGTGCCCAAATTTCTAGTCTGATAGATGCTGGTTGGAGGAAAAAATGCCTCAAACGAGAAACATGCCACTATGGATTATGGCTAATATGAACGTGGCCACTTACACTGGATGTGGTGTAAGTGGCTATGTGAACACTTGCTAGGCAGCAAACTCCACAGAACAAAGGATAATTTACTTCCAAATAAATATGTATAGGATTCTGCTGTCAACCCTAAATCAGAGACTCAAATATATTATTTGATACGATTAACATTTGTTATCTGTCATTAGGCCTGAATGTACATTTTCAAATGTTCACAAAATATTTTGTTCTACACAAAGGGACTAAATACTTCTCTCCAAATACTGCCATGTTCGCATTCAACAGAGTCAAGCTTTATTTGATCTCACCTAATAATCCTCCTATGGGGCCAAGAGGAAGCACTTCCCCCAAACACTTTCGGACTGATTCTTTGCTGTCAGAAGCTGTTACTGGGGGAAAGAAAAAAACCCCAAAACTATTAGCACAGACTAAATTCCCTACTGTAATTGGTTATGAAGGTGGCAAAGCCTGTCAAATCATGATGATATCTGGATTTCTCTCTCTCTCTCTGTCTCACTTGCATCAGATTACAGTTAAAAACTTTAATGATTTTGAAGTAACCATCTGTATTCAAAATGTGGATTGTCGTTCAGTTTCAAACAGGTCTAACTCCAGAGTCAAAGTTCTACCTACCTCTGTGATCTCTATGAAATTAACCTTTCAGTTAGATTTTTTGGCATCTGTCTAACAGCATATCCATTGGCTGACATCCCAGATGTTAAGTTTCTCTAAGTGGATGTTAAAGAACATTTTACCTAGCTCAAATTTGGTAGAAGAGTGACAAGAGCAAGGAATAAATGTTTCATATAATCGCTGCAGAGTTCTTTCCAAGAAGTGGATTAGCAAATTTCAGTGTCATACAAGGATTTTTTCCAGTGTTTCCCGGTATAGTCGACTTCAGATCTTTAAGATCTATGCTTAGGGCTCAGACATGTGTTTACAAATGTTCATGCTCAGAACAGATATTCCTTCCATCTTTGCAGTGATATAAGGACAGGGTTTTATATCAAGAGATGTTTAGCTTTCATGTCCCTTTCTAGCCTTAATATGGTCTTCCTTAGTAAGACTCAATGATTTTATTTTATTGATCTTGTCTGTTTTGGTTAGGATAGAATACAAAAACTCACGGTTTTTTGCATGTATAGAAGCCTCTTGGAGATGTGTTCTCAAGCAACTCACCTTTTGCCCCAAATATAGACATATCGCTTAACATTTGTGTCTCCAGCATCCCTACAGTTGGTTTCTTAAGCTGAATTTGCACCCCTTGTTATCTAGCATACTGACTCTCAATTGTGTCCGTCCTATCTAGCGGCGACCCCTCCTCCCAGCTGAAGCAAATTGAAGGGTATAAAGGTCATGACCCCTGACCCCTGTTTGTGACACTCTCTTTCGATATACCCTTCCAGACTGAGAACTCCAGAGTAACTCCATAGACTTTGCTTGTTTATCAATGAAGTTGCTTAGGGTTTGATGCCAGGGAATGAATGAATGACTCTGTGTTCTGTGGCTCCTCAATTAATGGAGCATTATTGTGTGTATGTGTGTGTTTGTATAGGAAGGGAGGTGGGAGAAAGAGGAGCAAATAGCTGTCTATTTCCATTTCACACACTAGCCAGTGCTTTGGTCTGAGCTGAGATTGCCAACTTCCCCCTACCCTACAGGTTCTTGTGCCTTTAATAGTTATACATTACGCAGGAAACAACACGTAAAATGTTATCTTGGCATGGACATTCAGCAATAAGGCAAGTCTTTCCTGCCAATTTCATCCTGTTATGCAGATGTTAAAGGCTCAAGAACTTTGCCAGAAAGCAAGTTGGCAACCTTATCCTGATTGAACCAGGATATATGGAATGGCAGAAAGAGGTATTTCCAGAGGTGCGCCTTTTGCAGAAGCAACAACAAAGAGTCTTGTGGCAACTTAAAAGCTAACACATTTATTATGGCCTAAGTTTTCAGTCCACTTCATCAAATGCATACTGTGTTATCCTGAGTCATAGATATATAGAGACATGATTGGAGGTTCAGAGGCAGGGATTATAAACAGTAAGGTCATAAGGAAGTATAATTAATGTACCTGATACGGTCAGCATGCAATCTAATGGCTTGATCCAGTTCTAAAACGCTTTTAGTCACTGTCCCACCAAGATCTATGTGGCTAATTTCATCTTCACAGATGGAGACCCATCACTCCACATGACCCATTCATAGAACTTCAAAGTGTCTGGGGCAAAGAGCAGTCTGATCAGTGTGTCCGTTAGATTGTATGGTTTCTTGCTGTGAGTTGGTTTCTCACCAGGGGCCCTGCTTTCTGCAGTTTTCCAAGTTGTGTGGTCAAGTCTCGGCGTGTACAATCTGCACATCCTCATCCTCATCCTCATTTTATTTGTATGCCTTCTTTCCATGGTTAAAACCATGCTCAAGGCAGCTTACCGCATGACAAGATTTATATAATTGCAAACATAACAAAAGTCACAAACAATAAATGAAGCACATCAAAAAGTACACAAACTAATTGGAACATAAATCATAAGCATAAGCACTGTAAACAGAATCTAGCTGAAAGTGCATATGTCAGAGCAGGATCCGCTGGTGTGTTCCTGTTCTACACACATCTACTCTGCAGACTTTGACCCCCTAAAAAGATCTCATTAAATCATTCAGATGCAGGGCTCTTGAGAACAGCATTCTGCTCTTCCCAAGACATGTTCAGCTACTCACTGGGAAAACAGAAGTCTCAGACTTTCTTATCTACACTCAAAACCATGTCCTTCCTCCCCAGCCTGGTGAACATATGAAGCTGCCTTATAGTGAGTGAGACCACTGGCTCATCTAACCAACTGCCCTGGCCAGCAGTGGCTGTCCAGGTTTTTTCTCAGCTCTATCTGGCTATGCCCAGGATTGAACCTGGGACCTTCTGAATGCACAGTGGGTGCTCTGCCACCGAGCTATGGCCCTTCCCTTGACTATCAGAACTTAATATTGAATGGGTATCAGCCTTAAAATACCTGGGAGCTGCTAAATGCTTCTTCAGTAAGGTGCTTATGTACTTGGTCAAGCAATGTTAGCTGCCTTCATCTATTTAGCACAGTCCCACTAAGGCAGGCCTCTGCTTCGCTGTGAATCTTAGGCTGCCCAGCTCCATGTTTCTGCTTTTTGCCCAGTTGGCTACACAGGGAAAGTCTGCCAAGGAGATTCAGTCTGCAAGCAAGACAGTCATGTAACTAGCAACAGTTATTTGAAATGTACAGCTTTGACATTAAGAAAATGAGCAATCCTTGCTAAAGGAAAAAAACCTAGCCCCAAACATACAGTGCTAGATGAGACTTGCTTTACATTATTGGGGGGTGGTAGACATGTCTGGTTTGAAAGTATTTCAATGCTGTGCTACTAATACACTTAGGATTATTTTGGTTCATATAATACCAGAGTATTATTGCTAATACCCATACATTCAAGCTTCACGGTTCTGCAAAGATAAACACTCCTAAGTTAAGTTGCACTTGATCCAATTAGCCCTTAAATATTAAGCAGCCTGATCCTGTGTATGTTTATGCAGAAAGGAACTGCTAGTTTCACTGAGACATACCATAATAAGGGGATCTAAGGTCACAGCCGTAGTCACTGTGATATTTTCTCCTTTCGTTATTGCTAAACCCATGCAGGCTATATATAGCTCTTTTGTGTTATTTCCATTTTATAGTGAACACAATGTTTTACGGTGACTATAACATATCTTAGCAAGTGTCTCTCGGATATTGCTCTTGGAGAAATATGTGAGGGTGTCTTTCCCCAATTTCCCGGTGGCAACACAGTTCCTTCCCATTAGTCTGTCAAGAGTGAGACAAGTTCCAAAGAGCCATGCCTCAGAAGAAGAAAAAAACAATTGTTTCCTGGGATGGGAAGCTTCCCCTCGTTCTGCCTACCTTCCTTCCAGGCAGGTTTTGTTAGCTGCTGCAGCCGCCTCCTCGGTTATTGAGGGGTTAATGAATTGGAGCCTGCTCCCGGCAATCCCATCATGTGCCTGGTTGACTCTGAAAGAAGGTCTTGCCTAGCCTACAGGGCATCCTTTCCCAGCTTTCTCTGAGGCCACCTGGGCAGATGAGATCCTGCACAATCTGTCCTTAGGACACAAAATCTAATCAGGCGCAGCCTTCTCTAGTCTCAGTGACCTGCCTGCTTAAGGAGGGAAGAAGAAACGGGCAGGGAGGGAGCTGATCACTGATAGGCTACATCGTTTCTGGCTTTAGGGAGCTCCTGTATCTCCCACAAGGGAGGAAGTCTCCCCTCCCCCTCCCATTCATTTTCAAGATAAGGTGTCATTCATGGGAGCATTGTGCTGAACTAATCAGGTTAATTGAGGAGCCCTGAATAGTACTCATTTAGTTGATCTCTTTTTCCTGTTAGAGACAGATAGTGCCATCAGAGATGGCACATGCTTTACATTTTCTTGCACTTCTTGTCCCTCCTGTGCCGACTCCAGAATGGCAAATATAAATGGGTTAATATGCAAACTTTGGTGACTGAATGAATAAGGTCTGCATGTATGTACTGTACGTGTTAAGAGGACTGGCATTATATAGGTCTGTAATGCACACTTGTGCATGCAAACCTGTACAGCATATTCCTTACAACAGAAATCCAGAACATATTCTTGCCAGGATTACGGATTCTTGTATACATAATGCCATCTATTCCTTGGCTTCAAAACTGCTGTTTTACTTAAAAGTAAGAGCTGTTTGAAGGGACGCGGGTGGCGCTGTGGGTAAAAGCCTCAGCGCCTAGGACTTGCCGATCGAAAGGTCGGCGGTTCGAATCCCCGCGGCGGGGTGCGCTCCCGCTGCTCGGTCCCAGCGCCTGCCAACCTAGCAGTTCGAAAGCACCTCCGGGTGCAAGTAGATAAATAGGGACCGCTTACCAGTGGGAAGGTAAACGGCGTTTCCGTGTGCGGCTCTGGTTCGCCAGAGCAGCAATGTCACACTGGCCACGTGACCCGGAAGTGTCTCCGGACAGCGCTGGCCCCTGGCCTCTTAAGTGAGATGGGCGCACAACCCCAGAGTCTGTCAAGACTGGCCCGTACGGGCAGGGGTACCTTGACCTTTACCTTTAAGAGCTGTTTGACAGTGGAATAGACTCCCATGAGAGGTGGTGGAGATGGCCAACTGTCATATATGATCTAGCTGACATACTTATAATTGGGGGTGGTGGTGGTGGTGGACTAGATGACCCTGGCAATCCCTTCCAACTGTACAGTTTTATGACTGTATGCTCAGCAAAGTTACACCAACAAGGTATTATTTGAAAACCCCAGGCACTGATAACTTGGCTTGTTTTATTTTTTTAAAAATGTTGTTCATGGTTCTGAAATTCAAATCTCTTGATTGTGCTGCCTGGTCATTTTTTATTTTCACAATAGGCTTTGATGTGATATAGCAGTTAATATATGGCAAAGTTACTCACTTTGTATACCCAGAGTGAAAGGCTGCTTATTGATGAGCAGGCTAAGACACTAACAGGAAAATGAAAGTGACAAGAACAAGCTAAGGGGGTGGAGTCTTACCTCCAACCCATAATAACTGGAGACAACATTTAACTCCATGATTTCCGGTTGCTACAGTAGTAGTTTCTTTTTCTCTTTTCCTTCCTGCCTTGCATTACTCAGCTTTCCAGTGAAGATGCTCTTGTTTAGGCAGATCCACTGTGATGACTGGGGACAGGCCAAAGTCATCACGAAAACGTAGAAGGTCTAGGGGGGGAACACTTATGGGAAAATAAAAAAATACAGTTCATTGTATCTGTAATAATTTCACAAGCATCCAGTAAAAAAATGAAAAACTATTAGAAACAAGGTTCTTGCCTGGACATTAAAAAACTCCCATTGCTAAGTATTTACTTATATACAGTATTTATATATCGCTTTTTAGGCAGATCTCGTAAAATGGTTTGCATAATATAATTACAACAATAAACAATGGTGTGGGGGTTTTGTTAATTACAATAGACTGGAAAACACCACTTGTTTGTTAGAAAAAGCTTATTCTCTCCCTCCCCCTTGGAGCAAGGTGGTCCTTCAAATGTCTCTTTGGTGGCAGTTGGGGAGAGGGGGAGGGAGAGGCCACTAAAAACCCTGGCAGTCTGCTCAGTTGGTTAGAGCGTGGTGCTGATAACTCCAAGGTCACAAGTTTGATCCCCATATGGGCCACACCTGCACTGCAAGGCGTTGAACTAGATGGCCTTCAGGGTGCTTTCCAACTCCATAATTATTTTCTATGATTCTATGTACCAGAACAGAACATGAAAATAAACTGAAGCAACTTATTTGCCCCTAAAGGACCAGTCAAAATAACTATACAGGTCTGCAAGGGAGACTTCACATACTATGTAGCTGAATTCTGCCCTGGGGACCCAGTGTGGCACTCTGGCTAGATAGCGCTGGCCTACCCTTCAGAGCGAGAGACCCAGGTTCAAATACCCCCTCCGCTTCATTGTGTAGCTTTGGGCAAATTAAATTCAGGCAATCAGATGCAAAAGAGGACAGCACTCCTGTGCCTTTAATAGTGATGTGTAACAATGAGAATTTCAGCAGCTGTAACTTGCATGCAGCTTGCATGAAATTCCCTCATGACTTCTGTCTTCTACATCACTATGACAGGTGCAGGAGGCTTGTCCTCTGGTGTATCTGCACCTCCACCATAGGAACTTACGTCTTCTCACAGGGGAGGCCAGGGGCAGATTTTGATACAATGGCACCCTGAGCTAGGCCAATTTTTTGCCCCTGTCCTTGCCGAGCTTTGAGAAGGAGATGCATGGGCCCTGGTAGGGTCTAGCCCCTTCTGTCATTCTTAGCGATATCTATCCCAGGTGAGGCCTTGGCCTGCCCTCCCTTCCATACTCCAGATATCAGCTAAATTGTATCCCTTTATTAATTTCTAACATTCATTAACTCTAGCAGTCAGGGGGGCCCTTGCACCCCCAAACTCCCCAGAAGTGTAACAATACTCACCTTTTCATTAGTTAGGGATGAAGTATAAAGATCCATTAATACTTTGCTAGGAGAATGCATGGTTCTGAAGTGATCAGGAATAAGGAAACGATTTCAGCTCTCGTTTGTTGTTGTTCTCTATAGTCTTTGAAGTGCAGCTTAGAAAACATACGCACAGAGGCCCACAGGCACTGACTTTACAGAGTTGTCTTCCTTCAAGTCCACCCGTTAGGGCTTCCCTGCTTAATCTATCAGAGTGCTCTTTCCCTGAAGATTCTCTGCCCAATTTAGGTGCAGCCAGCCCATAGCCTTCACTATAATCTTCCTACTAGCTGCAATCCACAGTTTCTGCTTTGCAAATGTTATACCCATTAGAGTAAAGGTGAAAAGAGTTCAGGGAGAAATGAATGCTATATAGAACCAGCAGAGATTTGTGTGTGTGTTTCTCAAACATTTGAATGTTTAATGCTTAAAGGGGGGAAAAAGTTTCTCTGTCATCTTTCAACCTCTCATACCCTCATTCTTTGAAAGTTTCAGGAATGACTTCATTTATATCCACAATCAAATTCCTGCCTCCGAAGGGCATGTAGTTGTGAATTGCCCAGCTTATTTTTCTTTTTAGCACTTGGCAATAGGGAAAACTGGTTGGTTCAAAATGAGAACCAGCTGGGTTCTCATAGCTATCATTTAGGGCGTGGAGGGGGGGGGGGAGAAGCCACTTTGCACACAAAAACCAAAGCTCAGGTTTGTCATTAACTAAAACCCTAAATAGGCAGTGTTTGGTTTACCGCACTTCAGAATACAATGCCAGGAACCATTCTGTCAATCTAATTAATGTGCATCGTTAATGTTGCTCCTGCCAGACTTTAATTCAAGACTAACCGCTATCTAGATTTCGTTGTTATAAAGAAGCTTTTCCACCAGGAGGTGTTTTCCTTCTCTTCCCCCTCCCTTCCCTCCCCCGCAATGTAGACATTAAAATGGAACATACCGAATGAATGCTGTACCTGTCATGCAACGTGCAGATAAAAGAAAAGCTGCTGAAACAGGTTAATACCATGCATGGAAAGGTATCTCTCTGGTTCCCCCCTTTTTTTATATAGAAAAAAACCCATTTAGGCAAAATACAAATGTGATCTATTGGGGACACAGTCTCCCAGTCTTTCTGGATTAGACAAACTAGGTGTTCGTCACATTTTATCAATCAATGCTGGTGCCAAATTTAATTTAAAATGAGGGTCATATCTTCAGTCAGAAGTTATGTAAAGCAGAAACCTTCATTGTTTTTTCTTTATTTAAATATAACAATGTAAGGTATGTTCATATTTAGGTTTAGTTATGAGGATTTAAATCTGTTTGTTTGGCCACTGAATGTATGTAAAATGTCCCCTTTAGGAAAAGAGAGGAGTTTCCTATTTACATTTTAAATTTGATATGCAAGTCTAACGTTGTGCTTAAAACAAAAAAGGATGGGTTCTTGAATTCGCGTGTGAGAAAGTGTATAAAGCTAAATTAATTATTGTTTTTTAAAGTGAAGATTTATAGGAGAAAGGATATTTTAAAAAGAGACCTTCTGTGTGTCTTTCGCAAGAAAACTTGTAGCAGCAAAATGATGGATTGCTCAGCTTTGCACAACTAATTTGAAAAGCCTTAATGTATTTTTTTAAAAAACCCTCCCCCTGATGCCTGGAATATAACATGTTTCTGACACTATTAATAACCTGCTCAAGCACAACTGAAGTATTTTTAAACAAGGTTGAAACCACTTAGCACTGTACATATTCAGATCATTATTTGACCTGAATATTCTGACATATAAACCTTTCTGAGAATTACATGTTGAAACAAATATTTTTTTTTTAAAAAGCCTAATGACTAAGATTTTTAGGGTTCTTTTCTCTCTATCTCTTTCTCTGGGTGATGCATTTATTTAATGTTTCAATTTGTTACCATACTATATTAGCTGTCTGTACATTTTTTAAAAAGCTGTTTCCCCCCTCCCATTTTTTTTTAAGCTGGTATATTTCTAGTCATTCAAATTTGGACAGAATTTTACTTCCTGTTTCAAAGGTCAAGGAAAGCTGACCTCAACAGCAGTGCAGAGACTGCTGAATTATTCATATCATTGACTTTGTGTCAGCTTCCACATTTGTGCAGAGGGATGTTTTATTCATTTATCTCATTTAGGGTCCTTCTCTGCACCTGTTTCTACCATTAAGTACCCTGTAATTTGCATTTGATGCTAATTTAGTTTCATATCAGCCTGGTCCCCCCTTGTTAATTTAATTTTCTAAGACCCTTTTCATTATACCAGAAATGTTTCCCTCTTTAAAGCAAACATCTATACAAGTAATTGTATAAACTGCCTTTTAAATAATATCTTTTAGAAGATTCCTTCGTTTAATTCCTTAATTCCTATAATTAGCCATGGTTTGATTAATGTTTCAAAGGGTTAAATTAAAATGCAAAGTTACTTGAATGCACACTTGAATAATTTTATTTGCAGTCTGTAACAGTTTCTGCATTGCTGCCTTTTATTCCACTTGTGGTTTTGAAAATTATATGTGTTAACAAGTCTTGATTCCTTATTTGGTGACTTTATTTTTTTGTCAACTGTTTATAAAAAGTATAAGCACTGGGAAAGAAGCACTGATAATCTAACACTTGGGTTTGTTTGTTTTTATTCTAGTAGGTTGGAAATGGTGTGAAGGAGAGTTGGTATGAGGGGAATCCTAACCCAGAAAAGCGATGATACCCATTCTGTCTTTCTCCTACATCCATTTAAAATACCCATAGTGATTTTATTTCTCACAGAAGGAGAAGTAAATATCATTACTGTGCTCTGTCAAACAATCTGATCTGGCATAGTTACTTCAAAGTTATCACTTCACTTTGCAAGCAGTGTGTGTGTGTGTGTGTGTGTTGTCTCCTTCCTTTCTATACATTGATGACAATTAGTGTTTTATTCATACTTTATACATACATACTAAATAAAAATAACAATTTTTTTTTGCTTCTTAAGTACCTAATAGGATTTCTTAATTCATTAACTATATTGCAGCATTTTTGAACAAATTTAGGAAAGTTGAGTAATTTTGCTCCTTCTCTGGGGTTTTTATTTATTTATTTATTTATTTTCAAACCATGCTATTGTTGCAACAGTGGGATAGGCTGCATGTTATGTTAATCTCACTGTAATTTAATTAGTCAGTGCTGGAGTTTTGAGCCACCGCTTCTACTTTTATTAATGTATGATTAAATGTAGCGGAGAGTTTCGTTTTGTATACATGTAAGTTTTAGCCCCCTCCCATTCGCAGAATAGCCCTTAAAGGTAAAGATAAAAGGACCCCTGCCCGTACGGGCCAGTCTTGACAGACTCTGGGGTTGTGCGCCCATCTCACTTAAGAGGCCAGGGGCCAGCGCTGTCCGGAGACACTTCCGGGTCACGTGGCCAGCGTGACATTGCTGCTCTGGCGAGCCAGAGCCGCACACGGAAACGCCGTTTACCTTCCCGCTGGTAAGCGGTCCCTATTTATCTACTTGCACCCGGAGGTGCTTTCGAACTGCTAGGTTGGCAGGCGCTGGGACCGAGCAGCGGGAGCGCACCCCGCCGCAGGGATTCGAACCGCCAACCTTTCGATCGGCAAGTCCTAGGCGCTGAGGCTTTAACCCACAGCGCCACCTGCGTCCCTTAAGACACTGTAAAATAGCCCTTAAGACACTGTAAAAGGAGCAGCGCAAGAAAGAGAGGAAAATGAAAGGAGGGGGTGGCCTGTTAGCAGCTGGGCTTCACTTCACCAGTGAAACCTGGATCTGCATTTAGAAATAAAAACAACAATTTTGCAGTCCTTTGCTTTCCCCCCTTCGAATGACAAATCGGTTCAGTTTGGATTTCGATTCCCAGCCCAGCCCCAAACTTTAATTTCTGCCTAAATCACAGGGTTGTAGCCAACAAAGTTCTACTCAGAGTAGACCCATTGAAATTAATGGAGCTAAGTTAGGCATGCCCATTAATCTAAATGCATCTCCTCTGAGCAGAACTAATATTGGATCCTTTGTAAACCATAAGTAAAAATGCACAGTATTTTGTAGCTGTACACAAAGTGCTTCCATATCTCAGGAATTAAGCAGCCATTTCTGCCTGTGTGCCCACAGATTCAAGGCTTAGCAGAGAGAACAATGGCTTGCCCACGAAAGTCCTTTGCTATGTTCGATCCTTAGGGCATCATGCATGTACAAAGAGAGGGACTTCTCTGTGTTGGCACCCAGACTCTGAAAATTCCCTCCCGAGAGAGATATGGCAGTCATGAACACTTTATTAGTTTCGACACCAGCTTAAACCCATTTTATTTTCCCAGTCATTTTATATTATGACATTTTGCAGCTGGTTGAATGGTTTTATTCCTCTTAATTTGATGGTATTCTTGGTGATGTTTCATATGTAATTTTAAACTTTGTATACCACCCAGGACCTGTTTTTGGTTATAGGTGGTTTATTTTATATATGAAATGAGCACATGAATAAATAAATTGAGATCTGGAGATGTTGGATTACAACGCTCATTAATCCTTACCCTTGGTCAAGGTGGTTGGGACTGATGGGAGCTCAGGTTGTGATATCACCACACTGCAGGATCCCTGTGCTTTCCCTACTGTAGATGCCAAATCAGTTTCCTGCTTTAAAAAAAAGCAGAGAAAATTTCGAGAAAGCTTCTACCCTCATCTCCAGCTGTAGTGCAGTTCTTACTGTTTTTACTATAATGCTGTGGAAGAAAATGTGTTTTGATTTATGAAAAAAATATCCATGCTAATATGTTTCTTTAGCTAAAACAGGTTGTTTCATTGCGGGAGAAATGAATCAACTCTAGATATGCATTAGTAAAACCCAATCCTACAATAGGTCTACTTGGAAGTAAATCTCACTGATTTCAGTGGGACTTACTCCCTTGTAAGCGTACATCAGGATTTTTGCCTTGGGGGATGGGGGTGGGTATAAACAGTTTGTGCTTTTACGGATTTCTGGTTATCACCAGCCTTGTGATATAGGAAGATATAGTCAAGAATTTCCTTTTCAGATCAGGGGCTGAGTCAAGGCTCTGCTTTGGACTGCACAATTTGCAAATGTTATAGAAAGTGATGGAAAGCCATATCTGAATCAATTGTGTAATCTAGTGAGGAATACCAGAAAAGACATTGATTGGAATATCATACCGTAATTTCTGGCGATAGTGCTGTGCTTGCCAGCACAGGATTGAGCTGAGACAGTGAGGTTGGACGAGTTCTGGGTTGATGGCAGGGGTGATGCTGCATGGGCGTGTACACCTCTGGGGTGCCACTGCCACCAAGCCAGTAGTCCCCCAGGCTTGCCACCACACCACCCTGTCCTGGTAAGTGCAGCACCACTGGGAAGGCACTGCTCTGCCTGACCTCATTCACCACTGCTAGTAGAGATGGATGCTCTCATCATGTTGCATCTCAATTGGAGCTGATAGATACAAATTATAATTTGTTTTCATCCAATTAAGTCAGACTCTCATAAGTTTATTTTTCTTTTAGCATTATAGTTCGATGTTTCTCAAAATGGTACAATTGATTCCAGAGCAGGGAGGGACCTTGGAAGTTGGGAAGAAGGCACAGGGGTAGGACTTGATTGGCCTTCCCCCTCCCTTTTTGGAAATAGATATCTTTGTTACAGTACAATGCAATGATGAATAAAATAAAGTTGATTGAGGAGAACTCCTTGAAGTTGTTAATGGATGTAAAAGTACACAGGAAGCAGGCTTTTTGTGGTGCTACTATTATTATAATTTTTCATTATTTATTTATTTGGCAGAGAGGATGTTGTATGAGCAAGGACAAAACGGACATAAGAATTAGATATTTTAGTTTATGGCTAGGTGAGTAGAATAGCGGTGGGGCTCCCTATCTGGTTGAATGGGTTGGTCAGGTTTTCATCAACTGCATAGAAGGATGGCAAGTTCATTGTGGTCTGACAACTCCTGAAGTGGTGTCCTGATCAACATTGCAAATGTGAGCATCCAAGAGCAGGATTTTGGTTTGTTTTATAATGAACTCTCATCCCACTTATGAGTCAAGGCCTCAATCCAAATAAAGTTGCTCATGATGAGTCTCGTGAAAATCAGTGGAACAAAGTATTCCCAACTAAAGATGTGCTTTTTAAAAACTAAGTTAAGAAATTATTAAGCTTAGCTGCATCTTGACTCAAGTGCTTATTTGTTTCACCAACCGAATTTGGCATTCCTGTCCTTTCCATTGTAATTTTATTGTTCTTTATCATATTTATTAGACAGTTTTCTATTGAAAAACGCTCAAAAGGGCAAAAGTAAAATGGCTTTCTACAAAATCATTTCAGCTTCAGAATATGGATTAAAAAGTATTTAGTTATGTATAATGTACAAATGGACTGTAGTTCATATTGATATCTGTATCATTTTGGCAATATAGGTGATCTTGGCATCTCTGATTTTCTCCTTTCCATATATGGAGCTTTAATGGGAATGACTGCAGAGTTGGGCTCTGCATTAGGAAATACCCTGAAAAATGAACTCGTCGTTGAGAGATGGTTCAAGCAGTTGATTGGACTAATGTAGAGAGAACTAAGTGCCAAGTGCATTAAACATGAAACCCTATCAGCCTTAAACATTGTCAACAAAAATCCATACACATATTACTTTTCTCTCATTTTTGTCTTACATTCACAATGATGACCTCAGCACAGGGCATTTCCTGAGTATTAATGACCATTCAGAGTTAATGGCCCTCGGTTTTGCCTCGAGACATCAGCTCCTCCTAACTGGTCATTAATTCCCAGGAAATGCCCCATGCCGAGGTCATTATTGCTTAATTATCTCCATACACTTTAATGCCAGTTTTGACAATGTACAGTCTTGTGCCATGAGTTATGTGTCTTTTACAGTTCGTTTAATAGCTCATCATTAAAACTGCAGATGATCTTGATTATTATTTATTAATGTTTTCCTTTATTATTATTTTTGTGGTGTGTCCATACATGTCTTACGCAAGGGAGTAAGATGTGCTGCTTGGTTCTAAAATGTGCCAGAAGCAATGTCCTGGGCATGGTTTCTAGATAGAGATACAATTTGGGAGGCATTATGGGGAAGAAAGTAAAATAAAACACCCTTCAAGCATTTGCCGCTTCAGGCTTGTAATACAAATCGGTGTGCTCGAAATAAAATTGCCAAGCAATTCATCCACAAGATCCTCAACGGCCGGTAAAGGTTGTCGAAAGAGAAATGAGGATCAGGCAAAATCTCTAAAAGCTTCCTGGGTGTTTTGTGGTCTTGAGGTAGGAAGTAGTATTGAGGTGCTGTTGATCATTTCATTCTCAAGTGCCTGTGAGACTAAGCAACTGAGTGAGAAGGAAAGGCGGCCCCAGAGAGTATTTCATTCAGAACAAAATGACAGACCGAGGACTTCTTCATACATGATCAAATTTTTGTCATGCAAGTCACTTCCATGTATGCAGTTGCCTGAATGTTACATGCAGTTAGATCACTGGCAAGTGCACACATTGACTACACACACCTGGAAGCTAATGCACATCAGTGTAGTGAAGTAAACATGCAGGAAGTATCCTAGGAGAAATGAGCTCTGTGCATGAAAAGTTGTCTTGTGTGAGAAAGAGATGCAGAAGCAGAGAAAGCTGTTTCATGTTAAAGATCGAAGTGGTATGTCAAAGCACCCTGGCCATTTCACAACAGCAAACTGTGCCATCATTGTGAAATGTGCCGAGTCAAACTCTTACCCCTGCTGAAGTGCTATTGACTGTAATTTGGCATTGGAGATTGCAAGAAGGAAAACTGTCTCCAAATCTGGCAAGAAAATGCATTGGAAGAGGAAGCCAGAGGAATATGTTGTGGGAGAGTGTACTGGCTCTGATGAATGGAAGGAACCTTTCCATTCATGTAGCAGCAGATCTGGATCCAACGTGTTCTCTAACTCACCATCCATATGAACAGTAATGTGTAATAATATATCTGACTGGGTAGGGGAGAGATTCTGTATACCTCTGGAAGGGGCCACATAGAATTATATCATGAACAACTAGTTTGCATATTTTAGAATTCATTAATTAGATATTTGAATTAAATAATTACAATTTTAACAGGCATGGAATCTCCTTATAATTATCTGTTAGTTGTGAGAAACCAGTAGCAGACCATCTTAATAAGTGACTGTAGGTAGAATGGAGACTTTATTTGTTTATTTGATTTCTGTCCTGCTTTTGCTTGAGTAGCTCAAGTGGTGGCATATTTCCCCGCCCCTCCCCATTTATCCTCACAACAACCCTGTGAGTTAGGTTAGGCTAAGAAACACTGACTGGCCCAAGGTCACCTGATCATGACAGTGGGGATTTGAACTCTGGTCTTCCAGGTCCAAGTCCAGCATTCTAAGTACTGAAACTCCAGAACTGGCAAGGCAAACTGAGAAAACAAAACATTGACCTGTTTTGCATGTGATGCCAAACCATGGCTAAGTGTGAGCAATAAACCCCTCCCCTGGTCCTCCTGTTTCTGCTCCTTGGAGTTAAAAGGTAAAGGGGACCCCTGATCATTAGGTCCAGTCATGGTCAACTCTGGGGTTGCGGCGCTCATCTCACTTTATTGGCCAAGGGAGCCGGCGTACAGCTTCCAGGTTATGTGGCCAGCATGACTAAGCCGCTTCTGGCGAACCAGAGCAGCGCACGGAAATGCCGTTTACCTTCCCGCCAGAGCGGTATCTATTTATCTACTTGCACTTTGATGTGCTTTCGAACTGCTAGGTTGGCAGGAGCAGGGACCGAGCAACGGGAGCTCACCCCATCACGGGGATTCGAACCGGCAACCTTCTGATCGGCAAGTCCTAGGCTCTGTGGTTTAACCCACAGCGCCACCCTAGCATTATGTCCAAACCTGTGCTCTTGGCTTTTCTCATTCCAGACAAATCATGATCTGTAGCCAAGGTTCATTTGGCTTATCACTTCTGGTTTATCAGGCATAGACAAACCATGAGCCCAGGTTCAGATGTATCACTGGACCATAGCTGTAGATGTTTCCCTTTTTTAAAGGGAAATTCCCTTATTCCGAATAGGATTCCTCACAAGAAAAGGGAAAAGTTGACAGCTATGCACTGGACCAAACCATGGCTCCAGGTAGTGTGGCATCATCCTAGAGACTCTTCAGCATCTGAGTATTTAGGTAGAGAAGTGTGTCTCATCACTTTCCATTAGTGACAAGGCATAATTTTTGCCAGGACTTGGTCTATCTTAAACATCACTTGCTAGAAAGTTAAGCATGCCTAGCACTGAATATTTCACCAGCAAATGTGTTTCCAAACTGAATTAACCTCTTAATCATACTTACTGATCTCAGTTGTTGTGTTTTTCTTAAAGGAGAGCCTGCTTTTATTTCAAAGAAAGCCATGGTGCCTCATTCTCATTTATGTGTAAGCCAATTTGCACCACTCTGGCAGCATGAAGGGCTCTTGAAGTGGGAGTAAACATTATTTGCACCAACTTGGAGAGCTCTTTATGCAACCTACAGAAGCGGCATGGAGGGCTCTCAGCAGAGAATCATTGTCGTGAATGCCGTTCAAAAGAAACAAATAAAAAAAAAGCGTATGGAAAATTAGAAGTTAGCACATTTCTAGAAAGATTTTATTTTATTTTTCAATGGTTGACTTGTTAGTAATCTGGGATGGGGGCTGGGAAGAAATTCTACAATAACACCTAAACGAAAAGTTGAGATAATTGTTTTTCAAGCCAAAAACCAATGATTCCTTTTTTCTTGTTTAAAGCGAGAGCTAAGATCCAGGACCAAGTTAAGGGAACCAAAGGTTACTGTACCGTGAATGAGTGCAGTGTGCAGAAGCTGGTATTGTAGAGAGAACTGAGGTTAGGATTTCGGCAGAAGCCCTGAAGAATCGGGGACTTGCTGGCCCTCCCCTCCCCTTCTACCTTCAGTCAGTAGTGGCATTGTAGCCTGCCATGAATTGGTTCTTAGATTGGTGTCTCCTTGCTATAAATCCTGACCATAGGGCTGTGCTCAGGGTGGGCAGCGAGGCTCGGACAAGAAGGGGGCAGCCTCTGTGTTGTGTTGTTGTTAGCGACATGTAGCAGGAGTTCTCGCTGAACGGAAAAGCTCTGGCTCCAGAGTGTCGCCAGTGAAAGTAGAAACATAAGTCGCACATGGGGGTGAGAAGGAGAGATCATTGCCTCAACTATAGGGATTCACTCTGGAGGTGGAGGCAGGATGATTTCGGACACTGGGTGTTTGTTTGGAGATTTAAAGGAAAGGGAGAGCAGGGGTCAGGAAAACCTCTTTCGGAGCCTAGCAAACGATTAAAGCCTTGTGATTTAAAGAAACAGCAACCCACGCTATGTGTAGATTTTCTTTTCAATCCGAAGACATGATTTCTACACCCTCCCCCGCCTCCTTCTACTCTGCTATCTGTATTCATTTTTTATGATGGCCCCTTTAAGAGGCAAAAGCATGTCACTAGGTGTAAGGAACTTTTAACACTTTTTCATCTTTTCAGCATTTGTATAATTACTGTTAAGCCACATTGGAAAGCCTGGGGCCTAGTGATCACTAAGGTAGTGTTAGGTTTCATAAGCAAGGAGAAGGAGGGGGTGGGGGGAACAACTCTTGAACTTACTGCTCAGATAAATTGGCTGCAAAACCTGTGCCATATGCTGTAAGACCAACCAAATAATTATGCATAATAATAATAACAGGCAATAAAAGCAAAGCCAATCAGATTCTTATCATCTGGTGGCAACCTCTGACTTAAATCTGTTTTGTTCCACAGCATTAATACCCAGTAAATCATGTTGGTATGTTGCTTTTCACTTGAATGTAAAAGTGTGTATACATAAATGGTTTGTAGGAAAAACAGACTCTGCATTCGGTGATGACTGCTACCACACCCCTCCTATAAAATTTAAAAGTGGGAGACACAAAACTCCAGGGATGAGAAATATATTCATCTAATGCAAAGCTGATTTTGAATACATTTTTTTTTTGTTCGTTTGTTTTGTTTGCATCTTCTGTGAAACCAAAACGACACAGTTGGGCATAGTCAAAGAAGCATAAAAATAAGGAGAAGTAAACAGGAGTGAAGATAGCCCCAAATAAAAACAAAATATACATTTGAAAGCTGCTCATTATAAGAGGGTCTGATCCAAATGATCAAAGTCCTGTGAAAGCAGCACAAGAAATTACCAAAAGAGAGGCAAGGGTTGGTTTGCTGATCTGAAAGTGGGGTGACTCAGATTTGGATTTAACGGCCAGTCTCTCTGTGACAGTGCATTGTGCCTCAGTTTTCTGACCTGTGAAATGGGATTACTACAGCATATGCACATCAGGATTTGAGATGATAACACATTAAGATTAGGTACCCTTTACTAGAGAAAATAAGAAAAGGCAGCATCTGTACCCATTACTCCCTGAACTGTGAGCACAATCAAACATTAAATTGCAGCGTGTTGCAATACAATGAAAAATCTCCCACCATATTTGAAGAAATCCTGGAGTGCTTGGGGAGGGCATAAAGGCCTCACATCCTGCCATATAGGTTGGTGGTGGAGAAGGGCTGAGCTGCAATCTCGCAGAGGCTTTGAGGTCTGGAAGTGGCAGGCAGACAGCTCAGGAGATAGATGGCAATTAGGATTTAGAAGCAACCTGGGAGATAAGGAGCCACTGAGGATTTATTGTATATGTATGGACAGAAAGAAAAAGTCAGTGCATGGGGAGGAGACAAGGGAGGTGGAATACAGTAAATCTCCAGTGACTCCCATTTGCTGGCTGTTCCTGCATCCTAATAGCTGTCTCTGTGCAGGCCACAGAGGTCTATTGCTTTTTTTTGCTTTGACTCCAGGATGCCTTTTCCATTTTCTGCCCAGCCCTCCTTGCATCCTCTAGCCTATTTTCCTTCATTAGCTTCTTTTTTCCTCACATCCAGAGCTGCCATTTACTTCCTCAGCTGTTCCTTGCTGATATGCGCTCCTCCATGCATAGATCGGGAGCTGAGTTCCTCCTCATCAGCCCTCATTCAAACACTGGAGTACAAAATAAGTATATGCATAAAGTCCCAGTTAAGGATGGGGTAATTGTGTTAAAATTAAAAAATAATAATAATACATGGACATGGTGACCAAGACATAGTTAGGGCCTTTCTTATGCTATATATGAGGCTTGCATAATGTGATAGTAGTATGTATTGAACATGGCCATCTGTATCTGAATACAAAACCTTAGAATGATGATGACACAGGAAATACAGTTACATACGCTTCAGGTTACATACGCTTCAGGTTACAGATTCCGCTAACCCAGAAATATTACCTTGGGTTAAGAACTTTGCTTCAGGATGAGAACAGGAATCGTGCAGCAGCGGCGCGGTGGCAGCAGGAGGCCCCATTAGCTTAAGGGGTGCTTCAGGGTAAGAACAGTTTCAGGTTAAGAACGGACCTCCAGAACGAATTAAGTTCTTAACCCGAGGTACCACTGTATACAGAACAGGGTGAGCGGGATCAGTCTTGTTCCCCTGAAGGGGAATCCTAAGAGCTGATTTTCAGTGGACGGTGGTATGGAAGGAAAGAGTTAAATCTTTTCTGCATGCACAGAGCTGCTGAGCCTGAGAACCCAGCACTACTATTTAAAGTTTTTAAAGAAGAAAAAGAAAAAGAATGGCAAAACAAGAAATTATGGGTTCCTTCAAGACTGTCACTATTTTGCGGGAGGGTTTCAAGCACACACAGGAACTTTAAGCTTGCAAAATTAAATTGTATTGTGAAGGGCTCTCTAGCCCTAAGCACAACAAATCCACTTTAAAAAAGAACTGTCTTTTTTTAGAAAATGTTGGGGGCAATGCCTTTAAAAGTGCGGGATGAACAAATGACTTAGGGGAAGCTGTACGTATAAGCACGCCACAAGCAAATCGGGATGAATGCTAATTATTGTAGAACCGCCCTGCAAACAAATTGGAATGAATGTTAAATACAGACCAGACAGAGTCTGACCACCATTGCATAAGCTTTGTGCAAGCAAATATGGATAAATGCTCAATAAATAGGCAATCTGGAATATTTAATATGACATAGGTTGGTATTAGAGTGCTTTGTATGAATGAACAATTGTACTGTTAATGTGACAGATATCTATGGGAAATCTGGTATATTTTTGCATTATTAGGGTTTAGGGAAGAGACCAGTTCCTTTTTGTTAAGATGTTCCTCACTCAGATAGGACCGGAGCTTGTAGGGGTTGTCCCTGACATCTTAATATTGCAGCTCCTTAGGTCTTTTCACAATCCAACAGCATCACATAGTACAGACCCAAGAGCTTTATAGTTTACCCTGTGAAGTATTGTCTGGGTAGCAATCCTAGCTGCTAGATGTCAATACAGTGAAAGAAGAATTGGCAATACCCTTCCTTTCAGATGCAGGTTGTTGTCAGCAATGTTTTCACAGTGTCGTGTGCAGTTGTCTTCCACTCTAGCTGTGCTTGATCGACCTACACAAGTAACCCAAAAACGCTTCCTTGGGATTCATTTGTGAGGAATAAGGTGAATAGAGCCTGGTCTTTTTAATTACATTGTTGGAATTACTGTAACCGGATAGCTTCAGAGCGTTTTTAGAGCCCACCCCCAATTTGTACAGCAGACGCCTTTAAAGATTATATTTTTACACTGCCCCACTGCAACCAAGTTCTGATGCACTCCAACTCTGGCTGATATGTTACTAATGCTTAATTGTAGTAAGTTTAGATCAACTAAATATTTTTCTTAAATGTATAATTGATTGTGTAGGGAAGGAAGAGCTGGAAGAATGGAAATCATACATCATTTCATTATTAATGGCAATGTCTAAATAAAATGCAGACCTTGTCATATTTAATGGATGGCTGAGTACATTCTGCTCCAAAACACAAGGCGTGCTTATTAATTTTTTTTTTAAAGAAGTGCTTGAATAATTTTAACTGGATTGGGTGGGATTTAACATTGTTAGAGATGTGTACAAATTACGGTACTTTAGATGTAGAAACTTTGGGAGCAAAATAAATAAATACGGGCGAAGAGGATGATGGTCCGGCAATTGTAAAAACTGTATGTGTGAGTATGCGTGTGCAACTGTATAGACATAATAGTTTTAAAAAATATCTCAGTAATATATGGAAAGAATTAGACTTATTAAACAAACATATAAAATTACGTAGGTTTTGGTACCAGTCCACTTTTTTAAAGGGAAGTCGGGAACAGTTTGTGGAACAACTTTGAGATTTTCAGCCTGGTGTGAAAAAAGTTGAATAAGTAACTTAGCCTTGTGGTTCTGGTCTCCACTGAAGAATTAAACTACTCTGAGTGATTCTTGAGATTTACCGGTGTCAGGAAGGTCCTCGGTCATTGTATTCTTTATAGCACTACAGGTTCAGAGTTTAAATATTAGGGACATCGCGGAACAGTAGCATCTGTAGGAGTAAATGCTGAGAAATTGGGTCATTCTGAAATTAGGGAAATTACTGCTTGAGAACGTTTATTCAGAAAAAAAGGCCTCCTTGAAATTGTAGCATAGCCTTTAAAATAAGTAGCATGTGGCAGCTCTGCTGTGTGATCTCAATCCATGCTCGTCAAAGCATTTTCATGTAAGATCAGGAATATCAGTGGGGCCTGGCTGCCTCTGGAGAGTCTTTCTTTGATTCTTTTTTTCTAATCTTATTCAGCTGGTCCCACTAAGGGTAAGCTATCCAGGAAAAAGTTGTGTGCTAGCTTCCCTGTAGAATTACAGGGATTTGAAATCATGGTTAAATCCTATTGATATGATATGCATATTTATTAATAGTATTTATGTGCTGGTCAAAAATAATGCTAGGCTATATCTGGATTAGACTCTCTCCCCCCCCCCCCCGCATGTCTGTGATGATGTATGTGCTTCTACTATGATGTAGACTTTAAAATGTTAAGTGACGGGAAACACACTGATAGCTTGCTTCCCATTGCTTTCCTGCCCTAACTATGAGTATGCAAGGGAGCCCTTTACCCTTAAAGGATTTCTCATTTCAAACCAACTTCTATAGTTAGTGAGGGTTAAATGGGGAATAGGGAAAGTAGAAAGCATGAGGACGCTTCATCGCATGCAAAGAGAGTCCAAACTGTTGTCCAAACGGGGTCAGAGATCCATGAAAACTGATCTACGATTGCGATTTCACATGTGGCTGTTAACAAGTGACTGCATACCCTCCAACATTTCTCTGATGAAAATAGGGATGCAGTGGAAGACAGAAGTGCCTGGCGTGCTCTGGTCCATGGGGTCACGAAGTGACATGGACACGACTAAACAACAAGAGAAAAAGGGGGACATTCTGGGATCAAATCAGAACCTGGGACGGCTTCTGTAAATCCAGGATTGTCCCTGGAAAACAGGGCCTTTGGGAGGGCCTGCGACTGTTACAAAAGTTTCAGTGCAAAATAGGCACCTAATTTTACTGTTGATTGAAACCTAAGTGTACCCAGTAGTGCAAATGGCTGCAATCCTGAACCCACTTACCCAAAAGTAACCCCCAGTGAACTTGGCGAGACTTATCTCTGTTGCGTAAACATGTGCAGACTTGTGCTGTTATTGTTATTGCTTCTCATAGTGGTTACTTAGTATTTAATATAAATACTAATAAATGTTATGGTATAAATTCCAAGAGCCTCAAAGAACAGAATGAGAGTAATTGTGTAAAGCATTGGTGTGATTCTCTCCCCCCACAAGACCTGTGGCCTCAAGGCACATGGAAGAACAGCCAAAGATAAGTGCCAATCTGCCTAGTTAGCCTTTTTTAAGGGAAAGGTTATAGGTTGTGACCAATGCTGCCATTTTGATGTCTGCTTGCATAGTGAAATGTCCTCTTCCCTTCATTCCCCTGCACCCTCAAAATCTGCTCCAAAACGTTTGGAGCCCCTCCTGAGCAGAATTTAGGAAGCAGGTGGTGGGAGGAGAGGAAAGGGAAATGACGGTCTGTGAAAGTGGAATTCCAGAACTGGATACAAGCTTCTACAGTGGTACTTTGAGTTGCAAACGCTTCAGGTTACGAACTCCGCTAACCCGGAAGTAGTTGCTCCCGTCTGCGAACTTTGCCCCAGGATGAGAACGGAAATTACGCACCGGCGTAATTAGGCCCCATTAGCGAAAGTGCGCCTCAGGTTAAGAATGGTTTCGGGTTAAGAACAGACCTCCGGAACGAATTAAGTTTGTAACCAGAGGTACCACTGCAATTACTATGTACACATTCTGCTTTGTCATGGAACTCATGGTGCTGCCCCATCTAGCTTGCAGAATAAGTGCACCCCCACTTACCTTCAGCAGTGCTAAAGCATTTGATGTTCCCACATCATCCACTGGGCCTGGGGCTGTAGTATTTGCCAGGGATTTGCTCTGCCTCCCTCTCCCCTTTTAGAATAGCCGTAGTATTTGTTACAGCATTGATTCATTCCTGATCTAGACTTTAGGAGTTTTTAGATCTTTATTCTGGAGAACAGCATTTCATCTCATCATAAAATCTTTAATGTGCGGCAAATATGCTCGTCTTTTTAAAGCTTTCAACTCAAGCCTTTGATGTTCCTTTTAGAAAGTTAACTAATACACCACAATGGCCCCCTCAAATGAGTGCTCTTGGAGAGAAAAAATGTTGCTCTACAATGTTAAGAAGGAAAACACAAATAAATGGTACTCAAATATTTATAAAAGCATTCGGTAGATCAAAACGGTTCATTACGCCTTTAGACACTTCTCTTCATGACTGAGGAGTTACACCCCCTCCTATTTATGCCATGTAGCATTTTCTTTTGTTGTTTCTTAATTTGCGGCATCTAATCAATAAGTTTCTTAAATTTAGACATATTTATGGAAATATGTTCTATATTCAAATTGGGACACTTCAGAGAGCAGTACTTTTGGGACAGACTTGGGTATAAATGTCTATTTGGTGTTGGATTTACTGGGTCAATATGGTGTTTCATGCATTGCTATTTTTCTAGAAAAAGAGGAGCCAGAAGCCACCATGAACGCCTCCCTTGTCCTCTTATAATGGCAATGGCACCCACTTGAGAGGTGCTGGAATTGAATTCCAGCGAATTCCAGCTGAAAAAAAAGCCCTGGTTTTATGGCTTCTCAGCCTCAGTTCACCATCTTTAAAATGTGAAAAGTATACAAGTCTACTTCACATAGTTGTTGTGAAAAGAGGCCAGAGAAATATTCTAGAGCACTTCTTAACAGTAGCCTGAAAACAGTATCCTTAAAAAAGAAAAGAAAGGAAGAAAAAAAGAGAAATAAATAAATGAGATGTCATGCTTGGGACACTACCAGTGGACTGTCTGGGTATGGTGTTCAGGTTGTCATCAGGAGCCATTGTCTTTATCTGGAGCAATAGGAGTAATTTATGTTGCCTCTGTGCTGCTATATAGGTGTTCCTTCCCTGTGATTGGCAGCTAGCAGTCATTGACAGTCAGCTAAGATGGGACATAGCTACTGCTGCTGAGCGAGGAAACAGGAAGGGGAGTGTTACATCCCAATAGAGGCAGCTAAGGCAAGGAGCAGCTCTTGCTGCATCAAGCGGGTAGGTACTCTGCTGGCCAAATAAATCATTTGTCTACATGCGGCACTGCTAGTTATTCAGTAGCGATGTGCCAGAACAGTGTGGCTTGAGTGAGTGGTTGCCTGCCTCTGCTCCCTCCAACAGATGCCCCCTGCTTTCTTCCCCACCTCAATGGCTGCCTGGCAGTGAAAATACCTAAAGTCACCAATCCTATGGGATGGACAGGCCATGTGGGATGTTGCATTAGTGCCATCCTACCCAGGAAGCTACAGGGCTGGCGCAGTCATGTTGAATGTGCTCCATACCCTCCATGTTTCATGGGAGACGTGTTTTCACAAGAACTCACTTCCTAAGTGTGCCACCCAGTATATGAGGCTTCTGTGAAACCAGTTCAAAGATAGCAAGACAGCACGAGCTCTTGGGATTTCAGCATTTATTTATTTTTAAAAAGCCAGCAACACCCAAGACTTATGACATTTATGATGGTGCCTAAACAAGAGCTGAGCGCTTCAGGAAATCTGACCTCCCATGACCGCATCACATTACTCTCAATGCTGTCCTTCTGCATGAAATTGGGGCTGTGTGCTTGTTTCCTCCCTGAAAAGTTTTGTGGAAATGTAAAATGCAGTCTGACACCTGTCAGTTTTTTCTTCCCCTGAAAGAAAGAAGCTTTGTGCCATATACTGTGGGTGTTTTGGCAGGGAGCAAACAGTTGTGACTAGCCACTGTGCAAGAAGGTCAGACATGGAAGAGACCTATCATAATTGCTAGTTCTGCCAGCATAGTTCAAACCACATGCCACCCAGGGAGGAACAGGAGCCATGGAATTATGGGAAGAGTCCTCACAGTGCACACTCTCTGGGCAAGGTCTACATCTGTGTATCAGTCACAGAGGCAATGATACTCTCTCTCTCTCTCTCTCTCTCTCTCTCTCTCTCTCTCTCTCTCTCTCCATCAATCAGAATCCAACACTGCAAAACTTAAACAAGTGATAATGCTGCCTCTTGATGCAAACTCCTGCTTGTTTTATGGCAGCTCCTGTTTCTTTGTTGTGTCTCATCTTGCGCTGTTGAGTTCAGATGGGCTTCCTTGGACTGTAAGGGCTTGCTTAGATACACTGAACTCTTATGCTCTGTTTGGGAGAAACTACAGGGGCTTGTAAATAATACTTTATAAAAGGGAAGGATACAGTGCAGATTCCAAATGGAGAACTGTATGAGCCCTCTAGGGGGCTTCTGAACTAATCAGGGTCAATGGCGTTTTCATGCCAGACTGGTATATGAGGTCCTTTTGCTTTTTCCTACGCATTTACTGCCAGTTGACACTTCGGTTAGTTCAGCCACTAATTTGATGGCCTTAGCCCCCTCTTAATTTGGCATCTGTAAAATGGGAGTAATTTTCACCAAGCTTGGGGTATGTGTGTGTTAGAGGACAAACAAGCAGATGCTTATAAAGCATGTTAATGCATAACAACTGCTGAATAAATGAAGACAGTAATGGCCACCAACGTATGTGGGACTGACATGGGTTAGATGGTTGGTAATTTTTCTTGGGCCATTGTTGTAGGAATTCTTTCATAGTATGTGGCCTTTAAATGCTCTTTTGATGATGTGGACTGAGAGCCTGTAGTGTCAATGCAAGAGGAGCGATCATACAAGATTATTTAAAGCCACACAACTCTTCACGATAATAAGCGATAATTAAATTAGCCATACTACCAGCACTATTTTTATGGGGGTATGCAGGGGTATGCATACCCCTAAACATTTTGCGACCCTAAGTTTGGCTTCATTGAGGGACAGTATTTCAATATGAGTAAGAAAATGAGAGTACCCCTTAACATTTTTTTTTAAGGAAAAAAAATCACTGCATACGACTAAGTTTACATGTTTGTTCTTAAATAACTCCTTTCTACTCAGGTGAAGGTGCGGTATTTCTGCACCCATTTTAAGCACCTAGTTATGAAAAAGGCAATATATTTTTTAATAACTGGGAAGGGGAAAACTATGTATGTGACGATACTAATTCAGACAAGCTTCTTTTCTTTTGTTTGGCAGTTTGAATATAGCTTTAGTACTTGGGAAAAATCCTCTTCCAATTACACAGCAGTTTTGTGGTGGCAGAATGCTATAATGGGAATGCTTTTGCAGCCAAAGCTATCTCATTCATAAATCCTGCTGTTCCACTCTATAATTTTGATTCTCTTTTGGATAGATCAGTATTCTGTGGTCATATCAGCAACAATCATGCAAGCAAAAATGAGTAGTTAAATATTGTGACAGTCCTATAAGTCTTCTTACGGTTTTGTGTATAACACAGTTATTCAAAAGTGTCATTTGGTATGTAGAAGGGAATTGACCCTTCACTAATATTTTCCAGTAAAGCTCTTCATAAAAAATGACTGGAGAAATAGCTATGTGAGAATTGGCTAGGTGTCCTTTCCATTAATTTTGCAGTAAATGCAAACTGCTGGGTCATGTTTAAGGGCAATTGAATGCATGTTACACACACACACACACACACACACACACACAGTGCATGTGAATATCCTATACACATACTTTATCCTTACATGTGTTCTTGCTTTGTATACTCTTATGGGAGTATTTCTAGCAACTGTGGGAGAAGTTCTAGCAACCCAAACAATCTTTGTTGCAGGGTTTATTAGCATAACAAAATAAATAACATCCAGGCTGCATTCAGTACACATCATGAACTTCTTATACTTCAATTTTGGCAAAGTTTATCCAAATAAGGATTTGACCCAGCTGTGAATGGGAGCACTGGGAGCCCAGGCAGTTCTAGGAATAATAGAATTAGAGTTGGAAGGGACCCCTTAGGTTATCTAGCCCAACTCCCTGCAATGCAGGAATCTCAACTAGATCATACTTGACAGATGGCCATACAACTTCTGCTTAGAAACCTCCAGGGAAGGAGAGCCCACCACCTTCTGAGGGAGTCATTCCCACTGTCGAATAGCTCTTCCTGTCAGAAAGTTCTTCCTCATGATTAGTCAGAATCTCCTTTCTTACAATCTCAAGCCATTGGTTCATATCCTACCCTCCAGAGCAGAAGAAAACAAGCTTGCCCCATCCTTTAGATATTTGAAGTTGGCTATTGTATCTCTTCGCAGTCTCCTCTTTATCAGGCTAAACGTAACCCATTCCCTCAACAGTTCCTCATCAGGCTTGATGCTTTCCAGACCAGACACATTTCCCTATGTTTACATCACTGAATAACTCCTACAGTCCATGTCTATTGGTTGAGTGAGTGAATGGATGTATTTATTTATCATACAGGCCATATTGTATTCCATGTCCATCAAGGTAACACAGCACACACTGATTCAATGACTTTGTGAATGGACAGAATAAACTGATTATAAAGTTACAATCCCTTTGTCTAAAGAAATGTGATTTATGAATTATATATGTTAACCACTACTTATAAAGAAGAACATGACTCCCTGCTTTCTGTTCGGCGAGCATCAAGGAATATGTCAACTAGAGATGGGAAATTGGTTGGGATGGCCTAATAATGTTTGTGCTATAATAATATTTTCTTTCAAGGAGACTTGATAGGTAGGCTGTGCTTCATGCTGAAGATTTAACTGAATGACTAATTTCCCCTCAGGTCAATTGAGCCAATGATATAGAGTTGTTGTTGTTGTTGTTTTTGCAATGTCTTGTTTTCTTTCCTGGCTGAGATGGAGATGCACCTTTTTAACTTTAACTCTTGTTATGCTTCTAGCTTTGATTTTATGACTAGCAAACTGATCCCTATGTTTGTTTATTTGGAAGTAAGTTCTTTGTTCAGTGGAACCTTTCCCCCAAGAAATAAAGTTTTGGATTGCAGCTTAAATCTATGAGAGGTGAAGAGTGAGGGGATTTGAATTGGTGATGTTATGGTGATCACCAACCTGGTTGGTCTTAGTTGCACTTCAGTCCATTTTGCCCATTAAAAACTTACATAATTCCAGAATCTGAAGTTGCTTGGCAGAAGATGCATCTTTCATTGTTTTTTTTTTTAAAAGTTGATCTTTACTATTTTCTCTTCATCCAAAAACCTGCCAGAAGAGGTGTGTCTTCAGCTGAGAAACTCTATTTATAATAGTGTATATAGCTAGTAATATACTGAGTGTAATGAAGCATGCAAGTATGCACACAGATGCCATCAATATCAGAGTATTCAGGACACATGGAAATAAGAGTAATATTCACAGATATACAAAAAGGTGTTTCAGAATATGTTTCCTCAAAATTTCTGCCCACTGTAAATACACAGAGCACAAGGGGTACAGAAGCAAATAAGTGGATGCACTTTATGAACATTCCACCCTCCTGAAAAACACATCGCTTTTGGGGAAGTTTTTAAGGGAAACACATAAGGAGTTCCCTTTATGCAAAAATATGCCTGGACACATCTTATTTAGAAACTGAATCAATTAATTTAATAGAAAAAGGCCTGGGCACTGCATGAGTGGAGTTCTGCTTGCACCAAGGCCCTTTCCCTTTGCCTTGTCCCCTGTGTCTCCCAACTCTCTGGAGGGTGGGCAGTAGTCAAGAGGAGAAGAGGGGGAAGTTCCATAGCACAAGCAGAAACGAGCAAGTGAAACGGTGGTGTTGGATACAATCCATGAAAAACAGGCGTACCACACAGTAACTTTGAACCCATTATCTCAATGTAACTCACAATAAATGCCTCCTCATCAAACTATTCATAAATTATGTCAGTTGCAGTTGCCACCATCCAAAGACCCTGCTAGAAGAGGTGTGTCTTTGCATGAGAAATGCTTTAATAGTGTATGCAGTTCTGATTACCTTATCTTTAAAAAAATGGCTATTACTGAGCTGGGTTTGGTCAGTGAGCCTGAGCAAGAAAAAGGATCAGAGGTTAGGTTATGACTGAATAAAATCCTCGCTGCTTAAAATAAGAAAGCTGCTTTGAAAATGTTAAAAATGGCACTGAAGCAATAGAACATAGCTATTAAAGGCAGAAAACCCCCCACTGAATTGGCACAAGAAGAGTATTCCCCCCCACTGGAACATTTCCGCCCCCTCCCCAACCTGGGCACTTCTGGTTTTGTTGACATGGCAGTGTTTGCCCCTGAAAATTCTGGGGAACCCTAAGCAAGTCCTTTTGTTTTGGATACCAGAAGAAAACCTGAGTTCTAGATATGTACAAGTATATTTTGTACATCCTTATCCTTATGCAGAGCTTGGTCATCATCCATAAATTGACGCAGCAAGAGGTCTAGTTATCCATTAATAAGCAGCATGTGTAAGTCCCATTAGTGTCAATGAAAGCTGTACAGGCATATCAAAGGGGAGAACAGATTCATGTGCTGTGAGCAGGGTCCAAAATGGTGATTTATAGCCTGCATTGCATTTAATGGATGGTTCTTTGGCAAAGAGCTTAAGAACTCTGTGGTGTTTAAAATACACTCCACTCTCCCCTCCTTGTTAATCAAGCGCAATGCTAAGGAGGGAAATGTTAGCAGATTTCTTATTGTATTTAAATGAAGGCATTGCCGGGCTCGTATTTTATTTCACTTCTGATTTCTCAGAAATGGTTTTCCTGTTGTTGTTGTTGTTTGTTGTTTTATATATATATAAACCAGGTCCATACAACTGGCAACTTCCAGAGGTGCAGAGGGGTAGGCACACTGTGTGGCCAGCAAGTGACCAAGCAAAGAAATGAAAGATTAAAGGAATTCTGAGAGATTTCCTGATAGGTCTCTGCCAGAGCTACTTCAGGAGGGATGGCGGCAGGGGGGGGGGTGTCCTCTTATAATCTGGATCAGAGCCATTTTCAGAGCTCCTTCCATGGATGATGAGAGTGCTTTCGGAGCTTTAGCAGATCTGTTGATTAAATATTTAAGCTTTTCCTTTTTTCCTGCCTCTAATTCAGCTGTCTGCGAATGAGAGCAGCAGTTTCTCAGCACCATGTAAAGCTGTCTCTCGCATTACGGTCCTGTAGTGCCTGAGAGCACCCAATTTTGGAGGACAGGAATTAGCCCTTGCCATGTGATCAGACAGGTGGAAGGTTTACAGGAGAGGTGCTCCAATATTTATAGCCCCCCACTAGATGACAAATAATATGGAATGGGCATGACAAATGAGTCTGTTGTGCTCGCTATAACCATATCCTTTCTGTTGGCTTCACTTAGGTCAGATTTCCATTTTGTGACAATATCTCTATGGCTTGAAAGATGATCTTTTGAATCTTGCCCTTTTACCACATTGTTGTTTTCCCTGTGTGCCTCCTTGTTTTCCATTCTTTTAAAGGAAAGAATCTAACTGCTTTCTGTTTTGCTCACATAGATAGCTACTGTGGTGGGCCCGGGGATTTTCCAAACCTGAAATTTCTTCTGTAATTCTCAATTTACACCAGAGCACATGGATTGGTTACTTAATGACTGCAAGGTGTTGTAAGTGAAAATGACCATCAAGCTATAGATCTATAGATAATTGTAGATGAGTAGATGTTTATTTTCCCCATTTGAAGTCATTATCCCTTTTGGCTTTCCGTAAAATTTGGACAGAGACTCTCTAATATACCAGCAACATTTGTATCCCACCTTTCTGTTCAGGGTGATGTGCATGGATTACCATTTTGCCTTAAGAAAATGCTGTGTGGTAGGGAGTTCAGGGAGAGGGGTCTGGTTCATACAACACATGAAACCATAGTTAAAATAAACTATGGTGTAATGTGAATGAGCAGCATGCAGGTATGATCAGTGATTTGCGCTTTTCCACTCCTGCAGCATGGAAGAAACAAGCCACCGCCTACATATGAACCCAGGCTTATGGTTGGTTTGTTTTTAAACAAATCATGAATGGACACCAAGGTTTGTTTTTGGAGGAATCAAACCACAAGTCCAGGTTGGCATGTTGGCATAATCAAGACTCTGGCATGTTTCCTTCCTGGCATGGCTGCAGTATGAGCTGACGACAGGCTTTTGAGGACTGTGTGCACTGGCAGGCTGCTCATTCATATGGAACCATAAACTATAATTTAATCTGACATGTACACTGGGCCAGTGGGTTGTCCAAAGCCACAGAGTGAACTTCATGGCTGAGTAGGGATTTGAACCCAGTACCAGAGCTGCAACATGCATACATAGCTCTTATCTGCAAAGACCAGCCCTTTCCTTTCCATGGAGGGGAGCAGGTCAGCCTGTGTCTAAATAAACAAACAAACAAATGCACACATGGATCTGCTTCTATCACAAGAATGGAACAGCCTTTGTTGGCATTGTGTCAAGCTGGTGCTCCTGTTGTCATAAGAAATGACTGAACTGAGATCTATGACAGTTTATGGAGAAATTGTTTAGTGGGAAGAATGCCTCACAAAAATAAATGTTGGTATAATTATGTAACAAAGATGTAACAACATTTTTAATGTTTTGGCAGTCAGATGTTATAAAGGTAACCATGTTAGCTTGAATGCTCCTTATACACAATTAGCCACCACTTGAATAAGTATGATGGGTGTGTGTGAGAGGTTTAAATAGTGCAAACTCTGTTGAAACTTGATAGCAAACCAAAAAAAGAGTCAAGTTTACATGTAAAATGATTTTTTTTAAGAAGAAAACTACGCTTTTTAACATATGAAGGCAGTTTTACAGCCAAATTACTTTAGGTAACTGAATTTACTGCTTTTTTTAAAAAAAATAACCAATTCTGATAAAGGATGATGTTGAGATTTAAAATAAAAACGCATAAAACTTGAAACATCTTGCTTCCTGTGGCATTGTGTAGTAGGGGACATAAATGTACGCAGAAGCCTACAGCAGTTTTATTTTAACTAGTACAATATAACAGCATGACAACCTGTGCAAAATAAATAACTTTTGAAAATGCATTTTCTGAGAATGGAAATAATATTGAAACATGTACAGCTCTTGAGAGCAAAGGAGACAAATATAATAATTTGTGGCTTAATGCTTGGAGTCATAAATGTGCGAAAGGGTTTTCTGGAATTAAATGCTTAATACTGGGTAGTAATGTTAGGGCTGGTTTCTGACAAGTTTCCATTTTGAGAATACCTTGCTTCTCTTGTGCAGTCAGTCAGTCAGTCACTTTAATATTGCGGATATGACTCAGGTAAGAACTAGTTCTACTCAATAGAAAAATAGTGTAGAAAAAGTGTATGTAAAACATAGGATACATGGAAGAGGAAGGGTAAATTTCTTTTAAATGTTGAGAGATATATTGGATTCATACAGGCCCGCCTTCCGGGTAAGAAGAAAGTCAGAATACAACCCTGGGCTATAATCATTTGGTGCCCTTGCATTTTGATCTAGTGGAACATGTCTGCTAATGGAAGAGAGGAGGAGGCATTTTGAGCTGCTCTTTTTCCGTCTTCCAGAAGCTCCCGGCCTTACCCTGCCCAATCTTCTTTTGAAGGATCCCCCAAAGGGTGAAGCATATGATAGGCCAGAATCACCTCCTCTCCTCTTCCATTAGCAGCCTCTACTAGATCAACAGCTCAGCTGGATGCCACTCCTGAATCTCACATATTAAGAAACCCTAAGGAGAGCCATGCTGCCATCACCACATATTGACACAGTTACACAGTTCCTCTCTCCATTCTAGATTTTCCATGGCACCCTGGAAACATTTAGATAGCTGTATTGCACATATCTGTTTGCTTTAATCACTGTTGATGTTTTATGTGTTTAATATGGAATTCCTTACAATGGAACACTCCACAAATTGTTAACACAGCAGATGTCTGTGGTGCCGCCAGGTTTTCAAGGGAGTCTCCAAAGTGCCTGAAAGGAACCAGAACCGAGTGCGTAGATGTGAGAGCAAGGCATTGCTGTCTGTCAACTTTGTCTCTCTGGAGCAAGCCTTTGTGTCTGGAATTTTGCCCGAAAATTAGAACAAAGGAAGACAGGACTCTCCTGCTAGGCTACCCTGGCAGCATTTGTATTGTATTGATCTTTTGCACTTGCTCTGGTGGGTTTGGCCCCAGAGGAAGTTGCATCGTGGTTGATCTTTGCTCAGGGGGAAATCACATCTTCAAGTAGGCTTCATATGTACAGCGCCTCAACCTTCGCTGGTTGGTTGGTTTATGTGGGGGGGGGAATATATATAATCCACTTTTAAGTTCACAATAATTCTCAAAGCGGAGAACAATGATAAGCCTTGTCATTGGCGCCACTGGGCCCTCTGGGTGCCATGGCTAGACCAATTAAATGGTCCCCAAAGTGCTTTATGTGGTTTACGTTGATTGTAATTTCCTGGTGGAAAATGCTATTAATCTTTAGTGGTCTCCTTTTACACTAGTAAGACAGTACTGCTGGGGGGAGAAGTCTCACTGAAATTAGTGGGGCTTCCTTTCATGTAAACCTGGTGAGGATTGGACTGTTAAGCTTTATCTAGTGCCTGAAAACACATCCTTTCAAAGAGAGCCCTTTATTTGGTAAGGGACCCCTTTGTGTCATGTAAGATTTGCTAATCTTCAGATGTACTTGGAAATGCCCCCTTTCCAAGCAAAGTAGAATGCACTGAAGCCTGCAACAAAGGAATCTGCTCTGCTTCGTCTTGGCTGAACCTACCGAGCATATCCTTAAGCTAACAGGCCTGTAGCCTCCTTGTTCCATCACTACTGTATGTGTAGAGCGCCATGCAGGCAAGATGGAGTTAATTCAATAAAATAAATATAAAATACTCTCTAGGCTGTCAGACGGAGCTGGAAGCAGGTCAGAGGTCACAGAGCTGCTTCACGAGCGCACTAATCGATTTGCTGTCAAGGTAGTGGTGCCGGGGTTTCAAGTAACAGGAGAATTGAGTGCCACTCGGGCCCAATTTCCATAATTGCTCACTGCCTTTAGTGTACAACCTTTTATGAAACACAAAAAATATATCACTGAATTGTATTGATTAGCCATTGGGTTGAATAATTCACTTAGTATTTATTACCTGACCCTCAGAGGTTAAATAAATCCACTATCTAACTTCAGCTTGTGAAAAATATTACTTATTCATTGAAATGTGGACTGATTATTACACAATAGGACCCTATCTCTGTTGTACTTTTCCTCAGTCTCTCTCCCCACCCCTCTCTCTCTTAAAGCAACTCCATCCTTTCATCCTTGCCACTCTATAATGGCAATGTTAAAAAGAAATATTTATTGATAGCCAGCAGCACTTTCTAAAAGAAATACAGTAAATCTACAATGAAATCATGTCTTGTCTTCTGTTTGAAGTCCCCCCATCCCCACTTTCTCTCTCTTTTTGCTTCACTTCCATGTTTCTAAATATTTGGATGAAATTTCAGGAAGACTGCCCCTGCATTTTAAAGACAGTGCTAAAAACGAGTTATAAACCAAAATTGTTTAGGAAAAACACAGCTTTATAATCATGCTCTTTCTTTTCTTTAATGATGGGACAGTATTCATATTGGTAGTTCCTGAAAGGCATGAATCAGACTCCCTGTCCTATTAAACATCCTCTGATAATTGAATTCCCAAAGAAAACAGAAACCTTTTCTAACATGAGAAGATAAAACCTAAACCAGTCAACCATGGACAGCTCACTGTCATTACAATAAAAATGATTTCCCTGTCACCTTAAAATGTTTTGGATGTAAACTGTAGGGCATTTTACAGCTTTAAACATTAAACCAATAATTAATTATTTATCTGTGGATATTATTTACATTATGCTTTTAGTATCTCTGAAGATGACATCTTTTTCTCTTTACCATAAAATGTACCTTATTCTCAGCCACCCCCCTCTCCAGATCTTATTATTTATCCAATTACCATCAAGTCACATCGTTTCGATGCAACTGTGAGGCAGTTGAAGTCTTCTCTCTAAAAAAGATTTCCTAACTTTGTGAAAAGTCTTTCCTCAATTTCCGGACTGCATCCTCCAGCCCCTCCAAGTATTGTTTTTGAAGTTTGATGGAATTTACGCTAGGTCAAGTGGAGGAAGCTGTGTGAAGCTTTTTCCCCTTAAAGTGTAAAGGAAAAACCTTATGTTTTTCTTTGTATTTGTTGATACTTGTGTGCGTCTGTATCCAGGATCTGGGCTTACAGTTAGCAGCCGTAAGAAACCTGTCCTCTTGGTGATATAATAAAATAACCCTCTTTTCCTGTATCACATAATGGAAGGAAAAGTCTGTCAGAAAATAGTGGGATGTAATATGCACAAAATTGCCTCAGGTTTGTTCAGGTGTCCAGCTTCCTGCTTTCTGGGCGTGCAAGTCCTATAACATTTCACATTGTTTACCATTTCTATAGCACTTTTTATTATATAAACTGGTACTGAGCCAAAAGAGGGCATGATTCATGTATATTTTTCTCTCCAATTAAACATGCCATTTTAAAAATTGATTTTGAGGAAAACACATGGAAAGGAGTAAAGGAAAAAAAAAAGAGAGGTTCATTTCTGCAGTCACTTAAGTATGTCCTCCTGTGGGTGAATTTTCCCCATCGGTACTTTCCTCCTTGGCACTTTTAAACATCTCTTTGCAGCTCCAATTGCTTGCTGCTTGGGTGCCGTTGTTCTACAAAAGTTGCCTTCTATATATAATGAGATCATCATGAAACTAATCAGATTTGGCTGCACGCTGACATCATTGAAGGCAAAAAAAGCTCATAGGCAATGCCCTCACTTTGTTTGCCCTCAGTGATGTCACCATGTATTCAAAAATGGGATTGACTTCATGACAGCTTCGCTGTTTCTAGAAAGCAGAAGGCTGGTGTATACAGAGAAGATGGAGGTACAGTCACAAATCTCTGCTATCTTGTCCACTTTGATTCTGGTTATCCTTTATAAAACTTTGGAAGCACAGGGTGTGAGCACTGCTTGCGACTTGAAATTGGGATGGGTAGAGGAACGTGCCTAAATGAGTCCAGGTGTTCTTAGTAAGGATTGTTATAGTGGCCTAATAGCTTTTATTTTTAGGGTCATTATCATAGCTGTCAACTTTTCCCTTTTTAAAAGGGAAATTCCCTTATTCTGAATAGGATTCCTCACAAGAAAAGGGAAAAGTTGACAGCTATGGTTATTACCAGCAGAGTGAATGATATGTATAGTATAAGCCAATCTGGAAACCTTAATCAAAGTTTCTTGTTTCAAAGAATAAACTATTTTATTTAGATAGCTGAAGCTTTCAATGACAGCCAATTAACATGGAAGAGAACTGTTCCATTAAGGAAGTCTTAACAAATTAACAGTACCCATGTTAGCATCACTTTTCATACCTTATGGTTGGGAAAAGTAGAAAAATACGTTCATGCTGCTCAGTAGGGCAAAAAGACAGTAAAAACAGCTTTCTCTCTTTCTTTCTTGATGACTTAGCTGAGAATTTCTGGTACAAGAACAACTGTAATGAGTTTCTGATAGCATCTCAGCATAATTTGTGGGATACACCAAGAGAAATATGCTAGCTTGAATGGTCTCATGTGAAACGCTAATTGTACAAATAACATTATAAAGGAAGGTCATGTTGTAATTGAGCTCATCATAACAGGTCAACAATCCATGTGAGTAAGAGGGACTTTTTGTTTGTTTGTTCTAATAAGCATCTAAATAGCATATGCATTTTGTTAAAAAATAATACAAAGAAGCCACTACTATTCGACCTAGGATAATATGGTGGCCTGTTGTAATGAAAATCTTAAATTGCATCAATCTCCTACGTATCTTGCTTATAGCCATCAATTCTTTAGGTATGTCCAAATTATTATTTTACTACGATTAATTGCATTTTTATCATAGGTTTTCATAGTTCTCTCTCCACATATTTTCCCCGAAACAACCTTCTGTGGTGGGTCAGGCCAAGAGAAAATGACTAGGTTTAGCCAATAGATTTGCGGCTGGAGTTGGGATTTGAACTTGGGTCTTCCTAATCCTAGCCCAAGTGCTACAGCACATTGCCTCTCTAATAAATAGCTACCTCACCCAGGTTTCTGCTTGGATGGTGATATGTACTGAGTTGAATAGGATCCAGAATGCAGCAGTCTGATTGGTCCACAGGAGCCACCCAATCCAGCTCCAGGTGGAGGTGAATCCGCAACCTGATTGGCCCACAGGAGAATCCTGGAATTAGCCAATCACATGGGGCCCATTGTGTAAATAATGTATATAAAGCAGACATTCTGGGGGAACTTCCACTCCTCCTCACCACTATGAGCTGAATAAAGAGCATGAAATCCACTCTCAACTCCGAGTATATTTCAGATACTTTAGGAAACAACTTAGGCCCCATCTGCACTATACATTTAAAGCAGCATCTTGCCACATACAAGCCATTGCTTTACCCAAAGGATTCTGGGAACTGTAGTTGGTTAAGGGTGCTGAGAGTTGTCAGGACGCTTGTGCTCTCCTCACAGAGCTACAACCAGAGTGATTTACTAGTCAGTACCACTTCCCAGGGAGCCCTTGGAATTGCAGCTTTGTGAGGGGAATAGGTTTCCTAATAACACTCAGCACACTTAACAAACTACATTTCCCAGAACTCTTTGGGGGAAGCTATAATTTAGTGGTATAATACAGCCTTAAGTGTATAGTGCAGATGAGGCCTAAGAGTGTGGAGTCTATTCTGGGGCAAAGCAAATATTTCTTCCCATGGAATGTCACCAAAGCTTACAATTGGAAGCCAAATGTGCAGAGTTGCACAGGCTCCATTGCTCCTGGAAGTTCTGGATTAGCAAGAGGGCCATAACCAGCTGGGGTGGGGGAAGCATGCTTATGTGGATTGTAGGAATACAGGAAGCTGCATTACAGAAAATCAGACTATTTGTCCATGTAGCTCAGTATTGTCTATTCTGACCAGCAGTGGCTGTCCAGAGATTCCGGCTGAGATCCTCCTCAGCACTGATTCTCTGTTCCTTTTAACAGGAGATGCCAGGGTTTGAACCTGGGACCTTCTGCATATAAAGCATGTACTTTACTACCAAGCTGTGGGACTCTCTGCAATGAGATGCGCTGCGTCAGATGTGCAGAAACTATTGATGAAAATCTGTGTGGGCATATCTTTTCTCTTTCCTTCTGCTTTTACATCTCCAACTCACAGCAGTTGAGTCACAACTGTTCTGCTGTGCATGAGAATGGTTATTACTTCACATTGTGACCAAAAATAAAAATAAAGCATTATCCTTGTTTGGGCTGATGTTGAGCTCCCTTCAAAGCACAGGTTAATAGTGAGTCATTAGCCAGCCAGATGATTTTTTTGCAAAAGCCTTGTGCTTAACCAGAGGGGGCTAAGAAATTCCCAATGAGTTTTCCCCCAGCCATGTTAATTAAAGCCTCTTTTCACAGGGAGAAAAAAGTTTAGTATTCTTTTTTTAAATCTCTTCTCCCCTCCCCTCAACCCAACAGAATGCTTTCAGAAGAAATTGGGTAACTGGGTAATATTCTGAATTCTTATATTTAGACATTTTCTTTTGAACCACATGTCAAGTGCACTCAAGTAGCCCTACTTAGACCAAAACAAATAACTCCAGATGTCCAGCTTCCCTGAGAAATATCACAAGATAGATTCTGTTTTTTAAAAAATAAAATAAATGTTTTTATTTCAGTTTTGATAGCAACATTAAATAACAGTACAAAACACAGCTATACAATGCAGAACAGTCATACAGTTCATATTAGTATAAATTATACATTTCGTTGGTCCAGTCATTTAGGGAGCACAAATAATGCAAGAATTCATATGCAGCATCCCTCAGCGGATTGAAATCCATTTCCCAGCATGCGACTTTGTGCTCACCCTAGTTTTGAGAGTGCCTTTGGGTTTCTTTAATTCATGCAATTCTATGATTCTCCTCTTGTAGTCTCCACCCATTTAAATATATCAGCTGTAGAAAATGTCTGCAGCTTGTCCTCCAACCTGCTTTTCTGTTTCTTTTTAAACATCTCCCTGCCTCTTGCCATCCCTGTTGTTGTCGATCTGTATTGGTGATTTCATTTTGCACAGCATGTCTTCTGGAATGAGCTACGCATTAGAAGCCCAAGTTTAAGGTGGATAATTTCCAGCCTGCCTGGAGAATTTGGCTGCTCAAATGAAATGAACATCCAAACCTCTTTTGGTAGCTCTGGGAATACCATCAGAGTATCTATAGTTCCTCTCCCCATCCCCCCAGGAAAAAGGGGTTTCCTGGGGTTACTCATCCCCAGGGACTTAAACAAAGTGTTTGTTTGTTTGCTTGCTTGCTTGCTTGCTTGCATGAATCTATGAAAGTTTGGGTGGGAAATAACAGATAAAGCACCCACAGAAAATGTCCTGTCAAAAATCCAATTAAACAGCTAAACATATAGCAGATGCTAAAATGTCCCAACTCCCTGCCCATTAAATATAACTAAAAGCAAGGGAGATCTATAATGCCAATTGCATAAGGTTTCTATAGTTGTAAACTACTCATAAGCCTATCTTGGCATTCGGTGGCTTATAATTTGATTTTTTAAAAAGGTGTTGAAGCTTAGGCCTGGCATGTCTTCAAGGGTAGGGAATGGGTATGGGGCAGCTGCTGAGAGCATTTGTTGATGCTTTCCAGTCATTAGGTGGGATTCCCCTAACCAGCCCTGTCAGCGGAAGCCGTGTGCAAGGACTGTCATATGCAAAATGGGACTTTCCCATTGGAGAGGGCAGTGGCTTGTTGAAACTGGGGCACAGGGTATTTGCTACAGTCGAATTCATGAAGAAGAGTGGGGGCTATGTTTTTCTGCTCACTTCCTTTATCAAAGGGATGCGGGTGGCACTGTGGTCTAAACCACTGAGCCTAGGGCTTGCTGATCGGAAGGTTGGTGGTTTGAATCCCTGTGACGGGGTGAGCTCCCGTTCCTCGGTCCCAGCTCCTGCCAACCTAGCAGTTCTAAAGCATGTCAAAGTGCAAGCAGATAAATAGGTACTGCTCTGGTGGGAAGGTAAACGGTGTTTCCGTGCACTGCTGTGGTTTCTCCAGAAGCGGCTTAGTCATGCTGGCCAAATGACCCGGAAAAACTGTCTGCAGACAATCGTCAGCTCCCTCAGCCAGTAAAGCAAGATGAGCACCACAACCCCAGAGTTGTTTGCGACTGGACTTAACTGTCAGGGGTCCTTTACCTTTACCTTTACTTTCCGCAAGGGCTTTGATGAAACAGGATGAGAGTTTGTGTGACTTATAGCTGGATCCTCTCAATGGCTACATTTGCGCATAACGCTTGTTAAGATCTGCTTGGATGTTCTGTACAATTTCAGAATTGTTCTTCCCTGTGGCTGTCCCTTGGTTGTGGAATTCTCGCCTTAGAGAGGGCCACCTCACCCCATCTTTGACGGGTTTTTGCTTCGGTGTCTCCCTCCTTTAAGATGACTGGTCTTATGCTCTCACTACCATTCGTATTGTATCTGCTTGTTGTCCTATTTTAACTCCGCTTGCTTATTTCCTTAAATCTGATGTCTGCTGTTTTTATTTTATTTATTTTAAAATCTTAATCTGTTGTTGCTGTTGGCTGCTTTGGGTATGTTTAATTGAAAAGGGGGTATAAATATTTAAATTATTTTATTATTTATTTTATTTATTATAATCAAAAATTTAGAATCACAGAATTGTAGTGTTGAAGGGAACCCATCTAATCCAAGCCCCTGCAATGCAGGAATCACAGCTAAAGAAGCCCTAACAGATGGCCATCCAAGCTCTGTTTAGACACATCAAATGAAGGAGTACCCACTGGAGGTTTCTGTTCTGGAGCTCAGACATATTCTTCCATGTTCCTGAAACCACATATCCATAATGAATATAGACATGTCACCCATAGGGTTGTAGCTAGACCCCTACATGTTATGCATTTCTGGAAAGGCTCCTTATAGCTCTCTGCTCTTTCATTGTCTACTTCTAAATATTCTTTCCTGCATGTGATGCTACTCAGTCAGGAAATTGTATTAAAGACAGACACGGAAATTAATATTTTCTCTAAGTATAGGGAAAATGGGGGCGGTAGGAATATGAGATTAACATTTCTGCCTTCCTCTTTAAAAAAAATGGGGGGGGGGGAACAAAAATAAAAATTTTCCACTTAATGCATCTTGGAAGTTGCATTTTCTTTCCCTTTTAGGTTGCATTTTACATAACATTTGAAAAGTGCTGTCAAAACAACTCATGAAGGAGGACAAAATGTAATTGTCTTGACATGCGGTGATTACTCAGAACTTAAGCTGCAGAGAAAGGATTGTTATTTTTTGTTTGTAATTTTCCTTTTCTTCCTTTTTTTTAAAGCAAAAACCTAGAAGTGCCCATGATTTCCCAGCTGTTCTATTTTTACTAATGCAAAAGTTTCATAGAAGGGTCAGATTTGGGCTTTTGTGTGGGAAACAACAGAGACTGCCAGCAACAGGGCAAGATCACTGCTGGGTTGCGGTTTACATGTTTTACAACATTCCATGCATTTCTGAACTGTATACCAAATGGATAAGTCTAAATCTCTAGTACTTTGTGTGAATTAGCAACCTTTTGATTTAGTTTGAAACTTGTGTATTATTTTTAACATGAGATGTTTACAGCCATCCGGCCATGATCTTTCTCTTCCCAGTGCGGTTGGCTTGCAGCACAGGAAATGTTTGGAACTGTTTCTAATAAAGCAACGGTATCTTGCCATTTCTCTCCCCCCCCTCTTTTATTCATCATTTTTTTATCTGACTAAAAGAATAGCTGGTGAGTGTGGAAGATGTAACCACCAGAGCTACAACATGTAGTGCAGGAAACTAACATGGTGCCCTCTATGTAGATGTTGTGAGCTACAACTCCCCATCACCCCTGACCATTGGCCATGCCAGATGGGACTGAAAGGAGATGCAGTAGTTTACAACATCTGGAGAGGTACCATGTTGCCTAACCTGCTACATAGTTCCATATACAGAAGTGATGAAGGAATGGGAGGATATTGCATGTGCATGTATGTTGCATGTCAACACATTTATGCACAGTGGTGACTAGTGAGATGGGATGCTGGGAAGTAAGTGGTGACTGAGGAGATATAAGGTTCTTACAGTGGTATCTTTAAAGAAGTAGGGGACTGGCAAGGCAGCATCATCCTGATTGGCTGGCACGATGTTGACCTAACAGCCCCACTTCTTCGATTATTGCTTTGTGATGCCTACAGCAGTTCAGGACCCTCTTTGCTCAGTTGCTCTTTGGTGGCAACAGCCTCCTTGGCTATTGTTAGCACTCAGAAACACAATGCAGAGCTAATGGTGGCTTCCTCTCTTCCAGGTCACTTCCTTTCTTCTTGGGAGACTCAGTGGAGTAGGGAAGTGATCCTGAATGTCCCTACTTTTTTTTTAAAGAGTTCTGTGCTTAGTGGATCATATAACTGCATCTGCACCCAGTTTCTGGCCAGTTTCTTTTTTAAAGCATGGAGCTCATGATATGCTAGTTATACGTGCACATGGTGGCTGCTTCAAAACATCAACTTGGTATGCTACCACTCAGCCCATTATCAAAAGATTTGCAATAGAGCACCAACATTGTGAAATTGGTAATTCATGCTCCTGCCAATGATTCAGACAGCTTGCAAATTAGAGCTGTTAGTGAGCTAAATTCGCTTTAAATTCTGTGCAGATAGCACTTTGTTTCATCCCAGCGGCTGATCAGCAAGCCTTTCTGGTCAATTAGATTTTAGTGTGTTTATAGACTAATTCTGAAGAAAGCTCTTTCTCCTGCATTGGTCGTAGTTTCACTCAAAGCCATCCTACCCTTTCTGCACTAAGCTCTCCTTTTCATATTTGTGTAGCTGAGAGACTCTTGTGTTCATTTAATGCCCAATTTAGTTGGAAGGCCTGAACCTTGTCACTCATGTGAAATAAATAACTGCTTTGGTTGCATGGTGCATTATGATGGGTATCATCTGTAATTACTGACCTGAATTCATTGCGTTTAGGCTACCCATGCATGCTGAACAACTGAGCCGAGGATATCAGCCTATCATGCTGTTGCTTTAATGTCCTACTTAAACCCAGCATTCTAGTTCAAGAGAATAGCCATTGCCATTCCAGTCTCCCACTTAAACTGCGAAAATCAAAGATACCTTCAAGTTAAAGATCTGTGGATGTTCCTTTTTTTCTTTTTAAATGCCATGATGCTTGAAGAGAATATCACAAAAGTGGTTTCATATCATATTACCAGTGGCTTTTACTAAAGGGAAAAGTTACTCCTCATATTCCAAGGGGTACATTATCAGTAACTAAAGTTAGCAGGAATCTGATTCCATTTTTAACATCCAGACAGACCTGTAGAGACACATTAAGTTGAAAACCCACAGAAAAAGAGAAACGCCTATAGGAAATCTTGCAGGGTTCAGACAAGGGCAGTTTCATGTGACCTCGTAGATTGGAAATAAAAAGGCTGCTATTAGTTCCGTGTCAGTTCTTATCGTGAATGTTGCAGAGTAATCGAGGGTGTTAAGCTGTCAAATGATATCAAGGGTTAATAAGGTTAAGGAAGAAGTAAAAGCAGGCCCAACAATAAAGAACCACAGATAAATATGTTGCAATAAATAAGAGGTGTCATGCCATGTGGGGAAAACTCAAATCATAAGTCTGAGAAGCTTAACAGTGACATAAATTCTCAACAGGAGATGGCTGCTAGTTAAGAACATAGCAAGAGCCCTGCTGGATCAGGCCAAAGGTGCACATAGTCCTCTTTTCCACAGAAGTCCACAAGCAGGACATGAAGGCATTGGCCTCCTCCCAATGTTGTTTACTGTGGTGTAGTGGTTAGAGGGTTGGACTAAGATCTGGGAGACCAAGGTTCAAATCCCCACTCAGCCATGAAATGCATTGGCTGATTTTGGGCCAGTCACTGGCTCTCAGCCTAACCTATCTCACAGGATTCTTGTGAGGATAAAATGGAGAGGAGGTGAACTATGCATGCCACTTTGGGCTCCTTGGAAATAAATGAAAAAATAAATAAAATGAATTACTGGTATTCCAAGGCATGCTTCAGATACAGAAGGTGTGTTTGTGTGTTGTTATTAAAATTTGTATACCATCTTCCATCTGTAGATCTTAGGGTGCTTCACAACATAAAAAACACAGAATACATAATAAAATCAAAAACAAAAACGAACCAATAACCCACTGGCCCCCATCATGACCAGTAGCCATTGATTAGTAGCCATTGGTGGACTGATCCTCTCCATGAATTGATCTAACCCTCTTTTAAAGCCACCACTACATCTTATGGTACCAGTAGTTATTTCTTTCTTGCTAGTAGTTATTATGCACACTAGATTTTAGGATGGGGGTGGGAGACAATCCCACACTTCTGCTTGTGTGTCTGGACAGTGCTGGCCTCATCGCTGCCTCCGTCCCTCGTCTTCTACCTTCCCAGTAAGCAGCAGCAGCAACGTAGCTTCAAAAGTAAAGTCTCTCAATAGTTTTTCAAACATTTCAGCGGAAGATGTCTCAAAAGCCTCAAGAGGACAGTGTTTCCAGAATGATGCTACTGTTTCGTAATAGTCTTCATCAGCTGCAAATAAGATACAAGGCATACAACCGATGAAACTTTTGAGACATCTTCTGTTGTTACTTTTGAAAGACTACTGTGATACTGTCCTTAGACATCTGTTTTGAACACACAGCTTGACGGTCCTCGCTACCATTCTGTTATTTTGTATACAGTGGTACCTCGGGTTAAGTACTTAATTCATTCCGGAGGTCCGTTCTTAACCTGAAACTGTTCTTAACCTGAAGCACCACTTTAGCTAATGGGGCCTCCCGCTGCTGCTGTGCCGCTGGAGCACGATTTCTGTTCTCATCCTGAAGCAAAGTTCTTAACCCGAGGTAATATTTCTGGGTTAGCGGAGTCTGTAACCTGAAGCATATGTAACCTGAAGCGTTTGTAACCCGAGGTACCACTGTATAAGAACTTTGATTGGCTTACTCCTATAATTTGAATGATATCATTATTCTGTTATTTATTTTCTACTAACTATTAGCCTACGTGTTGTGTTTGCATTGTTGTGATTAGTTCTTATTGCAACACAAGGGGTTGTTTTTGGTTTATCTTCCATTCTGTAGACCTGACCAAGCCAGCACACATCACTGAGACAGTGTGAACATGCTGGGAATGTGGGTTTGGGGGAGCACATTTTTGTTTGAGACTCTGTCCTGCCATGTGATGCCCCAAATCTTACTGGTGCAACTCATATGGAAGGCATTGAGGCATTGCTCCTGGCGGGTGTAAGTTGCTCATGACTCACTTCCATAAAGTGACTGAAAAGCTACTGCTTGTCTTTATCCCAAAATATGGAACAGACAGCAAAGGTCTCTGTCCTCATTTCACAGGCATTCAAAGAAAAGGAACAATGGTTTCAGAGTAGCTGTGGTTGCACCTGCACATCATGCTAAACTCCCAACCATGGTCAATGGTAAGAGCTGGTTGGTGGGGTTTTTAGTTCAGGAACATACAGTGGGCTACAGTTTCCCCACCCCTGTGTCAAATTATGGTTTTTGATCAATATGCCTAAGCTGATTTAGCCTTCCCTTCTCCTACTCCTGCATGGCCAAAAAGAGGGCTTTGAAAGTGTTTACAGTGGTACCTCTGGTTAAGAACTTAATTCATTCCGGAGGTCCATTCTTAACCTGAAACAGTTCTTAACCTGAGACACCACTTTAGCTAATGGGGCCTCCAGCTGCTGCAGCGCCGCCGCCACGCAATTTATCTTCTCATCCTGAAGCAGAGTTCTTAACCTGAGGTACTATTTCTGGGTTAGCAGAGTCTGAAGAGTAACCTGAAGCATATGTAACCTGAAGTGTATGTAACCTGAGGTTCCACTGTACTTTCAGTTTTCTTTAAGCTTGACTTGCTGCATTCATACTGGGGGTTGTGGTTCATGCTAACTGGTTTGAAGTTGCCTTCTTTTGAAACTGACTTATAAAGCATGACCCCAGGTTCTGATAAAAAAAACCAAGTTGAGTTTAAAGGAAACTAAGTGAAAAAAACTTCCAGTGTCCTCCTCCTGCCAGGTGTTCAAAGAAAGATGGGTGGGTGGAGCCCAAATGATTCATTCCAGTTTGCGCATGTTTGTTTATGTCTTTATTTACTTTAAAACTATTTCTAAACTGCTTTCTAGTTTTAAAAGCTTTAAACACTGTATACTATGTACAATATAAGAAACATTAGCCATTAACATATCCTGCATTGCAGGGGGCCTGGACTAGATGGGCCATGAGGTCCCTTCCAACTCAACAGTTCTGCGTTGCTATGATTCTAAAACACATTGCACCAACTATGGCTCAGCATGAGCTGCCAACACGGCCAGCGCATTTCTTTTTCTTTAGGTCACAGTTTTATCTGGGTTGTTTTTCCGCACTAAGATTCCCCCCCCCCCCCGGTATTATCACTGTTCTTTTACAATATAAGCAGAAAGCTTCACCTACCAGCTCACACGTTATATCAATTCTTCCTCAAAACATTCCGCTCTTCCGGTCGCTGCAGCATGAGCAAACTTCATGTACCCTTCATGCAGCAAACCCTGGCATACAAATGGCACACTGTGCACCACAGATGATGTGTCCCGTATCTCCCATGTGGAAGCCCGCTGCATGTGAGGAGGGCTTGTGCAAAAGGCATAGTGGGCGAGGAACCTACTTGGTTTATTGCCTTGGGTTTGTCAGATCCCGAACAGACGAGCTCTAAGATTTTGGCAGGGCTCTTCTCCATGTCCATTAACTCTGCAATCCCTCCTTAATTAGCATTCTTTATGGCTAATCATTGTGATACAGATTTATAGAGTTTTCGCTTGAGCTTCCCACAAGCTTTATTGCCTTCAAAATACTTAGAAGCAGCGTGCTGGCTGGCAACGGGTTATGGTGGGAATAGAGGCTCCTCTTCATGAGAGAAGGGAATGGCTATTACTTCTAATTGATTGCTTGGTGGAACGCTCCCCTTGTGCCTCGCCCCCAAGGCTTGACTCCGCGCCATATGCCTGGTGTCAATGTTTGGAAATCAGCTGGTCAGTCGAAGCACATTCTGTGGGAAGCTTGGCAGTTCAGAGCAGGCAGCGAGCGGTGCAGCCATCAGCATGCGAGAGAGTGCCTTTCGCTGGTGTTTTCATAATAGTTTCGTACACCCTAATTATGCTGTATGACAACACCATTCAAGGACTATCAAAATAAACCATTTCAAGAGATTCACGGTTAACAAGTTTGGAAGAAACTCTGTGGATTGTTATTATTTTTGGTGGTTCTTTTTCAAAATTAGTATGTAGATCAGCTCTGCTTGTTCCTCTACCTTCTTCTAGAGGAATTTACAGATATGAGATAGAAAATAGGGCCAGGGAGGGGGAATGCATCATTTCATAGATACTACAGTGTTGTCAGTGTGGTTCTTTAAGCTTCAGCAAGGTCTGTAAGACTTCCCCCAATAGATGTAATTGGGAAAGAAAGCAGTATAGGGTCCATTAAGGCCATTTTAAGCTGAGACTTATTCTAATGGCATTAAATTGTTATAGTGACTGCAAATGGGGCATTATAACTTAATGCTCATAAACTGCAAGCAGAGTTTGTGCATTCTCGCTGTCAACACAGCAGTAGTTTAGGAACATCTCTTCTGCTAGGGAGTGTTTTAGTTCTAATGGTCTGGCTTCTTTGTGCCTGCAGTGTAAGTTATAGCTCACAGACTGGAAGTTAGCTTTTGATTAAGCTTGTCTAAGAAAGTAATGAAATTTGGCAGGATTGGTTCAGTTTAACTCAAGTTATTTTTGCATTTGCATTTATAATCCTGGGGTGTTAGGTCCCTGGGATGTTGGATCGGGCTTTATTGGAGGATGAGAAGGAGGCAATCTTGACTTTCTGCCTTTGAAAATGGCAAAAAGAGCCCCTGTACGAGGTTCACATTTCTATAAAAGTCTTGTATCATTAGTAGTCCTTTACCTTTATTCCAGCAAAAATCAATGTAGTTCAGTCAATATAGTTGTACAAGCTAAAGATGAATATCAGTCTCTGAATTTTAGTTTGCTGAAACTCTCTGCACACTATTTTTACTTTTTTGTTCTTTACTGGCCCCAAATAATCTTTGTGCATCTTGGGGTGTGTGTGTGTGTGTGTGTGTGTGTGTGGATCTAAATGGAGTATCATCGAAAAGGGCAATGTTGATTGACTTGAACAGTACTTCACACTGCAACATTTTGCAGTGTTAAACATTGCATTGCAGAAAGAAGCAGGGCATCCTAGAAACATTTCTTGCAGTTACCATTTTAATTTAATCTCATCATAATTATTGGCACATTCCATGCACATTTGTCCCCTGTATCACGCTCAGTGCCCATTCAGTTGTTTGTAAAGGTCATGCAGTGTGTAGAGCGGGTTGGTCGGTCTGAGTTATAGGTCCTCCTAGGAACAGACACCAGTGCACTGAAATAGAGGGGAAACTTGTTGGAGTTATAAAAGGGCTGGTGCTGAACTAAGCAATGTCATTGACATATATCTAAGAGAGGGAGATGCCAGAAGCAATGCTGATATTTGTCCATCTCTATCCCAGTAAGGGGACGCAGGTGGCGCTGTGGGTTAAAGCCTCAGCGCCTAGGGCTTGCCGATCGAAAGGTCGGCGGTTCGAATCCCTGCGGCGGGGTGCGCTCCCGCTGCTCGGTCCCAGCGCCTGCCAACCTAGCAGTTCGAAAGCACCTCCGGGTGCAAGTAGATAAATAGGGACCGCTTACCAGCGGGAAGGTAAACGGCGTTTCCGTGTGCGGCTCTGGCTCTGGCTCTGGCCAGAGCAGCGATGTCACGCTGGCCACGTGACCCGGAAGTGTCTCCGGACAGCGCTGGCCCCTGGCCTCTTAAGTGAGATGGGCGCACAACCCCAGAGTCTGTCAAGACTGGCCCGTACGGGCAGGGGTACCTTTACCTTTACCTTTACCTTTATCCCAGTAAGTGTAGCAGGTCAGACACATTCAGAGCCAATAGGAATTCAGGATGGACAAATGAAACACTACCTTCGTTTTCTTTCGTTCTTGGTTTTCACGCATTTGCGACTATATTTTTCTGGAGGAGTGGACTCTGCTTTTTTATTTTCATTTTACACTCTCTGTCCAATAGTTGAAAGGAACTCAGGCAATATTTCTCCACAGTCTGCCTGTGCCATTAAATGGGATTCTGTGATGTATCTCTTTGACAGTTTCATTGCAGTGCAAAAATATTTTTTGCCATCTTTAAAATACTGACTTTGGAAACCTCTGCAGAACCAAGGAGAAATGCAAATATTAATGAGCCTGATATAAAAACATTTTTTCCTCTATCATTTTTATAGTTGCTATAGAAACACCTTGGCCTTCACTCTTGCTAATTAGTCGGATTTTGCACATTTTATATTTGGAAATGCAAATCAGTTTTCATAAATTATTACTTATTTTTCCATTTATATTTACAGTACTGATATGCAGATATACACAGGAAGCCTGAGATATTAATTAGCTGCATAACACAAATAAGTGCAACATTTATGGTCACATGACAAACCTGGTTTGCTTTTTAAAATGTTTGAAGGAAGTATGTACAGATATACTTTTAATTTTATAGAAAGAATGGAACCTTAACAGTTTTGGAGACAGGAGGGTAAAATGCTTTTCTTTGGAAGGATTGTATATATTTCTATTGATTTTAAATGAACCAATTTAATTGAAAGAATTGCAATTCCATCCCAAGTCCTTATGCAAATGGAGAACATGTGCATCTGATTCCCCTCTCATTTGTGCCACTGTCAATGAAATAAAGCTCAACTTTGTAATCATTTACAGGGGAAATGGTTCCTGTCTTGGACTATGGAAATACTGGGATCCTGTTGAATTATTTGTCAATGATCTTGGGCATCACTTCTGGGAAGCCCTTTGCACTACTTTTTTGGGGGGGATTGGTTCCGTCAGAGAGGGGAAGAGACTTGACAGTCTCCACATGGATTTCCCTTAGAGGGATCAAATGCACATGTTCACTTTCCACAATCCTTATGTGTCTCCATTTGAGTCCGAATTTCCAAAAGATCACTGCACTATGGAGAACACCCATCCTGTCCTGAACAGCTGATGTGCTGGGTGGAATGAGGCTGCACACAACATAGGCTGAGCTAGTATTTATTCAACAAATTTTATGTAACAGTTGACTGGGATTTTCCTGTATTATACCATATGTCCCCAAGGTAGATGCAATCCCAGTTTGTATGTATATCTTGGAATCAGCTTGCATGGGTGAAAAAAGCACTGTGTTAATCTAGAGGATTCAGGAACATATTCTCAGTTCGCATAGGGAGCTAGTCAGGCTGTAAGCATGCACAAGTTTGTGGTTCTCGTGCCTCCTGGCTTCTCATGCAACTTAGAGTGTTCCTCATCATGGGATTCTGGGATTCACTCAGTTCATGGGGTGATTCTGCTGACCTGGCTTGCCACACCTGCCATCAGCAAGTAAAAATTCTTGAGCTTGGATTGTCTTCAGCAGGTTTTTGACAGCTACCTCAGCAGATGCTCCAGTTGCTTTCCCAGACTTCAATTTAGTCTCCCATGTTTCCCTCCCTCTCTCCCTCCCTCCCTCTCCCTCTCCCACTCCCCCCTTTCTCTCTACACACACACACACACACATGTAAAATTGTAATAGTAACTTTAAACTTTAAAACTTTTAAAACAGCAGTATTAAAAATTAAACATACATCTTTCATATGTTTGCTGCAGCCACAGAATTCAAAATCTAGAGTACTCTGGTCACAAAATGTGGAATTCTGTGATGCTTCTAACAAAGCTTTTGAAAGTTGAGTTCATTTGCCATTATATTTTAAGCTTTTGATATTTCTGTCTTCTTGCTTTTTAATTAGTTCCGTTCTGAATTCAAAGTAATTTTTGGACCCACAATACTTGAAGCTTTGTGTGTACTTACTTTTAAGACTGGACCACTCAGCAAACTGTGTGACCAAGTCCCTCAATGATTATTTTTGTTTTCAATTCTGTCATGCATAAATGTCATAGATATAAATGCTCCTCCTTCCACTATGTTTATTCTTTTCTATTTATAACAATCAAAGCCACCAGATACAATTTTCCCAAAGATCTTGGCAGATACAGAAGAAGTCCCAACCCCATGTCATAAGGGGAAAAGTATTATTAGAATAAGAACTAGTCATACCAGCTACAAAGATTTGTAGTATAGCAGTACACGCAAATATAGATTTCTGCATGGTGCTGTTTGGGTGGTTTAAAAGCATCAACTAAAGCCCTGAGTATTTTTGTTTTTAATGATAAGAATAATGGTTCCATAAATTCTGTGTTTCTTAATATGGTGAAATAAAAGACACAGATTTGTTTTTAGTTTTTTAAAAATGCTTTTACCTGTTTTCCTCACTCCTCTTCATCTCTGACCTCTCCAGCTGTTTTGTCATCCGAACATCCTCTGAACAGTCCTCTATTCTATTCCAATCTCTCCTGCCCTTCCTTGCCAATGTCCAAGATGGTGAACAACATGAAGCATCTTCATAATCTCTGTGGCAATAGCTTCTTTGTGTTTTTACAGTGACCGTTATGCTTCTGGTGCTAAGTAAGTTCATAGTAGCAGCAGTGAATAAACAACAAAAACACACACGACACAAACTTAGTGTTGGCAGCTGTTTGTTTTGGACAAGTTTTGGGAACATTGCTGTACATGTCTGAGCATAAAGTTACAACATGTACTTCAGAACTGGCAGCTGGGGGACTTTGGAAGGACAGTTAATTAAGCATCTTTTAAAAGGTAGCATGTTTACCAAACCACAATAGATGTGCTGGTTAGGGGCATTTTCATCTCCTGTTTTTGTTTGCAGTGCTGCTGGTAGTGTAGCACACTGGCAACGGGTAAGTTCCAGTATCATGCTAGCAAATATGACAGGATTCCTCCTTTTTCTCTTCCCCCCTGCAGTTCCTTATGCCCCAGATCTGCTCTGGAGGGTACCCCAATCCTCTGGGGCAGATTTTGGATATGCATGGAAGGCTGCTGGAAGAGGACATGAAGGGGAAGCCCATTTGGATAAGCAGAAGTCGGCTGTGCAGGCGAGGCACTAGAATGGAATGTTACCTAAAGTTCTTTGAGATTCTTATTCAAGTCTTTACAAAAACACCACCACCACCCTTATTCCCACTTTGTAGATGAAAATTGTGGGCAAGAATTTATACATGGAAACTGAAGACAAGACAAATTGATTTACCCAAGGCTACACAGTGAGTCTCTGGCAGAGGAAGGATTTCAACCTAGATTCCCCTGATTGAAATAAACTTGTTGTACCAAATTATGCCATAGTAAGTCCATTCATTACAATTAGCCTACTCTGAATATGACTTAGTTGGGTACAAAAACACAATACCGTCTCTTTACTTACTTGGACTATGGTGTCAAGTTTCCAGATTGAATCTTGCAACACACAAGATGCGGACATCTCTGGACCCTATCCAGCTGCCAGAATTTTTTTGTTTTGTTTCGTGAGTTGGCAAACCTAGAATCTCCTATAGAGCAAAGAGAAGCAGCTAAGCTTAAAAGCAGGGGGGAATGTAGTGTGAATGTGAGAATCAAGATTGGGCAAGGAAGAGCAGCCAGGTTTTAATAAGCACGGATCGTATGAGATTAGTCAGGGAAAAGGCTACCAGATCAGGTGCAAAATGTCTTAAGGTCTACATTGTGTAAATAAGACAATGACTCTGGTCTTCCTCTGCAAGGTCAGATATTTCTTTACAAAGAAAATGTTGTGGCATTTGCTCTGAATGTGAGGAAATGCTCCAGTGTTGTCTTGTATTAAAAATGTCAGTAAGCAAGCACAGCAATAGAATAAAAAAAGAAAACACCAGAGAGGATTAGTAGCAAAAGGCATTCCCTCCCCTGTATGTGAAGCAATATCCAATGTTACTTAAAATAGGCTTTGTGCTTACTTTATGCTGCTCTGACAAAGGAGTGCATGCAATAAGAAAGAATTTGCTTCTCTCAGGCTCCCCAAAGCAAATAAGCTCTTGCATTCTGTGCTGTCATCAGGCCCAGGAAGGTCCTTGCAGGATCACAAAACAAATCAAGCAGTTGAGGGCTTCCGGGCAGCTAGCTAACAAAAATATACTATCAGAGGATGCAGCCCAGCAAGCTCTGCGGCTGTCACAGCGGTCGGCCTCCAACGTGGGCATCCGTTCAAGAGCTTCACTCCCACATCTGGTGAAGCTGTGACAATCAGTGTCTGACCATTTTAGAAATCAGATACTCTGGGTACCAGGAAGTTGATTTGCCTTCCACTTCCTTAACAAAACACACATTAATATTTAAGCTTTGCCTTCATAAAGCAGCATTCTGTCTTAGGCAAAAGTTATGTGCTGAGAAAGTTCACTTGGATGCAGCCAACCATATATACATTTCAAATATTCCTTAAGACCTTTTGAAAAGCAAGCCAATTGAATCCTGCTGGCTTATTATTGCTGTTTGACAGATTTATATGTATATTAAATCTTGATTTTATTTTTAAAAAATTATCTCTACCCCAAAGCAAGGGATGAAATATTTCCCTATTAAGGAAAATGAAAGACCTTAAATGCTTTTCACCTTATTCCTACCGTTGTTTTTTTAGCATCTTTCTTCAATTAGAGAGCCAGATGACATAAGGTTATCATATTATTTTCATTACTGCACACAATGTCTTAACTATCAAGGACCTCTAGCTTTTCCTTTTTCCTTAAAGATAACTCCTTTAAAGAAATCCTGTATTTTGTTTTTAACAGTGTGTCATAAAACTGATAACAGCATCTCAAATGTAGTGCAGCAATCCACTCCCAACTACTAAATGGTTCAGCAAACAATTAATTTATTTTTTTCTAAAGTTTTGCCACTACTGAATGGCGATTCCTCCTTCCCCCTGCTTCTCCCTCTTTTAAACCTATGAGTAGACAACAGGAAGAAGAAAGATGAAGTTCTTTGAGGGCTGCACTGCATTCTAAACAAAATAATCTCTTTGTCCAAATGAATGTTTTGTTTATGTAAATCTTTATCTGAAGTTTTGTTCTAACAGATGTTCACTGAAATAATAGACAGGGGCTTAAATTCAGGTACTGAGTATTTATCCTGTGGGAAGTTTACCATCTATGTACACCAAGATTCTTTTATTTTACATATGTGATAAATCTTTGTTGTCTGCTTGGCTCTGCATGAACATTTGAAAAACAACAACAACAAACCACATAATTTATTGACAAATGCCAAACCAAATGACACTTGCATTTAACTAAAACTAAACACATTGGTCCAACTCAAGCTGAGGAAATACAAACAAGTAGCTTACTGATTGTTTATTTATTTATTAGTAAACTTTCATGCAGACATTCAGACAAAATAATTCACTGCATGTGGCATTTAAAGCACGTTTGATGCACAGAATTCTGCAAAGAATTCTGGAAGCTACAATTCCCAGCATCTTTAACAAGCTACAGTTACCAGGATTCTTTGGGTGGCTGTAATTGAAATGTGATTTGAATGTATGGCCTACAAGATCAGCAGTTGGTTGATTCTATGACTCAACCAACTGTTCTCACTGAGTCTGTGTCTGGAGCTCACATGACTGAATTATCCTACTACTGTACACAGAGAAACCATTTCCTTTTACAGTATGCGAGTGCTGGTAGCAAGTATACCATCACCAAGAGACAGAGTTATGAATCAGGAAATCCCCATTTTAAATCTTTCATCTGCTAGGAGGCATTAGGCTATGCTCTCTCAGTCACAGTCCAGTTCAAATGCAAAAACGGACATATAGTTCGACAAGGTGGAACAGACTCATCCACAACATTGCTATGGGTGAGAGAACTCACCAGCCTAACCAGAATGCTTAGGTGTGGAGAATGAAATAAAGGTAGCATCTAAAGTGGGAAATATTGTAATAACGGGTAGCTACAGGTACTCTCACATAGATTGTGACTATGTACACACCATACGTTTAAAGCATGGCTCTCCCCAAAGAAATTGTCATTTGCTCCTCACAGAGCTACAATCCGCAGCACCCTAACTACAGTTCCCATAATTCTTTAGTGAGGGGAAATTGGCCTTAAATCTATAATCTGTATGCAACCTGGGTCCATGTGTGTTTCAGACAGAAGAAAGGGGGTATTTTTTTAAAAAAGAAACTGTTAAAGATGGCCCTAGAACAGTTAGTCATGAAAACAACAAGACATGTTGTTTTCTGGACTTTAATCTTGGGTGATCTTAAGACCTGGTGCGAGATGTAAGTGTTGTTGAACCGATTGGGAATAGCTGCCACAGTGCTGCCAAGCTCAACACATATGTAACTGGACAGTTGCCAAGCAAGTCAAACAGAGTCACATTTGACCTCAAAACAAGAAACTTAAAAAAATGAGGGGAATGGTAAAAAGGAAGTTGAAAGTCAAGAGGGCAAAAATCTCTCCAGAATACTTGGGGACTATACAAAAGCACAATGATAGAAGAAGGTCAGCAAAAATATATATGGCAGATCAGAAAAGGTACCACCAGGGCCAATAGGATATCAACGAAAAGTCCGATAAGCTGTTAGAAAGATGCTTCTCCTCCTGCTGCTGTTGTAACAGAAGTTGTTACCAAACTCAGCAGGCCAAGTGTTCTTATAGTTCTTGTGTCATTGTTAGCTACTTGCAGTTTGATCGTTTTGAACCTTTGGTGATCTGTTGTACACAACTGCAGTGGTCTGTTCTCCCAACATGATCATCTTCAGCTGACATTCTCTTATTAGTAGTTCTAATGAGGTGTTTAGTGCCCACCTACTACAAACTCAATCTAGTAAATAACACAGCTAGTACAGCCTGCTATATTGAGAGAAGTGTTTAGTATATGCATATAAGGAGAGATCAATATCGGCATCCAGAGTTATTCTATTGATACACTGTATAAAGATTTGTTATCAGTTTATCTGTAAAATTATACAGTTTATTTTGTATGCCACTGAGCAGCCATATTTCACACAAACTCAGGGTAGGACTCAATTAAGTGAGGATTGAGGTCCACTAGTGCAACAGGCCTTTCACTCCTCTCCAGCGCCTTGTAGCCCCTTAATCTGCACTGGAGGGTTGGGAGAACACCGAGAACAGATTTAGCAGACAAGGAAAGAGAAGGTCCCGTAGCTCAAGTGGGTCATGTTACACATACGCATATCCTTAGGGTGGAATACAACACAGTGCAAAGGCTTGTAAGTCAGCTTTTACTCAGAGTAGACTCATTGAAATTAATGACAGCCAGGAACTTAGGTCAATTATTTTCAATGAGTCTGTAACCCTAAGACTTGGTGGATGCTCACAACTAAATACTAAAGGGGGAAATGTTCTTGGCAGTCAGGACATATCACAATGTGCTTAGGTATCACCAGGGAAAGATCACGTGAGGTCAGTGGATGGAGTAGCATGTTTATTAACAGAAATGCAACTACTGTATTGTTCCCTTACTGGGTAATTTCACAATACCCCTCTCTCCTGATTGAAACAGGGTTAACTTCTTTTTCCAGTGTATAATATTTGCAGTTGTCTCCATCATATTAGAGAACTCAGCCATCCATGCAGAGAACCAAGAAGGCTAATTAGGAGTCAACAGTGTGGCTCCCTAGCATTGCAAACACACACACACACACACACACACACACACACACACAAATACACTTTAAAAAATACCCAACAAACTACATTCTAAATCACCCTATTACTGGTGCATGTGTGCTAGCTTCAGTCACCAAAAATCTTCTAGCATTCAGAATGCTTGCTGGAGAAAGGGAGACCATCTGGCAGGTAGAGAAAGTAGGCTTACACTTGCTGTTTCTGGAATTATGCTGGTCATGCAATTCTGATAGCGTTTCTCCAGTGATGGTAACTGCCGGATAATATGAGAGCCTATCCATTCACCAAGAATGTGCTTTATCTCATGACTTCTTTAAAAAGGTGGTCCAGTGCAACTGAGGACATCAATAATAAAAGAACAAAAAAGATTTTTATAAATGGATGGCATGAAACAGCAAGACAAACTGTTTCCATAAAAATAGCAGCACATAACTAATAATATCAAGATCAATTAGCCCATAATAACCGCAGCATCAAACAATTTCAATAAAGATTACTAGCTTTGGGGGGCGGGGGACAGAGCAAGGTGTTACAGGCCAAAGGATCTTCTTAAAAAGAAAAGAGGTCTTTACCAACTAATGAACAAAGCGAATTCTATTCAGGATGTATCTCGAAATTATAAGTGTAACTCCTGAGGAGACTCTTTCCCTGGTTCCAATCGAATAAACCTCAGGGAGAGTTGGAACATAATAGAGATTTCTGACAATCGTTTTAATAAGTGGCCAGGTTCATATGGGAAAAGGTGGTCCTTTGGCTATCCTGGGCCTACACTGTGGGTCCCCACTTGTGAACATAAGAAGGCCCCTGCTGGATCAGACCAGAGGCTTATCTAGTACTGTATCTTGCTTTCCACAGTGGCCATAGACAAGTTGTCTATGGGAAGCCCACAACCAGAACATGACAGCAATAGCTCTCTCCCACAGTCATTTCCCAGGAACTAATAGTTTACCTCTGGTCATGGGGGTGGTATTATATAGCCATCATTCCTAGAAGCCATTCAGTAGTGGATGGCATGATGGGTGGCACCACTCACCTGGCCATTGCTTGTCATATCACTGTTGCTTATTGAGAGGTAGAGGAGGAGAGGGGAGGCAGCAGAAAAGTTGGTGCTGTGCAAACGCATTGGCTGAGCCAATCCTGTACTTCTGCTGGGGCATTTGCACCATGCCAGCCATCCTCTCTGCCTCTCCCTTCCCCCTCTCTCTTCTGGTAAGCAGCAGTGATGTGAGTGATGTGGCAGGTGAGCGGTAGAACCTGCAACCCACTGTTTAGCCCTTGATAGCCTTATTGTCATTAATATTGCCTTTTCAAAGATGGAAAATCTCTCTGTGTGTATTTCTAACTTTATCTCCGGGGCGAAAGTGAAACTTCTCACTGAAGATCTAAGATGGTATAATTTGGTAATTTTTGCCCGCTGTTAGATAATAAGAAAGAAAGCACAACATGATTGTAACCTTCACATTTGTGAATCAATTGGTAGATTTATTTTAAAAAATATGCTTTGGTATTTTTCTCAGTTTAACCATTTCGGTTTAGACTATTGAAGCACAATGAGGACTGGCTTCAAAACTGATTTTTACCCATAATAATTGGTTTCAAGAGAGAGGATCTGATGAACGTCCTTATGCTTTTTTTTAAAAAAAAAAGTTAGGGAGCTTTGGGGCTGTGTTGCCCAGTGTTGCCACTTACAAGCCCATGGGCATAGCAGGGGTGGCAGTTGCCCCCCTAAATAAATAAAAATACTTAACTAACTGGGGTTCTGCCCCCGCCAACAAAAGCCTGCCCCCCAACAAAAATCCTGGCTATGTGCATGTACAAGCTCTGAAATTCTGTATGTTCAGTGACCAGAAGAAGGAGCACAAGACACATACTGATGTTTTTCCAAGCAAAGCGGAATGTTGGGTCACGTATATCACTATGTAGTTATATTGGTATTTAATGCAGTCACTTCTTACTATCAGTAACCGTGAGAAGGTCACTGAAGGTGTGGCCCAGTGGGTGTATTGAGGCGGTTGGTGAGTTTCACTGATAGGGACTGGATCCCCCTTATTTGTGATTTAAATGTGTGAGGGGGTCCACCTGAATGACTTTAGTGAAAAGGCTGACAAAATCTGTCGAAGTGAATACATCGAGGTTATCTGAGTCAAGGTTTATGCCCTCAGTTGTGGTCACATGGCAGGGCGAAGGCTAATAAGCAACGGATCATCATTTCCCCTACTCGTTTTAAATGATGTAGTATTATTTTAAGAAAAAATCCCCCAACTCTTTTTGTTGGAGTGTTATGTCTCTCTTTATAGTATACATGTTTCATTTAATGCTCTAAATGCTTCTTGGCTTGCCTGCTCCCTCAGGTGCCAGAGCAGTAACCATTGGGCAATTCAAGAGCAAAAATACACTTAACAGATGCTCTCTCAACCTTTCATTTCCTAGGGGTGATGCCGGTTCATTCCTTGCCAGTCTTGAAGTACCATGGACTGATTTTTAGGCATACAGAGTCAACCTGTGTGCCTAAAAAGTTACTTTCATCAGCATCTAGGGAGAATTTGTGAAAGCATAACAGTGTGTTTTGTAAGATGGCCTAAAATGCCTATTTAGAATATAAATACCCTTCCCTCAGAATTGCGTAACCACAACCACAGGTTCCTAAAAATAGTTCTGTGCTGGGAAATAATTCTCAGGATATATTTGTCATGGTGTCTTTCTCCCCAGCTATACTCTATCACAAGCCTTTTGGTGTTCCATGTGTTTTGGGAGTGAAATATAATTTGCCAGTGTGGGAATAGTGCAGTGATACGAGTGTGGCTGGGGTGGTGGAGTCATGGAATGGTCATTTGTCCTACTTTACAGAGCACAGTTGTCTATGTAAAGCTGTCCTTTGTTTGAAGGGCAGCTGCCATTTAAATTTAAAGAGCCTTCAAAGAAGCGAGACGAGGAGGGACCTAGTTGAGATACTGTCTCTGGTTGCTGCCCAGATGACACTCACCTGTGACAGAAACTTCTCTATAGAGTTTCCCCCTTTATGGAATGCCGTCCCGGGTGAGGTTCCTCTGTCTCCCCCATTATTATCATTCAGGTGGAAGTTAAAAACAATCTTGTTCATTCAGAGATTTGACAGCTGAAGTATGCTGCTGCTGGCAACCTTGAAATTAATTAGCTGTGAGGAGTTTTGAATATTTAAAAAAGTTGTATCACTTTGCTCTTTGATTGCTTGCTGCCCTGACAAGGAGGAGGATAAAAATGTATTAATCAAAATAATAAACTAACAAACAATTGCAAAAAAATGGGACTGAGAGGTTTTAGCCCTCTTCAGGCGTTAAACTGCTGCGTTAAGCAAACGTGAGCAGCAGTCCTTGCGGACAAGCATGATCGCTTTGCCTCCCTCTCCCATCGCCTTCCTGATCTCCTTCCAAGAGCTGGGCTGTGATCTTCTGACATGGGCCTCCTCATATGCTTGCTTACCTAATTTGTTTTATTTATTTCAGAAAACATTTCTATGCCGCATTTCACAAAATTTATTGAAGTGGTATATAACAATTTAAAACAAGAACATTTCATTCTCATATACACACCGTACATGAGATCGATAATAGATAATAGAACAAAACTAAATAGCAATATAATGTTTGAAGAGGGCTTAATTCTCAGTCATTCATCATTATTACTTTTAATGTATTGATTGGCAGGGTTGGTTTGTGTCTGTACGAGAAACACAATGATAACAACATAAGGTCAAACTGAAATAAAACCGGAATGGAACCATCCATGGAAAAAGGCCTGATGCGTAGGGCAGGGGGAGGGGAAGAGAGGAGTGGGTCAGCTCCTTTTGCTCTTTTTCAGTTTGCAGCGGGGATATAAAACACCTTTACACTTAGCTAGGGACAGAGCTCAGCATCAGCTTGCCATAAAACACTGTAATTTTTGTAATCAATAATATATAACACAACTAGTCCATGTATGGTGAGCAAGGATATTCCTTCTGCCCACTGCTGGACTGTGTTCACTTCCCCAGTGTTTTAAAATGATATGTATGGGGACAAGAAGGGCATGACTAATCCCATTTCCGCTCTCCTGGAATAAGTGCCCACACAATAGGGAAACACCCCATCGATGCTACTTGGTCTGTGAACTTTAGTTCTGTCTCCAGGACCAAGTTGATGTGAACTGTGGCCTCTGCCCGGAACTGAAAGACAACAGAACAGCAGGCTATCGTGTAGAAGCCTTATGCGTTATTGGATTGTCAGCAGTTGGAGGAGGAAAGCATATTTTCCTTAAATACCCATGAGGAGACAAGTATGTCCTATACAATCATTTTGCTATATGAGGTGCCATCTCAAATCTAGTTGAGGTTATAGCAGAAAAAGAGTGCAGCTTTCCACTTATTTAGAAAGACTTGATTCTTTAGGTCCCAGTTCCCATTCTGCACATGGGTGTTAAATCAAATTTAGCTGCATTCATAAGCCAACAGTAAAAAGCTACTGCAGGTCCCCTAATATGGGGTCTGGGGGGGCAGTTCAGAAGCACTGGGGGCAAAAGGACCAAATACATGTTTCAGTCATAAATACTGCTACTCAGGGGTGTCAGGTAATGCATATGCTTATTGAAATTAAGGAAACAGGCCAAAATGTCTTGTGGGAACTGGATGTCAGCCCATGTCTTCCACAAAACTCATAGCCATTTATAAGTGGCAAACCATAGTCTACTACAGTATATATATTTAGGGGTGGGGCATTCTAATTTGTTAATATATATTCACAGGAGGAAATTTTATTGCAGAGGCCAATTCTGCACTGCCACCACTGTTTTACTTTGCATTTTTATCTTGTGAACCACCCTGAGTTCTTGTGTTGAAAGGCGGTATATTAGTCAGTCAGTCAGTCAGTCAGTCAATCAATCAATCAATCGTTCAAGTAAATAAATAACAAGAGAATATGCTGTGCATGCAAAATATTGCAGGGCCATCTTCAAAAGAATTGCATAGACAATTTGGCTAACAGAAACTTGTCATGTGGGGAAATTCCTTCTGGGTTGTTCCATTGCTAATAAAATTCAATACAGTTCAGTAATTGTTCTGACTAGGCAAGGAACCAGTGCAGTGGTTCTGCTTGCACAATATATACTGCTTTATATAGAAATTGAAAAGAAGATTTCCCTATTATAAGCCTCATTTATGTAGACCATTAAAAGATCTTCTCATATGGGCTATAGTTGTTATTTAGATATGGGTTATATCAGGGTAGCCACTTTTACTAGACCATGATTTGGTGATTATTGTACTTGACATTTATCTTGGGAGAGATGAGACTTCTTTGAGTGTATTCTGCTGTGGCAATCATGCTCACTGTATATAGCAAGCATCTTCACTATCTACTGATACCCCTTTGGAGGTTAATCTATTGTAAAATTAGATTGTAAAAATGGACACAGATTTCAAATTTACATATTGGTGCTTAAAGGGTTGAAATGATTCAAATGCTGTAAAATATTCCTAATGCAGCTGAGGTTGAAGCATAATTCATGTGTGATATGTAAGCCATGCAAATGAACATGGATTCTTTCTTATGGACCCTTTCTGCTTTCAATTCATCTTTCAGAGGTTCTTACCCTCCCAATTTGATTGCCTTAAGAACACAGATTGTCTTTTCTCGATGGCGAAACTACTTTAATCCCCCTATCCAGAGGTCAACTAATCTCCAGTCTTAAGTGCCATAGATGCAAATACACTTCTCCTGCAATGTTCCTCCTAATTTAATTCCCTTCTAAGCTTTCACGTATAAACCAAGTAATGGAACCAGTTTGGAAGGGGTCAAAAGGTTTCTGTTCCAGTAAAATTTAAATTGACATCATACACTGATAATGGCATGCGCTGCTCTACTATAAACATTTGCTGCCACTTTTTCAGCGAATCATTTTGTACCTCAGCAGCTAGACACTGAACAAAGGTGCTGCTTTGTTATAACTCAAGTTACAGCTTTTGCTTTCCTGTAAAAGTACCCTCCTGCAACTCAGAACACATGGGAGACAAAAATCAATTGACTTTGTTCATATTTCTACCATTATCCTCAAATGAACCCAGCAACATGCATTCCAGCTGTGCCTGGTTAACAGCTATATTATTTAATTTCTTTGGATATTATACTTTTGCCTGCTTTAGTTGGTACAAAGCTACCTGATTATGAGTATGAGACATTTGTAACTCTGCTAATGTGCGCTCGATGCACTGAAGCCATTTCCAAAATCCCTTGGTGGGGCGCCTCATCTGATTGCTCATGGCTTTCTTATTTGGCTTGGTTGTATGTACTTGTATATTTGCAAGCTTTATTTGAGTTTGTGGATAGCTGCCCAAGTTAGGCACACTTGACTGATCTCGTGAGCAGCACATTCACAATATTGATTCTAGCTAGAGAAATGCCAGTCCTATTGAGGAACACTGCCTGCTGCTATCACCACCACCACCACACATTTAAGTAGCGCTTATTTAGTAGCAGTCATATTGCTTATTAATAACATGTGAACATACAGAGTATTTGCACGTGCATTGTCTCAGCAAAATATGCTGCCGTGTGTAAAAGGAAGCTTTGTTATTAAATTCGAGAGAAAGCTGGCGTTATCAGCTGGGGACGTTTTAAGCAGACTGGCCTGATAAATGTACTGTTCTTGTGGATTATTTCTTCCCTTTGTGCAGGAACTCTGGCTCTGTGTCAGAGCCTAGGCCTGACAGAATCCAGAGCATGCAACTATACTAATTTATTATTAAAGGCCATGGGGAGCCAGTGGCTCGCTAGACAAGATGTAGCAGCACAGAGGACCAGGCCTGGATTGTGTTGTGTGGCACTTTTCCTTCTTTGAAGCACATGGCTGATTCCTGCTACTTTATAACATTCGGAAAGTCTTCTTGCGACTATCTTAAAGGGGGAGGAATTTGCCATTGTTACTGATTAACACATAATCATTTAAAATTAACAATATATATATTTGAATGTGCTACCCAGTGCTTTTTTCTGGGGGGGGTGGTGCAGGGATACGCATACCCCTAAACATTTTGTGAATCTAAGTTTGGCCTCATTGAGGGGCAGTATTTCAATATAAGTAGGAAAACATTTCATTTATTTATTTTAGGGGGGAAGCAATGTTGGTGCTACCAAACCGCATGTAATTTATCTGAAATGCATTTTTAAAAACCTCACCCAACTTTCAGGTCATAATGAAGCACAAGGTATTGTTAGCCTCACTTTAGCATCCTTTTTTTTAATAGCCACCCTGGTATTCATAAGAATTATGATTTGCATGACCATTCTGGGAAATAAAACATTGTCTTCTCAGTATCTTTTAAAGGACCTCCGGTCACAAATCATGCACTTTGCTGTCCTTTTTGTTGTTAACCTCCCTAAATAATTTTGGGGTGATCAGCAGGTCTGGACACCTCACTGCTTACCCCAGATAATTTGTAACCAAGTTGAAAAGCAATGGATTTGACATTACCCTCATTTCCTTTTGTTGAGATTTTCTCAGTTATGAGCCATAAACATTTTTAAAAGGGGGCGGTTCCATAGTCAAGTATGAGTTTATGTTGGCAAGAAAATTCAGGAAAAAACTGAAACTTATTCAAAACTGTTGTTGAGCATGTTTCCACACACTACCTTACTTTCCCCTTTTTCACCTGCAATGCTAATGGCTGCACAAAGCTGCCACTAGCGGTTAACCAGAGCTTTGACTAGCCTGCAACTGCAGGATCATTTTTCGTTATTGCTGCTTTGGAAGGAATGGCTGCAAAATTTAGCAAGCATGGCTTTCATTAGATTTCCTACCCCTAGAAGCCTCTTCTGGATCCTTGAAACATGCCCCTGTCAGCCTGGAATCTTCGTCACAGGTCTGAAATCCATTTCCCACAACGTTACGAATTAAGAAGCTGCAAAGACTGATCTGTGTGTTTGTGCTGTAGGAGGACCGCTGATATGCAGCAGAGCTGTCATTTCAACAGGAAACCATCCATCATTTGCCTGCTAGTCCTCAATAATCACCTTCTATTACAGTCAGATTGAATCTTCAATTGGTGGCATTATGCCAGGTTTCCTACAGTTCTCGATTTCCTGTACTTTACAGAGGTATTCAAAATAATTTACCGTTTAGTTCAAGAGACGTATTCCTCCTGAAAAATATTATTGTCATTAACCTGTTGATGCCAAAAAGTTTGGGAAGTGTAACCCTTGATCTCTCCCTTTAAAGGTTTCTTTTTTCTGACTGTAAGTATGCTGTAATATTTGTATTTTTTTATGCTATCCACACTGATGCAATGTAATGGAAATATGGTGGACAATGGAAATATGTAATGGAAATATGGTGGGCAATGACCCTTTCCCTAACAATATAAGCAATGACCTGATTATAAAGATTACATCAAGCAGAAAGGTAAGGGTGCCAGTGCAGGGAATAATCAAGCAAATAGTGAAAATAGCAACCAGTAAGAAACAGCAACCAGTAAGAACTTAAGGCTGTGCATACCCTCCACTTCTAAGCTAGAGTAGAAGTCAAGAAAAACAACTAAATTTATCCTGTCAATTTTATTTCTTTGCTGTAATAACACATCCTGTCTACACAAGGGTACCATTGCTACTGTTAAAATGTACTGATGGTTCTCAGAGACCCAGAATGGAACCGCAGAGATACAGAGGTGGAAAAGTACTGGTTTCAGTTCCTTTCCTTGTCATTCTTTGGAACACACTGTGTGTGTTTAAATTAAGTGTAAAGGAAACACAGCATGATCCTAAATGAAATCTTATCACTGACTTTCATCTTGCCCATAGTGTCATTTTTTGCATACTGATCACCATTAGAAACATAGGAACTTAAGAAGCTGGCTTATTTTCAAGTCAGAAGATTGGTCCATCTAGGTCAGTGCCGTACACATTGATTGGCAGGGGACTTTCCCAGCTCTACGTGGAGATGCCAGGGATCTCAAAGTCTAAACATACCCTGATCCATGCACCCTTTTGCATGTTTAGCTGCTTCCTCCATCAAGGTGCATGGTGATGTCTTTGCAAGGAACTACCGGAACACAGTTTGGTATTTGTCTTTCCAGTGATTGCATATGCTCAGAGGCACTGTTTGCCATTGCTTCACTTGTTCCAGAAGTGAAAATAGGTACTAAAAAGCCCAGTGGGACTAAGTCTTGTTTGGGCCTTGGGTCATTAGTTTGTATCCAGTGGTTTCACTCAGGTGACGGTAAGACTTTTGTCAGCAGAATGGAAAGGGAAGCAATTTTGGGTGAGTCACCCTCTCCTCTGGGATTCCACCAAATCCCCCAAAGGGTTAGGGGACTCTCCAAAGCAGATTTAGGAGGGGCACTGGAGCTGCAGGGGGATGAAATTGATGAAAAACTCCTGTCCCCATTCTGCTTACAGAACTCTTAATCATCTGAGCAACACCATTGGCTACTGCCTTCAGATGGTGAAGCAACTTGACTGATTTTAGTTTCTCTGTCTCCTGACTTGTAAGGGACCTTATTTGCTGCTCCGCCTCAGGCAGCAAAATGTTCTGGGCTGGACCCGTTTGTGCATCTTGAATATTGGTAGGATCTTGAGAGTATTAGTCTTTGCCTGGGGCTTTCACTGGCATGTTTTTGGCAATCTGATGGACTGTGATGATGTCCTGGTGTGCTGTAGTGTAAAAAATGGGTGTAAGAAAACACTGAAGACCAAAGGTGTCTATGACTGCATTAATATTTTTCAGAGCTGCTGTAACTACGCCAGAAGACTCTATTGTAGCACAAGCGCACCATGACCACTAACCTTCTGGCATTTGTCATGTACACAAAAATAACATGAGAGTATGTTATTCCCATGCAACATATGCAGAGCGACTTTGTCTCTGGTTTCTGGTCCATTCTGGTGTATGTCTTTGAGCAATGAATACATTATCCTATCTTAGTTTAACATCCTGGTGGTGTGTGTGACCGGGTGGGAGGAAGCATTCCCAAACGATGACTTTCTTTTTTTTCAACAACTGTCATAAAAGAGAAGGATAGGGTTTTTCTTTTTCTTTTTGCCATCCAGTTTCTTGATTCTGCAGTAAAAATGGGTGAGTGTGTTTGTGGGGGAGTGGCTGTACCATTGTGCATGCCTCGTATCCAGCAGAAGAAAATAGGAAATATTTCACCCTGGCTCAAAAAGGGTGGGGATTTCTTTGTTTCTTTTTATATTTATCCAGGAAAAGCTGACAATCGTCCCACATTAATGAACAACACCATCAATCACAGCACTGACAATGAGCGGAAAAGCGAGGTATATGTCAGACTGACGACATATTGCTTTTTTCAGCTAGGGCATGGCTGTTTATAGCCCTTTTTTTTTTGGTCTGGCAAAAGGCTTAATGCTTTGGGATGGAACTACAAAGAAGACTGTGCAATAAATCTAGAAATATGCTTTGTTGCTTCAGAACTTTTAGCACTCATTTGCTTTCATTTTTTTTAAAGCGCTAAGCAAGTTAAAGCATGGAATGCACAAAAGTATTTTCTTTCACCCCAGTCCTGAGGGAATGTTGATGCCAATGCTAAGAGGGTTGGACATCATAGTCCTCCTTCTGTTAAGTCCTTGTGTGTAGTTTGCTTGTTATTTGCATTTGTACCAGTTTTCTGGCAAAAAAAAAAAAAAAAAAAAGGCCTTCAGAGTTTGGTATCCAAAACATTGCAGCTAAGTAGAAACCACATTTAATTGCAGGGATGTTTTTAGGACCACGCAGCTGTACCAACCAATAGTAGGAGGATGCCTAGTCCATTTGTTAAGATGTTCGCTTATTAACTGCAGGCTGCTTTTAAATGTGGGAAAGCAGTCCAAAATATGACCCTCCCAACCTACAGTATGAAGTGATAAGAGTCCAGAATTCTGCCACATCATTCCATCACCTCACACCGTGTAACAAGAGGAATATCGACACTATGAACAACAACCAGAATATCCTGGGTGTTGTAATTAATATTTTAGCCACAGAGGGGATGATTTAAACCAGAAAGCTGTCTTTTATTGGAGCATTTATATGAAAAAACAACATTGGCCCAAGCTATAGGTATCCCCGTAACTTTTCCCTCTCTCAAGAAGACAGCAGTTTGTCTGTGGGAAGAGCAGTGTCTGTGAGAAGCATTGTTTGTTAAAAGAATGGGCACTGCAGTGGAGAGTGAAGGGAGTTTCAGTGCAGGTGGAAGGCAGGTCTCCCTTGTCTTTTCCTCCTGCCTTTCTTCTTCTTGCACCGATACATGCAAGACACACACCTACCAGTTTTTCTCTGTGGCATATCTCTTGGTTCTCTGAAAGGCATTCGGCAAACAGTCTCTCGGACCACAACTGCTGTCTTGTCAGAAGTAACCTGCTGATGGCACCATACAAGGTTTGCGAAAAGATCCTACTCACAATGTAGATGATACTTGGCCTTTGTATATATGAGTGAAATGCTGTCTCAGGCATTTTGACGTGAAAACGATGCTAAAACAATCCAACCCAACAGTGACCCAATAATAAACAGCCTATGTACTAGACTGGTCTCTGGTAGATCTTGTTTAGAACCAAATCAGTGAACCAAATAGGCAGAGTAGGCGCACAGGCCTATGGGCCCCACGTCTTTTGGGGCCCCCGTGACAACAGATCAAAATAATATTGATTTGATCTTGAAATAAAATTGCAACATTGTAATGGAGATTATTTGTGACAATCCCACCCCCCGGGATTATGACTGCCTAGGGGCCTCCACAGGGTTTAACCCAGCACTGAACTGAATCCTGTAATCCTTTACAGAGTTACTGCAGAGTAAGTACCGCTGCAGACTTAGAATGCAATCCTAACCATTCACAAGTAAGCACTATTGAATTGAATATTGAATTCAGTGATGCTTCCTCCCATGTATGTGGGGTTAGGATTGCGGTCTCACTGTTAATGGGATTAACAACCCCATTATTAACAGTCCCCAGTTGTTAATCCTATTAACCATTGACTGATAATAAATTAATCTTCACAGTTATTTGCTCAGTTTACTCCTGGATAATTCTGATTTGTTTCATGTAGCAAACTAATAATTCTTTCTCAAATATATATATTTCATACAGGGGAACATGGAGGACCCATTTGCTTCATGTGGGTTCTTATTTAAAGGGTAGACTTCTAAGATCACTGTCTTTAAGCCTAGTAGTGTGGGTATAATAACACAGATTCATGTGGGACATTTCTAGCATAAGCAAATGCAGGCAGACCAAGTCCATCTGACTGGCTTTTTAAAAATAAGGCAAACTCTGCTTGGGAGGCACCCTAGTGAGATGGAAATAATGACTATATAGAGTTCAGAGAATCAGCCACCCCAGATCTCTTCCCTCATCTGAAAGCACAAATGAAAGTCGGACCGATTCATTTCATGATGCTGTTCCCAGATGTTTTGTTTATGGGAAAGTTTCCTTATGTGCAAACTAACTGAAAACAAGAAATATAAGAGCTCCAAAACAGTTTTAAAACCCCAACAACAACCTTTTCCAGGCAAAATTACAGCTACTTGATGAGAGAGATATTTTCACGGCATCAGCATAAAAGACAGAAATTCTCATCCAGAAATGGTATGTAAATAAATAAACTCTAATTGGGTTGACAGTGCCCCCTTTCCTGGCAGTGCCAAGAATCCTAGCATTGTAATTACACCGTTCTGGGCAGACATGTGGTATCCATTAAGAAGGACCTGTGATTGACGGAACTCATGAGGCATGTCAGAAAAAACACATCAATGTCTTTATAAAAGGATGGGGGGAGGGGAGAGAGGAGATCCAAACTCACTTTGTAGGAAATGGGCTTTTGTAAATGGTTCAAAATGGCTAGAATAATGCAATAAGCAGAGAGGGTCAAAAATCAAGAAAGCATGATTGTGCATAAATTTCGAAGGCTCTAATGCTGATAGTGTTTCTTTCGGGAAAATAAACTTTCTATTTCTTTTCCAAAGCTCCTTTTTTATTATTTTTAACCTGTTTTCCGAGCATTTGAAGATGTTTTCAATTAAGATGATAAATATGTTCAAAGACTGCAGAAGAAGGATCCCTAAGTTGTAAAGAACGGTATACACTTTCCCATAAGCAATTGGCAGTGTGTGTGTGTGTGTGTGTCGGTTGTTTAAGGGAGGAGACAAATTGCATTGTAAGAATATTGTAAACTACATCTAAAGAGCAGAGCAAAACACCCTGAACTAAACGCTTGCTTTAATCACCTAAAGTGACTGAAACATTGGGAGGTTTATTTCTGTGCCTTAGCATAAATACTTTCTTTCCCCCCGAAATGACAAACATTTTAAGATTCTGCCAAATAATCTCATCACCTGGCATCCTCACCATTTTATGTTAGATGTGTTTTCTTGACAACAAAACAATTTCCTCTGCCCCCTCCCTTAAAGAGTGCTCTGTTTTTCTTTAAAAAAAATAGCAAAAAACTGTGTTTCTTAAAAAGATTACCTTTTAGGAAAATTATTTGCCACGAAATGTTTTAAAATGAAGCATGAAGAAAAGTATTCAAAGGATTTTTAAACTGTCACAGTGGAATAGTTTGGGGAAACCTCTGTTGCAATATTAGTCATGTCAATAAATTGGCATTTGTAGTTAGTTTGCAACAAGGATTTTATGCTTTGCTAGTGAAATCATGGTGCTTGTCATTTTATACAGTGGATTCAGGCTGTTGAACCTTGAGCAAGCTGGAGATACCCCTGGACTTCATATTGAGTACATGGAAACATAACCAAACTACATGCTTGTATCAGTTTTATACCACTTTAACTGTCAGTACTCTCTTCAAAGAGTGCTGGAAATTGTAGTAGTTATTATAATTCTTTTTGTTCAAGATCCCTCCTTTCGCCTTCAAAAACCTGATGTTCCTTGGAGAGGTAATGTCTGCATACTCTCAGAATTAGCTAACTATCCTGAAAACTCACAGCCTGTGCTGGTCTTGATCTGCCAGAAACCTCCCTCAGGAAGAGTTGATGGTGTTGGCAATTCCAGCTCTATTGAAAGGTCTTTCTTTTTTGCAGGGACCTGGGTCTCAGAATCCTTTGCACATTTGATAGCAGGTTCCAGAAGAAGCAATCTGGGACCTTTTTTGTTATAATTATGAATGGAGCATCATCTCCCCTACAAGGATTATGGGTCTTGGAGTCCTAGCACCACACAGGAAAAGTCACTTCACTAGAGCCTGGAGGTGTCTGCCTTTGTCACCTTCCCCTAGGCAGGTAGGGAAGGGAGAGATGGCGGCAGCAACAGAGACGGGGAGTCTACCCTTAAGCCTTTGTGAGCATTTGCAGTGAATGCTCACAATGGCTCAAACACTTTCAAGGGTGAGCAGTGGGATGTTTGTGCATCCTTCATTTATATGTGGCATGACGGTGATGGTATGAGGAAGTACATAGCAATGCCTGTAGTTAGTAAATGGTATGGCTCTTCTTCATCCAGAACCAACTGGGAGATGTGCAGGTGTTGTGTTTGGTGGGATGAAGACTCAAATGTGCTGTCAAGAGCAAAAGCAGTATCTGAAGAATCAGAGTGAGAGTTTTTACTTACCAAAAAGAGAGTACTTCACCGTGAGTAGATGACAGCTTCAGAGGTCAAAATTTCACAATAATTATATAAGAATTACCCATGTTGAAAATGCTTGGGTGCCCAGCATGAGCCAACATCCCGTCCATCATAAATATACATGTGTCTGTCAGCATGATGAGTAGAACAACCCATCCTTTCATTTTCATAATCTCATCTTGGGTTTTCCCTTTGGCACACTAAAGTTGGACATGTGAAATGAACCTAGGAACCCAGGTGGAATTCAACATAGCATGTGAAATGAACCTAGGAACCTTGGTGGAATTCAACATAGCATGTGGAATGATCTCCCCTCAGTGGAATGATCTCCCCTCTACTCACCCTACGTGGTGTTTGGGGCTTCTCTTGACCCAGAACAGATTTGGGGAGGCACAGGGAGCATGTGGTTAGTAGGAGAGGGGTGAAAGCCCTGTTGTGCTACTTATAGGTTGCCTAAATTCAGCCCATAATTTTTTTGTTTATGATTACGGTCATACCTCGGGTTGCAAATGCTGTGGGTTGCGCGTTTTGGGGTTATGGACCACGCCATACCCAGAAGTACCAGAACAGGTTACTTCCGGGTTTCGGCGTTTGCGCATGTGCAGAAGTGCCAAATCGCATCACGCGCATGCGCAGGTGCGGCGCTGCATGTTGCGAACATGCCCCCCGCATGGATCACATTTGCAACTCGAGGTATGACTGTATAGAGGATATCTGAGCACAGAAAGTACAACTTAAACCCACGGTCGTAATGGGACTCTGAACTGCTTCAGTTGGGATAATAATTATTCATAATAAAGAGGCCTGTCATTTCATTCAAAGCTGATGAACCTAGTTGAGATTAGTGCTACAAGCCAGCATCAAACTCATAGTTGCTTTGAAGCTGGCTTGCTTCAAACAAACCGTGGTGAAAATAAACCACAGTTTATCATCTCAGGTTCAGTTCAAGTAGCAAACTGCAGTTAATAATAAATGGATGTAAATGTTTATGATTGGCGGAAAAGAAAGAGCAGTGTATAGGCCCAACACTCATTGTGACTCATTCACATAACAATAAACCATGTTGTGATGTCGGAACGTTCCCTCTGACTCCGTCTGTGACTTGGGGTAGGAAGGCATTGTGAGAGGCATGTCCTTTTTATAGTTTATGGTATGACTAAAAGCTTTTAGGAAAAAAGGATGTTCTCTTTTGATATTTCAGTTGGGTGTCAAAAGAAACTGGGCATCTCCATGGGATATCATTTTATACAATATGTGAGGGCATTAATTCTAACAGCCAAGTGATCAATTAGATTTTGGATTCTGGGAGAGAATGGCAGCAGTTCAAATACATCATTATTGCCCTGTTCTGGATAGCATGTAGTACGGAAAATATTAAATGGCTAAGAGATGATCCTGTATGTTTGAAACTTCCCTTTGAGTGCACAAACTCAATCTCACTGAGAGACAGTTTGGGCCTTGTGGGAGATAGTGTGAGACCTTTGGGTGAGCATTTTGTCTCTGAAGACTCACAACCCCCAAGTTTCCCACCCTTCTGCACAACTTTACCATTCGTGTCTTAGATTTTCCCCTCACTGAAATTGGTGCTGTGTGCACGCACAGCCCAGAATCCTGGAAACTGAGCTTTACCTGCCACAGACCTACCTTTTGCAGCATCCCTTCCCAGGAGTCCTCCAGGGTTGTGTCTGTGCTTTAAATGTGCTGTGTGCGCACAGTGTTCACCTGATTACTTTTTGCTCCCCTGTCAGAGTCAAAATTTCATGAAGTGATAAATACACTGTAAACCTTAAAGGAGTCAACGAGTCTGTGCAATGTAGTGAATGGATCTCTTTATTTTTAAGATGATAAGAAATCACCACAGTGAATTCATGTTTAATTACAGATACCCCTTTATTCAATATTTGACCTCCTAAGGGCTTTTTTCCTAGTCCATTTTTGTCAGACTGCATTTCCCCTTACTTTTATGCTTATTTTGTAAATTGTCATTTACACATTGTGTAAACAGAATCTTGAAGACCAAAGAAACAGGGGCGGGGGGGGGGGGGAGAGACCCAACTTTGTTTTCCTTCAGTCTCTAAAATAAAAACTAAAATCCCTAATAGACCATTTTGCTAAAACAATACTGAAAATTGTGCACCATTCTGCTGAAAAATAATCTACAGTGGGTGGGTCATCATCACATCCAGAGGATATTGCAACTGTACATACAGCATTGATTTCTGGAGTATGTGGGTTTTAGATTGATCTGGAGCACCTACATTTAGATTTATTTAGTGCTACCAGTAAGTGGGGCTACCAGCTTAACTCCCAAGTACTCTTTTTGCAGTTTGAGCTATTAAGAAGTACATTTTAACCCCTTTAAAGCCAAGAACTGTGCAAGTTTTTATTAAAAAGAAATGTGGTTGGTTCTGTTAATAAAACTCTGGATGCATTTAAATAACTAGTGCTAGAAAGATGAAGTTCCTCTTCCAGATAGTAAGCATTATTTTTGTTTATAAAGGGAGAGCAAGCAGCCCTTTCTCTTCCACTGTAGAAAATTTTGCCTTCAGCATCTACACAAGAGCTTTCCCCTTCATCCATACTTGTTGGATTGTAGAATGGCGACCTTGGTGGGGAATTGCTGTGCACACCAGCCACAAATACACTGATGTATTTGCTTACATGATTTGTTAGCGTCTTCTTGTTGCATTCCTACAGTAACTGTGTCTTCAAACATTATTGAAGTGGTCTAGTCTTCCAGCTTATTGCTCAACGAGTGTATCTTTGTCCCATAGTTTCCCATCACTTTGCAATCGATAGTTCTCTTTCAAACATTCTGCCGATATTGGAAATAGATATGTCGAGCCCTAAGGTATGGCCTCGGTGTAGTTTAGGTTATTCTGCGAAATAGTTTTGGACCCAGAGTATAGAGTCAATTATGCATTCAGGAAAGCTGATAAATGAATGTACCTTTTGGAAAAACATGCAGCTTATGTACACAAAAATGATTTCTCATGTTGCTTCTGGTTCTTTTCCTCCCCGGCATTCCATGAAACACGACCAAGTATGAGACAAAGCTTTTCAGTGCAACTGCCAAGTAGAGTGTTTGTCTTATTTATGCACAGTGCACAGCTCTATTGCTAGACATACAGGGGCAACCTCACTTTGTTCAAAAGTGGTCAGTATACTTTTCTAATAGTCTTCTCTTTGCTATTATTGCTGAGTTTTGACTGGCAGATGACTACAAGGAAAATGCATGAGTAAACTTTCCATTTTGGGGGTCCTTTCTACTATTAAACACACTTTAAAGAGTTGAGCTTCACCACTGATTAGACTCCTCATGACCTGTAACATCAGTTGAAGACACCTTAATAAAGACCCCCACTAGAAGTACTTCTGGGAGCACGAGTGCTATCTCTGGTTACCTTGTAAAGCAGACATGAGAAACCCGCTGAAGTTTCCAGGTCTTCTTTAAGGGCAGACCCACATAGACTGCACCTCAATGGTCCAATAGTGTACAAAGGATCAATACAAGATTAAAATGTCAACACAGGATTAAAAGTTCTGCAGCATGTTTTTGGAATTGTTTTAAGATCTTCTGTTGTAAGCTTTTGCAGTTTCTGTGAAGGTGGGTCTAAAATACACTGTATTCTAATGAGCATTTAAAATACTTGCATTTTCTATATTATGTCCCCATTCACAATAAGCATCTTGGAAAGACTTGGCTAAACATAGAAAAATGAATACTAGCCCATATAAGAGCACTGCTGGGGGTGGGGGAGGGACTGCAGTTTTCTACAAAGCTGCATAATGAACAAATGCATTACCTGTTGAAATTTCAAGTCTTATGCTAACATGTTTACATACTGCAAAGACTTGCGTTTATTTGTCCATCCAAGCTGTCCTGTTCTTTTTCTAATATTGGAAGGATTTAAAATAAAAAATATGCTGTACTTTCTAGGTTCAAAAAGTATTTTATGCACATAGCCCCCCCCCCCCCCCCCCGGTCTGGTGATCCTCTTTTCCCTGGGGTATGGATGTTACACTAGTGAAATACCTCTTTTGGATGTGTAACAGCCTTTGGAGTTCTGAAATCAATAGAAAACAAGAGCAGAATCAGGTCTGCCTTCTACATGCAGAAATCACACGAGCCTGAATAATGAAGGAATGACATGTATATTGGCAGAATGGACCTGCCAGTCTCCTTTTGCCTGCACAAGACATTGTACTTGCAGATGTAGGCACAGTGGTGAGATGCTGTACTCATCTTAATATATAGGCAAATACATTTTGTGTCCTGAAAACAAATGAGTTATGAAACCATTTCCGCCACAGTTGGGCGAGGTTGGATAATATCTGCCACCTGACCTGGCCTGTTACATAGAAGGGAGAGCCTTACCACCATGTTGTTGTCTCCACTTTTGCCATCACTGGGGAATCCAGCTATGGTCTACATGTATTAAATTCAATATGCAGATGCCGAAATTCTGATTGGACATTCAATTCCTGCAATAGTGTGGGCAGGGAGAAGAGGCATGTGCTTGCTCTTGTCCTTGCAAAATACTGGAATGGGGAACAGCTACTTATCTGATTTGATCGTCTCTTTTCACCCCAGTATGTACCGGGGTGATCAATCATTTATTTAGCATGTTACAGTTTTCAGACATTTTTCATCAACCATGAATGACAAGTCACTCTTATTATCTTGTACAGATAGTGAATTCAGCTCAGTGATAGGCTATCCAAGGAGTTTTGGGGTGGGGTGGTGTACACATTTGGTTTGAACTGACATCTCCTGAACCCAAGCCCAAAGTCCTATCTTCTGACCCACACTGGTTCTCAATGGGGATCCAAGGATGTCTCATTAAGAACCTTAATGTCCTATGTTGTACCACAATAAACATAGCACATTGACATACCTAGTAACAGAAATGTTTAATACTAAGTGAAATATTTTGTTTTTTTAATTAGGTTTTAATGAGTTATAATACAGTATTTTAATATTTTCCAGGATTTTTAACAGAGGCTGTGTTTCCTTTCCTTCTACATTAGACAATACTTTAGCATGTTCTTTCATGGGATAACATTTAATTAAAATATACTAATTTATGTATTTGCTTATTATTTGTATCCCTAAAGCAGTGAAAATTCATGGTGTGATTTTATGAAAAATGTAAATGAGGATGTTAGCGTTGCTAATAAAGTGAAATTAGCATAGTTTTCTTTTTTTTAAAGAAACAAACACACACTTATCATTTTATTTTTGTATATTCATAAAAGTTGAAAATACACATTTGAATGTGTGCTACAATTACATAAGGAATTGTCTGAAGGCAACAGTTTAGTTTAGGATGCCACATTTTGGAACCCATTTAGTATGAAGGTGGTCCCACAGAAGACAGCTACTTAATTTGAGTAAAGAAAATAAATGGTGTTTTTTTAAGCACTGGACTCACTAGTTTCAGAATTAGATTGCTGTGGAAAAATAGGTTTCTGTTCTTCTTTTGGCCTTCATTAGGTTTTATCTGATTAGCCACTATTTAAAACTTGTATTGTGTTGCAGGAAGATAGGTAAGTCTCTCTCATTTTACTATAGGAAAATCAGGCCTCCATTCTTTGTGGTAACTTTTGATGTCTTCAAAATAGTTTGGTTTTGCTATCAAGGGTATTTTCATAAAAATGATTATTATACGACTAATAATAATAAAAATAAAATTTTGATATGAGCCAGCAAATAACTGAAAACTCATTTGAAATTTATCTGTCCCATTTTATATTCACAACAATCCTGTAAAATAGGATTAGCCAGAGAAATAGAAACTAGTCTAATATTACCCCGAGGAGGTTTGAACTCATGTCTCCTTACAAGTGTAACCTCCAAACTGTTACAACACATCTTGGCCTTATTTGAATGATCCTATTTTAGTTTGTAAGTTGAGATATGTGTGAGCCTTTTGCCCATGCAGGTGGACTTAGTCTTCAGCTCACAATGTGAACAACTGAACCAGGAAGTCTAATTAACCACAGTTCCTCATTATTATTTTTCTGGTCAGGAAACTATGACTACCAGTTTCAGAGCAAGCCAAAGTATTGTAATACGTCACCCGAATCTCTGAGCAGTTTGAGATTCCAGGCTTACTAGGGTCTGTGTTTCCTTTTGGATCATAAGGCACAGTGGAGACTGGGGTGTCTGCATGATCTATGGTTTATTTACACATCTATGCAACCTGGCCTCAGAAGTGGGGTGGCTTCCAGCTTTACACTCCAGGTGGGTCCTGTCTCTCCCATGGCTGCAACGTTGGATTCAAACTGTCACATGCTGTGACCCCCTTTTCATCCAACTTGTACAACTGCTTCCCAAAAATGCAATGATGTTTCCCCTTCAGCCCTCAGCAATTCTGAAACGCCCTACTCCCAACTCGGCATTGTCTCCTGCTAACTACCCAGAGCACAAGGTGGAGCTTCACTCCATTGCATCCAGCAGAGAGTCTTCGCCTTGTTGATAGCTTCTTTGATGCGCCATGACCCTGTATTTTGCACTCTCTTAATGGTCCATCTCTCCAGGCAATTACTTCATCAGGAAGCCAGTCTAGCTTATTTAATTTTTTAACATGACTTACATATTAACATGCTAAATTCAATGTCTGGCACCCTGGCATTAGGAGGACGGTTCAAAAATTAGAAGGGTAGTTCAGGCACCCTGCAAACTTATAACAATACTAAACCACAGTTTTAGATACAGTTGTGTCCACAACTGGGGGGGGGGAAGTCCCACTAAAACGTGAGATTTATCTACCCATAACTCTGGGACAGGGCTGCTGTTGTAAGAAGGGTATGCAGTTTTGAACTAATTGCTTTGTTTGGATGAAAGAAGCCAATATCAGATTTTGTGGCAAACAGTAAACATCAAGATGTGCCCCGAGAGTCTTTTACACATTCTTCCTTTGTTAGTTATTTATATTCACACTTCTTCACTTGACTACAGTCTTGAGTAAACAGCTTGTGGGCCTTTGCTGTTTTCTTAATGAATTGTCAACAAACACATGGCTTTCTCTCTCTCTCTCTCTCTAAATAATTGTCAGTTGAAGAACTGCTTCTGCCATTGAACCAAAGGAATGAAGAGAGGAAGAAGCCTATTGGCTTAAGGGGGGTGGTTCCACAGCACCGTCATTTAGGCTATACATTGTGGAAGGAGGTGGCAAATGGCTTACAGAAAAGGTGTGCCAATAGTCCTTAGGAAGGCCCTGTGAAGTATTTTGAAATATCATTAGCATTCACCACAAAGTGAGAGTTGAACCAAAGAACGAGGGAAATACATATATTTTTTCTAATGGACCACTTCTCTTCCTTATTGGCTCGGGAAGGGGGCTTATGCACCAAAATGGTTTGCTCTCACTTAGAACATCTAAGATACTGAACAATTGTTTTACCCCATCTCTTAATTTCCTTTCTAAATTGTCCACCTTGCTGAAATGTTTTGATGAGGAAATCATTTCCATTTAGAAACAACAACAGAGGCTGTATTCCAAATAATGCCCACTTTTGCCGTTTAGTCTCCTGTTAATGCTTTTTAGATGGAAAGAGGGGAGAGCGCCTTTAAGGAGTTTATGCAATAAAAGCACATCATGAAAGCTTTTTAATATTTTGCTGGTTAGGAACAGTAGCAAATATGCTGGAGGAAACATAACTTTCTGGGGGTAGGTGGGAGGAATCAAAGTAATAATGTGGCTTTACTCAGTGCTTTTTTCTAAAAAAATGTTTAGGGGTACTCTCATTTTCATACTCATATTGAAATACTGTCCTTCAGTGAGGCCAAACTTAGATTCACAAAATGTTTACGGGTATGTATACCCCTGTGTCCCCCCAGAAAAAAACACTGGATTTACTGTATACTGTCAATGATTGCTGCCCTGAAATTTAGTATGATTTGTGTGAGAAAGACCTATATCTCTCTTTATAATTTACCTCAGTTCAATGAACATGGAATGTGAATGAGATTTTTTGAAAATAAAGTCATTGCAACTACCAGTCCCAAAAAGAACATTTTTTAAAAAAAAAGCTGTGTAGGTAATATATTAGGGGAATTCAGACAACCACTATTTTCTCACTGTGCCTGGATTTCACAGAATCACAGAATCACAGAACTGCTCTTTGCTAGAACTCTGTAATTAGATCCACTAGTGCTCAAGCCTTATGGCACAGTATAATATGTCACGAGAAAATCACAGTCATTACAAAGGCTTATTATTCCAGAATGGCCAAGGAACTCAGCACACATAATTCAAATATTTATGGGCCAAAGTTCAATATGGATCTCTTTGCTGGGTTCATGCAATAAACAAACACTTCTGGGGGCAAAAAGGTGATATGTGAATGTTTCAGACATACCTACTTGCACCCAAAAACATAGCAAAAGCATCATATATGAGTAGTGCCTTATAAAAGGCAACGTATTTTGACAGGATAAGAAGCTGCCTGAATCTGGAGATGACTTAACCATCCAGGGATCCTTTACCTTTTACCTGTAAGCACTTCAGGGATGTGGACAATGTAGTGTTTGAACTGTGTCTAAAACTTCAGTAATCTGCCCATATTGAAAACATAAGAAGAGCCCTGCTGACCAAAGGCCCATCTAGTCCATTGTTTTGTTCTCGCAATAGACAACCAGATGCTTATGTAAGAAGAAGAAGCTATCTATCTAGGTGCCAGCCTGTCTCCGCAGTCCCTGCTTGATGCCTTTCCTATCTACACAAAGCAACTCTGGCCTTAGCAAGCCTAGAAGATGGAAACATGGCCTATTCCAATGGAAACCAAGTGGAATGGTTTAAGGATCACCTAAAAGGAAGTGATCTGGCATCCCACCCCAGCCCACCAACTGCAAATACGTATTTCGGTGTGATTGTACTAGTTCAAACTTTTTAGCAAATAGTTTGGGTAGCTATGAAGATGATGAATAGCCTAATTTTTTTTGCTTCTAGCCTAATTTTTAAGGAAACCGCCCTACTTGCTCACCTACCACTCTTTGAACGTTGGTTGTTGCTGCCTATGTATCTACACATTCAGACTGGTGTTGACCATATATTGGGTGGGATGGGGCTTCGCCGGTGCAGAAGTTTGCATCTAGTGGGCAGGCCTGGGTCATGCATTCTAGATAGCCCCTTCATACATTGGCTTTGAAGACTTGTGCAGCAGGACTGGAACTGTTAGGCTGCTTTAAATCCTATTGTGTTGGGACTTCCGGTCGGCGCCAGCGCTTAATGGCGGTCCGAGCCTCGAGCTCCGAGGCAGGACTGCTTCGTTAGTTCGGGTCTTACCCGCTACGGCAAGCGGGGGACCCCTAAAATCACAGGCGCGGAGCCTGTGAACAAAGGAGATTCGGTGGGCACCTTTTGCGCCCCCCGGCACTGTGAGGGAGCCTTTTTAAAGGCTTCTGAGCGGCATCGGGGTAAGCGCGGTGCTGAGAGTCGTCACCCAGCTAGCGGAGTGAAGCCGCGTCGCCATGAGCGGAGAGCGCCGATTCCTTCCTGCAATTGGAATTTGACCACAGCACCCGTGAGTAAGATTGGAAAAGTAACGGGACATTAAATATGAAATTCGGCTGAAAACGGGAAAGGCATAAATTAAGGAAGTCTGCCTCCCCGGAACTGCAGAAGAGATAAGGCAACGAAAACCAAGCTGCATTTAAAGGGAACCTTTCTATTTTTTTAAGCTGTCAAACTGACATCGGACTTAAAACTTCCCCCCAGATTGGCAGGAGGAGGGGGGAAGGGACTGGAACGCTGTTAACCTGCTGGAAAACTATTGGAAAATTAAGATCTTCCATTGCCAAATTCCCCTGGGTCGGGCTGCCCAAATAAGGCACCGGGATGTGGACTGTCAAACTTTGAGAAGCGGGGGTTTGCTTGTAACAAAGTTACCGGACCTTAGAATAATTCTGTTGTATTTTGGCCACATAGAAGATAGAGACGTTACAGCTTGGATATCGGAAACTTTTGGCTACTGTTATACTTCCTTGCTTCTTTGTTTCTCTTTACCCTTGCCATTTGGATACAATTGAATGCTCCCTCTAGAGGGTCTCAAGTGAAACTGTTGCACTGGGAAAAGTAACAGTGGGATTTTCCACTTGGAAATCAACTCTGTGAAAACGACCTTGAGGATATGAGTGCCCCTACAGAAGAGATAGTAACAAGGCTGAAAGCAAAACAATCTTACAAGAAAAGGGGCTCTATATCAGGAACTGTCTCAGCTGCACAGGAAAAAACACCAGCTTCCATGGATCCTATGACTCAGGCACTACTTAAAATAAATCAATCCCTGGAAGCACTGACAAAGCTATCGACAGAGAACTCTAAAAAATTAACTGAGTTGACAACAAGATTGGATGTGAATACAGCTAGTGTTAAATCTAACACAGATTCTATAAATAGATTAATTCAGGAAAATTCAGAAACACGAAAGATTGCAGAAAGTGCAAAAACAACGGCTGAAGAGACAAGGGAAAAGTTTGGGCCTATTATTAAAAAAGTGAATGAGCATGATGCAGCCCTCTCCTTACTGGAACTTCAACGTAAAGAGAAGAACTTAAAACTTAGATTGGTGCCTGAAGGGGAAGGGGACAACCTTGTGAAATTTCTTACAGAGAACATTATAACTTTTTGGCAGGAGGAATGGGAGGAAGAGGATGAACTTGAGATAACATCAGCTTTTCGATTGGGTAGAAAGCAGGATAAAAAACCAAGGGATTGTCTAATCACACTGAGATCAAAAGAAGAAAGAGATAAAATATTGAATCTGCATTATCAGAAGGCATTGGTGATCCAAAATTGTCAGATACAGATTTTTAAAGACATCCCCAAATACATTTTAGAGGTGAGAACATATTATAAAAGCCTAGCAGATCTGCTGAAGAAAAACACCATACCATTCAGATGGGAGTTTCCACAAGGATTGTCCTTTAATTTTAAAGGAAGGAAGATTAAAATAAAAACAATTCAGGACAAAGAACAATTTCTGGAGAGATACCTGGAGGATTTGCAGAAAGGAACCGTGGAGGAGAGGGAACCGCCTGATATAGCAAATTTGTCATTTGGACTTTTACCACCACCATCGGAGGAAGAGCAGAAGCTTGGAGCAGTTGGAGGAACAGCTACTTAAATACTTAAATACAAAATGTCTCTGCAACTCCTTAGTTGGAACTGTAACGGTTTGAACCTTCCTCGGAAAAGACGACAGGTTTTTCACATTTTGAAGAAAGAACAATTAGATATAATATGTTTGCAAGAAACCCATATTGCCAGGATACACAGGAAATTACTGATCAACAAGAGACTTGGTCAAGAATTTATCTCATCAGACAAAGTAAAGAAAAGAGGTGTGGTGATCTATGCAAAGGAAAAGCTGGTTCCAAAATTGATATTTAAAGATGAACAAGGAAGATACCTGGCAATTGAAATACAAATCCAAGGAGAAAAGATACTAATTGTGGGAGTTTATGCCCCAAATGAAGGGAAGGCCGAATTCTTCAGGAAGTTGCATGAGACATTAGTTGACTTTTTAGATTATAAAATCCTAATGATGGGAGATATGAATGGAGTTGTCTCAATAAATATGGACAAAGCACAGAGACAAGTGATTTCAAAAGAAGGGAGACTACCAAAGATCTTTTTCGAAATGACTGAAACAATGGACTTGATTGATATTTGGAGAACAAAGAATCCTCTAGAGAGGGAAGGAACTTTCTTCTCTGAAGCAAAAATGACATGGACAAGAATAGACCAAATTTGGATTTCTAGCAGTCTGGCGCCAAGAATAAAAAAAGTAGAAATATGTCCAAAAACGTGCTCCGACCATAACGCGGTGAAGATGGAGATGAAACTAACAACAACTGGATCCTTTAGATGGAGAATGAATGACACCCTATTTAAGGATGAAGAGATCCATAAGAAGGCCCTTAAAACATTAAAAGATTACTTTGAGATCAACAGGAAAACAGATGTGGAAAAAAGAATAATCTGGGATGCAAGTAAAGCCGTGATGCGAGGTTTCCTAATTCAACAAAATTCTATAAAGAGGAAGCAACAAAATGAGAAGAAGGAAAATTTTTTAGAAAAAATAAAAGAAGGAGAGAAGAAGTTGAGGTCTAAACCAAAGTCCCATGAGATTTTGAGAGAAATAAAGTTTTATCAGATGCAGTACATGGAGCTTATGAACCAACAAATAGAATGGAAGATAAAGCAAATGAGACAAAGAACTTTTGAATCAGCGGATAAATGTGGGAAACTTCTGTCATGGCAACTGAAAAAAAGGCAGAAAATGAATACTGTAACAAGTTTAGAAATGGATGGAAAAATTATCCACAAACCTAATGAGATCAACAATTGTTTTCAAAGTTTTTTTAAGAAATTGTATGCACAAGGGCCAATCAACGAACAAGAAATAGAAGAATTCATCAGAAAATACGGTCTACCAAAAATTTCAGAACAAAGTAAAAGGATCTTAAATGAGGAAATAACAGAACAAGAAATAGAGGGTGCCATTCAAAACATGAAATTGGGAAAATCACCAGGACCAGATGGCCTGACGGCCAAATACTACAAAATGCTGAAAGAATGGCTGATACAACCATTGAAGGAAGTTTGCAATGAAATTTTGAAGGGGAAAAAGGCACCTGAATCGTGGAAAGAGGCTTTCATCTCACTTATACCGAAGACAGAGACTGAGAAGAACCAGGTTAAAAACTACCGCCCTATATCTTTACTCAATGTGGATTACAAAATTTTTGCAGACATTTTGGCAAAAAGATTGAAAAGAGTGTTAGCAGAAGAGATTCATAAGGACCAAACAGGCTTTCTCCCAGGTAGACATATGTCAGACAATGTGAGAAACATTATAGACATTTTGGAGCTGCTGGACGTTGATATTAACAGGAAAGCAGTTTTGATTTTTGTGGACGCGGAGAAAGCCTTTGACAACATTTGTTGGACCTTTATGAAAAAGAATCTCCAAGGGATGGGGGTAGGCCAAGGTTTTGAAAACGGTATAGGTGCAATATATTCTCAACAAAAGGCCAAATTAATTGTAAATAACGTGGTAACAGAAGAAATACCTATAGAAAAAGGTACACGACAGGGTTGCCCAATATCCCCTTTGCTTTTTATATCAGTCCTGGAGGTTTTGTTAAACATGATCAGAAAGGACCAGTTGGTTAAAGGAGTTCAGGTCGGAGTTAGACATTACAAATTAAGAGCATTTGCAGACGATTTGGTATTGACTTTGCAACAGCCAGACACTAGTACTAAAAGAGTATTAGAACTAATTGATATATTTGGTCGAGTAGCAGGTTTTAAATTGAATAGACAAAAAACGAAAGTGTTGGAAAAAAATTTAACAATGGAAGAAAGAGAGAGTTTTCAGAATGAAACAGGCTTGGAAATAACAAAAAGGGTAAAATACCTGGGGGTAAACTTAACATCCAAGAATGTGAACTTATTTAAGGATAATTATGAAAAATGTTGGTCAGAAGTTAAAAAGGATCTGGAAATATGGTCAAGGTTGAAACTTTCCTTGTTAGGCCGAATTGCTACTATTAAGATGAATGTATTGCCTAGAATGCTGTTCTTATTCCAGACGTTGCAGATTGTGGACAAGATGGACTGTTTCAGGAAGTGGCAGAAAGACATATCAAAATTTGTCTGGCAGGGCAAAAAGCCCAGAATTAAATTTAAGATTTTAACTGATGCAAAGGATAGAGGGGGGTTTGCCCTGCCGGACTTAAGACTTTATTATGAATCAGCAGCTTTCTGCTGGTTGAAACACTGGCTACTTCTTGAGAACACTGACATTTTGGATCTGGAAGGGTACGACAATAGTTTTGGTTGGCATGCATACTTATGGTACGACAAGGTAAAGGTGTATAAAAGCTTTAAAAACCATATTGTAAGGAAAGCATTGTATAACGTTTGGATTAGATACAAAGATTTGTTGGAAAGTAAAACCCCTAGGTGGGTGTCACCAATGGAAGCTAGGGAAGTAAAAAAACTTAATATGGATTCTAAATGGCCAAAATATCATGAGATTTTAGAATACGATGGCGAAAGGGTGAAACTTCAGAGTTATGAGAAACTAAAGCCTAAGGTTCGAGACTGGTTGCATTACCATCAGATAAATGAGACGTTTAAACAGGACAGGAAAATAGGATTTCAGAAAGAGAAGTCAAAACTAGAAACAGAATTGTTGGAACCCAATACTAAGAACTTATCAAAAATGTATAACTTGCTGTTAAAATGGAATACACAGGATGAAATGGTGAAATCAGCTATGATTAAATGGGCACAAGATATCGGTCATGATATTATGTTTGCTGACTGGGAACAGTTATGGACCACCGGTATTAAATTTACTGCATGTAATGCCTTAAAAGAAAATATTATGAAAATGATCTACCGATGGTACATGACCCCAGTCAAGCTTGCAAAAATATATCATTTGCCTAATAATAAGTGTTGGAAATGTAATGAGTCTGAAGGCACTTTCTACCACCTTTGGTGGACCTGCCCAAAGGTTAAAGCTTTCTGGGAAATGATCTATAATGAAATTAAGAAGGTCCTTAAGTGGACTTTTCCTAAGAAACCAGAGGCTTTCCTCTTGGGCATGGTGGGCCAAATGGTGCCAAGGAAGGATAGGATTTTCTTTATGTATGCCACTACAGCAGCAAGAATTCTACTGGCAAAGTATTGGAGGACGCAAGAACTACCTACTCTGGAAGAATGGCAAACAAAGGTGATCGACTTTATGGGACTGGCCGAGATGACGGGCAGAATCCGGGACCAGGGGAAAGAGACAATGGAAGAGGACTGGAAGAAATTCAAAATATATCTTAAAAATAATTGTAAAATTGAGGAATGTTAAGATGTCAGGGGGTAAGAAGTAAAGAATTGCAGCAGTAAATAAAAAACTTAAGAAATTTTTGATGAAAGGGAATTAAGACAATGGACCTAAGGGTTGCTAAAGAATTATTAAATAAGGATGCAGGGTTGGGGAGGTATGGGGAAGTCAAAGAAAAAAGGGCATGAACCGATGAGCTTGAAGTTATACTGTTTTATATTGTTCTTTATTATTTGTGTGGAAAATTAATAAAAATTATTATAAAAAAAAAAAAGAGAGAGGATTAAAAAGAAAGGGGAAATAAAGAAATAAAGAAATGTAACCAGACAAAAAAAATAAAATAAAATAAAATAAATCCTATTGTGTTGTATTGCAGTACCTCCGATGTTTATATTGATCATTATAAATCTCTCCATTTCTATGCAAGCGGTATATGTTTCAGCACATTGTTATTTTTGTATATTTGTGCATGTGCTTGTGTTCGTTGTACCATCAATTCTATACATCATGATAGGTTTTTATTGTTGTTGCTGCTGCTGCTGTATTGTTCTTCATGTAAAAATATGTGAGACCCATTTACTGGTGTTTGGAATCCTTCAGCAATATTACTGAGAAGCTCTCAGTATTCCTGCACTTTTTCCCCTTTAAAAAAATGCAATTTTTTATTGAAGAAAAAGTCGAGTCTAACTCACAAATGCATCCTTTTTCTCATGTATATTTGATACGAGGCTCCAGCCTAATCTGATAAAGTGCACTTTGCCTGTGGTGTCTTACAATAAGCTGGCTGCATTAGTGCCGGGAAAAATCAATACCGATTTATAATTTACCATCGCAAAAACCTATCACTTTTTATGACCCTCCATCCTGGCTCATTAATATTACATTAAAACACACCCACACCCACTGCAACAGGATGAAATTGTGGGCTTGTCAAGCTTGCAGTAGTAAAGAAACCTTTAATTGGTCTTAGCTTGAAAATCCAAGGCCAGAAGTTTAGTTGTTCAATTGAATTCTCTCTCTTTTTAAAATTTTTAAAAATGCAGCTAGGTAATAAATCTGTTATTTAGGCTGCTAGCTGTTTCGCTTAACACTTGATAAATTCCAAGGATACAAAATACTGCTTTCATAACCTGACTATCATCTGATCTACTTTGACACTATTGGTCAAAATAAATCAGCCTTCCCCAAGCTGGTGCCCTCCATATATTTTGGACTACAACTCGCATCAGCCCCTGTCAGGTCAGCCATTGCAGTCCAGAATATCTGGTGGGCACCAACTTGAGGAAGTAAACAACAGTGGACTAGAAATACCAGTGATCTGACTTAGCATAAGACAACTTCCTATCTTCCTTACTTGGTCATCTTTGGAAAGCCTTGTTAATAGGGGTGCCAGCTTTTGCCCCCCCCCCTATATTTTTGGGGTAGGGACCGGGGTCTACAAATGTTCAAGAAACACAGAGGCAAAGCACAGAGCCAACCATGGCACAGCTCCAGTGGCCGGCTCCTTCCCTTCCTCCTCCTCCTCCTATGATGGAGAGGAAAAAGAGTTAAAGCCGCCACCCACCAGGGGCAGTGCCAAGAGTAGGTGGAGGAGAAGCCAGCCATTGAAGCTGCACGGCTGCCATGTTCAGCTCCCCCCTGACTCCTCCCGATGTCCTGACATCACACGTGTGACTTGCCCCTCCCCGTCACCCTCACAAGCTGGTGCCTCTGCCTTTCAGAATCTTTTCAATTCCTTTATGAAATTATTAGAAATTAGTAACTTGCGTTCAGCAACCTTTTCCTCTGTTTTTGGTTTACTTATTGTAGCATCCATGTGATCCCCGGTCGGCAGTAAGAGCAGATCATTCATAGGCAAAGATGGGACTCTCTCGCCCTCACTTTAGGAGGCATCATATATCAGTCTGGGCACTCCTTGCTTCGTCTCCTGTCAATTCTCCAAATTTTTGATGCTGTTCTCTATTAAAGAAAACACATTTCAAAAGCATATATTAAAGGAAAGTGTTTACATTAGTGAAAATACCAAAAAGGATTTCTATTAGATAAGTGGAATGCACCCCAACATGTGTATTAACTTTCATGCAGTCTGTTTTTTTAAAAAAATCTCAAACTGATATGAAAATCAGCAGAACCCAAGGTGCAAAAAGTGAGAAACCAAAATGGACAGATCTGCTCATCTCTTGCATGTGCCCTTCTGCCTCTCTTCTAGCCCCCTCTACATCTGCAACTTGAAACTTACCAGTATGGTCTTGGAAAGAAAGGGTTGGTGGATTCTGGTCAATTCCATTTCCTTTAGCCTGTGCTGTGCTCCAGATTCCAAGCACAGCACATGCCGAACCAGTTCCTCCAATGAAGGAAGATTGCCCAAGCAATCTGGCGACTGTCCTGCTCTCACATCTTGCAGCCACTTGCTTCTTCTGTACCTGAAAAGTGTCCAAGCAGCCAAAGGAGAAGCAAAATTGAAATGGACAATTTGAGATGGGGTGCTGTGACGTACCCAGCATTCTAGGTAAAAAGGTAAAAGGGAAAGGACCCCTGGACGGTTAAGTCCAGTCAAAGGCAACTATGGGGCTACAGGAGCCAGTGTTTGTCCACAGACAGCTTTCCGGGTCATGTGGCCAGCATGACTAAATCGCTTCTGTTGCAACGGGACACCGTGACGGAAACCAGAGCACATGGAAACCCTGTTTACCTTCCCGCCGGAGCGGTACCTATTTATCTACTTGCACTGGCGTGCTTTCGAGCTGCTGGGTTGGCAGGAGCAGGGACCGAGCAACAGGAGCTCACCCCATTGCAGGGATTCAGACTGCCAACCTTGTGATCGGCAAGCCCAAGAGGCTCAGTGGTTACATCACAGCGCCACCCGCATCCCACCCAGCATTCTACCTTGGGCTTCTATGACTGAATGCTTCCATATTGGCAGGTCTGGGGAGGTGGGAAGTCCTACGGAGAAAACACATCAGGGAGAAAGAGGAGAAAGCTAGGCTAGAACCCTTCCCTCTAGCATTTAGTTGTCTATGTGAAGGGACTTTGTATGGAAGAACATTTAGTCATGTGGTACTGCCCCAAAATGGCACAGTGGGACACAGGCTGACCACATTGGTGTGTTTCAGCCTTGAGACCTGGGGGAGTTGGGTTATTGGGTTTCCCTTCTCTCTTCATTTAAAAAACTTCACTATTTGTACCTTGGGTCAAACTAAAGTGATCTGCTGTCCTCTGTTTTAAAGGTGTTGGCTGCCTTGAAATGATATCAGTGGGATAGAAGGAAAACAACATGTCTACCGGCTAAGTTTCACTCTTCTGTTCTCAGAGTCTTAATAAACCATGCCAGGAAATGCTAAAGTGTATATATCAATATATATATATATACGCGGTCAGTTTGTCATACATTTTTAGAAACAAAACCAAAACAATACTTGCCTCCCCACAAAGTGAATTAAAGCCATTCTATGCTCATATGTTTTCAGACTCCCAAGTCCTTTATCTCTAAATTCGTTCCAGATAATGTCTAAAATAACAATGTCAGTGTTTATGCTGGCATGTGGAAGGTGCTCTTTATTTAGTTTCCAGAGAATATCCCCTCCACTTGTTAATATCACGAGGATTCCGACTTTAACAAGATTATTTGTTCTCTTCTCATGGCTGTATTAAATGTGAAGGAGTAAATAGATAAGCAGAGAAGTTAAAGAGAGGGACAGAGGAGAGGAGGAGAAGAACACAGATTGAATAAAAATCGGAAATCCAGTGTGTTCTCAAGTGTGCAGTAGATGCACACCATGCAGCAAGTACATGTCGTGATTGGGTTTTTAAAAGACGTTTGCCTCCCCACTGACTGACAGGGCCTATTGATTTTTTAGGTTTCTGCCGTCATCAGTTTTCAGCCTCACAGCGGCCATATGTCGAGGTCAGGGCGCGCAGGGGCTCAGCCAGGCAGCCTTCGCCACATCCAAAAGTGAAGGGCCGCTGAAAGAAAATCAATCATGTCATAAGTGGGAAGCATCAAAAATTTCCCCCCTGTATGGCCAAGGCCCATCAGGCTGTCTCCGCTCAGTAGCTAAGGTTAGGCATCTGTCAAGTCAACCTAGGTGAAAAGTATTAGAAATGCCAGTTAACCCATGGAAAGGCTGAGCCATGTAGAGCTTTCTTTCCCCTTTGTTTGCCTGCCAAATATGACAAGGTTAGCATTTCCACTTAATTTTTGAGACAGCACTTTTCCCCACCTCTTCCTCAGTTAATCTATAACATGGACTGTGCACTCTGTGAGGTTTTGGCAAAGGATTCCGAAAAAAACAACAACACAATGGGACAGAATGTTTTACATCTATATAACACTTTTTGCATGTAAGATGATTTATGTACTTACTGTTGCTTTGCTTTGTCCTAGGTTAGGTCAGTACTGTTCCCATTTTACACGTGGACTAACTGAACCTGCAATACTTGCGCATGGGTACTCAGTGGCTGCAGTTGAAAGCTGTGCTTGTGCTCTGATATGTGTGCAGAGAGCAGCTATACCAGGGGGCTACCCCATTGACTAGTGTCAGAGGCACCTCACCTTATGCAATAGGAGTCGTCCTTGGGACATTGAAAGTCAATAGGAAGGTCTTTGGACATTTAGGAATACTGTGCCTATCTGAGTTCCTGTGTGTCCAAGGACCACTTAGATCAAGGGGAGTGCAGCAAAGACTGAACAGGTGTTTGAACTTGGTCAAGCCAATTATCCCCACGAAGCCAATTTGTGACTGCAGCTCTCAATGCCCAAGCAGAAGGTTTGCTTCATTGGACCTCAGGGATGTTGTTTATTTCTACATCCCACCAAAGGCACTTAGGAGGAGATTAATTTTCAGAGTACACACTTCTAGACCTGGTAAACCTGATGGCCTGTGTAATCTATTGGTGTGAATTTTCACTTTCTTCTCCTAGAGGATTTTTATTTTCACTGTATGGACAATAAATACTTTCATTGTTGGTCTAATTGGTAAAGACATACTTTGTGTAAAAGGATACTGCTGCGTTGTGTGGCTATAATCTTTCTTTGTTCCATTCAAAATCCATACAATTAGATTGTGCAATTATGCTAAATAATCATTTTATTTCCTTTTGGTTGGTTACTTATACGAAGCCTTTTGCAGAAATGAAAAACATGTCTGTGTATGCCCAGTAAATGTGAAATACTGACTGGCTAATAGGCAGGGATATTTAAGATGATGGTGGCTAGCTTTCTAAGCTTTTGATTGCAGCTCATACATGCTGAAGAATAAAGCAAGAGCATCAATGAACTTTTATTAGAGTTATGCAGAAGCAATACGAATGCATGAAGAAAACGAAAGAGCAAGATTTTTACTTATTCATTAACATCCTAGTCCTGTATGTTTACCATAAAAACATGTTATAATTAAGTTATACAGTTATATGCAGAATCAGTGTTATTTCAGGGCTTCTCAGCTTACAGCCTGTCAAACCAAATGCAGTCCAGCAGCTATATATTTTGACTGGTCAGGTTCTTGACAAGCTGCCTATCTTTGTAGTTCTGCCACAAGTACTTCTGGTCTTGACATGAACAAGAGGTTTAACGGGCCACTAGTCCTTTAATTTCAGCTTGATGGGTAACAGATGGACCAGGCCTGTGCTGTATGAACCATTGCTATCCAATGGTCCTCCGCCAGTGGCAGACTTTGCTCTTTAACAGGTACCCTGTGCAAGGTGAACATTTGGCGCACTCTCACCTTCCGTTCTGCTCAATTCACTACGTTATAGTTGCAAAGCCCTGCAGCGCATTCTAGCGTCAGCGCCCAGAGTGGCAGAACCAGCCGCACTGCCCCAAATCTACCTCTGCCTCCACTATGCCCTTCTCCCAATGTGGTCCCACCTAAACCTACCTCTTGTAAAATGAAGTGTCGGAATGATTGGTCTGAATGCTGGTACTCCTGCATGGAAAGTGTGTTAAACAAGAGTTAAGAAGAAACCCTGAGACGGATTCATGCAAGAAAGTATCAACTTTCTAAAAGCAGTAGCTAAGAGGGCAGCACAAAAGATAAGGGAGCTGGCCCCCTTGAGATGTGTAGAGGTCCTATCCAGATGCAGTCGTACCTTGGATCTCGAACGCCCTGGAACTTGGATGTTTTGGCTCCCGAACGCCGCAAAGCTGGAAGTGATTGTTCCAGTTTGCGAACGTTCTTTTGGAAACCGAACACCTGACAAATCAGAAGCTGCAATTTGGTTTTCGAACGTTTTGGAAGTCAAACAGACTTCCAGAACGGATTCCATTTGACTTACAAGGTACGACTGCAGTTGTAGAAAAGCATACATGGAGGAAGAGTGGCACGGATCTTGCCTGCCAGTCCCACCCTGACCTCTACACGAATGACCCTGCCTACATGGGTCCAACATATGCTTCCCAACACATAAGGGTTCTAAAAGCACAATCTGTATCCTGCACAATCTCCATACATGGTGTATGTACTTAGGCCTCTGCACAGATAGGTCTTTAAATGGTTAACGGCTAAGAACAGGACCGTTATGGAGGCTCCCAACCTCCCATCCACGCATACAGTTCTACACACTTGAATAGTCTATACTGAGCTGAAGAGGACTTGAAGGTGTTGTCATAGTCCCCCCCCCCCCGTCAAATTGATCCAGCTTGGTTTCAAATGATTATGGTTGTTAAAGCAAACACAATTGAGACAGCTTACTATTCTTGTAGTTACAAATGAAAGCTGTTAAAAAGTGTGTGCATGAATACAAATCACAGACATCATGCAAACTCAGCTTCAGAAAGTAAAATAATGTGTTAATTTTGGCAGTGCTTCAGAAATACTCTGCTACGTGTAATCATAGTCAGAATATACCAAACTGGTTTTGGGAGATCGGAAACAGCACTACATGGAAAAATCTAGGCTTAAAAATAAAGGCCATCCTTGTTAATAGGCACTAAGCAGTTAATTTTGTTCCTCCTAGAAAAAGGAGACTGTAACAGCAAACAATTTAGAAAAAAAGGTAGATTTGGTGCGGGGGCTTAGCCTAATTACATTATCCTTTTTGTGCGCTAGGTGCTTATGCTATTGTTATAATCAAATCCTGCTAGTGATCCATGAAGCCTGAATTAGCCAGACGTAACCTATCTACAACAGGTAACGCTTAGAAGAAAGAGCCGAACATGCTTCGGTATGCTCAAGTGTAAAGTTACTTTAAATACAGCAGAGCTAGCTGGATGATTTCTAGCTTTCTTGGTTGGCAGGCAGCTCAGCGGGAGAGTGAGGGCACTGCCACATTTTAATTTGAATCCAATTTAAGAGACCATCAATTGGTAGCTGAAAAATGCTGCTCCTCAACACAATGATTTATTTCCAATGGTAACATTTTCACAACAAATATAATGGGGGAATGGCCAATACTGAAGGGGGCTGCCCTTGCCGGTGACTCACCTGATAGCCAAGCTGATGCTTTTATGGCTTGCATATGGCATTACTAGACACAGGTTTACAACCACTGTTGCCAATTACCACTTCCATTGTTTTGTGTTGCCATTATTATTATTATTATTATTGAACATAAAGGGCATTGTGGGTTAAACCACAGAGCCTAGGACTTGCTGATCAGAAGGTCGGCGGTTCAAATCCCTGCGACGGGATGAGCTCCCGTTGCTCAGTCCCTGCTCCTGCCAACCTAGCATTTCGAAAGCACATCAAAGTGCAAGTAGATAAATAGGTACCGCTCCAGCGGGAAGGTAAACGGTGTTTATGTGCGCTGCTCTGGTTTGCCAGAAGTGGCTTAGTCATGCTGGCCACATGACCCGGAAGCTGTACACTGGCTCCCTTGGCCAATAAAGCAAGATGAGCGCCGCAACCCCAGAGTCGGCCACGACTGGACCTAATGGTCAGGAGTCCCTTTACCTTTACCTTTACCATAACACTAAGTTGGGACTCTTTAAAGTGAAATAAAACTTGACCCAACTCCTGCTTCTCAGCTGTGTGGAAGGAAGATAAGGGAGTAAAGATCATGCTTAGGTTTATCCAAGCTCAGCCATGTGGCACTAAACCATGGTTTAATGTTACATGCAAACATAGGCATGGTACCAATTATGGCACAAGATGAGGTAACAAAAGAAAGCCCAACATTTCTCTCAATGTTCTACAACTTATAAACGTCAAAAGTAGGATGAGATTGTTAAGAAGGGTTGACAGAAAAAGTAAGTTATGACATGGCCAGATCCTTGTTCATGTCACCATATCTTCTTTTGTAGTCTCCCCACTTTACAGTTCAAGCTCAAAATGTTAGTTTTCTGTTTTGAATTATTGCAGTAATTGAATCTGCCCTCACATTCCTGCTTCCCAGGCTTGGCCAAAGAGTGACCACAAAGCCAAGCACAACTTGAAGCCTTGTCTTGTGGCCTTTCAGCTGTTTGATAATCCCAACTGTTTTTGTATTCCCTGGTAGGCAAGAAAAACAAGACATTTAGCATCCATACACAGTCAATGTGCTGTGTTTTGCATAATTTGCAGGCTGGTAGCTGAACTTCCATGATACATTTTAAAAAGGACTTTTGTTAATACACTGCTTGGCAAAAAGTTGGGGCAATGGCCATTCTCCTTAATGAATCGTGTGTTCCATACATTATTGTAGTGTTGAGAGTGTGGAGTTAGAGACTGAATAGCTTTCTCCCCGATATTATCCATGGAGGATGAGGCAGTCTGATATTTTCCTATGTCCCTTGTTTTCTCAGGAGAGAATGTTCAGCGTTCCTGTAACTTTTCACTTCCCCATAAATGTTTTGATCATCTACATCACGCTAGGTGGTTTCACATGAAATTAGTGCCAACTTCCTCAAATTCAAGAAGGCCCACACCCCTTATATTCAGTTATTATGGCAGCTGATAGTCACTGTGAACAAAACTTCCCATAAAATGAGTGCCGTGTTTAAAGCCTTGACTGCTGCAACAAAATGTAGTGGGGGATAATTAATAAATGTGCCAGTGACCTTGAAAATTATTATTGTTTCCTATTCCTGTCAACAAACCCAGTTTCCTTTTATTATTATCATTTTTTTCCTGCATGTGGCAATTTTGCATAAACACTAGTTTTCATATAATATCCCCAGTTGACTTGGCAATTTCCGGCTTTAATAAAGAAAACCTAATTAAGAAGGAGCTGTTGATTGGTTTGCTAGTGTAATTAACACAGGTGATGCTAATGAGTTTTGATGAAACCAGTGGTTTATGGGGGAGAATAAACAGAGCAATACTGCATATGGGCTTGAGTGATATCTGCACTTTGGGAAGATATTATTATGATTTTCAAGCCTCATGTGAGTGGTTTGTGACCATGGGAGGAGAAGATAAAATGTTTTATAAGATTCATTAGTGGAGCTGGACTAAGTTTGGTAAGCCTTGTGGACTGGAGGTATTAAAAATCAGATTTCTTCTGACCCCATTAATTGCTTTCATAAGGTTTATCTTGCTGAGGAAAGGGAGGAAAATTACAAAAGACTTGCCTTTGCTACATTCATCAAAATTGTAGTATAACTATGTTGCTTGGTAGATTTGGTGAGGGGAGGTCTTAGTGCTTACACTCTTGATCTCTTGGCTACAGTCTTGGAGGAATTAGAACCCAGGTTCTATTGGAAATGGAAATTTTGAAGTGGCTTTGTGAAAAAATGATGTTTACCCTGATATTTAGGAACTTTGGAAAGATACACTTCCCATTGTGACCCCCCTCATCTGCAATCCACTTCCTATTTCTTCCACTTTCTGTACACTGGTATTTTATTTGCACATCATGATATGAAGAAGATGTAATGACTGACGGTCTCTTGGAATAATGGTGAGCAATTAAAGAGTATATGAGAAAATACAATGCACGAGTGGAAATGCTGCTTACCTCCTCCATCATACGCAGTTGGCCAGATTGGATTATATGTTTACCCTCATCAAGAAAAACACATGGCGGGCAGGAGTACATGCAGCTCCCCTTACCCACCAGCCCAGTCTCTGGCATTCCTCGTGTGCATAACATATGTGAATGGAACATTCAGAAGCCTCCTGTTAATGCAGGGTTTGACACACATAGCCAAAAATCACATTGTTGATTTTCATCTATGCACACAATGTTCATCTAACCCTCTGATTCCTGAGGCTTGCTGTATCCCTCTTTCTTGGTAGATAACTAGTTTTAAGTTTCCTCTTACTGGCTCTTGTTAAAATGACAACTCCTCACCATTTGTGGGGACATTTCAACGAGACCTGTGAATAGTCTGGACCCACCACTCATAGTAAGACATTCCAAGAGTTTGTGTGCAGGCTGTTTTGAAGTGCCTTTGTCATATTGGTTAATCTTAGATTTACTTGCTTAAGAAATGGAACAGTCACACACGTACAGTTTTCTTAAAATAGAGGTTTGCATAAATAAAATTGCACTGGGTATTTCTTCTTTTTTAAGATGATATTTAAAACCAGCTTCTGGAGTCTTGTGGCATATTTTTGAAAGACCATTTCTGTCACTTAGTTTGTGGTATGAAGTATCAACTTGGAAGCAGAACTACTGATAGGTTTAACACGACCCTCATAAAGTTTTGTTTTGACATAAACACATGACCTCCATCTTTCTCTCTGGGCCTGAAGTTCTTAGTTTGGAAACTTGTGGTTGAAATTGTCATGAAAAATATTCTGAACTCCTTTTCTGGCTCCTACCCTTGTTGAAGGAATCACTTAGATACAAGAACCCACCTTTTTGTGTCTAAATCTGTATAAAGTGCAGATGTTTATAAAGCAAACTGCTGTCCTGAAGTAAACCATGCTGATGCCTTCTCTCCCTACACAACAACCAGAATTATGAGTTCCGCTTTCATTTCTCATAGCTGTTTCCCTCAGAGAACATTCACCATTCATGCTTTCCTACAGCCTTCCTGTCAAGTGAGTAGGATGTGGTGAAACCTTTCTCTCTACACTGAACATCCAAAGTTGACTTGGAGTGGGACACATCCATGAAATGGGCGCTCGGGAAGAAAACATTCTGTCTCCACTGGCCTCTTTAAACTGTGACCACAAGGGTAAAATTTGTGGTGTAAACAGTGCCGCTGTAAATATTACCTGTTAACTTTTCTGCACTTCCATGTTGTCATTGTGAGCACTTCTTATTTTCTGTAATAACGTTGACAGCACCTTTTTTTATTATTTGAAAAAGAGAGCCTTTCTTCCAAGAAGGCATTTGCTCATTGTTGCCTGATTTGCATAGCTTTCATTTTGCAAGGTGAATGCCGGAGCGATGTTTATATTTTCAAGGGTATGCTCTTCTTTTGTTCGTGTCATCCTTTCTTTAAACCTTCCTTTTTATTTGCCTCTCTCCCCTTATCCTTTTCTTTCTCATCTCATTTTTCATCATCGTGTGGTTAATTCTCTCTTTCCCCCCTCCTTCATCTCATGCTACACTTTGTCTTGTCTATTGCTATGTGACAGAAAAGCCAAAGACATTCCATGTCTGGCAGTACACCTCCAGGGACATCTTTTGAACTCTCATAATTTGTATTTATTGCCACCCACTTTGTAAGTTCACAGTTTAATTTGCCAGCAGTGGCACTGTTAGGCCGACACAGTAAAACAAGATAACGTTAAAATGTCAGAACGAGAGGGGGCATGAATGATGCATTACTCACTGCTAGAACTTGCACTTGTCATGCCTTTCCACCAAAGTGATGTTAACTACCTTTTGAGAGTCTTATTGGGCTGGTATTACTTAGAAATAGGATCATTAGTTCACTACTCTGATTAGAAGGTTGCTATGGTTGATTAACTCTTCTGGAGCTGGGATCATGGTCAGAACATTAAATGAATTGCATCGGGTTATACTTCTAGAACTAATTTTACAATTATTTTTGCGCAATTACATAGTAGTTTACATGTGTATTTCCTTAACACTGTTGTGAAATGACTGAATAAAAAAAAGAGGAAAGCGTTTTAAAATTTGTAACCAATATACTCTATGACATGGGTAGGCAAACTAAGGCCCGGGGCTTGGATCTGGCTCAATTGCCTTCTAAATCCGGCCCACGAACAGTCCAGGAATCAGCGTGTTTTCACATGAGTAGAATTTATTTAAATTGCATCTCTGGGTTATTTGTGGGGCATAGGAATTCGTTCATCCCCCCCCCCAAAAAAAACCAGTCCAGCCCCCCACAATGTCTGATGGACAGTGGACCAGCCCCCTGCTGAAAAAGTTTGCTGACCCCTCTAGGATGGCCAGCTGACCAAGGAAAAATCCCTGGCTTTCTCTTACTCCTTTATCAGCAATGTGATATGCAAAAATCTGTAAGCAAAGTGTAGAGATAAACATTATCCACTGAAAATCTTGCAGATGAGGCTTCAATTAAAGATAGAGAGGAGTTGGCAATCCTAATATGCCCATCTAAAGTAATCTCAATCTCTCTCTTTCTCTCTTATTGTGGTTTGAACTACTTGCAACCAGGGGTCTGTTCTCATTACCGCTTTAGAGTACTCACCCCCCATGGGGGTGGGGGGTTGTGGGACTGAGATGTCTTTACCTCATGCAAAAAGCACTCACATCCTGGCTTCAGATGATTTAGGAATGGCTTAAGAACTCCATTTGGTGTGAAGCTGGTTTGAGAAACAACACACCATACAGTATTTAATGACAAAGTACATGATCCCTATGCATTTTGGATAATGTCATTAACACCCAGCATTGCAAATGCACTGAATGCACCGTAAAGGAGAGTATGAACACAGCCTTAAGATGACCAGTTTTATTACTAGTTCTGCTTTTGTGCTTCAATAACGCCTTGATATGCAAAATGCTTAGCTGGTGAAGCTTTTCCTAGCTTGGCAATTTAAGTGAAGGGAAAACCTTCCCATGTTAAATTTCTTTATATCGGGCTGCTGAGAAAGGCACAGGAGCAAGGCAAGCAATAAAATTAGCAGCCCTGCTTGTAATTTTCTGGCACTGTTATGTGATTAATATGATTGAAGGTGTCATAATACAGTTCCAGTTACAGATAGGTAGCCGTGTTGGTCTGCCATAGTCAAAACAAAAAAAATTCCTTCCAGTAGCACCTTAAAGACCAACTAAGTCAGTTCTTGGTATGATACACTGTGTATCTGAAGAAGTGTGCATGCACACGAAAGCTCATACCAAGAACTGACTTAGTTGGTCTTTAAGGTGCTACTGGAAGGAATTTTTTTCATAATACAGTGTTAAATATAGTATATGCAATAGAATAAGGGGTGGGAGTTATTCTAGATTAATCAGTGCAAAGTATAATGGTGCAGTCTTGTTTACATTGTGTGTGAGCTCCAGTTCACCTCAGACATGCATTGCCTCTGGAGTAAGAATACTGCTGGGCTTTAAGAGTGACTGAAGCATGTCCAGAAAGAAAAAGGATTAAAGATGTCCAGATAATAAAGGTTTTGCTGCATGTGAAAATTGTGGGATTACCAGACAGGAGATATAAGAAATCGATATTATGGTCATACATGCATTTTTTGTTGAATAATCTAGAGTGTTTACAAGCCGAATGCTTTTTATTTCATGACTGGCTTCATTTTGTGAAGAGTTCATTTAATGTGTCCCCCTGCCATGGATAATATCAAAACTGATTTAAGAGAGTGCACCTTGAATGTGTTATATGAAGTAAGGGCTTGATCCCAAACTCATTGAAGTTGGCAGAAAATCTTCAGCCCCTTATTACGTGCTATTGCTGTTGTGAATAATCATAAAAGAGAGAGTCTTGTTAATTTCAGTGGGAGTTGAATCATTCCATAACAGACAAGGGACCAATTTATGCATTCTCCAGACCAGCCAGTTATCCTGTGGAAGTGAAAAAGAAGCAGAACTTCTTTTTAAATAATAGTGAGTGAAAGTTTTTAAAAGCCTTGAACTTCAAATTCAAGCTATTAACCTTAGAAGGGAGGGTTGGAAACAAAAGAAACCAAGGTAAAAAGACTTTTATGGCCAAAAATATTTTTTGGACAAAGCCATAGCAAGTTGTCTGATTCTGAACAAGCAGAAATTATTGTTGCCTCCTGCCATTGTATCATCTGAAATTTAAGGGAGTTAACCTTGCAACCTTTGCTGAATGCTCTCCAGTCAGACACAACTGAAGTAATTGCCAGCATTTGGGCCATGACATCATCAGGTCCATTGACATGAGTCAGGGCTTGTGGGATAAAGAAGGACCTTTCTGGTTATTGCGTGTATTTTAAATCTGTCATCCACCCTCTTCTATATAAACGTAAACAACTACAAAAGATAATCCTTCTCCTGGTCTTGGTGGATCCAGTATACTAATGCAGCCCCTTGCAAAGCTGTACTTACATGCCCAGTGAGAATGCTCAGTTCTCATTAGGTTTGGGGTGGGGATTTTGTTCCTAAAGATTTTTTTGCACTTTTGCAAACTTCCCGCAATCTTGTTGCTGACCTATTGTCGCTAGACAGTACCAATTTGGTGACATAAAGATCTGTGGAGAGAAGATGAGTCAGGGAATGAGTTGCCTGTTAATATATAGGACAGGGGTCAGCAAACCTTTTCAGCAGGGGGCCAGTCCACTGTCCCTCAGACCTTGTGGGGGGCCAGACTATATTTTTTTTTTTGGGGGGGGGAAATGAACAAATTCCTATGCCCCACAAATAACCCAGAGATGCATTTTAAATAAAAGGACACATTCTACTCATGTAAAAACACGCTAATTCCTGGACCATCCACAGGCCAGATTTAGAAGGTGACTGGGCCGGATCTGGCCCCCTGGGCCTTAGTTTGCCTACCCATGATACAGGGTATCTCTGTCTGCATGTTTAAACAGCAGAGCACTGCATTTCACCCACATATCAGAAAGCCCTGGCCCAATTATAATTCTCAAGCAAGTGAATACAGAAGGTTAAAGGTGTGGGCATGCCCATCATAGAATCATAGAGCTGGAAGGTACCCTGAGGGTCATCAAGTCCAATTCCCTGCAATGCAGGAATCCTCCCTACAGTCATCTTTTGGTGGACTCAAACCACCAGCCTTCTGGTTAATAGCCAGACACACTGACCCATTGCTCCACTACACTTTACATCTTTTGCTGTGGGAAATTTCAGGGCAGCACTGGTGTATCTGCAAAAAACACGTCTGCCATGTGAATTGGAAGGGGTACCTTCAAACTGATTTTAAAACAAGATTTTATGGGAAACTTAATTTGTATATAGAGCTGTTGCCTCTCAACAGGTGGAAAGAACCTAGCAGTTACTAGCTGGAAATGCAATATTTCCAAACTAGAAATTGCTAGAGCTTGAGCATTGCTTAAAATGCCAAGTCCAAAAATGTGATACGGCTTTCTGTTAAAGCACACACGTACACAGCTGAGGACACCTCAACGTTGGTCAGGCAACAGCCCTTGTGTATCAATGAAATCGAGACATTCTGCTCTGTTTTCATATACTGTATTGCCTTCTCAAGGTATATCCCTTTGAGTGCTTGTTTCCAAGGGATATTTCTCCCTGAGTTCCTGGGTCATTTGGATTCATGCTGTGTGAGTCCATCAGTGGGATTTGGCCAAGAAAAGGAAGCTACGTTGAACTCCTTGTAGTGTGAGGCTGGTGGAAACTGGATCCTCCCTCTTCCTCCCTCTTGAGCCTTGGTCTTCCACCCTCTAGCTTGACTTCTGTGTGGGGTTAGAGGGAGTCTAAGGGATTGTGGTGGGACGCAGGTGGCGCTGTGGGTTAAAGCCTCAGCGCCTAGGACTTGCCGATCGAAAGGTCGGCGGTTCGAATCCCTGCGGAGGGGTGCGCTCCCGCTGCTCGGTCCCAGCGCTTGCCAACCTAGCAGTTCGAAAGCACCTCCGGGTGCAAGTAGATAAATAGGGACCGCTTACCAGCGGGAAGGTAAACGGCGTTTCCGTGTGCGGCTCTGGCTCGCCAGAGCAGCGATGTCACGCTGGCCACGTGACCCGGAAGTGTCTCCGGACAGCGCTGGCCCCTGGCCTCTTAAGTGAGATGGGCGCACAACCCCAGAGTCTGTCAAGACTGGCCCGTACGGGCAGGGGTACCTTTACCTTTTTAAGGGATTGTGGTGGCAGCTGACCCAAGAGGCTTTTGCTTGGCTGGTATACCCAGACTAATGGTCATGGCGGAGAAGGAGAAAAGTCCTTCCTTTTACATTTGCTACAGGAAACACTACTTCAGGGAAACATATGCATTGATGGTGTGTAATTAAGCCCATGACAGTGGATTCTTTTATTTTCTTTTCTTTTAAAAAAAGGCAACAGTATCATTTGGCTACTTTTAAAATGGCAGTAGGTAAGCACACATGCCTGGAAAGGTTCTCTTTCTTGCAATTATATTAATTGCTCATCTAACGCTTCCCGCTTTTAGTTTATGCTCAAAAGACTGGGGCTGAAGTGACCTGCTAGATTGACGAGGAAAATGTGGGTCCCCCTCTCCCTTGTTGCTGAAAGGTCTCGCCAAAGCTTGGGCAGAAGGAATGTTTCTGCAGCTTGGCTAAAAGAAAGATTGCAAATGATGCTCTTTGTTGGTTTCTTTTCTCTGAGCTTTTACATCTGGGTGGGTGCCTTGTTGCCAACAAGTCTTTTATGAGAGCCTGGGGAGGGTGGGGAGGGGTAAAGGGTCTGGCCAATTCTGCCTACCTTTCTTGCTCAGAGCCAAGGCTTTTGCAGCACCATTAGGATGTAGATTATCATATTTAAAACCTGTGATGACACCATTGTACCCATCTGAATGATTAATCTGCTCATTAAAAGAGTGCCGATGGGCTAGTCTAATTAGAACATGGATCTTCTTAAAGGACATTGCAGGGTCGGGAATAGGAAATATTACTCATAACATAAAGTAGGGATTAATTACGCTACTAAATACTATTGTATGTAATTTGCATATGGGGCTGGTCACAGGCAAGGGGTTAGCAAAAGTATAACATCCTATTTTTATTACCTTTTTAAAGAGCGAGTTGTCACTTGAAAATGGTTCAGATCTTCACCACACCCTATCTTTTAAAAAATGTGCTCTCATAAACAGAGTTATGTCTCCAGTGACATTTGTTCAGATTCAGGTAAAACTCATACTGTTGGTCCCACTAGATTCTGCAAACCATTTCTGCCCAGTCCCTTCACCCTCCTCCTGGTGTTGGCACCGTTGGCAATTACTCCCATGCTGAATTCACCTCACTGCCATCTCTCCCCTCCTGGTGTACTGCAGTGATGTTGGTGATGGGATCAAAGCTGTGATGGGAAGCCAATATTTTGGAAGGTTACACATCACTCTCTTTGTTTCCCTTTCTATCCAGGAGTGGCCAAAGGAGTATTGGGCAATTATAGCACCAATGAGGCAAGTATTATCAATATAAGTGACTGCTAAATTACAGATATCAGTTCTAATGCACTAGCATTAGAGTACAGGAAACACTATGCAGCTTAGGCTATTTAGATGCCCATAAACAGCAAGTGGCATAGGGGCTCCTTGATTAAGCTAAAGGTTAGCTACTGTCACAGGATTTTCTTTATGTTGTTAAAAGAAAAAACCTACACAGGAGTGTATTGAAACAATGTAGAGAACCACCATGGACAGGGCTGCCCCATGATGTTTTGGCACCTGAGGAGAACCACAAAATTGTGCTTCCCCCACCAAAGAAGAAGGGGTAAGTGAAGACAAGGGTATTCTGTGGAACAAGGATGGGAAGAGACCAGCAGTGTTTTCTATTTACCAAGAGGACGTAGAGGAGTCATGGGGAGGACTCCCACTAGTGCAGGGGTACTTCTCACCCTGCTCCCCTTGTCCTCAGCCCAAATCTGGTCAGGAGAACCCCCAGAACAATGTATGGGGGGCAGAGGAAAGGGGGGCTTGTTCTGTCAGGCAAGTGGGAATGCTTGCACTAATGGAACGATCTACCTAGTGCTACATTGAACACAACCCCACATATTGGCACTCACCATGAATTTGGTTGCAGCAAGGCTGAGCCTTATAACCATAGAGTCATGGAACTGTAGAGGTGGAAGGGACCCCCGAGTCATCTAGCTCAATCCCTTGCTATGCAGGGATCTCAGCTTCAAGCATCCTGCTTGGGTCTCGCTAGATAGACAGGAAGCCCTCCAGCAGGGCAGATGGGGCTGCAGAAGACTTTTTAGAATCCCTTTAAAACCGCTGTCTAGTCACTTTTAACTTCAGAGCCTGCTGTGGGATATCATGTGTATGTTGGTAAAATGATCATCGCAGCCTAGCATTTCTCACTAAATGATGAGATCATTTGGGTCCAGATGGGAAATCTAGATGACACAGCTTTCCAGTAAGTCAGAAACACAGATAACCCATGGCAGTATTTTTGCATTTAGTCCAATGTGTAATGAAGGTGTTAGAGATATAGGTGAGACATCCTCTTACGAGATATGGGCGCAAAAAAATTCTCTGACACATTTGCCCTTGACTTTTATCCAACAGTAGCCTTCCTAAACTGGATCTAAAGTGAGCAGAATTTGTCCTGTTATCCTGTAGAAAATAAAAGTGGGATGGAGGTGGACGGTGCTTGCATTTAAAAAAAGGGTGGGGGCAAGGATTTGTGTGATGGCAGGAGGAAAGGCTTGAAGTTGGTGTCAGACTAAAAGTGGAATTTTCACAACCAGGATTGGCCATTTTCAATTTGTTCTGATTATATAGATGTCCTTGCTGCTACTGCATATAATAATTTTATCATTTCAAAATGATAAAGAACTCAAGCAGATTTTCCACCAATGGTCTAGAACACAGATAGAGAAACTTTGGCCCTCCAGACATTGTTGGACTCCAATTGTCATCAGCCCCCGTTTGTATGGTCAATGATGAATAACATCAGAAAAAGTCCAATAACATTTGAAAAGCCACAGGTTCCCCACCCTGCAGCATGACATACCCCAAAGGTGTCCATTGTCTCATCTCCCTGCTGTGGTCTTTCTCAAAGTGGGAAGCTCTTTCTGGGGATGGAGAAATAGTGATGTTTCCTGCCACTTCCAGAGGTTCTTCATGGAAGCACTGTTCCCATGCTGAGGTATTGCACTGAAGAGGGAGATGGGTCAGTTTTTAGAAGGAAGATGCTGTTTTAGCTGCTGTGGGGCATATCTTTGCTTGTTCTATAACTGCTAAAGGCAGCAGGTGAGAGGATCAGACTGCATATGTGCACAGAGGTTTTCCTCACTAGTAACAGTGGTAGTGGATCATTTAATATTCTCATTTCAGAGGTGCTGTGAGTTGGCCATTTTGCCCAAGTGAGTTCCATGGCCAAATGAACCCACGAGATCCGGATTTTGAGTGTGGACTTCACAGGTCAAACCACAACATGCTTCTGTGCTGGGCCTGACTTAGAGACCCTGACTTTGTTTTACTTTTTTTTCCTTTTGTCCAATGCGATTTATTGCTTGTCTCTAACACCTTTTAGATTTCATGTTTAAACTATCCAGGTTTGGAGTTGGGTCTCTGGTTTGTGTATGTGCGCACACGCAATTGTTTGTATTTGTCTTATTATAGTTTATAAAGACTTACAATTTATATAGCTTTTTTCTTTGCTCTTCCTTTTGCTATACTCACAAGTGCAGTGCTTATGCATATCTGATTGCAATTCAGCAAAGTAATCCTAACAAGGGACTGGGCAAACACAACGATGGATTCACCACTGTATCTGCATTTCCTGTCGGACAGATTAAAAAGGTTTTTCTGGTTTGGGGGTTTGCATTTTTTAAAAAAAATAATAATAATTGGGCAACACCTGTGTGTGTGTGAGAGAGAGAGAGAGAGAGAGAGAGAGAGAGAGAGAGAGAGAGAATATCAGGTTTGGCCCCATTTGGCCTTGAATTCCCTTCAGCAAATCACTACTTCACAGCAGGTTTTTTATTTGTAGAAGTTTTAAAAAAAAAAAACCACACTACCAGCAACCCACATTTCCCTTTGTCAATATTATGGTGAGGATTTTTGCTGTTGATTTGTTTCTGCACAGAGTGTGTATTAGATGGATGGTTGAGAAGCAGGCTGCATTTACTGATAGGCTGCATTGTTGACACTGTTGTTTACATGTTTGGAACGACACCGCCCCTCAATCTGTTTCAGGCTTATCAAATCACTTCCACTAGCTCCTCTACTACCATCAACATTGGTTCAAATCTGTCACTACTGGCAACCTTCAGCATTTGCTTGAAAAGCTGGCTAAGCCCCTGCAAAAGCAGCAAAGTTGCAAGGCACACATCGATTTGTTGCAAACCACAGCTGTAGGCATGCTGTAAAATAATATGAAACAGAGGATGTAATCTTGTTGAATGCTTACCTGGAGATAAATGCCATTGAACAATAGCTAGGAGTAAATGCCATTGAACTCAATGGGGCTTACTCGCAGGTTTGTATTGCATCGGTTTGTATTGTAAGAGCTTCCTTCTTTAACTATTTTGAACATGCATGCATTAATTTTGTTCCCTACCTTATCCTTTTTTTAAAGCTGCTGTGTGAAAAGTCAGAGCAATAGTAAAAAGGCACAGACTGAATGATGTTTTACTTGCTTGAGAGTTAAAGAAAGGCAGACGAATCCTTGATTGGGACACAATTCAAAGCATCTTTTTTTTTTTTAAGCAAACCTGGACAAAATAGCTTCTATGGCCCTTTGTGGGATGTGGAAGGCAAGTTTTTAAAAAGTGGGAGAGAGAGAGAAAAGAAAAAGCATCTTGTGTGAAAATGCCCTCCTTTGGCGTACAGAGTCTGTCAAGTTTTGTGAATGGGGAAAGTTTTGTAACTGGCCTTGGAGTTTGACATAATATCTCTCAGTTGGAGTCGGTGCTTGTTACTGTGAATAACAAGGACTTTTCGTGCCATAAAAGCAGTTGGGCCACTATTAGTGAAGCTGTGATGGCAGTCAAGCCCAGATTTTGACATAGGATCAGGGGTGCTTTTGGAAGCGGAAAGAAGGATGAGGAGGATGAAAGATGTTGTGGTAATTGTAGTGTATGCAGAAACCATCTCTGACACTAATCATGAACTGATGCGAGGGAATATAGCGCCCGTAACATAGCATGGCAGAAGGCAGAATGCATGTCATTTTTTTCAAATGCAATTATTGCAATGCAGAGTAAGTTTCAGAGGCCTGTGATGCTTGTGGTAAAAGACGTAGGCGAGCCAATCAGCCGCACAAATTGGAGCCATTTGATTTGCATGGATTAACAAGGGGAGGTCACAACCTAGTGACAGGTCAGTGATACCACCAGGGCTCAGGAGGCAAACTTTGATTCTTCTTCATTTCTTTCTCCCTTTACTTCTTTCTATGAAGTAATCATGCTGTTCTATTGTAAGAGGAGCACCATTGCTGATAAAGGAAGTCTTGTCATTTAAATTCATCTAAGTTAGGACCCCACTGAGCTCTGTCAGATATCAATCACAATACAGTGGGGAGATGTTTTCTGACAGATGCCTGTCTTCCTTTCTCTGCAATACAGTGTGGTGGAATAAAGCCTTGTGTGCATGTGTGTGTGTCACACACACACACCACATGAAATCCTACACAATCCTGTTCATATGATCCTCTGATTCCAGTTCTTGTAGCTACTTCTCAAAAATACCTTCTAGATTGAAAAAGGGCATTGTTGTTCCTATGAGAGCAATGGGAAAGAGATACTGTACATTCTTTCTTAAAATCTAGTGAATTTAGTAGAGATCTGCGAGGAGCTTGTTTGTCTCCCCTTGACAGGGGTTGCCTTTTCCTTCCCCAATATAGTTTGTTTTTCTATATTTAAGCTGCTCAGAGTTAGGCATTGGCTAGTTCTCTCTCTCTCTCTCTCTCTCTCTCTCTCTCTCTAGTTCTGAACAGGGTTCTATATGTTTAGGGTTGACATATTTCAAAAGTAAAATTTCCACCAATATTGATGAGCTTTTCTGGGGAAACCTACCCCCCAAAATAGTGATTTTAAGCTTTTTGAGGTGTTTCCTCTGCTTTTTCCATCACGTTGCCATACACCCGGGTTTTCCCTGACATTTTGCCAATTCCCCCGGCGCTATTTTTACACCCCAAAAACCAGGACGTGTCAGAAATTTTCCTGTTGTATGGCAATGTCAATTCCTGTTGTATGATGTCAATTCTAGAATTGGGCTCTGCCATCACAAAAATGAACTCCTAGATAGGAAACCTGCAGTAGCCGTCAGAATGAACTCTACACTGTTGTTGATATGAGCCTCACTTTAGATATCAGCTGTCAGGTCTAGAGTTAGAGTGGGGAATTTGCACTGTCTTAACCTGTGGTACATCTGAGGAGGAGAAAATGAGAGCTTTCAGGGTCGCCACAGTAGTAATTAAACCACTATTTAACATTTGCAACATTCAGTTTATTCTAAAGGAGACCGTGGAGAGATCACTGTGATTCCTGCATTGCAGGAGGCTGGACTAGTTGACCCTTGGAGTCCTTTCCAACTCTACAATTCTGTGATTCTATATTATTCTAACTTCTCTAACCACCTCATTACATCTGTGTAAAAACCCACCATGGTCATGTCAGTCGGAATTTAGTTGCAAAAGATCAAACATCCAAGCAGTGCGATAAGAGCATATGTAGCAAAATTGCTAGAGAAGGTCAGAAAGTCATTAGAAGGGTCCGCCAAAGTTGTGTCTCTGGATAATCTTGGGTAATTGGCCATTGTGTTGAGAATGGTTTATAATGAATGGATTGTTGGACTGGGACTTGTTTGAGGTGCTGCTCAGCCATGAACTGTCATGTTCTTTTGGCTTTGATTTTCCATTAGTAAAATAGGTTAATGACTTCATAGAGGCCTGGGGAAATGGCTATCCTAGTGGGATCTCCTTTTCTGAGGAAAAAATGGTGCGCCATGCTGGAATTTTCTTTAGAAATACTTCAGAAAGTGGAGGAATTGCCAGACTATATTTTAGAAAAATAACAGATGCTGAACTTGGAAGCAGCTAGTTTGCAAGATATGATGTTCTGAAAATTCCTGGCAACTATTTGGAACAGTTCGTGCGAATAGGTGTGGCTATAACTAGTTGCTAGCAATGGCCAATAGAGTTACTGAATAGAAGCTAACATTGGGTTGTGTATTGGGGCCCTCTATTTGAGATTCTAGAAATATACTGTCCTGTTCTGAATATGACCCTAAGATACATGAACATCTTTGCCACGAACTCTTTTCCAAAGTGACCAAATTTATGTTTCTTGAGATTCATCCTTTTACTTAAAATGCAACTTGATTTTGTTTTAGATATGGAGGGCTGCAGACCCCAGGATCAAGAATGCATTGATAGAAACATTTACCGAATGTCAGGCAGTAAGCAGGGCTTAAAATGCCTGGAGAAATGGAGAAAATGATGCTTAATCAAGTGGAAAATGTTACCATTTGCCTCAGCACAATAAACAGAAAGATAAGTTCTACTTTCAGTTCCTCAGAGAACATAAATGGCATAACAAAATGCATTATGAAGTTGAACATCACATTGTACACAAGAGTACATTAACAACGTGAAAAAAATGGTTCAAAATCCCCTATTATGCAAAAAAGGTGTAATGTTTCCTGAATAAAGGGTGATACTGTAAGCAAGAGGGGTACTTTTATGACTCATTGAAACTCTGTTAGCATTCTGGACACCAAAATAGAGAGAGAGAAAGTGCCTTCTTATTTTATTTCATTTATTAATTAAAATATTTATAGACTCCATTCACTGTTGATCATATCCAGTAATAGCATATGTGATAGATCAAATTCATACAAGATGGCAGTAAAGAAAACTGTAGAAAACTTTAACATATTTATTAAAATAGACCACATTTTGTTAAAAGCTTTTGACAACTGTTGACTTTTGAGAACCAAGTGTTTGGGGCCTGTCCAATATATGATTCTGAATACTGGCTTGGTTCAAATGAACACATAACATAAATCATTGTTCAGATCAGCATAGCTGCTGCTAGTATGGCTTATGGGATATGTAGTCCAAACCATCTGGAAGGCCACATTGGCAAGGGATGGTTTACAATATTATAGGGAATGAGCTGTAGTGAGCCTTGGAAGTTCGCACTCTTTTTCCTCTGCTGGTTTGCATGTGAGAGAAGTAAAGGCTTCTTGTTTTACTGTAAAACAAACCATAGTTCCATGTTACATATCAGCTTGAGGAACAGTAGTATGTACTAACCAAAGCTAGTTGTTGTTGTTGTTGTTTAAAAAAATGAAGCTGACACTACAGCTTGATTCTGGTTTGTTGACATGAGCAGCTAGCAGTTCCCTGACTAGGCTACCCATGCTATGGAGGGCTTATAGAACACATCAGCTATCCAAGAACGGTATCACCTCTCTTCAAGATTAGGGGGTAAATGGCTCCACTGGTCGACCAGCACAGCCCTAACCTCACCACTGCCCTGGCCCACCTCCACGCTGTTCCAGTAAGCAGCAGCAATGATGCTATCAGGCAGGCTGTGGTGCAGCACCACACCACCATACTGGCTCATCCTGCTTCTCTTCAATAGGGCAGATATAGGAAACTTCTGATCCATGCAGATACAGTATAACCAAGTGCAATGCCACCTAGTGACTCAACTATATAATGACACTATTGTCACACACAACTGTGGTTTGTTCTAAGGTGAAAATAGAAGATGCCACTCTCTTACTCTTTTGCATGAAAGGAAATGGAGCATATAACCCAAAGGTTTGCAATAGCTCATTCTTTAAAAAAACAAAACAAAACAAACACCCGAAAACCCTGAAGCACAGTTAAGATGATAATCTGAACTGCGCCAATGTAGTCTTCTGCACCCACTGGGAGACTGAATTTGATTTGCAGCATAATTGGCCTGCTTCCTGGACTATTTATATTTGTAGCACCGTTTACCCTCGAAAACCCCCTCATATACAAGCCCCATTGAAACAAATGGCAGTTTCGTGAGAGCAGTACTACGCTCTTACATAGCTCCTATTAATTTCAGGAGGGCTTTCACATTTTCTTTGGTGGTGTTCGTTGGCAGTTCTGGTGAAGGCTCAAGACTTTGCACTATAGGCTGTGGGTCGAATTTCCCAAACTTCTCATCTTCCATTTCACCAGCATGCTAAGCTCTTCGGAAAACCAACCCAGCAAAGAGCTGTTGGGATTTGAGCTGCAATTCCAATTTTGGCTGCTCAGACTTGAAAAGTCTTGTCATGCAGGGCCGGCCCTATCATTGAGATGAATGAGATGACCGCTTCAGCTAACAGGTGCTTCGGGGTGGGGTGGGGGTGTTATGTAGTGTGTCCTGCATCCTCACAACATTTGTCCAACATTATACCTTGAGATCTGTGGATGAAGGGCAGTATACAGATTTAATACATAAAATAAATAAATGATTCAGGTGCAATGGTGAACAATATCTCATTGCCAGTACTGATTAAAATAAGTGGATGGCAATGCACAGCAATTACTTGTAAGTCCCCAGGGAGGGGTATTTTCTCTCTTTAAAATATCTGAGCCACTGGGAACTTCTGTAAAAGTTCCACTGAAAAAACAGCAGCTCTTTCAAGAGATACCCATGAAGGTTTTTTTTTGTACAGGTCCTATTCATGTCAATAGGCTTTGCCCCAGGAGATGATCTAGCTGGCCTGTAAGCCAGAATCAAAGAAGGCAAAATAATGTTTGAGCACTGAGCCACAGCATAAAAGTCAGGGTTGCATTGTGCCCATTTTCAAGATGTACTTACTTGCTTAAGTAGAGCTTTGTTACACATAAATATACAGTTCAAGGAAGCATTCATGATAGATGGGGTGGATGAGGGAGCTGCACATTGACTTACTGTTTACTGGTGCAGTTAACAGATGGATAAGCCAACTGATCCACAGATGTGCAGCTTATAAATATAAACCAACGTCTTACTGGTGATGTATATCAGCAAGTGGCAAGAAATTACTTCCTATTTAACGGTGGTAGTTTGTAATGGCCAAATAGCTGTCAATAGACCCAGTGAACATTTTAACAGTCAAACTGTATCAAAGGAAGAATAATAAGAATTATTAGATCCTAACATTGTCCCATAGAGCAATATATGTTTATCTTTTAAAAGTTTTTTTGCTGGAATCCGTGCTGCTCAAACTGCCTTTTAGTTTTTCTGGATGCTTATATAAACAAAAAGAACTCATTCATTCTAAAAATAATGCATTCTTTTTCTTCAGTGAAAGTTGGCGAGGGTGGGAAGTGCATTGAAGGCTGAGACAACTTGGATCAAGGGGAAAAATTGTGAACCCACCCTTAGGTATATACCTACACACACACACACACACACACACACACACACACAACATATGCTTTTGACTTGCACATTGCTAAAAGGGGGTGGGTGGGAATATGCAGGAGGGGGTGGGGATATGCTTTCTATTGTTATATTTGCTGTTTAAATAATTTAGCTGCAAAAATCTGAAGGCTGCTTTAGCTGCAATTAATTATTCATTAATGACATGCTAATTGCACGGTATCTCTGAATATTTAACAGAATGCAAAAACATGCACCATAGTCAATGTTTTTTATATCTATATCTATCTATCTATATGGAAGGAGGGAGCATTCCGTCCTCTGCCACCGCTGGGGTTTTTGGGGGGGTGGGGGAGGGAGGGAAAAAAGTCTCTTTTCAGAGGGGTTAGGAAAAGTAGTAGTAGTAGAGTGGCCTAGTTTCCATTCAGCCTCTTCAGTCACTCTTTGTTCCGCAGGATATAATGTCCTTATCTAGACTTCACAATTGACAGGGTGGCAATGCCTTGACTTTTGTCCAAATGATTTCTCAATACAAAAAAAAAATGGGTTAATTATCACTTTCCATAGCTTTTTGACTAACAAAAGGCCACAGCTCCCTTTCTTCCTTTTCTTTCCTATTTACTGTATGGGAGCCCTTTGAAATGCGATAGTTTAATCGGTGACACCTTTTAAACGGAGGAATTCTGAGTGCAGAGGCCTGCTGCTATGAGCTCATATTGCTGGGTTGCGAGCATTACCATGATGAAGAGATAGGCTCTTTATTATGCCAAAGCCACCCTGGACTTTGAGGATGAAGATCTCATACGCTTCTAAACAGTGCAGCAGATTGATTCCCTCCTCCCAGCTGATAAAAGCCAAGCCTGCACGCTAGCAACACCCTTTCAAATCAATTAGAACTGGGAAGTCTGCAGCCTTTAATGGTAGACTGTCCGGCCCTTTTCTACTGCATTGGTCACAAATTTCTGCCTGTCCCTTGTGTTTGGGCATTTGACTTTGGAAATAGCTGGCTCTTCTTAGATCTGGATTAGGGATTGTTCTGCTTTGAGAGAACTCATTAGTAAATGCTTTTGTTTTTGAGTTTTTACCAAGGACAGAGTTATATGATACACTACAGTCCACTTTCTTTGGGCCAAATGGCTTGGGAGACATCCAAAATATTCAGATAATCAGGCATTTGGACAAAGGGGAGAACTAATATCCCAAGGGTTACAGTGGCATGGGATACGTGGAGGAAATGGCAGAATCAGATATCTCAGACTTTGTAAATAACCGAGCCTTGAACGACAGTGTTCTCCTGTAGTTAATTTTTAGAACCGCTGGTTCTCTTTGGCTAGGGTAGACAGAGGTGGTTACAGTACAGCAGCAGTCATACCAAACAGTGACAGGACTAGGATAAAGTAATTGCATAGGCTAAGAGGGTGCTAGAAAGGTGGAAATTTTTTTTGGGGGGGGGCAGATCTTTTGTTAGGGGGGGCAGGCCTTTTGTTAGGGGGGCAGAACCTCAGTTTGCTATGTATTTTTGCCCCTCCCTGCCACCCCTAGCTATGCCCATGGCTAGAAATGTAATCACACAAATTGCTTGTCGGTCAGAGGATGCTTTCAGATGCCTATGTCTGAGCACCCTGATGAACGTGGTCCAAGCAAGGTTCATCTCAGTTAGACGCAGGCCCCATGTGCACTAGACATTTAAAACAGAATTACACCACTTCCCATGAGGGAAACATGTATGGCTTCTCTCCCAAGGATCCTGGAAACCACAGATTGTTAAAAGTGCTGAGTGTTACTAGGAAAGCTCTATTCCCCTCACAAAGCTGCAGTTTCCAGAGTGGTTTAGCAACCAATCCCCCTTCCCAAGGAACTTTGTAAATCTTCACTTTACACAAGAGGCGGAGCTTATTTCCTTGGTTATTGAGCGATTGGGCCAATACAGGGATCCAGGTTTCTGACTGCAATCAGCTGAATTATGCCAGAAGAAGAAGGGCTGTTATGTAAGAACTCTGAAATGTGGTATCCCCTCAATAGACAAGAGTTTGTGCTTGTTCTGTGAGAAAAGCCTGTTTTGTAGCTGACATGTTCCTGTGGGAGTGCTATTTAGCACCTTCCATATAAACATTGCTGTATCCCCTCAAAACCAAAGGATGGACACCGATTGCTAGCACAAAAGACATGGCCACAAAAACCAGTACCTTATTAATGCCCCCAAGTATTAATAAACAAGAGACTGGAGCAACTCCTCTGTGAGGTTGCAAAGTTTGGAGCTTTTTTGCTTATAGTAATTCAGTATGGGGGTGGAGCTTGAGCAGGATAAAGGTACATAAAATTATGCACAGTGTAGATAAAGTGGATAGACATTTTCTCCCTCTCTCATAATACTAGAATTCATGGTCATCCACTGAAATTGAATCATGGGTGATTCAAGACAGACAAGAGGAAATAAATACTTCACACAGGTTAAAACTATGGAATTTTCTGCCAGAAGATGTCTAGATGGCTTCCAACTTGGATGGCTTTAAAATTAGATTATACAAATTAATGGAGGATACGGGTGTCAATGGGCACCAGTCATGATGATATATTACAACATTCCTTGGGATACCAGTTGTTGAGGAACAGAAGTGATAAAGTCCTATTGCAGTCATATCCTTCTTGTAGGCCTCCTAGAGGCATCAGGTTGGCCACTGGGAATAAAACAGGATGCTGAACGAGATGTACTTTTGACCCAGAATAACTTTTCTTATGTTACAACCACTTTAGACCTACAGGCTCATACCATCAGTACAACTGGCCTGTCAGTGTGGTCAAATGTAGATTGGCCTGTCTTATGATTCCAATATCCTCTAATATGTATACATTTTTAAAAATAATAATAATAATAATAGTGAGAGCTTAGATCTCCACTGTGAAGCTGTTAGAATTGCCCTGACCAAGTGACTTATGCAGGGTCTGGTGTGATGATGTACTCCATTGGATTAATTTATATTGAAAAAAATCTGCCCTCTTCTGCCAAAAATTATACTTTGTGAGCAGATAGCATAGATCAGCGCTCTTTTTCTTTCAATGTTTGAAATTACACCATTCAGATATTACCATTTGTCCAGAGTTGTACATCTGGATGTACTAGAAAGCCTAACGGAGAAGTAGTTGAATGTGTAAGTTGGGAGGATATGCTTACAACTGACAGGTCCAATCAAAACAAATGAATGGAAATTATGCAAGGCTCACTATGGGAGCAAGAGAGGGCATATGTACATCTATCCTCCAACTGCACCCGGGGCCTCATTCTCACATCCAGCCTGTTAATCACTCTGCTAACTCTCTGGGATGAAGGCTGGTTTTCAGTTTTATTTTCTTGCAGCATCTCACTTTCACTTTTACGCTAATAATGCAGTGCCGAGCACAAAGGGCAACAAATCAAAGCCCAGCCCTGAAAGCCCACACTGTGAAGCACAGATCCACATTTGCAGATGCTAGTGGGAGGGGTTGCCAGATGGCTCCCTGGTTCAACATATGGTCTGCATTCAAACATAGGTAGATGCAGATATAGTTTTCGGAGCTAGCTTGAAATAAATGTCCAGTTCCAATGTCTAAGAAGCACTGACTCCTTAAGTGTGTTACACAAGATGTAAAGAGTGTCGAAGATATCAGGCTGATGGTAAGTATATAAAACATATAAATGGTCTTTCAGGAAACTGGCTGACAATAGATAGAGCAAAAAAACAAAACAAATACCCCCCCTATTATTCCAAAACACGATATTCCCAAGCTGTGTTACTGTGGCTGCGGCTGTTGTTGTTTCCATTTAATTTGCATTCTTTGGCCTTTAGCTAATGGGTGTGATAACTGGCAGAGTGTATATTTCAGGCAGAGTGTATATTTCAACCCATTTTAAATATGGTGATGTTAACTATGGCCAGTTCCAAGAAATAATGAGTCAAATGACAGCTTTGGAAAATCACTGACTTCTGCTTAATTGTAATTGTGCACTGAGGGGGACTGAATTGTTCCAAAATTATATTTCAGTGCTATAGGAAACAATAATAGTAATAATTATATTAGTGGCAATTTGTTTACTGTGGGAGACAGATGCTTTACAATACAGATAAATGCACACAATCCCGCTCCTAAGGCAGTTACCAAGGACATTTCAGTTTTTTGCCAAACACAGAGGAGTAATCTGGGGGCCATGGGAAGATATTTACAGCTGAAGAGAAATGATAGGGATTAGGAGACTGTCCTCAAGCTTGTTCCTGGGGAGAAGTCTCACTGATGTCAATAAAGAATTCTGAACAGTGTTTTTAGGTGAAATCTATTTAGTATTGTTCACTGTGGTTGGTGTACCGCATAGTGGAATCCCAAAAGTGCTTTGTTGTTTAAGGAATCTTCAGTGCCGGGTCTTCAAGGTACCGTTCCTAAATATGGTTGGCTGGCAAAGGCAGAGGTGTTTTGGCTGCATTCTCACTGAGCTAGCAAATTGCACTTTTTTTTGTATTGTCAAAAAAGATACGTAGCTGTCTTGCATTTCATACATTTTCAGGAACCGCAAATAAACTGATCCCAAAGAAGGCAACATCAGTCTCAATGCCACTTAGGGTGGCCGGTCTGTTATTTAATTGTAATTTACTGGTCCAGCTCAGTGGCGTAGCGTGGGGGGTGCAGGGGGGGCCGGCCGCACCGGGCGCAACATCTGGGGGGCGCGCACTCGCACTCGCAGTGCTAAAATCAGTGCTAAAATCCACGGGTTAGGGGGTGCAAATTACTTGCCTTGCCCCGGGTGCTGACAACCCACGCTACGCCACTGGTCCAGCTAGTAAAGAGCACCTCTCCTGTGTCATTTAGAACATCATTTTGGGGTTGAAAAGCTTCTAGACTCTAGGTTCTGCCTTTGATGCCAGCTGCCATGGTTCTGTCTTCTTTCAGTATATTAAAAACTGAAAGCAGGCAAACCTGTTGATGCTACCATCTTGGCAACACCAAGGATTTTACAAAGTAACTCTAAAGCGCCACATGTGTTCCCAACAAAATTTGCAGTTTTATTCTTTATAAAAACCTATCTAGAGGGCTAGAAACAGAACGAAATCTTGCACCAAGAAATGGACAAATGCAAAATACCGGCAGTGACAGTATCTCTTACAGTAGAGGATGTAGTAGTCTATAGATTCCTTCTGAACCAGCTAAAGAGGTGTGCCTTTCACCTGGACCGAGGGGAGAACAGAGCCATGTGATAAAACATTAGCCTTGGAAGTGCTGTGTGAGTTCCAGGTGCCTTCTGTTTGTCACAGGCTGAACTGCTTTCTTTGTTGTGCAACAGGCACAAGTGAGAAATCTGTTGTCTTGTACATGCTGACTTACTGCCAGTATGCGCCACTTGAACTGGCTTTATAGTCTATGAGTGTGCCAAGCTACAGCATGGTACACTGGGTAGAACAATGAGACTAAACCCCAGTCCATCCATCTCCTGCAAACTTGGCCTTGATCTCATCCTGTGCTGCACCACAGGAACATAGGAAGCTGCTTTATGGCATGTCAGACTGTTGGTCCATCTAGCTCAGTGTTGGCTACACTGGAGGTAGCTCCTCAGGGGTTCAGGAATTGAACCAGGAACCTTCTTAATGCAAAAAAGATGCTCTGTCACTCTAGTCTTTCCTCAAACTAATCCTAGTCCTAAACAGTCAAAGCTTTCAGAATCCCTGACTTTCAGTGCCCTTTGGTAAAACCCAAGGAGAGGTACTGAATCTGTGTCACATCTGCTGAGTTGATGATAATCATTCATGCAAGCACAGAAATTGACCAATGCCAATTACTAAATTAAATTAAACCACTCCCAGTGCATTCCAGATGAGACCTATTTGAGCTTTCGCACCACCAGCTACGTAACCCCTTGGTTTATGTGTGAAAACCAGTGCCATAAAAGCTATTTCTGTGTCTGGGGAAGACTTTTAATTCTACATCCACCCCCCCCCACTCCTTTAAAAACTTGTGGTGGAATGAGTGAAAAGTGGTTGTGATTGTGTCATTCCAAAGTCTCACTGCATCAGAAGTTTATGTACAGAAAAACTTCCTGAGTGCTGACAGTCGGAGGACCCTTGGAAAGTGGTAGTCGTCTATGCTAAGCCTTTAGGAAATTGCCATCTGCTGTCATGAAGGTGTTTCCTCACAGGGAAAAGAAACCCATTGCATTTATTTTTAATGATATTATAGCTTTTGAATTCCACAATACCTGAGGCCAAAAAAGGGGGTAAAATGGACTGAAAATAAAAGCTACCTCTTCTAAAACCAGTCAACGCGGCAGCTGATTTTTGTCCAGGTTGTGCCCGATGCAGGTGTCCACAAGGGAGGAATTCAGTGTTGAATTCCCAAGCATTTCAGCTTGTCAAATGGAACAATATCCCCTCTCCCCCCCCACCCCATGTGCTGTTTGGGGTGTTCTCCCACCCCCGTGAGCTAATTTCAGGGGGTTGTAGGGGGAAAGATGTAGAAAGCCTCACTGCACAATCAGAAGTCCTTGCAGAAGTCTTCTGCTGACAGAACACATTAGGTGAATTGGCTTGCATCCAGTGCTACTCAGAGTAGACACACTGGAAATATGACGTTAGCTCCATCCGTTTCAGTGAGTCTGCTCTGAGCAGAATGCAGAATGCAGTTGGCCAGAAACCATTGCTATTAAAATATTGTTGCTTCTTGTGCAGTTGTTGCTTTGAAGCATCCACACTAGTTTCATTTCCATAGACTGCCTTAGCACACCCTGGAATTACTGCATCATCACACTACATGGTCAGAGGTTGTGCAAGACCAATTTCCCACAAAGCCAGGACTGCAACTTGGGATGTTTTAAAGTAGAAACCTTCAGGAATTGATCACCTCTCTGTTTTAGCCCTTCGTTTTTAGCTTCTTAGCAGCGCTGCCTTCACCATCGTTGACTAGGGACCTGTAGTGTTATATTTTGAGCCACAAAGACATGTTGTACTTTCAGCCACCCTCATGTACAGAAAGGCCGGTGTGGTGTGTTCTGCCTTGCAAGAGAGACTTGCTGCAAATGTGATTTTCAATGTTGTCTGGCAATTAAGTACCACTTGAAAACCCTTGAGAATAATTAAGGGTTTAGATGATGAGTCCTTTTTTTTTTTAGGGCTTTCATGGCATTAAATGTAGCAAACTGTGTGACGGGAGGGGGAAGAAGGTGGAACCAAGAGAGAAAGGTCCTACTAAAACATATTCAGACATGACATTTTCTTATGTCAATAACCATCAAGAGCTTTGCTTCCCCATCCATGAAGACAAGAATGTCACATGTCAGTCAAAGGAGAGTGGCCAACAATAGGCCAAGAATGAATTGAACAGAACAATGCTGGGCTTTGAAAAGGCATCAGCTGCTTGTGTGGTTGTTGTGTTGAGGAAGGGGAGGTGGCAGGCATCAAATGTTACAATGCTTCTTCACTTTTAAAAGCTGCACTCGTTCATGGTGGGAAGATACCTTATCATTAAAAATGATGATCTATGGCAGAAAAACTATTTTTTTAAGAGTCTTTCAGTATCTTCCCCCTCCTTCCCCCCCTCCTTGCAACTTCCTACTGCTAGTCTGTTCAGCAGCTGCTTCTGTGGCACTGTGTGAGGAAGTGCTCGGTAACAAGGCATTTGCAATTAATCACCACTTTTTCCATTTGTTTTTTTGCTACTTCTCACTAGTAGTCCTATTATTATTATTATTTATTTATTATTATTATTATTATTATTATTATTATTATTATTATGTATACGCCCTATACCTGGAGGTCTCAGGGTGGTTCACAGAACAAAATCTAAATCTAAAACCACAAAATATATAATAAAAATAAAAACAACAACAACCCAATAACCACCCCCCCAAAAAACCCCCCAACATTTTAAAAGGGCAATTTGGCCAGGAAGCAGGGAATGAGCCTCTCTTCCAGTCGTGTGATCTCTGTGTGCTTCTTATGGATGAATGTGCATTCGTGCACACACAGATGAGTGTGCACACACAGTTCACAATGATTCACACTGCTAGCTGTCTAAGGATCAAGACACACCCCGCTACTTGACTACATTGGTGTTTGCTAATCTGCTGGCTTTAATCTATAGTTCCAAATTAGGTTGAGCCTGATTAATTCAATTTGTTGACTTAAAAGTTTTGAGCCATGCTGTCCCTATTCTACTCACCCAGATCTTACGCATGGGCGAGCCTGAATTGTGGCCCCAGCAAGGAGCAGAGCAAAACAGGAGTGCAAGAACTGCAAAGGCAGCACATGAGCTAAAAATGCCACAGCTTCAGTGGGTAGAGCTCACACTGCAGTTTGGAATGGCAGTGGCAGGGATCCAGTTTCTGACAGCACAAGGCAAGCTTCGGGCCACTGTGGTGTGCACTGCTACTATATCCACCTCTGTCAACCTGGGGTTACGGCTGGCCTGCCAACTCTCCAAGGTGGCTTGGACCATGAGCCCATGCATCCTAAGGCCAGAATGAAAGGAGAGAGCCCACTCCTCCATCCCTGACAATGGAGCATGCCCATTGTTCCAGCACCAGCCAAGATAAGTTGTGACAAAATGGAAGAAGCCAGGACAGAACCATCATGCAACCATTGATTTGTTTTTGTTTTTTTACTTAGAAGCAGTGCTATTTTTCTTTAAAAAATGTTTAGGGGTACTTTCATTTTCCTACTGATATTTAAATACTGCCCCGCAATGAGGACAAACTTAGATTCACAAAATGTTTAGGGGTATGTGTACCCCTGTGTAGCCCCAGAAGAAAGCACTGCTTAGAAGAATTTATAAACCACTTTTTAAAAATCTCCAAGTGGTGTACATAAGAACAATATACAACATTTATCGCTAATATATAGATAAAATCAGCAATAATAGCTAAATTATATGTCCTGTTTCACCTTGGAAAATGGTAAAATTCCTTCCTATGTTGATCAGCAACTAATGCCAATACATATCAAAGGTAATACAGCAAGGTTCAGGATAGATGGTTTGGTAGGCAAGTAAGACACTGGCTAGTGCCCAGGCTGGACCCCCAATTTATAGCGCAGGCATAGAAGTGATTGAAATATTTTCTCCCAAGTCCATGTCTGAGCCTGCCAAAGCAGACTTCCAGTTGTGGCAACTTACCATTAGCACGCCAGTATCCCAGGTATGTGTTTGGGTTACAATCTAGTTTGCCTAAAGTTGCAATCCTGGGACTAAGATCCATAGAACTCAATGGGGCTTAGTGTAGGCATGTATAGGAGTGCACTGTTAAGGTGCCAAGTTGTCTAAATGCAAGTTGATCTCAGGTGACATTCTTTTCATGCTTTCCAGTAATATTCTGATATTTGATGTGACCCTCTTTTGTTACACTCTTGCTAAGAAGTCAAAGTTGTCAGCTGCAAACACAAATAATACTTGTAAAACCTTGTTAGGTTCTAGAATTATGGTATATGCCTATTTACTTGGGAACAAGTTAACAGCACCTGGTCAGCAGACTGAGCAGGCAGACAGGCACATAAGGCACGTTTTTTCCTCACTATGGTGAAATGTATTTCTATTTAAATCATCACCATTACAGATTTCTAAATTTGCATCTATATATATAAATCCCCATGTGCAAATTGGTGTCTTCTTTTGGGTGATGCTGCAAATCGTCTGCTATGGGAATTCATAACTGGCCATCCTAGCTGTCATTCTTTAAACCTCCATATAATAGGCTGGAAATAGGACATAGTCGTTCAAGAGCTAGCTCAGAGTTAGCTTAGTTCACCCAAGGAAATGCAAACTGGACTGATTTGCTTAGCATTTATATCAATGAGTTTCACATGCACTGTCTCTGCAATCTGTATATGATTTCCATCTTGCAAATGGAGGTCTGAGAGAAGTCGGTCTACTTGAGGCTATGGGGTAAGTTTGTGGCTGAGGCGAGATCCAAACCTGAGACAATGTTCTGGTGGACACAACATCAGCACACCAATTTGGTCATGTGACTTGGCACTTAGAATCATGCCTAGCTGTGTGCTTAGAATTAAAACCTCAGTAGGAATCCCTGAAGAGAAAAAGGCAAATTCTGTTTCACCACACTTCAAGACAAACCAGCCTATTGACCTTCTGATTTTGAAGTGACAAGACTGCTTGTTCAGTACATCTGTGTTTTTGTCTCTGTTTCTGTCTGTAATTATGTTCTCTGCAGTGATGATAGTGGTTTATCCTGCTATAGAAATGCTATACTTTGAGGCTAACTTTCCCATGGGGAAAATTTTCTTTTGTTTCTTCTTTCCCCTTTCTCCCCTTGTGTAAAACAAACAAAACATAAAATCCTATTTGAAGAACAGAAGACAGGAAGCAAACCCTTCTGAGAAGTTAATGCATCTTGCGCTGAGATTATTTGTGTCATTGGAGGGGGGGTGGACTGTAAAACACAGTTACCAGTACTTTCCGAAGGCAAACAGGGCCAGAGCTTATGGAATGCAGATAGACAAATGTCACAGAGCTTAATGGAGAAAGAGAGAAGGTTAGGGGGCATGTGACCCAGACACGTTCCATCCCCCAACCCATGTGGAAGAGCACTGTTGCTGTGACTTTCATCCTTTTCTTGACTTTTGGGCTGTCTTGACATAACAGTGATTTATGGATCACTCAGCATTCTTGTGTTAGCATCTCAATGGAGATGTTGAATCTCTTTCTTCAGACAGTAGGCTTTTCAAACATATAACTTTTAATTTGGGATCCAGTGCTGGTGATCCCCTAAATCTCACCTTAAAATGGCCTTTGTCTGTTTGTCTTCCTTGTTATTCTAATTTATTTGATTATTATTTTTTACCTGTCCATCATCATGAATTCCCAGGGTGGGTTGTAACTATTTAAAAATACAATAATAAAAATAGAACAAATTACAGTCAAGAAAATAAGGTGGATCCTAATCTATATATCTCAGGTGTCAAAGGCTAGAGTAGAGAAGTGAATCTATAGAAACATATAGATATACATAAGCAAAGTTCTGCAAGTAGGTGATGTGACTTTTTATTACTATAAAGCACATGCTGAAACACTCTCTGGATGGGGAGGTACCGGTAATTCTTACGTGAAGAAAGTATTCCTCAACTACTGTGCAGATAATTTCGAGTCTGAACTGGCCACATTTGAACAAATGTCCCATTTGTAATATTTCCCCTTCAAAAAAGTAGGGGTGTGAAATCACACAAGCCACATTAGTATATTAGTATATGTAAAGGTAAAGGTAAAGGGCCCCTGGACAGTTAAGTCCAGTCAAAAGCAACCATGGGGTATTAGTATATTAGGCATTCACAAGAAGCGACTCGCACCATCCCTCCAACATGTATATTGAGTTCTGGCTTAGGGTTAAGAAAGTCAACCTAACATTTAAATTACAAAGACATTTCTAAAGGATGATTGAGCAGGAAGGTTTTACAGCATCTGTAGAACACCGGTGAGGCTCAGCAAAGGGGGAGGGACCACGATAGAAAAGACCCAGCATTAGATTCACATCATCCTGCTCACCTGTACAGTGGTGAATCTAAGCAAGAATTGAATGACACATTAAGGGAGGCATATTAGATTTAAGATAATGACAGCATCATAGAACATAGCCAGCTCCAGTCTGAAATTACCATTTTTTACGTACAGCTTGCTTAAAATTGGGTTGAAAATGTTGTCTACTTGCTGTCCCAAAGAGGCAGGCAACAGCATATTCTGCACCCTCTGCAGTTTCCAAATAATTTTATGAGGCATCCCAATGTAAGGCATCTGCCAGCAATTGATTTTTGAGGTTGCAGGGGCCTGGATGGTGGTTGCTGGGTCATTGCCCCTAGGAAGGGTTTCAGCCTGCGTGCCAGCTGGCAATGGCAACAAGTAATCCTTATTACAAAGCAATACACCAGAGCTGTATAGAACCTAAGCCCACACGTTTCAGAGGCTTACCTCTCTGCAACACCATAGAATCCACAATGACATTTCTACAAGAGTTTGAAGAGTTCTAATATTTGAAGAGTTTCTGACCTTTCCCCAATGGTGCTTCAACTTAAAATTAGCGGTGGGAATGTGAATTGAAAAGTCCCTTACTTTTCTGAAGCAGTGGGGGGGGGCAAGGGAAATGAGGAGCCTCTGTTGTTAAGAGGGATACTGTAAACACTTCCTGTAACAAATCACCAGGGTCTCGGGAAACCCCACCTGACTTTTAATTCTAAGAAGAGCTTCATTAGGTGAACAGTTTCACCCTTCCTGCTCACTTCTTCAGAAATGATGGAATGCATTTCTTCCCACCACCTCCCTCCTTCTTCCCACTCCTGTGTATTCACTTGTCCCCATCTTGATGCAACAAGTAGTGATAGAAGATCAAATTACCATGTTGTTGTCCAAAAAGAAGTAATACTGCATGGTGACCAGCAATCAAAAATCAAGGGTGTGTGTGTAATAGACACACATGTATAGTATTTATTTACAACTGATGCATTTCAAATTTGGGTGTCTACTTGGCACGCTGATAGAGAATCAGGGCTAAATTCTAAATGGCACTAACAATGGTTTGAGCTTTTAAAGAAATATATAAAGGAAGTAATGCTGTACTTTGAAGTGTAGTTTAAGCATCTAATCACTTGGGGAGGCAGATTAAAAGTGACATGTAACAGAAACACACCTGACTAACTCGCATCTTGTATTTCTTACACTCGGAAGTACAATGCTTATGGTAATGAATTTTATCTATTACAAGGGAAAACAATAACCTTTGATGACATTATAGAATAAACACATTTAACAGCATGCTGAATTGCTGAAGTATCATTTTCAACGACCTCATTAGTGTCACTTAATTAAAACTTCCTTGCTCTTGACTTTGATGCTGGTGCAGGCAAAAACACAGAGGGAACTGAACAAACAACTAAAAAGGAAAGGGGCATCTTCTTGTGATAAATAGCAGTGGTTGCTAATGAAACCAAATTATGTACCTTTTTCCTGCAACTTCGATAAAATAATATGAAACACGCAGCAACTTTGCATCAAACAAATTAATCAGCCGTCAGCAGATTTGCCTGATAATAATCTCCTGCCCTTATTGATCATTTAAAGAAAGTTTTTCCCCCCTGTACACAAGCATTAGGGTTGGTGATAATTAAAGCTTCAGCTTCAGGAATGCCATAATAACCGTTAATTAGCAGGATGCTATTTTCAACATAATTTGCTAATTAGGCAGGGAGCCGGTATAGTGTACGTACCTAATTATGAAAGGGTCTTGCGCTTTAAGCTCATGTGACTAGAGTGTAAATGACACCATTACATGGGATCTGGCAGGGTTGATTTTCTTTTTAAAGTGTGTTTTCCTCTGGAACATTTAGCCAATTTGATTCTATGGGTTAACCATTTAGTTTAAACCGGCAGGCTTTTGCTTAATGCCTCGTGTTTTTCTCAATGAGTAAACAAGGAGTGCACCAAATCCTCTGCTTCCAGATCTCAGAATGGACACGGTTTGCGTTGATTTTATTTTTATCCAGTTCCTAGTAAGTTTAATCACGTAAGAAATAATAAATAATGACATCAGTGGAGTGAATTGGTCTCTGCATGCTTCTTCCACATGGGTGTTGTAGGAGACGTATTCCAGGAGCATTTGGACTGCTATGTTTGGTTGTTACTCAGTTTAGGCACAGGGTGATTCCATGGAATTAATATCTGTTTGGCAGCCAGGCACTATTTTTGCTCACTTCAGGGCTCTGTAAAGCTACCAGAATTACTATGATCACATTATCTTAACCAGTTCATCATAGAAGGTAAATGGATATGCATATCCCAGTTTCATCCAGTAACAGTTGCTATGGTTCACATTCATACACTTATACCACTTTTAACAGTTCTGGCTTCCAGGGAAATGCAGTTTACTTAGGATGCTGAGAGGTGGTAGGAGGCACAGAACAAACACCAGTTCCCAAAATTCTTCGGGGGGGGGGGAGCCATGTTGTCTGTTCAAGTGCAATTGAGAGTGCTTTAAATGAATGGTGTGGATGTTACCACAAACTCAGAGGGAGAGGCCACAGACACTCATCATCAAAATGCCATCACCATCACCATCCTGAAAAATTTATTCCATGTCCTTATTTTTTGCGAGAATAAATAAGAGATTGGAAGTATGGAAAATTTACTGTGTTGGTATTATAATAAGTCCTCAGTATAACTAAAATCTTGTTTTCTGTATTACCTTTATTTGCAACTTGGATTTACACACAAAGACAGCTTATGACTGTCTGATATAAATAGAAATCAAGTAATATTAATATTATCTTAAGGTCTCACATAATGTTAGATACTTTGATAGCACTTTGATATTGTTGTTGCCCCCTGCAAAAACCCCTCCACCTAAAATAATACTGTCCTACATAATAGGATTTTTTGTAAGGATGAACAAGAAGAGTACCCTGGCATAAGATACAAATCTAAATGAAAAATAAGCATGTCAAATAAATTAAATTATGTTTTTGTTTCATTGGTAAGAAGTTCTGTTTTAATATGCAGTGAAAAGTATGGAAAATCGTAGGGAAGTGGAATTTTTGTGCAAACTACAGTCCCAGATGTCAAGAACATATGACGGCTTTTGCCTCTACATTCTTTAAAGCTTCTGTAGTCCTTGAACTGGTTGTGGTGTTGAGGTGGCAGCCAGGAACACATTGATCAATGCATACTCAATTTGGATAAACAAGAGATGCATTCCTCATCTGTTTGTTTTAATTGATTTACCGTGATTTTTTTTTTTTTAAATTGTAATGTAGCACTGTTTTATTGTATCTTGTTTCTATGTTTTACGTACATTGTTCTGGGCACAAATAAACAATAAAACCCACATATATGTGTGCCATATGACATAGGCAATTTGAATGGCCATGGGAATATGTCAAACCCTGGACAATCAGAAGTTTAGGTAAACAGGAGTGTTGTTTCTAAAGCTACAATGACATAACACTACATGGGAAGCATTTCATGTTTTGGATAATTTGCAGGTTTGGGCAATTTGAGGTTTGCTTAACAGAATGCTCTGCACTTAGCATAGTGCAAGTCCTGCGTGTTTACTTAGATTTAAACCCAATGGTGCTAAAGTTTGAGCACATAGGTTGGTAGACTTAGCTGTGAAGCAGAAACGCTGCAGTTCAGATCTTAGCTCACTTTCTCACTATTAGGCACGCCACTATCTGGCAGCCTCAATTTCCTGTCTGCAGTATGGGAATAATAATACCTTATCAGTTTGCTGTAAAGATCATTGAGATGCCATACATGAAACAACTTGAGTAAGAACATAAGAAGAGCTTGCTGGAGCAAGCCACTGGCCCATGTAGTCTGGCATCCTCTTCTCCCAGTATCCCACCAGATGCCCATGGGAAGCCCACAAGAGCACTCAGGTTTCCAGCAACTCACATTCAGAACAATAGATGCAAAGCATAGGTATTGTGGCTAGTAGCCACTGACAGTTTAGTCCTCCATGAATTTGTCTATAATCAAAAAGTTCACTAAAGTTGTTGTTGTTGTTGTTGTTGTTTGGAGGCATGTCAACCTGAACTGCTGGCCCATTTAAAAAGGTAAAGGGACCCCTGACAATTAAGTCCAGTCGTGAACAACTCTGGGGTTGCAGAGCTCATCTCGCTTTAAAGGCAGAGGGAGCCGGCATTTGTCCGCTTCCGCAGACAGTTTATCCAGGTCATGTGGCGAGCATGACTAAGCTGCTTCTGGTGGAACCAGAGCAGCGCACAGAAACGCCGTTTACCTTCCCACCTGAGCGGTACCTATTTATCTACTTGCACTGTGTGCTTTTGAACTGCTAGGTTGGCAGGAGCTGGGACTGAACAACGGGAGCTCACCCCGCCGCGGGAATTCAAACCACTGACCTTCAGATCAGCAAGCCCTATACAGACAAACATAATTGGCTTGAATCTGTGTCTGATTCAGTGGAAAGTGTCACATTCAATGAAGTTCTTCCACTGGTGAAAGTCCTTTCACCACTATTTGCATGAGATCTCTCCTCCTTTCCCTCTCCAGGGTCCATATTTTCAACTATTTATATTGGGGGGGGGGATTCATTCTGCATATGGAATGCATGTTGCTTCCTACCTCAAAGCAAAACGTAATGGCTGGAGTGCACAGTTCCCCATTGGAAGGTACTTGCAGCAACAGTTTGCAGGCACAACTGTTTTGAACCCCTGATCCCTGAGCTCAGAGCAAACCCTAACAGCTTGCTCTGCACTCAGGGCTTGAGATTTAAAGGGGTCAGTGGGGGACTGTTTGTTTGTGCTTTGGCCATTAGGACTTGCTTTCCAGTGGGGAACGATACGCACACTGCGTACCAACATGTACAAACACGGCTCCACATACATTGTTGTGCACAATAATCTGCCCGCACTTGCACAACCATCTGCAGAGCAATGACTGAACTCCTTCCACTCACGCTTCTTTGCATCCAGCCCAATGTGCAAACTAGGCAATTATGGAGACAGCCAGTAGTAGCAAATACCTTGTAATCATGGTGGATGTACTACCATCCCCCACAATGACAAGAATCATTTGCTAGGCTTATCCACGATTGCCTGGCTCACAAGTTGTGCTGTTTCCACAAATGTTTAAATTGGAGATAGAAAAGGAGGACTTTTGTGAATTTACTTTTGTGAGCACAGTTACGCCATATTTATCTGTGCAGATATACAGGAAGACGCACACATGCACACAGAATGTGTAATCAGTGCAGAATAAAAATGCTTGTGCAATTTTTTTTTGATATATAAACTCCCATCGCTGATGGTAATAGCTGCCTTCTTTGAACAATTTTACCTTGTTTTATATAAAGTGATATTTCTCTTTTCCCTTTAAAAGGAATGAAAATTTAATTCAATAATAAATGAGCTCCAGCACAGCATAAGAGTCACTTAACTTAAATCTTTTTGTAGAGGTTCCCACTTAAGCAGCTTGAAAAAGAGTAAATCATGTTGGGGGAATGGACATCTCTGTTTCATTGCCACACAGTGGAGCTCTGAATTAATGGCCGTCTCTTTAGAATGTATGGCTATGCCTTCCAGCTGCTGGGCCTGACAGTGTTATAGCTCAATTAATGTGATTTTGATGTAATTGCATATAGGGAACAGAGCAGCTCAAAGTTATATTTTTCCATGAGAATTGTTTTCTCCCCCCCCCCTTTCAGACGTAAGGATGAATAGGCTAAGTAGGCTTCTATTTATTATAGTATTCTGATCACTCCTTTAAAAGAGAATTATGCATTTAAGAAATATTCCATGTGTCATAGAGTGGGGATGGAAAGCTAACATGTTGGGATAGTCAGAGGTTTCGGTAGCAGTAACACCACCACCACCCCAGTTGGAAAGAGCCAATTGGTTTGTGGAAGGCATAGCACACAAAAACAGGGAAGGGCTGGTGGGCAAAGCTTGGTTTATAATCATGGCTTGTTTAGCGCAAAACAAACCACAGTTCTGGGTTCAAGCTTCACACTGAGCCAAGGTTTGTGGTTTGTTTGTTCATGCTGAAGAGGGAGTGATCTTGCAGTGTGCACCAGCCTGCTGCTTGTTCACAGGAAGCCATGGCTTATGACTTACCATAACATGTGAACACAGCCACTGGGTTGCAAGTTGGCAGTGCTGGGCAGTTATATTAGTGGCATGATTGGTGACCAAGAGAGAAAACATGGTCCCAGTAATGCAACCAGGACAGAATTGTAAATTGGATTGAGCAGCAATGACGAAGAAGTGCCAATTGGGCTCCCAGTCCTAGAAGGCAGGGCTCTTTGAATGGCCTGTGTGCCAGATTCATGCTAGAGCCAGGAGAACAAGGGCAATCCTATTCACCATGAACTATGGTTGTAAAATGGATGGCTTGGATCCCTCACTTGACCAACATAATTCCTCCAAAAAGCAGGAAAGAAAGAGCAGTGAATGCCGAATGTTAGTAGCCCTAGAGTGAGCACATTGGCTGCATTTGGACATCATGATAAAAGATGCTTCTTTTTGTTTGTTTTTAAATAAATCTTTTATTTTTATTTGGCTGCAGCTTTTTGTGTCATCCAAATCTGACTGTGGCTAATCTTAACTTCAAGTTTGCTTCTTTCAACAAACCATAGTTAAGATTAATCACAGTTTTTGGTTTGGGTGATATGCTAAATAGAGCTGGACTGGCCATATCTCACCCATCTTAAAAGCACTTCTGTTGGCTGGCTGCATGCTACTGAGCCCACTTCAAGGCATTAGAACTGATATGTAATGTCTTTAAAGGCTTTGGGCCCAGGTACCATGAGGAACACCTTCTCCCAATATCTGCTGACCCAGGTCTTGGGATTTGTGGAGGACATGGCTAGGGGCTGCTGCATGGTGATGTGGGATGATTTTCTCCACCGTAGCACCCTGATTGTGGAATTCCCTCCCCTTGGAACTACGCTTGTCCCTCTTAGCATTAACATTTAGGCACAATTGGAAATCACACTTGTTCCCCCATTTCTTTGGGGGAATGAAGAGGATTTGGTGTCCAATTGTTAGAGAAATTGGCTGGGATTTTTTTATTATTAAAGAGATCAGTTGTTTCATTGATCAAATTGTTCGTGTTTAATCAGACTATGCTGTACATCATCTTCCTTTGGGATGGTGAGTGATACATAAATGTAATAATAAAAATAATCTAACATGGCATTGGAAGCTTCCACTCTCCTCTTGGCAGCTGCTCCAGAAGAAGAATCAAAAGGTGGGAGTGCAATAGCTTAGCTCATTCCCATCATGACCAACCATAGTTTATTGTGATGTCCAAATGCAGCCAGTGTAGAAATATATGGCTTTTTACAAGAAATACAAATGAAAGGTCAATGTATCCACACAGAAGTGGAGTAGTTCATCCTTGTCACTTTGGGGAGCGGCAAACAATTCCGGATATTAAAGGCCACACTTAGCAGGAGAATATGTAATATAATCAGCTATCTCAGCCCACCAAAACAAGTATTGGCACGCCTGCAGAAGCTGCAACCACTAATGATGAATTCCGTATTCATCACATGGACTAATTAATGCACTATAACATATCCCCATGCAATTTGCAAGTCACAGATTTCATTAGGTGATACAAATGACTCATTTGTGAACCTGAAGGGTGACCTTTGGCAGGACTAGCTTCTGACCTCACAAATATTAAAGAAAGGTTATTTCACCTTGCCATTGTCTCCAAATGCCAAAATAGCCCAATTAAAAGCCTTGACATGGAAGCATAGGAGCAGATGTGAGTCCTAAAGGGCATTAATTATTTTCAGTGTCAGCTGGTTGTATAACGGAGGCCAAATGAGAGTTTGGAAAGCTATTAAGCCCCTGTCTTACATGTACTGGGTCTAAGGTTTGAATTCAAAATAAGGTGCGTAGGGGTGTATTTCATTTGGGCAAGCTGTACTGAATTAAACTGCAGGATGTGCTGGTGAGAATCACAATCTGACTTTCTGATAAGATGTTGATCTTTAAAATATATCCCAGCAGCAACAATCTGCCTGGTTTTCATTGTATATTTATGAAATAATCATAAGTTACCATCCCATGAGGTCAAAAGCATGTGCATATATTCGGGACTGTTGCCTTGTGTGCTGTTTTTCTTCCCTCCAGGACTCAGTGCCAGCACTGTGCATGTGTGTTTTCTCCAAATGTGGTGACAGATGAAGATACTGTACCACAACTCAGTCTCCATATGGCTAATTTTTACATTTGTTTTAACAACATGCAGATTTAAAATAAATGAAAACACAAAGGATCGAGTAATCTCTGCTTCCTCCCCACTGCTCTGTAATTCCTTCTTCCAGGTGGGCTTTTATTGACATACACCCAAATGACTTGATGTCTCTTTAAAGAGAAACTAGTAAGACCCTAATGTACTCAAAAGGCTTCATTTGCTGAGGGCATGGTCTGGCAGAATGCTCATCCTCTATTGACTCCGCTTACTAGAATCGCTTGAAAGTTGTGCAAATAATGGGCACGGTGGTAAATTCAGCCAAGCTGGTGGCTATTACTGTATTTCTATGGCTGAAATGTTCTTCTGTTCTGCATAGAATCTGTCCCCCCTCCCCTGACCTTGTGTCTATTTTTGTCCTGATTGCAAGTGGCAAAGCACTCTTGAAAACTAAAAGCCAAGTCTGAAAACCTTCACCAATGGAAGACCCTTTTGAGGAAGGAGGACTACTTCATTTTTGTGACTCAAGGAATTTTCTCCACCTTTCCCCCATAACTGAGGCACTGAAAGGAAGCCCTTTTAGCTATGCTGAGAATCAAACCAGCTAATTAGGCCCCAGCATGGAGCTTGCTGCAGTTCAATGGAAATTTTGTTTCCGTTTGTTTGCCTTTGAACAGCTGACCAGGCTCTTGGACCATATCACTACTGATTCTGAAATTCATCTCAGTTTCAAAAGCGGTTTGGCATGTGAGGAAGGGAGAGCTATTATTAGGAAATGGAAACAATCCTAAGTATACACTATACCTTTAAAGCACATTCTAAACACATTTGTCCCCTCAAAGAATTCTGGGCACTGTAGTTTGTTAAGGGTTATTGGGAACTGGAACTCTTTGTGGGGCAAAATACTGTGCCCAGAATTCTTTGAGGGAAAGAATGTCCTTTGTTGCAAAAGTTTTGTGTATACACAGCCTATACCTTCTAAAGCATCTTGGACTCATATATCTGGTCCCTTGTTTATTTGGATCTGGACTTATAATGCATTTTACCACCTTTATTATTACTTATTTTTTAAATGCTGTAACATGTTCTAGGGGACGCAGGTGGCGCTGTGGGTTAAAGCCTCAGCGCCTAGGGCTTGCCGATCGAAAGGTCGGCGGTTCGAATCCCTGCGGCGGGGTGCGCTCCCGCTGCTCGGTCCCAGCGCCTGCCAACCTAGCAGTTCGAAAGCACCTCCGGGTGCAAGTAGATAAATAGGGACCGCTTACCAGCGGGAAGGTAAACGGCGTTTCCGTGTGCGGCTCTGGCTCTGGCTCTGGCCAGAGCAGCGATGTCACGCTGGCCATGTGACCCGGAAGTGTCTCCGGACAGCGCTGGCCCCTGGCCTCTTAAGTGAGATGGGCGCACAACCCCAGAGTCTGTCAAGACTGGCCCGTACGGGCAGGGGTACCTTTACCTTTACCTTTAACATGTTCTAGCTTATGAAATCAGGCTAGGCTCAACCCTCTCTTGCCCAAACGCCTTACTGCAAGGGTGGGAAGATCCCCAGAACCCTGAGATTCACTAACTGGAGCCAAGTTCAAAACTCGTAAACTTAGAAGTACAGAATTCTGAATCCAGGAATTTGTATGGAGTTTGAGAACTGAACTGAGCTCATAAGTCCTTCCTTCCACCACCACCCAAAATCACCCCATGGTTTCTCCATTTCAGTAGAATAATGTAAGGGGTGGGGCAGCCATTTTACATTGCCATTGCCAATCTACTTCAAATTACCCAAAGATCTACCAGTAGAGCGTAGTCTAATATCTGACCACTCCAGCCCTTTTGCAACTTCCCTGTCTCCCCACAGGAGGATGGGTAGCAGGGTGGCAGCAGACCATTTATAGCTTCCGCCTGCTCCTCCTCCTTCTTGGCAATTGCCAGTTCTTCTTGAGAGGAATAGACTTCTTGCCTCACTTCCTGTCCTTTTGCAAAAGCAGTCCCGTCTGGATACCTTTTGGGAAGGCACAGCAGGGAATGGCACTGCGCTGATTGTAAGCTTCTCTGGGCAAGGAACTGCCCTCCTGCACACTGATAGATGAGGCAATTAAATGGAATGATGAACAGAGTGTTTAAATGTGAAAGATTAGGAAGGCAAATTAGGTAGTCACCACTCACTGGGACAGACTATGTATGTTGCCAAGTCCATTGGCCATGTAAAGCAATGTCTATCATTTCCAGTTCTTTTGCTTTCCTGTAATCAAGGAGCACACTATTTCCCTCATGCACCCTTCCACCATCCCTCTGTTCCAGCTTCCAGAGATGTCAGCAATCATTTGGTCAGAAGGATCTCAGTCTTGCTGGCTTTCCCTTGATCTCTTTATTATTATTAAATTAAGAATAAATATATTCATACATTCTCTCCCCCCCCCCCAAATCTCTCTTTTATCCTAAGTCCAAATGTTAAGACAAAAGGACTAATTTTACATCCCACTTGCAAGAGAAACAATGGACTGAAAGCCAGGTATAAAGAATGTACCTTTCATCAGTGGCAATCTAATGTAAAATCATGTCTGTGATGTGGCTTGCATTGTTCCTTCTTACTGTTATTGTGCGAACATTTTTCTTCTTCTTCTGGAAGCAGCTGGAGAGTGTAAATTTCCGATTTAACTAGCTGCTTGCCATTGCTTGTGGGTCTTTCCCCCCACTGAGGGAGTAATGACACAGTGCTATCGTCTGTGAAGGCTATTATAAGCAGACCATCACATATCACCCAGCTGAAATGCCCCTTTAGAGACGGCACACAGAGTTCACTTTCTTAAGTCCATTGGCTTCTGCAGGGTAATAATGCAGGGTAATATTCCAGTGCTGTGTGAGTGCCTGGACCGCCCCATTTCCCCTGTCAGCTTCCTCATAGCCTAGCAGTCCAGTGAACTTGATAAGTGTCCCATCATCCAGTTAATCAAATTACTTATGAACCAAAATTGACAGTTTTCATTAATTATAAAGGATTATTCTAATTGCAATTCAAATTTATTCATTTAGAACAGACGGCATTCAGTAATATTTCAGGAAATTTGCATATTAAATGGAGGGGGTCGTCCATTAAGTATGGTAATGTATGCATATTTCCTTATTTTTAACTTCTGGGCCATATGCACGGCTGCTACTTCAGCAGGTGAAAAACCAGAACGTGCTTAATTTGTTCAACAAACACAGGGCTGTAACACATCCTTTGGCATGAGCCACCATTGTCCTTCGCTTTCTCTATTACTCTCACCTACCTCTCTCCATCCCCTTCCAAAATAGATTTTTTTTTTTTTAAAAAGGACTCTTATGCTTTTCAACTTTTTTATTTATTAATAAACCTGTGGTTTTTTAAAAATATATATATAAATAAATAAAAATAAATTGTAAGCACAGCTGGTAGGGGCTGATTGAAATGTTTTGCCATCGAAGCTGTGTTCATTAATTTCTTCAAGATGCTGAAACAGGCATTAAGGTTGCCTGTTGGAGTCCTTCCCAGTGTCATGTGGAACAGCAAGGGGGCTAATCGTCAGCCTTGTAACATCAACTGGTTACCCCCCTCGTGCGGTGTGAACCTTTCCCCTCCAGTGAAAAATGAACCTGTCTGAGACAAAAGCACAAAGCATGCAAGCAACGAGACAATGCCATTACTCAAGCCCCTATATAGGTCTCTGTTCCCAGATCATTAAGAATCATATCTTCATGATATTAATAAACACCTACCCCAAAGCCCAGATCTAAACCTGCACGCAGGTATATTTATATTTTCCTCTTTGTCAATATCATTCAGCCCAAGTAACTCCGAGAGCAGCACGGCTTTGCTTCAGTTTCCTCCTTTTGGACCTAACTTTTCAAGAGTTAATTCCCCCCCCCCCGCCTCCCTCACCATCACCTTGGGTGGAAATTGTGTTGTCATATATCATGTGGCCCAGTCAGCAAGGAATTTAACTAACATCTCCAGAAATTATTTCTATCACGTCTTAATGATTTTACTAAAACATCTGTCATCTCATTCATCTTTGGGAAGCGGTAGGGAGGTGCGGGAGAATAGTTCTTCAAGGAATCCATTTCTTGCTTCACTTTTTTTTTTTTTGGCAGCAGTTTTGTTTCATTTTCTTTGCTCTAACTACAGACCTTTGGTGTTTGTGTGGTTGTGCATGCATGTCTTTTGGATCATTTTGGTCTAATTAAATATCGATTTGGAGTATTTGGGGGCAGGGTTAGACTAGATGACACTCGCGGTTCCTTCCGTTTCTACAATTCTGTTTCTAAAGTTAAACCATGTATTGGTGACTACCTATAACCTTGTATTCTAGTTTTCTGTGCTTGTATCCTATTGAAGATAGAAAAAGAGGAAGGTCAGACCCTGAGTCAGACCCTTAGTTCATCCACCACAGTATTACTGACACTGATTGGCAGCAACCTTCGATGATTTCACACCTTTCATCTGGAAAGATGCTGGAGCTGTCTGCCTACAAAGCAGATGCTGTACCACTGAGCTGAGGTCCTTCCCTATAGACCATAGACAGACCTAATGGCACTGTTTCAGCTAGTGGCACCTGGTGAATTTTGGAGTTGGTGGGGTTATACTGATTTGTGAACATAGTGCATCATTTCAGCACACCTGCACATTTTTCTTGCCCTTGGGCATACTCTCCTCCACCCAGTAAATAACCACAGCCATCCTTCATTCCATGCCAGTGATCATATCAGTAGCTGTATTAGCATTATCTGCAACTTTTCAGGCCAGTTATTGCCTCTGAACATATGCAGAGTGTGTTTTCCTAGTGACTGAATAATCGAGCCAGGGCTTGATGATACGAAAACAGAGTATCATCCCTACCTTGTTCTTCTAAATAAATAAAAATAATGCAGTTTTTTTTATCATTAATTGTCCCTACTATTTATTTGTTTGATTTCGTTTATGAATCTCTTCCCCTGAAATATCTCAAAGGAATTTTGAAGTGAAAACACCAACAATGAAAACAATGAAAAGCAATCCCGTATGTAAACAATTAAAAACAAGTTCATATGCAAAAACAATTTCAAATCCAATACACATGCACACTGAGATATAAGTTGAAAGAGGAGGCTGTGGCAGATACCTATAGCTAGTGCAAAAATGTAATATATCAGAGTATTTGTGTGAGGAACAGAAAAGCAACAAAAAAATACAGGGATAGTAAACTAACACCCTTATCTGAAAGCTCCTAAAGTGGTATGTAAGCTTTTAAGTTACACAGAACTCTTTCCTCAGAGTAAATTCAATTAAAATGGGAGCAATAGATGCTTCTGGTTGGGAGACCCCACCATGTTTAGTCTTTTTCTGAAATCTATTTCAGTCTTAAAGTGACAGTAAAAAAAGATTGTGCAGACTAAGAACTGTGCTTTATTTATCTATAACACTTCTGTACAGTTGGGCAGCTTTCCAAAGCTATTAACATAAAATACCAATAAACAGCATCATGATAACATGCCAAAACAGTAAAATACTTGTTCCAAAAGCCTCCAGTTATGATGACACCAGGGCCCTATCCCTGTCTACTCAAAAGTAAGGGATGAAGACATTGCAGTTTTTTCAAAATTCTGCCTCCAGCATCAGTGTTCTTAGCTAGCCTGAGAAATGGGTATCAACAAGGTCCTCAAGAGGAAACGATAAGTCATAAGGACTCCAGGTCAGGGAGAAGAGATGCAATGGGTCTTCCTCGGCCAATTCAATCTCATTTAGGGGGTCTTAGTGGTAGGCGCGGGTGGCGCTGTGGGTTAAACCACAGAGCCTAGGACTTGCCGATCAGAAGGTCAGCAGTTCGAATCCCTGCGATGGGGTGAGCTCCCGTTGCTCGGTCCCTGCTCCTGCCAATCTAGCAGTTTGAAAGCACTTCAAAGTGCAAGTAGTTAAATAGGTACCACTCTGGCAGGAAGGTAAATGGTGTTTCCGTGCGCTGCTCTGGTTCGCCAGAAGCAGCTTAGTCATGCTAGCCACATGACCCAGAAGCTGTACACTGGCTCCCTCGGCCAGTAAAGCGAGATGAGCGCCGCAACCCCAGAGTCGGCCACAACTGGACCTAATGGTCAGGGGTCCCTTTACCTTTACCTTTAGTGGTGGGCCACATTATTCTCCGTTTCCATGTGGGCAGAATGTCCCTGGTTCAATTCGTGGCATTTCCAGCAAAAGAGAGAGTCAATGTCAATCAGAACAAACTGCTCTAGGTTTAATGGACTCACTTAGTAGAAAGCATGTTCATTATATAAATGAATATTATGCCGAGGCAGAAGATTTGCATCTAAATACAGATGTCATCCATCTGTACTGCATGACTTTCAATGGGATGAGTGTGCACCTGAGTTTTCCTGGTTACCAATGTTCTGCCCTAACTAGGTACCCATAACTGCATATGACAGGGGCTGGATTAGGGCAAAGGTTTTGCTGGACACCGCAGGTGGGTAGTGAGACTGCCACTGCATGACAAGGCACAGAATGTCAGCCATATTGCATGCACAATAGGGCTGTGTTCCCTATTACCAGTGAGGCGTAATGGCTAGAGCCGCAAGGTCAGCAAGGTTTACCTCGCCTGGGCGGTTCCGTGGGCTGGATCACGTCTGCGCAGACATGAGATTTCCAGTGCTGCAGAAGCAAGTTCCCCCTCTGTGCTGCGCCAGTTTAGTGCAGTGCGGGGTGTGTGTGTGTGTCTCGCCAAGCGGCCGGCTCGGTATGGGGACGGTTCGGGGGCTGTTTAAATGACCTCCGTGGGCCGCAGGTTGCTGACCCTTGGGCTAGAGCTTTGGACTAGGACCTGGGAGGCCAGGGTTTGAATCTCCACTCAGCCATGAAACTCACTGGGTGAACGTGGGCCAGGCAACATCTCTTAGGCCTAATCTACCTCACAGGGTTGTTGTGAGGTTGAAGTGTGTGTGTGTGTGTGTGTGTGTGTGTGTGTGTGTGTGTGTGTGTAGAACCATGTCCACCACCTTGAGAGCCTTGGAAGATAAAGGTGGTATATAAATGTAATATAAACAAACAAACAAACAAATATACTTCCTTCTCAGTCAGAGTGAAGGTAATGGAAGGTCTTCATTTACCCTTATTGATATTGTCACTGAGCCAAGTCAGATTGGTTATAGAGAGCTGTGAAATGAAAAATCTGTTATCCCTGTGATCATTGATTGAAGAAGCCCCCTCAAATAAGCAACAACAACAACAACAACAACAACAACAACAACAACAACAACTAATAATAATAATAATAATAATAATAATAATAATAAATGGTGCCAAAGCAGCAGCAGGTTGACAAATGAGATCTGTGAACAGCTGGAAAAAATGTGGAAAAGTGTTATGTCTCCCAGGAATAATTTTGCTTCATATAACTACTTGAAAATACATTCAGCCTCTCATAAAACCTAGAACTTGACACTGCTGATCCAGCAAGTCCAGGCACTTTAACTGGCTTGTGATGGGTTATGATACTGAGCTTTTGAGCTAAAGCTATCGCCCTCATAGCTTTCATTGACTTCTTTTGTCAACATAGCTTTCATTGACTTCTTCCTCCTTAGCTCTATTAGGATGGGCAAATTCAGCATGTTCCTCCACAGCTGATCAAAGTGAGGTTAGCTATGTTGTTCCACATGAACAGAAGCAGATCAGTAGTGAGATTATGGCTTTCAATGAACCAACTGGAAGTTGAGAAATGCTGCAGAAATCTTTTGAATTCCCCAATTAAAGAGTAGCTTATGAAGTCTCCAGAGTTTGTTGTAGCAATTTTTTGCATCAGATTGTTAACTATGTTTCTTGAATCAAATATTTCTAGTTTTCTAGTTTGAAAAGAACAGGAAACAAATAGCTGCTCTGACAGCATAGATAGACCCCATACAGAAAAGGAAGGCATGAACCCCCCCCCCCAAGTACCTAAATCTATTTGTTCTAAGAAATATTTAAAGATGAGAGAAAACTACCAGGTATTGCTGAGATTAGTCAGAGAGCACACATCAATGAATTTTTTATTCCAAAAAGGAACTTGTGCCTACATTAAATATATATGATTTCTTTTTTTTTCCCCTTCAAAAAAAGGTCATCTCTGTCTCCTAGATTAAGCACACTATTTCTTTACTGTACTACCTAATTTTACTAAGGTAGAGACCACAAGTCTCCATGACCCAAAAGTTAAGTTATAAATAGGCTGATTGTATGTATCATTCTGAGGTTTATAGCTTCAGTTAATGGCATAAGGCTCAAAGAGATGCACACAACATACTGAGGAAGGATTGTAGCAGAGTCGTAGAGTGTGTGCTTTGTGTGCAGAAGGTCTCAGGGTTCAGCATCTCCAGGTAAAAAGGATCAGGTAAGCAGAGATCTCTCACTTCACCTGCTGTGGTGTGCTCTGCCAGTTAGGGTAAACTAGACATCCCAACCAGGTGCCCTCCAGATGTTTTAAAGTACAACTCCCACCAGTCACAGCTCAAATGGCCCAAATGCCATTACCAACAAAAGCTTTGACCTAGGCAAGGAAGGAAATGGCATCTGCAGCAAAAACCATGTCCAGTCGATGACATTTCCTGCCCACAAGTATTTCAGTGTGGTAACTTCGCGGCAACAGCGATTCCAAGATTATTTTCATGAGATGATAATTACAGAGACCTCAAATTGCATTTGTGGTAAACAAGTGGTGCAAACAAAATAATTCAGGGAAGATTTGCAGAATAAATCAATCCAAATGCATATCTTAAGTTACCAGAGCATAACTTTGAGTATAACACCCCTCTGGTCTTCTCCAGGGATCCTCTAACTTTCTGTCCTTACTGGGAAGCTCATGCAAATAACATATGCTGTGTGTGGCACCAGTCAAAGAAAACAGAGCAGCTTTCCTGTAAATGCTCGTCTTTGAATCACAGAGTGACATTCCTGCCCAAAGTCCACTCAGAGTAGCAATGGGCTAAAGCCCAGGCTATTTCATTACTTTTGGGGTAGGGTGAAAGCATGCTTAAGATCGTATTAATTGAAGACAGGGGGGATCTAAGAACTTTTGGGTCAGGTGGGCTTATCTTTAAACTGATGTAGTTCAGTTTTACACACACACACACACACACACACACACACACACACACACCTTTGCTGCCTTTTCACACAGTGTTTGGCTACCCTTAGTGGTGTGGTGTAATTCAGGACAGGCTGCTCCATGGGGGGAATGATGCTACATTATGGCCATGGGTTAGCTCCTGGGAAATGATGCTGTAACGTGACATAATTTTGTTCTCATGGGGACGGAGTGTATCTCCAAGTTGTTGGGAGGGCAATGACAGGTGCTGAGGGCACCCAAACTACTACTTGAGGTTAATAACAGTAAAAACATTGCCCCCTTGACTTTAAGCTAAGCCTATCGCCTCCCAACATTACTTTGAATTCACTTCCCCCTTCCTGAAAGTTGCGGATCTCTCTGCCACCCTAACACTTCCACAGGGAAGTGGAAGTATGTGTAGGTATGTGTGTGAATATTCAGGCTGGCCTTAATTTTGAGTCATGAGCTAGACCCTTCCTCCATTCTCATGTGTAAACTCTGAGCTGAAGAGGTAAAGCCTCTCTTTCAGCCAGCAATGTGGTTGCCTCCAAAAACAGATGCTGGAAGCCTGGGCCTCCCTTCTAGCATGGCTGACCTGCATGGGTTCAGGTGATTTCACTGATGGGAGAAGCCTCAGCCACAGAGCAGTGATGTTCATCAGCGATGCTTCAGAGTAGATCAGACTGTGGTCTTGCCTCCTCAGATGCCACCAGGTGGGAAGAAGGGCCTCCTGTCAGTTTGTTTTCTCTTTTATCATCAGAGAATACACTGCATTCCTCTATTCAGAATGCCTGCCTTAACTGTGCTAGGAGAAGGCAACATACATATTCAGGAAACATGACAGTAAAGTTGCAAATCCTCAGCTTTTTTGTATATGATTTGTTTTGCATGCATAAAAATACACAGCTTCAGCTTGTGAGCATTTTTAAGCGCTCGGTGCCATGTGCAAGAAGAAGCATCACATTTCGCTATGTAATTCACTTTGCTGGCACTGATGAGGGATGATTTCCCCCCCAGTGTGGCATAATATTAATGTTTCTCCCTGCTGGCTTCCAAGCCTGTGGGTCAAAGCTCATGTTTCACAACACAGAACAGCCAATCATAAATCTTCTTAAATCATACAGAAGGCAGGAGAGGGTCACTGCAGGGAAAGCTAGTCAGTCTGAACAAAGTGGCATTGATGCATGGAAGGAAGAAGAGACTGGTTTTGGAAAGGTATTGCATGAAGCCATTTGCAGTCTTGAGAAGGACGGCTTTGCCTGTTTATGTAATACATTACAACAGCAATTATCTATGACAGGTCCCTGTCCCAAAGAGCTTACAATTCAGATTTTGACAACATGGAGAAAACAAAAGATGAAAGAATCAACGGTATGAAGACACCAGACCTCTTCCTTTTCATGGTTTCTTTAGTGCTTTATTCAACACATTCAAGATCCAGTATGTTACACAGGACCATTGAATAGCCTTGACCGACAACAACCCCCTAAAAATAGATCCTGCTGACCAATTCTCTTCGGCTTTGGAGAAATTATGGGTCTTGCTCCTGCATTATATACACAGGATTGCTTTGATTTTGCCCGTTTAGCAATAATATAACTCATAGCTTTTATCCTCCCCCCAATACTATTTTTGGTATATGGAGGATTAGTATGAGCCAGCATTCAGTGGCTTTTTAGTTTAATTCCTGATGATCATTTAGCAGAAATTCATGATTTGGCCAACATCACCTCTCTGGAACCCCATTTTGTGAATTTGCTTTCGGTTCTCACTGTGTACATTTTACCTGGACTTTTGCAAAGTTCTGACTGGTGCTTTTTATCCTCTTTTGTACAGATGGGGTGGTTTGGCAGGTATTTCCATCAATCATTTTTTTAAAAAACCTTTGCTTGCTTTAATTTGTTGTGCTAAATATGATATTACCACTCTAGTTCTATTTTAAAAAACACAATGTATCTAGAAATTCCCCCTTTAAAATACTGCAAAATGAAAAAATGCATGTTTGTTGTAATACACACCAAATAATTCAAGGAATAGGGATTAACTTGATGTTATTTACTTTTCAGGATCAGTTTTGATAGGACTTATAAGTGCCAGAACCCTTGGTTGTAATCAGCAACTGCTGTTGCTAACATTTTTTTTTTGCAGCTTAAGCGAAAACAACTATTACTCGAACCCCCTGCAGTGATAAGTGAATGTGTCAGTGAAATTATTTTAAACACTTCCAATTCACTAAAAGTGTGTATTTATTCTCTGTATTTGCAAGCTGTTCCTATAATTTCACCCTCTTATTTAGTTGCCCTATAATATCAAATTACTCTTAAACCATTTTGGTGTAACACATATTGCTTGAAAAAAGGGAAGCACAGAAAGGAAATATTTCACTCTAGTATACACATCTCCACCCTGCCCCCATCCCTGTGATCATCATAATCATTCAGAGAACATTTATTTAAATTCAGACGACACTTAAATAATGCCAATATCAAATGGGCCAAACCTTGCAAAACAAAAACCCCATGATACAACGGTTAATATTGAGGAGATTATGGAATAAAATTAAAATGTGAAATACCTTTCACATGTAAGGAAGGAATAAAGTCAGTGATGTACACCAGCAAACCACAAAGTCGGCAAATAAGACAGGCAATATATGGGCACATATCAAGCTTAAAGTTCAATTTGCCTTTTTAATGTGATGCTGGCTTCTCATCTTTCCCAAAATACTTGGCTGAAACCATAAAGAAGCATGGGGATGCCTCAAAATCAGACACCATGTTGAGTCCCTGCCCCTTAATCTGGAGGGCAAAACCTGTGAGCTTAAAATCTGGGGCCTTCCAGTCCTGAAATTTGTATTTGTACAGAAATTTCTCCTGCTCTGATTTGTACTCTTTAATCTCACACAGTTTTTAATTCTACAAAGACTGTGTAGAACAGAGATTGAGAACTTTTTTTTAGAACCACCACCGGATTTTCCTCCCTAGTCAATAGTAGGGCAGGTGGGCAGAGATGTTCTCCTGACCCCAGCATTATTGCTGCTTACCTGGACAGGGCTGGGATGGCAAGTTCTCAGCTACATGAGTACACTGATGGGAGCACTGGATTGGTGGCAGCAGCATTCCCACCTGTTCAACCATCTTTTGGAAGGACAGCAGTGCAGCTGTTCCCTGCAACAGTTACTATCGATACTGCTTCTAGTGCCGACTCAAGACATTTTGGTACCTAAGGTGAACCCCAAAATGGCTCCCCCTCCCTACCAGGGAAGGAGTGAGTGAAGATGTAAATCAGGTACAAGGGGGAATAAATATCTATATCAGGATCTGCTGCCCCTATGGATCCTGCCACCTGAGGCATTTACATTACCTTGCCTCATGAGTGGGCCGGCCCTGACTGTTTCTGGTTCCAGCCTAGACATAACTAACAAACCAAATGGAGAAGAAAAACTAACCTAAACAGTCCCCCCCCCCTCAAAGAACTATGTCAAGATTACTAAACTGTATAGTGAAGAGATATCCTCAAACACCACCAACAAATATCCATGTAATTCAAGTTCAGATGCCCAGAAGAAGATGTGAGACATCCAGGATAATTTTAGGAAGTTAATGAAGCATAGGGAAAACTCTGCATTCCCACTTTTACATCCATCTATTGCAAAGATGGATGAAGGACCAGTATGGACTCAACCCTGTGCAGCCCATCCAATTTGCCCCAAAGCCTGAAGCAGAAGCATAATTAAAAACACAAAAGCTTTTGCTGTGATAACTGGTAAACACTATACAGAGAACCTTAGTGGGAGATAAAAAAGGTAAAGGTAAAGGTACCCCTGCCCATACGGGCCAGTCTTGACAGACTCTGGGGTTGTGCGCCCATCTCACTCAAGAGGCCAGGGGCCAGCGCTGTCCGGAGACACTTCCGGGTCACGTGGCCAGCGTGACATCGCTGCTCTGGCGAGCCAGAGCCGCACATGGAAACGCCGTTTACCTTCCCGCTGGTAAGCGGTCCCTATTTATCTACTTGCACCCGGAGGTGCTTTCGAACTGCTAGGTTGGCAGGCGCTGGGACCGAGCAGCGGGAGCGCACCCTGCCGCAGGGATTCGAACCGCCGACCTTTCGATCGGCAAGTCCTAGGCGCTGAGGCTTTAACCGACAGCGCCACCTGCGTCCCTTAGTGGGAGATAGGTATGGATAAATCTTGTTTCCCCAGGAATCTTTAAGTGTGTGCCAGACAAGTTTCAAGCCAGTTTGAGAGGTAGTTACCGTAAGCAGTACCATCTTAATCTCCCCCCTTTTCTACCTTCTTTTATTCTATTTACTGTTGTGAGGAACCAGAAACCAAACAACAGGAACACACATGTCAGCTGTGCCAGAAATGGCAGGCAAGACCTCTTGCGCCACTGGGAGTTTTTCTCTCTCCATTCCCCCGTTTTTACATATGCCAAGAACAAGCACAAAAAAATTGTTTTATGGTGGTTTAACAAAACGGGAGACAAATGCTGGCCCCATGCAAAAGAACTGAATTACACACTTCATGAAGCAAATTAGTACCACAGCGCTTTGCTTTGTCTGAAAGGTGATGTGCGTTTACGGGCCCATTTTTCAGCAAGATAAATATGACATGCGCCAAGTCTTCCCCAAGTAAATATTGTAAATAATAAAAGACTCTGCCAGGGAGAGCTGAGAAATGACTTAACCCTCACCCATTTGTACTGTGCGATGCCAAAATGCCACTGGCCAGATTTGTATAACAAACTGCCCGTTTAGTCCTCTAATATATTGCACCGCAGCCTTCCTTAATTCCCCGTGATCATCAACATTGCTGGTTTAATTGTGTGCCATTCAAGTGGAAGCATAATGCATGCTGAAAGGAGAGTTCTTTATGGTTGAGTTTTTCAACCTTGCCCACACAAGGGCTGCTCCAGGACTCACCATGTTCCCTAAGGCCTCCATTCCATAAAGCGAAACAATGTGCAGTGTCACTCTTTCATAATGCGACTCCTTTGAGAAGCACAGCTTGCAGCTGTGATGAGAACGTAGGCTGTTGTTCCAATTACTGAAGCAGTCAGTTAGGCTGCTTTGGTCAAAAGACAAGGTTCCTACTGGCAGAGGTGGTGGTCGTACATACAAGGCCTGGACCCCTGCTCCATGTCACTAGGGTTCCTGCAAACCTGCATCTGCCTGGGGTGGCTTTAAGGTTTAATCAGCCTTACAGGCAATCACACTAGGTGCAAACATCATCAATCTACAGAAGTTCAACACCAACCATTGTGATCAAGATAACAGGCTGCATAACTGAATGTACGCTCATCATGTGTAAGATTGATTCAGAGAATACAGCTAATTTATGATCAAAGGCTGCATAGGAGGAGCAAGGACTAGGAGTGCATGCCTTTACCCTGAATTTGGGGCAGGTTGACGTTCCAAGATGATCTTAAACAAGACAGTAATTCAGGAGGTCATGAAAATTGCTAATCTGCTGAATCAAAGAAATCCCCCTGCTCCCTTGAGAGAGGAGTAGAGTACATGCTGTGCATGAAGGTGGTCCCAGGTTCAGCTTCTGGCATCTCCACTTAAAAGGGTCAGGTAGCAGGTGACTGAAAAACAAAAAACACACACCAAACCTCAGACCCTGAAGAGCTATTGCCACAATACTGGGCTAGACAGAGCCTTACTTTCCTAGGTTTTCCTTTTGATTATGTTGCCAGTTTGGACCAGTTCTAAACAGGGCTCTGATATCTTTAATAGCAATGTTGAAGAGAGAATTCCTGCAGGTGTAGCCAGGTGCAGCTGAAATCTCTGAGTGTCTTTCCTCCTGCCACTGCAGCATTGCCATAGCCTGCACCTGGTGAGCTCTTGCCCCTTCAGAAATAAAAAAGTCTTCCTAGTGTATGAATTTGAAACACATTAAAGGAAACAATCCAGTGTCCTGATGGATCATCCCAGTAATGGAAAGCTGTGACCTGGAAATTTCCCACAGAATACCTGCTTGTAAAGATGATAGAGAACACAGCTGTGAACATGCACTTATTCTCAGTAGGAGCTGAGTTTTTCTGTTGGGTTAGCAATTTCCCTAAACTTCTGAATCAATAACTGTTTTGCATGAGATAATGCAGGACTGAAAAGGTTTATTATTATTATTATTATTAAAGTATTTATGAAAAGCTAACTACTTAGATGATATCAGTCGCCACCTACCTTTCTCAGCTTGCAACTGTGTTATTTAACTTCATGGACAAGTCCTTGTATTCTGGTAATAGCAGCTCTTAATTATAGCATCATCTGGGGATCCTGGTACAGAATTGGGACCTGAAGACTGGAACACGGCCTAGGCAAAGCCATACAGACAATGCTGGATGACTTCATAGATGACCATCTTTGTTTCTCACCCTAAACAATGGGTAGCACCAGGCAGAGATACATGTGCCTGTTTTCTGCCCCAGATTCTCCCAGCTCACTAAGCCCTGTTACGTCTTAAGCTTCTAACACCTCCTCTTCCCAGTCTTCTCCCTCTTCTCCTTCTGACCATTCATCACTGTCCCACCACCACTCACCAGGTTCTGAGCCTTCTTCCCTTGGTGGTTCCCCAGCTGATTCCTCCATCATTCCTCTGCATCCAACCAGTCCATGACATTAGTATTATGACTGCAGCTTTTTGCATAGTTTGACATGCATGGCTTCATGAGTCTGGAGTCTTAACAACTGCGTTTTATTTAAAGTTGCATTTTATCTATGTTGTCTACATGGAATCCTGTGGGGTGAAGGGAGGTTTAAAATTGCTTTAAAATTACTTTATCTGTATGTTGAGAGTAAGTTCATGTCAACTACTACTGCCTTAGACCTCAGTTGTATGTGTATGTGTATGGAAATATGCCCCAACAATCTCAATGTGATATATTCCTTGGTAAACAGGCATAGAACTGGGTGTTGTTCATACCTTGTATAATCTACGCATGCACTGACAGCAATTACTAATTCTAGATTATAATGTTCTGTATGAATGGCTGGTTTATAATCACCAATTATAAGTACCTTTGTGCTTAAAGTTATTGTGCATGCATCTGCAACTGGATGATGAGCATTAGATTTTGGCTTCCCTTTTTGGAAAAAAAAGAGGAGCTCTAATTTGGCACAGTTGTGTAGTTTGCTGACATGTGCTTATGTTGGGTGTTGCGCATGACTGCAGATGCGTTAAGGAACACTGTAACTGCAGTACGTGCTTGTTTTTTAAGTGACCTGTTAAATATTTGTCTAATGCTATGCATGTTGAGAAACGGTGGGGAAGCTGAAACATGAAAACATTCTTACTGTGTCTGGGCTATCTACTTAGTATCATTTCTCTTAACTGTTGCTAGTATCTGATAAACGATTATACAAGAGCACAAGGCAATCATGAGTACTCCACTCCCTGTTTGTAACTGTGAATTGACTCCTGTTTGGAGTGAAATTGTGGACTGGTTTTTTTCAGAGACGACCAATTAGTTATTTTTGTCTTGTTAAGGGAGAAGAGCTTTCTTTTGGCTGAAAGTAGCTAGATTTATTTTTTTATATTGAAGAGGTGATGGGGTGGGTAGTTTGGGGCAGTTTTATGCTTCCTAAATGCCAATTTACCTGTATGTTGAGAGTAAGTTCATTTGAACCAAGTAGAGTTAATCAGTAGGTGGAGCAATTGTGCATTTCCTTAACTTCACATTCAGCACAAATTTAGTTTTAGTTTACATTCTACCTCGAATTATGTAACTGATCCTGTGCAGCTCTTGATAACATGCATGGATGTATGTGTATCAATCTTTATAATATTTCCACCCTGCTTTTTTATGAAAATGTTGAAGACAGTTAACAATAAAAAACCAATAAAACAACAATAAAACTACATTAATAAAATGAAAACATTTTACAATAAATTTATAAAAGCAGCAGGAGGGGCTTCAGAAACCTAGTTTTAAAACAATGGCTTCTATCTTCAATTCCATTCACAGAAGGCTTTTTTTCTGCTGCGATGTTTTCTGTGAATGGAAGAGGGATATAGGGAATTTTTGCAATTTCTCCCATTCTCAAACAGCCATCTGTGCCACCTCCTAACTTACCCAACCTTCTGAGGAGTAAGATTTTTTTTGTGTGTTTTGGGGGGGCAGGGCACAGGAGGGAGGAATCAGTTAAAATTGCCTTTCCCATCTATATTCACTAAATGGAAGGATATTGATGGATGGAACCTGATAAAAAGAACAAGCTCATTGGAATCAGGGTGTCTTCACTGCCTATCAAAAGTTAACTGTGCCTGTGATGGGACATGGTGATCCTCTCTTTTTCAAATAGCATCTTTAAATACTTAGAAGGAGTTTACAATCCAAGGGCCAAAACTCTGATATTAAATGTACCTCTGCCTCTAAGATGCAGGTTATTAAAGATGCAGATTGCATCTTCTGTGGGATATGTGAAAATTAATGAGATAAATACATGCGGGGGGGGGGGCATTTAACTCCCTATTCCCCTGCTGAGGTCCTGTGGAAAACCCTCTTGCAAATGTGGCCTGTGCTTTTGTGGGAAGCAAATGCTAGCTTCAGAAGAGGGATCTTCCCCAGGACCATAACAACAGAGGAAGGGATTTAATCTCCCCTCTACATCATTTGCAATAACAATAATTGTCAGCCCCATCCCAGCTAATGCAATTTGTGCTGGATGCAAATTTTGGTTTTGATCCTAAAATTCAAAGCACAGGGGAAGGAAATGTAGATAGGAAAAAAGAGGTATGCACAGTACATCAGATAAATGAAATATGTGCATGTTTTCTGGGTATAGTTCCACTGGGTATCATTCTAACACCTGAGGAGGGTTGGAATAGTAGCATGCTAAATGTCTGTTCTCTTCTGGAGCTTGGCAGTTAGTAAAGGAGGCACATGATTATTATATTTTTGCAATTGGATGCAGCCATGCAGACCAAATTCAGCATACTAAGCTGTCCCTAAAGTAGTCCTAGTAAAGTTTTGGGATATTCTCAAGGGCACTTCCAAACTGTTGCTGTTTTGTGGGTGAGATTCAACTGCACACCGGTCTCACTGCATTCCAGTCTCACAGTTTAAATGACACTCTTCTGTAACAAACTTGTTCCCCCACCCCCAAATCGGGCTTTAGTAAGGAAAGTGATGGGGAAATATATTGGGAAGTGTAAGTTTACATTTGCTTAATGTGAGGTCATATAATCTCCCTGCAAACAACAGAATGGATACTTAATAAACAGCCAACATAATGTAACCTCCTCCCTGCAAACGTTGTGCAAACAAATCAGGACGTGTGTTCGTTAAACAGGCCTTTTTTGAAGCAACCTCTGTATTTGTTCATTTCTGTCTTTTTCAGCTGTGGGCAATTCTATGAAAACTTTTCATACAGCCCTCTGAATAGCAAATGTCTCAAGTTTTCTGATCCAATATTTCTAGTCACTCTTTTTACAATTCACTCGGTTGTTAATTGTCTGGATTGCTTGTATAAACTGACAGTTGAAGGTGGTGGCAGTTTGTGAAATACTAGACATTGGCCCTGAAAGCATTAATTGCTGTTACAAGAAGTGTCTCCAAAAAGGCCAGAGCAAGATGGGACATCATGGTAAGAACTCTGCTTTCTACGAATAAAAAAAAGAGAGCTACTCTTGATTTGCTTATATAGTGATTATCCCAGGGCAGGAATGAAAGATCCCTGTTGGTCAAAATGGAATTTTTGCCTTGATGTGAGCTTGATCAGATGCAGACTACTGTTTGAGTATGTAGTTCCCGATACCCCCCCACCCCATCCCCCCGCTACAAAAACATTCCTGTTTCCCTTGTTGATCTTTCCATCCCAAATCCCCATTTCCTTCCTGCTCTCTTCACTCAGCGAACTTTTATCATATGCTAAGGCCATGCTGTCAGCATCAGAAGTAGAGAAGAGTTATAGGAAGAACAGTAGTAAAGGATCTGCTATGGGAGCCCTCCTCCAGATGGAGATTTCCCTGGCAGATTAATTTTCTGGTTTTATGGCCATTTTGTGCCAGCTAAACAGCTGCACCGGAAGCCTCCAGAAGGTCCTCTGCTTTGCTTCCTGGATTGCACGTAACATTGTAAAATATTATGCATAACATCAGGCATGTGGGAGCAGGTTTTAAATAAAACAGGGTGACTAGGGCTGCTGTTTCTGAATGGCATGATATGGGGGTCAAGCCATGGAAATCAGTGCAACTCAGCCAGTTTGCTTCAGTTCAATGACACACAGATTTAGACCCATCTCTGATCCACAGACCCAGGGTGGGAAAATATGTAGGAATTGCTACAGTCAAAGATCTAATTCACAATACCATTTTTGAGGGAGGAAGCTGATCTTCTGAAGGTGACCTGCACCCTATATAGTATAATTGCAAGTTACTGTGCCTTGAACTTGTTTTCTTAGATATCTTCAGCATTTGTTTTGCTGCATCAGGGACCACCCACAAGCCACATTCCTATCTAGCTATCTGCATTGGTTCAAAGAAATGACCTCAAATCAGGATAAAGGTAAATTATAATCCCTCTGGTTAAGAGTCATGCAATACCTTCTGCATTCTGCACCTGCACAAGTTTTAAGTGTGACAATTAAGTAGTCACAGTGCTGGTGCCACCAGGTTTAACCAAAATAAAAAGAGCATAAAATATGTCTGGCCCTCCTTCGAGTTTTCTCAAGAATGCCATCAAATGCCGTCATTTCCATGGAATGCTAATAGGTTTTATAGATCTCTTGGAATTCTGGCTGGACACCTTTAAAAGTCAATTTTCAATGACAGCCTTCCTCCCCCTTCATATTGCATAATATATATTTTAGTGACATATGCCTCTAATCAGGCTAGATGCTTTTGCAGAGCTCTGAAGGACACACGGGCTCTGTAACATCTCTCAGATAATATTGTCATATTCTTGGAGCACAAGGCCCATTTTGAAACAGTAATTTGGTCCCTAAAGAGCTCTTTAGCCTCTGCCTCGCCTGCCAACCCTGGCCAAGTGTCGAAGAGAGCGGCCTAAGATAGATGGTCTGGACTTGGGTAGAGTAATTTAAACCATCCTGCTTTTTCTTGCTTTCTGGGTGGAGAATTTACTCAGGAATCTATATCATTCATTCTCTCTCTCTCTCTCTCTCTCTCTCTCTCTCTCTCTCTCTCTCTCGTATGAAGTGCTTCTTTCCTTCTTGATCTTTTATTTTTATTTTCTCTCCATTTTCCATAGGAAACCTTTATTAGAATGCAGATGAACTTGACTTCTGCAAAGGGATTAAGTGGAGGTTCTTTGAGTAATAAATCTAAAAGCATATTACAAGCAAGGAAAAGGGATTTCCCTAGTGTTTTTGGATTTATAAGTGCTAGAGGCTAAACAACTTACAAGGGCACTAAGATTGCTCCTTTTTTCCTCCCTGTCCTTCTCCCCTGCCCAAGTGTAGGACATGTTCTAATATTGTGACCTAGCTGAAAATTAAGCTGGTTTTACTAAGTAGAAAACATGTAGAGTAATTGAAAATGTGCCATGCAGACAGGAATGCTCAATGTTACATTGTCTTGTTCGAAAGATTACACTGATTTGCAGGGAATGTCTTAACTCCTAATCCCAGTGACACAAGATCACATTGACTGTTTATTCTTCCATAGCTGGTAGAATCTAAAGGAAGGGTGATAATAATAGGTACTCTAGATGCTGAAAAGAATGCTCTGGGAGCCTTTTTTGAATCACGTTGAATTTTCAGTTTTACATTTTGTATAGTGTGTTATGTTTTCCAAAAGGATAGCATAAATTAGAAAAATAGAAGGGGTTGCCGTAGGATGCTGTTCTAAGACATAAAGGGATTGGAGAGGCAATAGTACTGAGGACTCTGTAAAGGCAGAGGAAGTTCCCTCTGGATAATGCAGAGCCTGGAAGAAGCTAAGAAAGATACAGAGCCTGTACTACTTGAAATGAACAAATCATCACAAGAAGAGGTGTTGAAAGTAAGGATTTCCTTTAGCTGTCCGTTCCCAAACTGTGGTCTGCCGACCCCACTGGTGGAATCATAAGCAGATGCATTTGATCCCACAGGGGAACGATTAGAAGGACAGACTGCCACTGCCATTTTGGATCTGTAGCAGCTGAGAATTTGAATTCTGATAGGAGGAAGCAGATGGTGGTCTATGAAACGTTAGGAAGAACGTTGGCTATTTTTGTGTTTATAAAAGGGCTAGGTATCGGTGACCCACGGTGAGACAGTTCACAAGTCTGTATCGTACTCTAGTTATGGATCCCCGTGAGAGGTTCATAAAGGATCTTAGTGAAAGTTTTGCTGTGAGTCACATATGATAATTAAATATGAAAAAGCACATTGGCTTAATTAAAAATAATTAATTGCGGGTGGGTGAGGATTGGGAGGATTTGCTCACAAGCTTCATCATGTTCCATTTTCTTTTGAGATTGTGGAAACCTGCACTTTGAACAAAATGTGTACCATTCGTACAACCAGCATTCAAATGGTTCTCTGCCATGAAGTGTGAAAACAATAATGTTTACCACTTGCGGACGGCGTAATCATGTTAACTGATTACTAAAATTCAATTGTAAATCTTCCCCCTATGACAACCTGCTGCTTTGAATATCTGACCCTTGTTTTGAGTCCTTAAAAATATTGTAATATTGTACTTAGCACATTTGGCTACAGTGCAGCTGCTACACGTTTCTTTCTAAACAACCAATAAGCAGCTCAATGGAGGTCCCCACTGGACCACTTTGTGTGGTGTGTGTGGCTTCAAGCATCTCTTCAGATATTTTCTGAGATTTTGGCCCAGTGACTGGAGTTGGAACTAGAACAGAGATATCTAGAGCTCTGTTTTCCACTCTGGCTGAACCATAATTTACACGTAACATTTATGAGCTGTTAGAAGCTTTGGACACTACCTCTTTTTCTCTTTTTGCATCCAAAAGGAGATTTAAAACTTCTGCTTTTGGTTTGGTTTTCAGCAAAACAGAGTTCCCTGCTACAGTTCTTAAGGGAACTCTGGCTAGTTTAAACTCCAGCTGGTTTAAACAAACCAAGATCAAACTGTGGTTTACAATCACTTAACTAGAGTTTCAAGTAACCAGAGTTCTCTGAGTTTAGATGATACCAGGAAACTCTGCCAGATTTAAAACTGGAAGCAGATTATTCCAATCACTTCCTCTGGTGCATGGAAAGGGGGGAGTGGGAGAGTTCCAGGCTTGTTGTAGTTCATGCATGTAATGCTAAAACACAGTTTGGCATGGCATCCGAATGAGTCCATTACCCTTTTAATGGCAAGAATGGAACTTGAAAATTGCCCCTTTTCTATTAGCTTAATTTAGGAAAGACTAACCCACACTTTACTACACCCAGGAATACTCATGCAGATGAGAGATTCAGCAGTGCTTATTATTCTAGAGTTAACAACCAGCATTAACCCTTTCCACATCACATTTTTGAATTAAATGAATGTTTTATAAGACCTAACCAGATAAGCATTCCTGAATCACATCTCCCCATATCTTTCCTTTCCACTCTGCCATGTTGCTTCTGTCTGCACAGAAGCACAATATTCCTTCCTCGCTGCCTGTCCCCATTTCATTCTGCTAGACTGGTGGTTTCACTTGTAACATTGACATTCACAGTGCACAAAAAAAAAAAAGGGTATGGAAAGCAAAGTGCATTTTAAGAGCCCCTTTTTTATTCCTTCCATGACTGGGAAAGATGGCAGAGAAATCTGAAGTAAAAACTGTCAATATGTGATGCCTTTTGCAGCTCTCCTTCTTGATCAAATAAATAATTTGTAAGGTTTTGATGACAAAAGGATGTATCCTCTGCTCAGCTATCACCTGCCAGCACTGCCCTGTGCAATCTGATTTAGAGATTTAAGCATAAAAATCTTCCTTTCCGCTGTTTCCCCTGGAAACAGGAGCCCAGCAGAGAGGTTAATCATTTGGGTTTGCAATTCATAGCCGGCGTGGTGGTTAGTAGTGGTGGTGGTGGGTGGTGGGGAGCCAAAAATAATTCTGCTTTCATGCACCTAAAATGAATTGCAGAAAATGTTTATTTGAGAAACCATTGTTTAAACCACAGGTCTCAAAATGCTTTTATGCATTCACTAGGAATGGATTTATTCTTTTACAATTGTGCACATTCACATCAGATTGTTTTATTTAAGTGTAAGGATGTTCATTGACCTAAATTCTGTTGCACAATATGTCTTTGATGCTTACGTTCATTTGTTTTTACAAAGGTTTATACTCTACTCCTCCACCCCACAGCAAGTAGCACTGGGAGGGTGGGCGGGGGGGGGGGGAGAGACTTTCTTTCTTTTCACATTTATATCCTGTCTTTCTTCTGTCACTGAGCTCTGGGTGGCTTACACAAGGGTCTCCAGTAGTTTTCCGTCCAAGCACTAACCAGATCCAGACCTTCTTAGCAGCAGCTAGGTTGCTGTACCAAGTCCATTCAGATTATAGCCCCTGGCCCTGTATTAGCATAGCCATGTATCACTTGATGGTCTTTTAACAGATTTATCCTCCCAACCTACAGTGTGGTTTAGAGAAATGGTGTTATGCTTATTTGATATATGAGGGACCCAGGCACAAGGAGATGGATATATTTTGCAACACGAAGAATGCAGCTGTGCATTGTAAGCTACAGTCATTGCACCTCAAGCTGCTGAGTACTGTACGACTCTTTCTTTTTTACCTTTCCTAATGTAGAAATGAATCCTAGTGATGAGCTCTGTTGAAACAGGAGGGCGGTCTGTGGATTTAGATTTGGGCAAGCTTAATTCTTCATCATGGTTCACTAGCAGGGAGTGCCTGGTGCTGCCTGGGAATCTAAATAAACCTACAAAAATGTGTTTTTTTATGGATAGTGTCATTTGTGAGTTTTATGGCTGTGTGTGTGTGTGCACTCCCCCCCCCCCAACCTGAGGCTCCTACCTCTCCAAACCAGAAATCAATTTGTGTGTGTCAGGGTGCTAATGTTTAATTATGGCTTACTTGGTCTGCTATCTTGGTTCAACATAGTGTCTGGGTCAAAATGTAGACAAAAAATACCACCTCCATCTCAGGAACCCTCGTGCTGAGTTTGATGATGTTATCTTCAGAGGCATCCAATTTGGTAGCGGTTGGAACGATCACACCAAACTTGGTGCAGTCACACCAAACTGAGTGACAATATTTTGGCACAGATTTGCATCATTAATGCCAAATTGGGTTGTAGTCACCCTGAATTTTGGTCTTCCTCCTTGATTCAGAAGGGTGCCCAATGTCCAAATGAAGATGAAGATCGCTGCCATTCCTTCAAGAAACCCTTTGTCAATCTAGGCAACGATATCTTCAGAGGCATCCAAATTGGTACAGGTTGGAACTGGCATGGTGAAAACTGGGCAAAGTCATGCCAAAGTCATGTTTCTGTCAGTCATCTTGATTCATGAATGAATAAAGGCAATAGCTTTCCTTTGCTACCTCCTCCCTGCAACTACCAACCCCCAATAACCTGCCTCTGAGGCTAGAGGCAATGGCGGAGCTTTATGCTCCAGCACTAGGGGGCGGAGAGCAGGTGGGGACATGGCATGGCGCGTGTCCTGGGGGCGTGGTGCACATCCTGGGGGCGGGGCGCGTCACCCACAGGGACATGGTGCGCGACCTAGGGATGGGGTGCTCATTGCGGGTGGGGGGGCACCCCACTGGGATTGCACTACGAGGGCAGTGTGCTCTGCCCACACTCTTCTTCCTCTGCCAGTAGCTAGAGGTTCCATTTACCTGTCATGGATAATAGCTGTTGGTAGACATATACTTTGCAAATGGAAAAGGAAATTAAAGCCAGGAAAACTAGTAGCCATTGTTGCAGCTTATGGAAGCCAGTTCCCTGAAATAATGATATATGAAGTTATTTTCTTTTGTCTCTCCTGTATCTATTGCCAATCAATCTCACTGGGTGATCCTGAGTTTTAGTATTATGAAAGAGAGAGAGAGAAGTTGTTTCTAGCCACTGTTTCCACACTTCACATCATTTTGTCAACCTATATCACACCTTCCGTTAATCATCTTTATTTCCAAACTAAACAGCCTCAAAGACCGTTAACTTTTTCTTCCAACTCCTTGTTAATTTTGGTTACTTTTCTGATCTGCAATGGCCAGAACTCTGACATTTTCCCAAATACAGCTGCACTACGGATTTGTATGAAAATATTACGATACATGTTATTTTATTTTCAGTCAGTTACTTAATAAATCATAGCATGGAATGTGTCTTTTTGACCACTACTACTGCACACTGAGTTGACATTTTCATTGAGCTATCTACCAAAACCTCAAGATCTTCTTTCTCGATAGTCACTGCCAGTTCAGACCCCATAAATTTATATGTAAAGTTAGGACTTTATTTTTTCTCTCCAATCTGTCTCCCTTTACATTTATTTACACTGGGTATCATTTGCCATTTTGTTATTCAATTGACCAGTTTGGAGAGATTCCCTTGAACTGCTTTGCATTCCAATTGGGTTTTCATTATCCTGAATCATTTGGCGATATCCACGGACTCGGCTGCCTTGTTGCTAACTCTGGACCATTTATTAATATTAAATAGCATGTCCCAATACAAATCATTGGAATATTGCAGTGCTTTCATTCCTTACATTATTAGAAGTGCTTGTTTACTCCTATCATCTCCTCCCTGTTCTTTAACCAATCACTAGTCCTTAGAACCTGACCCTTTATCCGATGATATGCAATTCTAGTTGCACTGGTATAGCATTAAACAGATGGTATCCCAGTGTCTACGGTCAAAACCTTCATACCTGTAACCAAAAAAGTTGTGGCCTCATTTGACCCCATAAAACCAATATTCTGTGTATTGTCTAGTTACTCAGTTCTAGGGAATGGGGTGGACATGCAAATGGTTTGCCTCAGTAGATAGCAGCAGCATTGTTTCAAATACCCTGCAGAACATGTGGGTGAAATAGTAGCAGCAGGAGTAGAATCTCCACTGGTTGCTCATATCCAGTCTAGTGGAGGCATAAGTAGGTCATAGTGGATAATCCTATTACGCTTCTCAATACTCTTGTGGTGGATATTTAAATTGAAAAGTTATGGCATTTCCAAAGAAATTTGTCTCTGAAAAAGAAAGCCCAACACCACTAAGTGACCTATGGGCAATGAAACAAGGTTGTCTTAATTTTCCTGTATAAAATCTCTTAGTATCCTTCTATATCCATAAGATGGTGAATAGCAGGTGGGGTTGGATGCCATGACCTAATCTACTAGCAGAAAGCTGAGTAGCACACACCATCTTGGATACAACCACATTGTGCATGCCAGCTGGTACCATATACAGAGATGGTTATGAAACTGAAAGACCTCTATTTTATATGTGCTGCTGTGAGCAGTGTTTTTAAGATCACATTACTGTTTGAGATGACTCAGTCCTGAAACACATCCTAAGTCATTTATGTGACTCATGAACTTGGTAAGGCAAAAAGTTCTGTAGTTGTGGAGTGGTCCTGTGAATGCTTTTTCAAAATATACATGCCTGGTGCATGCAAAGAAGATGTCCTTGGCTGATCTTAGATGATGTGATTGGGACAGAATGGAACAGATGATTGTTCTTTATATGGTACGCGGGTGGCGCTGTGGTCTAAACCACAGAGCCCAAGGCTTGCTGATCAGAAGGTCGCGGTTTGAATCCCTGCGGCGGGGTGAGCTCCCGTTGCTCGGTCCCTGCTCCTGCCAACCTAGCAGCTCGAAAGCACGTCAAAGTGCAAGTAGATAAATAGGTACCGCTCCGGCGGGAAGGTAAACGGCATTTCCGTGCACTGCTCTGGTTCGCCAGAAGTGGCTTAGTCATGCTGGCCACATGACCCGGAAGCTGTACACCGGCTCCCTCGGCCAATAAAGTGAGATGAGTGCCGCAACCCCAGAGTCGGCCACAACTGGACCTAATGGTCAGAGGTCCCTTTACCTTTACCCAGCCCGTTTAGTTCTTTCTAGCATTTGCCTTGTGGAAACTTTGGAAGGCTGTGGAAAAATCCTGGAACACTGGTGCAATTTACTCCCAGAAACACAATTCATTATCAGGTGACCTGCCATTTTCATTTAGTTATTTCAAACACTTATACCTCACTTCTCCAAAACTCAAAGCAGCTTCCAACAGAATAAAGAAATTCATTCTGCTTTAGCCGAGATTCCTGCCTTGCAGGTGGTTGGACTAGATGACCCTTGGGTCCCTTCCAACTCTACCATTCTAGGATTCTACAATAAAACTAGCAATAAAGCAAATAAAAAAAGCAATAATCGGTAAATACAAGAGAATCAACAGTAACACAGGACCTCGCCTGCATTTGTAAGCCTTTAGGGGGAAAGCTTGAAACCCTACAAGCAAAGAGTTGCAGTCACTGATTGATTGATTGATTGATTGATTGATTGATTGGCACCACACTATTAGCTTCTATGAGTACTCTCCCTTAGAAATGGTCTAAAGGTGGTGTGGAGGACAATCTGTGTGTAGCAGCTTTAGCTGGAGTGGCTTTTCAAAAACACCCGAGAGGGAAGTCCTACAAGGACCCTTGTGATTTGGCAAGAGGCTAGTTATCACTTACAATAGCGGAATGTGTTTAACTACAAAAGCGTCTACCAGCAAATCCTAATGTCAGAGAAAAATGACTAAAACGTCTTACGACAATAAATTTGACATTCATGTACTCATGCTTGATAACTGATTTGAGGCTTTTACACCTAACTGCAAAGCATTACTAAATGAACCTTTCTGTCTCTTGTGTAAATAGATAGATTAATGACATTAAGTGAAACTCAAGCCTGCTGAAATGTTTGCTTCCTTATGGGGTTTTCAATTTCCCTTATTTTTGATAAATGAAGCAATCTGGCAATAAAATCCTTGCACAGTAGGTTAATAATGTCATAGCTGAACTGTGAAATAGTAATGTGTGTACTATCTCTTTGCAAACAATAATCCTTGAAGCCTGATAAATCTATTTCCAACCAACTTGTGTATTCATTGTTGTTGCTCGGTATTCCTTCTCTGCAGACACAAAACAGTTTGCTTCCAGTGTTTTTTGAAGCCGCAGAAGACAACTTGGGTCAGGAGGAAAAGAATGCAAGTTTCTAAGACAAAAGGCAGATTAACCTTTCTTCCTCTGCATCATCACCTGCCTTTTTCTCTTAATAGCTTTCCAGAGGTTTTAAGAGATGAGGTCTCCTTGCTTACCTCTGCAGTCACAGCTCACTGCTCTGTTTGCCTGTGCAGCATTCACCTGATGTTTGTCAAAGTAGTATTTCCTGTATGTCACTCACAAGGGGAACTTGATTTTGTTTTTAAGTGGAACACTGTACTAGTTGCCTTGAATACTGGCAAGCCGTAGTGTAGGTGGCTGGTATTTTTCTGGTTTGATCAGACAGTGTGGTCCTGCACACACTACTTGGGTAAGTCCTGTCAATTTTAATGGAATTTGGAATGGACTCACATATTGCTGTGTGTGTCAAAGTTCCTCAGTGTTTTATTGTATGGTCTCTGCACTGCATGTGCAAAGAAATTAGCTGCAATTATTTCCACTACAGATAACAAGTCGGTGAAAATAAGCCCTTTTGCATGCAATGTGCTTACAATATGGGTGTGCACTTGTTTAGAAGGAGCCATTGCAAATTTGTGTTTCTTCCAGGTTAATAGGTTCAGTATTGACACCTTGACAGAGGATGGGTAATGTGATGTGTTGGTAGGTTACCAGCTTCTGCCAGTGACTGGGAGACAGGGACCTGGTGCCCTTCCCAGAAGGTATAATGAGCTGGCAACTCTGCCCCTTCAGTTCTGTGCAGCTGGAGATAGCTCAGTTGGGTTAGAGTGTGGTGCTGATAATGCGAAGGTCACAGGTTTGATCCCCATATAGGACAACTGTATATTCCTGCATTACAGGAGGTTGGACAAGATGATATTCAAGGTCCCTTCCAACTCTACAATTTATAATTCTATATAGCTGCTGAGTGGATATACTAGGCACAAGGTGCAGACCATGGGCAGGCCTAGTGCTGTCACCTTCACCTAATGAAGAATTGAATTTTGGCCTTATTTAATGCAATCATCTGAGTAGTGACGTGGAAATGAAAATTTTAGATTTTTCAGTGTGGGGAAAGAGCAGCCTTCAATGGAAGGAAAGGCTTTCTTGTGAATTTTTATTTTATATAAATTGCTTTTTTTCCTGCCCTGAAACCCAAGGTGGTAGTGGCATACAATGTGGCCAGACAGATCCAGACCTTCTTAGCTTCAGCAAGGCAGGGACTTCAAGTCACCTCCAGACCATGCCCTGGGATCTAGCTGATTGCTGCATGAACTGAATTAATTGTTAATGAGTTGTTACAACAAGAGTCAGTTCATATATGGTTAAATGCAAACTTGCATTGTAAGAAACACAGGCTAAAGCATATTTTGCCTGGCGTTTGAGCAGATATATAAAATGTCAATATGAGAGTATGTTTTATTTTATAGTTTAGGATTCAATACATTGTAACCTTGTTGGAGACGGTGGCCTGGGCATAGCCACCCAAGCTGAATTTGTGGCTAACATACCCCTTTAGACATATGACCACAGACCACACCAGCTGTATGTTTCTAATGAAATTATTCCGGAATTTTTAGCAATGTTCACAGTGCCTCAACTCCAAAATGGTTAAAAAACATAATCTTGGCAAGGCTGAGGCTCATCGGGAACTGCTTCTCAGCTTTGTGAAGTTCCTTTGCCTTGAGACATAGCTACTTGCAATATGGCAATGTGGTTTGGATAGCGTCAAGAGCAATCACATGACAAGTTTGCCTGTAGTGGGCAAGTACATGTCTCCACCCCATCCCAGGAGTTCTTCAATGCAAACCTAGAAGATGGTTGTTCAGATTGGAAAGATTGCTTGGGTCCCACAATGCTCACTGTCTCTACTGCTCTGTGAATGAGTGGGAGCTACGATGGGCTGGAGCCCTCTTGAACCTAAACGATTCTCAGAAATTGTTTTGAGCATAATCAGTGTTTCTACTTAACTGCACGCAGGGCTGTCTTTCATGATCTCTCTGTGTACAAATTAATCTATTTCATCAGAGGTTTTGTGTGGGTTTTCTGATGTCATAGTAATCTCAAATATTTAGAAGGGAGGGAGGAAATAGCATTCTGAAAACCCTCAACACTATGTTTTCCTATCTCTGTTCATCATTATGTGTGAGGTAGTAGATTTGCTTCCCAAAACAATCCTTTCATGTGAATGAATTTATTATTTCGGTCACAGACCAGTTCCAGCCCACATACAATATCAAGGAAGTCATAAAACATGATAGGGATACATTTGAATTTGCAATTAGGTATAACAGGGACAATACAGATATAGCAACAGTTTAAAAATATATAAATTAAAACTTAGTCTCTAACATATAACCTAAAATTATCATTTAAGGCCTTAATCATTATGATAGCACAGCTTGTTCCCTAGGTTTTATGGCAATTGCACAGAATTTGGCTACCCTTAACGTGATCTCTTAACGTGATCTCAGGATCCTTGTCCTCTACCAGGGATTTTAGACTTTGAAGTTCGGATTCATTTGGAGATTTTTGCATAGCAGGGGTAATAAATACCAAGTGTATATCCCCGTAGAAACGGCAGCGTAACAAGGCATGAGAGACAGTTTCTACCTCTATCAAGCCGCAGGGGCAGACTCGTTCCGCGTATGGTTTACCCTCGAATCTGCCCTGCAATAAGGCAGATGGCAGCACATTGAATATACTTTCATGTGTTGGTGCCTCCACACAGCTGCTGCTGTGTAACATAAGGGGCTGACTAGCACTATCACAGGAAAGTGCACATGCCTGTAGCAATGATGGCAAAGCACTGGAATGGAGACCAGATAGCAACTATTGATTCACAAGATGAGCCCTTAGTGTATGTTGTGACAGCAGTAAGGAACTCCTGCAGTGCAAAAATTCTTTTCAAAAACAACCATACCATTGCGGCAACACTCATTTATTTATTGGAAAAACACCAAAGCAGTTTACTAGATAATAATAAAATGGTTAACAATACAATAAAGCAGATCAATGAAACAGCATTAATATTTCACACAGTAGCCAGGCATCAGGAGCCAACGCCAAATGCACCATTTTGACAAGTAAGTGGTACCCAAACTAAATAATAATAATGAGGAGGAGGAGGAGGAGAAGGAGAGCACCTGGATTAACATGTTTTAAGTTGGTGGTGAAAACACTCTCCCAGTGGGCAGTTTGTTCCACACACTGCATGCCACAGCAGAGAAGGCTTTCCTCTGCACCACTGCCAGATGAATCTGAAGGCTGTAACGTGGATTGGCTCCACCACACAGTACCACACATATCCCCCTCTCCTCCTGCAGTAAGTGCCAATGGCATGCTGTGTTCAGAAGCCAGGAGAGCAAGGGTGCCCCACATGGGCTGCTACTGATGGTTAGCAATGCCTCTCTTACAGTCTGCAGAGAACTGTGGTGGCCTATGCAAGAGATAACATGGCTTAAGCTATTTAGGGCCTTTTAATCACTCCCCCCCTGCACATGTACACATGCACCTTGTACCTGGCTTGGTGGCTAACTGGCAGCCAGTGTCATATGTGTGCAGTGGGGCAGTCCCTTGAGCAGCCCAGCCATCACATTCTGCACTAGTTGCTGCTTTGGAACTAACCTCAGGGCAGCCCTGCATGAACTGTGCTACCTTGCTGCTGTCCTCAAGACCAGGGGACCTGCCAGAATAAATACTGGATTACTTTAAGCAGCCTTAGAAAATGTTCAGCTTGATGTGGGAATGGAAGCCTGTTCAAAACACTTGGATCAAGGCTATCAGCTACTTTAACCAGATTATAGATGTTTGGCTAAATTAGACCAGAATTTGTTCTGTCTTGGATAAATAGTAGAAATGAATGGTAGCCCTTAAAGGCTTTGTTGATAGCTACATGTGTTGCCTCAATTAATAGGGGAAAGAGGAATGTTCCAAAAGACTCTGAGTGGGTCCCGTGGCATGAGAGAGAGAAAATATGATGTCATGATGTATTGATGTATATAATGGAACTACTATTGGTTTAGACTATAAGGGATAATTTGGTTGTTTTAAACAAATTTTTGAATATATATTTTTGTACTTTTCTCTCAATTATAATTACCACTGATAACTCACATTATTATTTGACCCTCAGAGTCTAAATGGCTCCAGACAACGTACATAAACTTGACAAACAGGCCACTCTAATGCTGTCTGTTTCTGTCCTTACAATGTGGCACTGAAGCTTTTATTCGCTGAGTTTGATTGACAGGTTATTTGCCTGAACACTGTGGCCCCCTTTTCCTAACACTTAACTGCTATCAATTACAGTTTTGAATGTGGGTTTTTTTCTAATGTAAAATAATGCCAGCCACTGCCTCTAACCCCGAGCTCTTTTGTCTTTTCTCTCTCCAGTCTTATTCAGGTCTTGCTCACTCACTCTGCTTTATTTTTCATGTATATTTTCTTTCAGCATATAAATGCTGGAGTGCTGTCCTTAGAAATCAGCCTCATGCAAAAACATGCCTCATCAATAACTTTGTGGACAAGTGGGCTACATCAGTGGTTAAAACAGGAAACCTACTGAGGTATTGTGATTGCTCCATCCTGGTCTCATTTAGTATAGTGATATGCAGTATTCTAAATACATACATTAGGGGCAGTAATTTTGTGCACAGCTACAAGTTGGCTTGGCTCATTCTGTAGCATGATTTCCCTCTGGCAGTCAAGTTAAATTCTCCTCTGAAAATTTGCCTGAATGAATTGAATACAGATCTTATTTAAATCAGGTGATTTGCTTTAGCTGCCATCTGTTGGCCAGTTTGCTATTATTATTATTCTGCTGTTGTAGTAGTTACCTGTCTCCCTGTATTGTGGAAAGCCAGATATCACATTTAATAAATATTTGAGGTATTATGCAATAGTTTTAACCTCAGGGAATGTAAGTGTTTGCTTGTACACACACACACACACACACACACTGGCAGGCTGGAAATTGTGTGCTTTAAACATTCCCATCTAACTGTTTTCAAGCAATCCTCCAGATCAAGAGAGCACTATATTTGTTAAAGCTCAAAATGCTGAGTGCTCCTGTTGCTGTGGAGCCCCACGTGCCCTCAGTGAATGGCACTTTCTGCGTGATTCAAGAACAGGCCCCACAGTGCACAGTCAAGAATCTCTTGTGAATTCTGAAGTCTCTTGTAGGAGTGTTTTATAATTTACTCTGTAGAAGGTTTCCTTTTATGAAGCCTCTGAAGATTTTACATGAAGGATTAAACTCCTGCCTATCTGAAGTCTGATCTTAATCGGTGCCTTTTGACCACAACAGGGATCTTTTCAACACCAAACACAAATGATCTTGGTTCAGATAAATGGATGGGCTTGGTTTTCTCCTTTTCCTTCCCTCTTTTCTATTTTGGAAACACTGTGCGGTACTTTCACATTCCAGTAGAAAATTAGCCTTCCTTGCACAAATGGCAGAACCAGTACCATTTCAGACTGTAGGACATGACTGAATGGTCTTCCATACCAAAAAATAAAAAGTTTAAAAATCTAGGATAGAACCTTGCTTTCATTCAAAACCACATACAGTGGTACCTCGGGTTAAGAACTGTTCTCATCCTGAAACAAAGTTCTTAACCCGAGGTACTATTTCTGGGTTAGTGGAGTCTGTAACCTGAAGCATCTGTAACCTGAGGTACAGCCATTTTGGAATAGTGTTACAATTGTACGCTGCTGGGGAATGAGTAGAAATACAGTATGGCATGGAGTAACAGTGAGTGGTGGCAAGAGAAGAGGAAAGCAGCTTTTGGGGAGGAGCCAGTTTGCTCGGAAAAACAGCTGGTAGGAAAGGAGTTAAGCAGACCTTCTCCTCCTCCTCTCCCTGCCTCTCCTACACTCAAAATCACAGCACTCCCAAAACTGTTAAAAATAAACGTGTTGGGGCATCATTGTATGCATTTGCATGGAATGTTTTATTTTCTCCTAGCTGCAAAAAATTTCACTGGGTTGTGTCTATGAAGTCTAAGACTTCCTTAATCACCCACAAATTATTCATTATATATATCCTGCCCTATCCTGTAGCCTCAGGGCAGGTTACTGTGTTTTCATCAAAGACAAATCTATCAATTACTATCCCCAAATAGCTCACAACATAAGGGCTCAAATTTAATTTCTCCTTTCATCCATTAATTTCCTGATAGGGATAAGAAGGGAAAGTCTTCCTTTGCACTCTCATTTTGCTGACAAAGCTGCTCTGAAATAATTATCTTCCTTGGGAGACTGGAACGTGGAGACAGAAGTTATGTACAAAACAACTATAAGTCTAAATACTGTGCCCAGAGCTACTTAGGTTCATGGTTTTGCTTGTACAATTCATTATACATAGGACTTCAGTCTAGTATACAAATAGCAGGTGACTGTACAACTTCAGACTACAAATGAGGGCTCACATTTGGAAGTATTCTAACACAAAAAGAGTTTGTGTATGTGAAACATGTGGTGAATGTAATATGTGAAATGGCTCTTGGATATTCTTTTCTTAGACTGATTGAGAAAATCTTCTGTCATGTGGCCAGAGGATGATATGTTCTGAATGATGTAAATTCCAAGATGGGTTCATTTTGCACATCAGATTATGAATCATCACCTTGTGTTCAGAGGTTAGGTGACTGTAGCAGCAGTAATTGGAACCAGTAGTTTGGCTTTATTTTATTTGTTTTCAAATCATTTATATACTGTTTGTTGTTATGAAAAACTACAAGTTGGTTTACTACAGCATTACAATAAAACAATACACTAGAATATCCAGAGTTCACGAAATCTAGTACTAAGGATAAGTACCCAGGAATGCCATGCGAACAGAAACTTTTTTTTTAACCAACCAGTGAAACATCTGAATGATAGGTGCCTGTCCTGTCTCTAAGGGAAGTCACTCCACAGTGCAGAGGCCACTGAAGATAAAGCTTTTCTTTGAGGAGCCATGAGATCTTTCTCCACTAGATGCAACGTAAGGAAGTGTTCTCTCAGATTGCCTAGTCCTAAACTGTCAGGTACTTATAAATCAACAACAAAATGTTAAACTCACTCAGTAGTGAATAGGCAACAGGTGCAATTCCTTCCACAGCGGTGTAATATGAACATAGTAGGGGGCGCCAATAAGTACCCTAGCCATTGCATTTTGCACTAGCTACAGTCCTGAATTGACCCTAAAGGCATAGAACCTGTTTGCAACAAACCAGTCTAGAGGTTACAACACATGAGTCACGGAGGCAAGCTATCTCCATTCAGGAACAGATGTAGCTGGCACACCAGCTGGAGCTGGTGAAAGGCACCCCTAGACACCAGTGACTCTTGAACCTTTGGTGGTGACAATGATGGATAACTACTAGACTGTAAAATTTGGAGACATGCAAATTTTGAAGGACGGCTGTCTTGTAGTTAATTTACTGTTTAGGGAAGTGCAAATCACCTAAGTTTACTTTTGAATGACAATGGAATCTAATTTCTCCCTCATCCCTAATTCTGAGGACTACCAAGGAATTCTGATGTCTGTAGCTATCAGTTCTGTCAGCTGGTTGAACATTCTCCAGATTCCTCTGAATACATGTGGCGGATGCACAGGCTGATGTATGAACCAGGCCTCAGTTTGTTTAAAAATGTTCTTGGCAACAGAATGACTTCATATAAATTCACCAGGTCTTGTGAGATTGCAGGTCTTTTGTGTGCCCATTTAGCAGAAGAAGTGGAAATTATCAAGCAATGCTTTGTGATTGTATAGTTTCACTATTTGTGGAAAACCTCCAGTAGAGTCATGCCAGTTTCTGTAAAACAATTAAAAGATGCCCAAGAATTTGGACACATGACTGAGTTGGGAAAGTGATCCAGATTGTTCCTTAGTATTATGCTGATTTTGTGTATCGGCTAGATAGAATATACTTTCACAGTAAACTACTCATCTTAGTGAGTTTCATGGAAGAACTCTTGAAACCAGTGGGTCTACTCATAAGTCGGCTTTCAGTCCAGATGTTTGCCTGAACACTCAACACAGACATGCTACAGAGAGGCAGTTCTTTTCATGAATGAGTTACAGAGCATCAGGATTTGTAACAACCCTTAACTCAATATCCAAATTTGAATACGTGTTCGTTTAAGCATGGTTGGATCCTGTTCTTTCCCGTGTCTTGATTTAAATGGTTAAAGATGACTGACAGGATCAGTGACTGACAGAATCAGAGTTTGGTTTAGTCACATACAAGAAGGCCATCGGGGTGTCTTCTTCCACTGCACCTCCCTGCTTACATTTGCATTCCAACTCAAGCCGTCTTACAGTCATCCAAAGCCATTATTTTCATTGCAACTGATGGCAGATGGAAATGACTTTTCCCCGTTACCCTTGCAGAGCTCAGGCATTATCCCACAATAATGAGGTGGATCATATTTCCCACCACAATACTGTAGAATTCCCATTACACAGATCCCCTATCACTGTGAATAAAACTCCCATTTACATGAATTTCTGATTCAGTCAAATATTTTGGATGTCCCCCAGTCACTTAATCATAAATAAATTGCTTGGAAGTAACCCCAAATGATTTCCGTGGAGTTTAGTAGTAGGAAAGGTGGTTAGAATCTCAGCCAAAGGATACCTAAACTTTCTTTATGGAAAAGTACTTGTTTTGGAGCAGATGACCACTTTGAAATTCCTTTCACCCATGGAAATTATCATATAGGGAGGGTCTTAAATCACAGATCGCAAGTCAGATGATGAAGTAGCTCAGCCGTACATTTTTGTGTCCTATCATAGTGCCTGAATATTCATTATTGCTACTAATTATTCATAATAGTGTTTCTTCTTCTAACACAATCTTATGTAGAAGTAAGGACACACTGTGTTTGGTGGGACTTATTCCCAGGTAAGGGTACACAAGACTGTAGCTTCCATATGGGGTTTTATAAAGGAAGGATATTTTTGGAAGAGTCAGCACTATCCTGCCATATTTCTCTGAAAATGTTGCAGGGTTTAGAATGTTCCTCTGTGGAGATAAATAAGCTGTCAATTCATGATGAAGAAAATCAAACTTGCACAGTTTGTTTTGGCCAGGCTTACTCGAAAAAAATATGAGAGAAATTCCTGACTAGCCACGGAGTGCTCCATGTGTTAACATTTAGCTTTCCTATCCTTTATCATGCCTGTGATGGCTTTTAGAAAAGGTAAACAGGAATGTCAAAATAAAGAAAAGATTAACCCATTCAGGTTTTGCTTTCATTCCCCCCCCCTTTTTTAAAGCTATCACAACTCTTAATTAAGTGGATAAAATTTTTGATTATGTTAAGCAAATAAACAAACTCAACATTTATGCCAGCTGCTTGTGGTTTCTCCCCTCATTTGAATGCACCGCCCCACCTTGTATTGTGAAATGCCTAAACTCAGATCCAAGCAGAAACCCAGGAAGTACAGAAAATATGCAAACATCAAATCAGTTGATGTACTTTGTGACTTTGATACAGCCTTGCAATTAGTAGGGTATTTTCTTTTTATTTGTGGTCTGGTGATATGCATTCCTTCCCACCACTGCACACAGAGTTTACATCAGAAAATGCCTGCTTCCCGATTTCCCCATGTTCTACACTCCTTGAATCCAATCCACAACTTTTCCAATATTTAATTCTGTTTCCCAGATGCTCTTCACTGCATGGATGCTGTAAAATCAACAGTGCTTGGTTACAGTATTCATTTCTGTGTGTGCATATGGTTTAAAGAACCACTTTGCATATCTCAGTATCTCTAAACTGTGTCACTTTGGTAAAAACCAGAAGAGGAAAAAGAAAGCATTAATAAGTACGGAAACGGAAATGTACCAACGCTTCACATATTCTAATAGCTCACTACTACTACTGATAGCATCTCTGTAGTGTTTTTCCTGCATATTCATTACTTCACTAAATCTGATCAGAATCTTACTCCATGCTCACTCCTATCAATAGTAGGGACAATATTTCAAAGCAGTTGGATTTCCTCCTCTGCATCAGTCTAGCAGATTCTTTAATGATGGAGAAAATGAGTAGTGACAGAAGGGGACTTCTTGTTTCTGAAGGGGAAAACGTGTTTGTGGGCCTACATTTAAAGGACCCTCTCTTCTACCACACACCATTCCAAAGCAAGCCTTTTATAGCACTCAACAATACTTTCTCCCTTTCCTAGTTTTCAGATTCCTTTAACTATTCATCAAGCTTGTCTTGTTCTTTGCCTCCAGTCTTATTATAGCCTTCTTCTTCACCACCACCCCCATTCAGATTTCAGTGTCCAAGGATGTTGTGTAACTCACCCTTAAGAGACTGGCATTGCTGGCATTTACTTTGCTAAATGTGCACCCTAAATGACACCGTCTTAGCTTGATGATCCTTCATTTTGCAATCCCTCAGTCTTGAGGCATAAAGGCTAGCCCCCATGTCTCCCATGGTGGCAGCCACAAACTAACTGAAACAATTGCTCGTCGTGTTTGCCAAAACCACAAAATTGCAGCAGTCTCTGTGAACCAAGTCACAATTTCAGATCCTTCATAGTCTTGCTTTTCTCTGTGACCCCATGACCTTGCTGCAGAGGACTGATCCTATGATTTCAGCCATTGTTCTTTGATTGTAGCATCTGCCTCCTTCTACAACAACCATGCATTATTGTTCTTTACATTGTTTGTTAGAGTGGCTTTGGACGTTCAAATGTCTGGGGGAGAATAGGGAGTGCAAACCACTCATGGTCCTTGCCTCTTCAACCCTGGTCAAATGTTGGACGCATCTCTATGTAAGCATCATGGTAAGCAAAATGATGATGCACTGTCAATAAATGAGAATATGGCAGCTCAGACTCAATGGTGCAATACAAGTTCTCTCTCTCTGTATGTGTGTTTGAGATCTAAGCCTGAATTTCTCAAACAGTGGGCCTTGGGCAACTTTCAGGTGGGCCTCAATGCTGCCACCTGCCCAATGTCTCCTCACTTCTCTTTTGATTGGCCTGATGGCAGCAGCAACAACTCCTTGCATGCTGAGTAAAAGGTGGCTGGGAGACTGAGAAGTCAAGGGAGGAAAGGCAAGATGGCAATGAAATATCAGGAGCAGGCTGTATCTGTACCACTGCTTGTTGTATCTCTGGTATAGCTAGAAAGCAAGGGAGGATACTACACCATATCTTTAGAGCAGACACCCAAGCAGACATCTCAGGAATGAACAGCTTATTCTCACCAACCTTATATTGCACCCAAGAAAAGGGTGGCTTAAAATCATTGGTACCCTGTGTGCATGCCGAAGACTGCTGTGTGGACACTGCAGCTTGAGCACAAAAGTGATTCCCAATAAAGTGCAGATCACACAAAACAGTTGCAGATCAGGGATACAAGTGTGACATTGCACTCTCAGAAACTATTGACCCAAACCATCCCTATTCAAGAATTATACTATGGGACTCTACTTCTAGCATCAGCTAATTACCCAGGCAGCTGGTCCACTAGTTCAATCAATTATGATTATGATCATTTATTGAATTTATATCAATCAACTTATAACAGTCAATAGATCTAAAATAAAAAGCTGGTTCACTACTGATCTTCAGTTTCTCAGTGGGGCAGGAGATTTACTGCCTCGGGCTGCTGTCCTCCAGGTGTAGCTCCAGCCGAAACCGACAGGAGTTGCGCACTTAAAAGTCCATACGCGTCACAAAATTGTTCTTAGTGCAGAAAGGAAGAGTCTGTTCTCACCAACCTTGTCTTGCACTCGAGAGAGAGGTTTACAGATAAATAGAGGTGTTGCCCTTTTTTATCCATTTCTCCCCTTCCATTCCCCTCAGTACATTTTATTGAATGTTATTTATTCCTTTATCAAATAATAAAAAAGGAATGCCATTTCTCTTTTTCAGGGTAGCGGTGTTTTGGGGTGGGGTTTTTTTGGTGTGCGTATTCTGAGGCTCAGATGTAAGGCATGTCTGGAAGCAATACTTGGGGTGTGTGTGTGTGTGTGTGTGTGTGTGTTCATCTCTCCATGATTCATTCTGAGGGCTGTTTTAGCCTTCATAAAATATTCATGCTGGTTGTGCATGGCTCTATAATTGCCATCTCAGGCCTTGAATTATTTATAGGTTGTACTGTTCACATAGTCTCATTTACTGATAGAGCAGATAACACCATAGAAGAGGATCCCAAACACTCTAATGCCTGTTACTTTGCATTAAGTAGTGGAATTATATTACTGTAGGTGTAAAACGCTGGCCTTTTCCTCCTCTTGCTTTAATATATCGTTTTTTGTATTTATCATATGCTAATTGTCGGGAGGCTGTTAAGCCTCATAATTCCTGCCGGGTTTTTGCAGAAATCAAGATGTGGGCTCAGATGATTTCGTTCTTGATCCCAAAATGATTGTTCTATAGAACCCTCCCCTGTCCTTCCAGCCCAGATAATTTATTGAAATGGAGGTACGAGAACACATTTGTACCTGGGCTCCTTTGTTTTGCACTATTGATCAGTTTGCCTGCTCTACTGGTTAACAAACATTCAGCAGTTTGGCTAACACAGATGTTTACTGAGCTTTCCCCTATTTTTTTTTTTTAAAGCCCTTTCCCCCATCCTTTTGCCAAGTTTGCGATGCTAGTTAGTGGTTTCTGAGTGAGGGCAGAAGCAAGCTTTGAGTTCAGTCCAAACCCTTTCTCCAATAATATAATCTATCAAAATAAATTTAAACCAAACCTTTTATTGCCTGAGGGTGAGTTTCTGTGCATTTATTTTAAAAGTTGCATTTATTTGTGTAGGTTTCTATCAAGCACTGCCATCCCACTTGTGCAACAGACTTCTGCATGTGCAACAGAATTTCCCTCTCTTCTCCAATGAAGCTCCCTTGTACCCTCCAGATCTAACCTGGCAGGTTGGGGGACCCTAAGGAGCAGATTTGGAGGGACACACATGGAGAGGAAGGGGAAACGCCATTGCATGAGCGATGAGCGGAACTCCATTCATTCAGCATTAGGTACAACCCTTAGTGTCATAAAAATCAATAGAATTATACACTAATTATAGTGTGTGTGTGTTTGTGTGTGTGGTGGGCAGTTATCTTTCCACAAGAGCCAACATTGATGCCAAAATCCAGCATCGCCTGAGCTCTGCGAGTGCGGCTTTCTCCCGATTGAAGTGCCGAGTGTTTGAGGACCGGGACATTCGCAGGGAAACCAAAATGCTTGTTTACAAAGCTATTGTACTACCAACCTTACTGTATGCTTGTGAAACATGGACCACTTATAAACACCATCTCCAACTTCTCGAATCATTCCATCAACAGTGTCCCCAAATTTTTTACACATCACTTGGGAAGATAGGCGAACTAATACCAGTGTACTGGAAGAAGCAAAGAACACCAGTGTTGAAGCAATGATTCTTCAACATCAACTTCGTTGGACTGGTCATGTTGTGTGGATGCCTGATTATCGTCTTCCAAAGCAACTACTCTATTCCGAACTTAAAAATGGAAAGTGTAATGCTGGTGGTCAACAAAAGAGGTTTAAAGACTGTCTGAAGGCAAATTTTTAAAAATGTAGTATAAACACCAGCAATAGGGAAACACTTGCCTGTGAGCGCTCCAATTGGAGAACAGCCTTTACCAAAGGTGTCATGGGCTTTGAAGACACTTGAACTCAGGATGCAAGGGAGAAACGTGCTAAGAGAAAAGCACACTTGGCAAATCCACACTGTGATCAACTCCTGCCTGGAAACCAATGTCCCCATTGTGGAAGGACTTGTGGGTCCAGAATTGGCCTCCAGTCACTTTGAGTTAACTTACAGACTCATTGTTAATACCGTGTTTATGGAAGACAATCTTACTCGGCTACGAGTGATCGCCAAAGAAGAAGAAGAAGAGTGTGTGTATATGTACACACACACAAATGTGGTAGGAGTGCTAAAGGCACATCTTCACTGCTACTTGCCCATGCTTTGCTAACTGCGCTTCATGAAAAACAGGAATGTGAGGGGCTGTATCTCCTAGAGCAGGACCAATGCAGCATGGAAAAATCATGGGTCAGCAGTAGTCATGCTCTGCTGTAAAGCATTCCTCAAAATTATGCCTGGTGATCATGGCCAGCTCCACTGCTGAGGAAGCTCTCAGCAATGTGATGTCTTGAGGGTTTCCTCTTTTGATGGTGGTCTCCCACATGGTTAGTGGAAGCCCTGGGAATCTTGCCACAGTGGAAGGTGATTCTCTAGGGTTTCAGACAAGGGGTTTAACCTGCAACCTTCTGCATGCAAAGCACATGCTCTGCCACTGAGCTATGGTCTTTCCTCATATATGACTGTACTATAGATGACTATTATTCATATTTTATGGATGCACATACAGTATATTATGCACATTTAACCACATTCACCTCAGATATAATATTTCCAGGCTGCATCACATATACATCTTTTCATAGGAAAAGAAAGATGTAGATTATATGATTTATTGGGATATATATGTTTTATATCCTCAACCACTGGCTCTGGAAATACTCAGCTTCCCATATTGGAAGATTTCCTATCACGATTATGACCCTTAAATAAAAACCATTTTCTTTAAATTTAATGACTTATCATTGTAAAAAAATATGAAATGGACCTATATTCTAATAGGTATGCATGCCAAAGGCCAGTGCCAAGCCAAGCCATTTTTCAACCTCAGGAGTTGTGCCCTCTTCCCTAACAAATCAAAGTGCATAATAACAAGTTGTTTTGGCACCTGTGACAGAAAATCCCACAAACAAACAATTTCCTGCCCTTTCCAGATACCCCAAATAAGTTGCCTGAGGCAGCCAACTCACTTTGTCAACTGGTAGGAATGGCCCTAAGGCCCACCTTAATTTTCTTAAAAATGAGAGTGACTGGTTGAATTTTGTGATTTTTTCCCTAGTAATTTTGTAGTCAGATCAAGATTATGTTATGAATTATTTGACTGCTTTATATAATGCCTTTGACACCTATTGATGGAGAGGTTACTTTTGATTAAAAATAATGTAAATACAGTGGTACCTCAGGTTACATACGCTTCAGGTTACATACTCCGCTAACCCAGAAATAGTACCTCGGGTTAAGAACTTTGCTTCAGGATGAGAACAGAAATTGTGCTCCGGCAGCGTGGCGGCAGCAGGAGGCCCCATTAGCTAAAGTGGTGCTTCAGGTTAAGAACAGTTTCAGGTTAAGTACGGACCTCCAGAACGAATTAAGTACTTAACCCGAGGTACCACTGTATACCTCAATCTGTGTTGATAATGTTGCTATGTGAAACTATTAGAAAAGTAACTAAGGAAAATGCTTTGAAATTACACTGCTTTTTGCAACTTTGATTTGAAAATATTTAAGGGCGACTTTCAGTCTCTCCTCTGCTGCCACTGATGCAACTCCTCCAACTGAAATGTCTCATCTGCTATTTGCCAAGTTCTCTGGGATACAACCGATCCCATCACACTAACTGCCAGAGCAACCCTTTCCTGTATTGTTAGGGTGATAGCTGAGTCCCAATCTTCAACCATGATTCTGCCATGAATTGTTTAAAAAACACACATCCAGAGCCTAGTTCAATGTAGTATCATTACCAGAATACCAACATATAGTAGTGAATACTGATACTCAAAATCCTTACATGGCAGAACAGGGAAAGCAGCAGGTAACAGAGGGGAGAAAATTTTTAAATGACTGCTATAAAATGAAAAGAGAACTGTGGATGAAAGCAAGCCTGTGATGGAGCCACAGGGAACTGCCAAAAAAAACAGAGAGAAAGAGAAAGAGAGAGAAGAATTGTTTCTTCAAAACAAGCCATTTTGGTGAACAATAAATCCTTTAGAAAATATGTCTCTGCCTGAACCCTCATTTCCCCCCCGATAATAAATCATCATTATAAAATAAACCGTACGACATCCACATTCCATATCATGGACTGAACTGGAAAATGCTGCGGTTTTCCTTTACGATTTGGTGAGCCCTGTTAGTCAGAGGGGAAACTATTTTAGCGCTGTGCCGATTCTGATGTTCAGTTAAAACTTGGTTAAAGGGAATTTTTGTTCAGCAGATGGCATGGACAACTTTATCAGTGACTTCTACACACCCGCTAGAATTTATAAAGGTTTTGGTGCCGAGTTTGAATGATCTGCTGTTTCTCGGTGGATCTCCACAGAGATGGATTGAGGGCAGTGTGAGCGGTGTGTGTGGCCACACTGGGTATGCAGGCGAGCAGCTTTGGGAAGGAGCCATGAGGGCTCTGACAGGGTCCTAGAGTCCTCCTTCCTCATTCCCAAAGCCAGGCAAGTGCTTGCCAGGCTTTGGGAAGGAGATAGAAGGGCTCTAGGACCCTGCCAGAGCCTCATGCCTCCTCCCCAAAGCCCAGCTTAAGTTGGCATCACAAAGGGTTAGGGGGGAAGGTGTCAGATGTTGGCCTTGCACGGGGCAGCATATCACCAAGGTCCACTCCAATCTCCATTTCCCTTTAGTCACCTTTCAGAGTGTGACTCTTACTAATCGCTCAACCAGTAAATACTTTTTTCATGTTTCAGTTGAGCCATTACAGTGGTACCTCGGGTTACAGATGCTTCAGGTTACAGACTCCACTAACCCAGAAATAGTACCTCAGGTTAAGAACTTTGCTTCAGGATGAGAACAGAAATTGCGCAGCGGCGGCCCGGCGGCCCCATTAGCTAAAGTGGTGCTTCAGGTTAAGAACAGTTTCAGGTTAAGAACGGACCTCCGGAACAAATTAAGTTCTTAACCTGAGGTACCACTGTATAAACATATGGAAACATTCCTCAGAAACGCCTGTTTCCTCACTGGTGCACACAACCCTTGGAAAGCTAAAGGACTTGGGTAAATCTGTTACTTAGAAGCAGTGCCGGATTTACGTATAAGCTAAACAAGCTATATCTTAGGGACCCACTCTCTTGGGGCCCACCAAAAAATGTAAAGGAAAAAACCTGGATGTACATTTCCAAAATATAAGATATAAAACAAATAAAATAAAACCTACATACAGCAACAGTGTTTTGTGTTGTGTACACGACAATTTTTTATGTTCAAATGGCTTTAGATACATATTAGGTCCATAAATAATCATATAGCAGGGATGTCCAACAGGTTGACCGTGATTGACAGGTCGACTCCCGGTTGTTAGAAGTTGATTGTGGTCGATCGCGGGCTCATTTTCATCCACGGGTGAAAAGGAGCATGTGGCACTGCCCCCTCCTTCTTTCCTGTATCCACGCACGATTTCAAGAGCATAAGACGGAATTTCCGCTGGCGAGATGACTTATTGTTTATCATCTTTGTCGCTGACCCTCCAAAATTAGACCCTCCTCCCTAAAGAAAGGTCAAAAATTCCGACCTTCCTCCCTAACAAAAGCTTAGTAACTTTGACCTGAACCTTCCCCAAAAGGTTGACAATTACGTTTGCCCTCCCTAAAAAAAAGTTCAACAACTACGACCCCCCCTCCCCGCATAGGTAGATTACTGCCAGTGTTTCATTCTGTGAGTAGATCACAGCCTCCTGGGAGTTGGATGTCCCTGCCATATAGCATATATTCAACACAAACAACAGCGACAATTTGTTGTTGACAAAGGACAGCTGGACATATAAAGGGCCCCATTACCTTCAGTTGCTTAGGGCCTCATCAAACCTAAATCTGGCCCTGCTTAGAAGCAATGACCAATCCTGCTTCAGAAAGTTTGTTCTCAAGTGCCCTTACCCTCCAGATTGCTAGAAAGGACCCAGAGAAGGAGTTTTGTGTTTGGTAGAACATGAAGCTATTGTCCAAGGGGACTTAAATGTATGTACAGAGCTGTGACCTATGACAAGTACTACGAATACCAAATACCTCTTATTAGAGCCAGTGGCATTCCTCACTCTCACTGCACATGATGCTCTGAACGCAGGAGTGTCATGTCACTGGCTGCCCTTGCAGAGAGCTGTGTTCACTGGAGGGCTGCGGATTCCTAATGAAGCTCATGTGAGGCCCATTTAGTTGGTTCACAAGTATGGTGGCTCATCCATTCCTGATGTAGCTTGAGCCTGCCCATTCAATAGCATTCTTGGTATATAGTCCAAAGTAAGAAACGGCACTGCAGCAAATTTTGTTATTTGTTATTTTGTATATCAAGCCAATTTAGGGCCATGTCCTAAATATATTTCTGGTAGTATTTATGCTGATGCTTTTCCTTGTGGTGGTTCAGTGGAATTTTGTATGTAACTTTCTTTAAAATACATAAAGAATATTTCAAACTGGAGAAAGATATTTTTGAGCAGGGGATATATATTCTACTGGAGAAAAATGTAACTGGTGACCAGAACACACCAAAATACAAGGTTCTTAAGAGAAATGTTAAAATATAAATTTTATATTTATAATGATTGATTATAGCTTTAATAAAGAAAGAAGGGAAGGAAGGAAGGGAATGAGGGAGGGAGGGGGGAAACCCCAGCACAGAATGTTGTATTCTAGCATGAACCTGATCAGTAACTAAGCTGTAACAATAATCTTACATTGAAATTGGACTGGTATTTGTCAGTTCTTGCTGTCTTGCTTATGGCTTTGATTTTGGGTGGGAGATGGGGGAAAATACATTGTGCCACAATTGTATACTGTGTTTGAAATCCTTTCTTGTCCTTTCCTCTCTTAACTGAAAAATTACATATTTTATTGCTCAAACATTTAATATATGAAGGGCCTCTCTATATTTTTTGTGGCATGGGGGGGGGAGAACAGGGGCAGGGGAGAAGTGTGCTGCATCTGGCATCTTTTGGTGCTTTGAAAGTTGTGCAAATGGTAGGAGGGTGCTCCTGAAGCCAAGTCATCACTTAACTTTAATTGGGGAGCTAGCCTTTGCTCTTCTGGGCTTATAATGCTGCAGCCTGTTGTCTGACCTCAGTCTGCACTCTGAAAGAGTTTACTTCAGCACTAGTCATTTCCCAATTATGCAGAGTGTGAAGAGTAGCAGTGCCCTTGGTTCTCCACCCAGTTTTACCCTTAAGTATTAGTGTGCCTACATGTAAGTATTTTACAGAATGTGAGAATGAACCATTAATGACCCCGAAGAAGAAAGTGGATAAACATCTTCCTCACAGAAGGAGTGTATGTTAAATAATGAAATTGCTGAATATTTAGATGAGACATTAAATTTATTTATTCACTTATTTATTCAATTTGTATTATTTATATTGTTGATTAAAACATGCAATGTAGACTTTCGGAAAGTCCTTTATTACACTTTCCATTTTACCTTCTGTGCTCAGCATGTTGATCTGTTTTATAACAAACTGTAACACAGAATCATACTCAGGTTCAAGTGTCAACAATCAATTGGCTGATTAATTTTAGAATGTTTGGTGCAATATGTAAGTGGTTGTGTTTTTTGTTGTGTTTTTTAATTCTTTAATCTTGTTTCTCCCTTCTCTGGGATTTTGAGCAGTGTGAAGGGAAGATTATTATTTTGCAAAGATCTTTTCTCGTGGAATAATAGAAATAAACTAATTATTACGAAATCTTTCCCTTGTTCATTATTAGTTTATTTCTAGTAATAAATTAGAAGTGAAATAGCTCCTGTTGAAGTGAGGGTGTGTCTGCAGTCAGTTGGGGAGAAACTCTAGAACAGATTTTGAGGGTTTGAAAGGTGGGGGGGAAGAGAAGGTAAAAAGTCCCATTGCCCAATTTGAAATAGTTCCACGAGTGGAAAGAGCTACTTGGCACTACTTTGAATACAGCCCTTAGCCTGGATCCAGCCCAGTGTTTTGTAGTGTATATTTGTACTCCATAACATATATTCACTGTTCTGTTTTAGTGAGAGAGCATAGATAAGTGTCTCTATGTCCGAACACATGTCTGCGACTATACTGTATAACTATAACCACTCTGGTCTCTCGCGCATAGTTTGTATTTTGGAGAGAAATCATTTTCTATCATTCGTCATTGCCTGGCTGCAGCAGACTGGGCCAGCACATCATTTGTTAGCAACGACAAAGCCGCACTCATAAACGCTGACATGTTACATTAATTTATAGGCACTGAGTGACTTATTAAATGTGACGTGTGAAATATAACAGGGCCTGGTATGGATGATTAGGTTTTGGGCTTTGAATTGTTGACAAGGCAGAGGTAATGAATTGCGGGACACAAGCTAGAATGTTTCTCCCTCATTAGTCAGTATTAGCTGCATTAATAGTAATAATTGGATATATTCATCATTTTAAATGTTTTAATAAAATGTTTGGACAGCACCTGATCAAGGCTGTCAACTATTTGGCTGGAAGGTTTTGTGATAGCAAAAGAGTGATGGCACATTTTGGGTGGAGATGTACATGGCCCTATTAAGGTGATGTCTTAACCAATGTCCTTTCTGTAGCAGAAAGTGGCGGTGGTTGGGAAAGCTATGTAGCAAATGGAGTGATGGACACTCTCAGCAACTGTGCCTCTACTTGAAACCGCAGAGGACAGAGATTCCAGTGATGACTTTGAGGCTCTAATAATATGGTATTTCACTACTTTCCCCAACATCTCAATATCTTGGATCCAATAGCTTGTTTTAACCAGCTCACTAGAATATTAAGTTTTCTGGAAAGTAAGAACATCATAGTTTTAATGCCATTGTCTGCTCTGAAGGGTTTTGAAAGATGCTTAAAGATGTGCATTTCAGTTTGAGCACTGTGAACAAAGTCTCAAAGATGTCCCACGTGTCATTTTGCAAATACTACCTAGTGAATTTTCTTCTGGCATTCATTTCTCTGTGTTAATACTTGCAATTTTCTGACAGCGCCTAAAAGTGTTTAACAAGCAAGAGATAATATTAAATTGCCACCTGCAGAATTTCTAAGAAAAATATACCAGGCCCTTAAATGCCGCTAAGAAACGAATGAGTTCAATAGAAATTGATACCCCCCAACAAAACTGTTGTTGGTGAGAGTTTTCAGCTATATATACTTAACATACATCTGTTAAAATATGTTCAAGGCAAACCAATGAACATGTATAATTAATATATATCAGGCAAACAGAAATAAAATCTTGTTTGCAACGGTCATTTCACTGTTTGCCTTCTGGCCACATTGAGCTACTGCTGTAGGTTGTGTCCAAAGCTGTGCAAACAGATTTCCTTTTCTGCAGTGGGAGTTTACTCTCCTCTCCCCATGCACCCCCCAAATCTGCTCTGGAGGGTCTCCCAACCCTCTGGAGCAGAGTTTGAGACTGGGCAGGGGGCTACAGGGGAGAGGCAAGAAGGTGGGTGACTATTGCATGAGTGGAATTGGCAGGGTTGAATACAAGCCAGTTACCTTCCTGTAAGGCCCAATATAACGTAACTGTTGTTGTTGTCCGACTCTGCTTGACCCCATGGACCAAAGCACGCCAGGCACTCCTGTCTTTCACTGCTTCCCGCAGCTTGGTCAAACTCAGGTTAGTAGCTTTGAGAACACTGTCCAACTATCTCATCCTCTGTCGTTCCCTTCTCCTTGTGCCCTCAATCTTTCCCAACATCAGGGTCTTTTCCAGGGAGTCTTCTCTTCTCATGAGGTGGCCCAAGTATTGGAGCCTCAGCTTCATGATCTGTCCTTCCAGTGAGCACTCAGGGCTGATTTCCTTCAGAATGGATAGGTTTGATCTTCTTGCAGTCCATGGGACTCTCAAGAGTCTTCTCCAGCACCATAATTCAAAAGCATCAATTCTTCGGCAATCAGCCTTCTTTATGGTCCAGCTCTCACTTCCATACATCACTACTGGGAAAACCAGCTTTAACTGGTTGTCGGCAAGGGGATGTAACTGTGGAGGAAAACATTTCTGTTCCTCTTGTCTCCTTGAGATGGGTGAGAAGAGAAGGTCAATGTGTTGATCAAACACTTTAGCAGTGATACAGTTGCTGCCCTTTACTTTTACACAAATCCATGGAAGCAGCTTACTTTTATAGGAGAAAGTAACTATAGTCACTTTGTAAAAGGGGTATGAACAAACAGCTCAAAGCAGAGTCTGCTTTATTTTAAAGAGTGCTGGGCATTCTGCACCAATATAAATAATGTATAGAATGGTTGTTTTCTGCAAGAACATGATGACTGTGTGAAACACACCATTTGCAGCTTGGATGCAACCAACTCACAGCAAAAAGATCAATGTGGATCACTTGCTTCCTAAGGAAGCTGGTCAGGGGGCACAGCACAAAACACTATTTGGGACCTGGAAGGTGTCTCTCCTAGGTCAAGACAGATGAGAGAGAAGCCTAGGGCATCCAGGCCCCCTAATTTTCCACTGGGACACATCTTCACTTTGAAGTGTTGTGACAAGGACTTCCATACCACTTCCAGCCTTGCACATCCCATAAGAAATTGGGACCATCCCAGGTTTAAAACACAGACTCGCTTTCTAAATAGGACTCTTCTGTTTTCTGTATTGTATTTAACAACATTTGCAGACTAGGGGGAAAAACAACAACAACCCTCATTGCATTTGTAAAAATGCTGCATGAATACCAATGTTGAACAAGGAAATAGTCTCCTTTCTGGAGATGTCACGTGTAACGACAAAGTCTGGTGTATGTGTTTGCTAGCAAATTTGTAAAATGAGAGTGCTTCCTAAGAACAAGAGTTTTTCATTTATTTGGAGAAGAAGCAAGAGCTGTGAGTCCCCCATCTAGAATGCACCTGTGATTTTAGCTAGTCCATGAGGCTGAATATTCAACAGACAAAACATGCTTTGTCATTTGCAATTATATTCCTGTATGCAGTTCTGAAGTCCCACTTTGTTGATCAGTGTTGCATATTATGTCATAAGAGACCTAGTGTCACTGAATGGGGAGGGCAATTAAATCTCAAGTCTAGACAGCAGTGCCTCTAGTTTGTCTAGAACCTGAGTGTCATGTTAAAAGTGTAAATACCAATTCATTAACACCAGTGAACCCGAGAGCAGAGTACAGGAGGCAGCACCTATATTTGCATTGGTTTGACAGTCACTGCATTAAACTGCTTTGACGGACTATTTGTTACACTTGCATGTTTATAGATAAACTAATATACATTTTTAAAGACTTTAGCAGCGAGGTTAATTATTGTACAATTACAGTCCTAATAAATAATTCTTTCATTGCAGGATTCAGCAAAATAACCCCCAAAACCCACAAGGCTCTTGACATTTCAGTATTGATGTGCTCCAATTGATGGTTTCTGACTTGACTTCCTGGTAGGAAGGTTTCGGATGGAGCTGCCTGATTAAGTTTGCATTAAGGATGAATTAATTTTGCCAGGGTTTTACTGAAGAGGCTCAGCTGTAAATTTTTGTTGATTTTCCTTGCTCTCAAATAGTTGGCAGTGCTGCAGTCATCAAAGAACTGGTGAAGGAGATGTTGGCCTGGTTAGAATTTCTAATACTCTCCAGCTAATTGAATTACTATTTTGGAATGTTCATGTTTTTTGTTACATTGAAGATAAGTGAGGGTGTCCTTTTTGCCCTACAGCTTGGTGCCCATCATTTCCACCACTGCCCTTAGGATGACTAAAAGAACAATGAATGGATACTACTGTAATACAAGAATACTAATGTCACCCGCACAGCTTCCAACACATCTCATTGTTTTTAATTCATATTATTTTGGGCACTGACCCAGATTCAGCTGTGAAGTCAGGAATGGACTAATAGATGACTAACTAGTTTATTTAATAAGATATTACTGGCACATTCAGAAGAGTAACTATCTTCCTTCTTTTGTGTGAAGCTTTGGAGACATGTTTCTAGTTCTCTCCCATTGCACTCGGGACACTTCAGGGATGTGCCAGAAACCACTCTCTTATTTGGATTAAAGTTCACATTTTCTTCTACATGGTGCAAATATTGCACCAAACTGATTCTACATCCTTGAAATCTCAGCTTCTACTTACAGAATAAAAGTGGTGTTGGGCAATGGTTCAGAAACTTCAGGATGACTGGAAAAGTCATCCAGCTGTCAAATGAATCACTAATAATTGTTTTGTGCAGCTCTCTGCCATAAAGACTGTGGCACACCACCCCAATCTCTGAGCGGTGCAAGATTCCAGAGTTCCAGGCACTTACATTCAGTTTCTTCCGAATAAGGCACAGCAGGGGCTGTGGTGTGTTTATGATACATGGTTTATTTACACATATATACAACCTGAGCCTATGATGGAGGGGCTCACAGCATTGACATCGCACCTTGCTTCTCCCATAGCCATAGCCTACACAGGCATCAATCTCTTTCTCTGGCTTTCCATCCTGCTGCCTGTAGCACACATACCTCAACTCTCAACTCTGGCCTTTGTCTTTCTAACTCCTAGCAAGTTGATGCAGTGGGGCCCATCCATTTGCTGTCTGGCACAGAGCCACTTCCTTTGTTAATGCCCCATATTTAGAGGACCATCACCTCACCAGGACACTAGCCTGGCTAATCCAGGAATTGAATCCTTGCTGGATCCAGGAATTAGAAGGTGACTCAGGAATACAGTTTACCCACCCCCACACCAAACTCATAACAACACTATTATCTACTCTTCTGATGCTGTTAGCCTTCTAATACAAATTTGTACACAGGATAATAATCTTTGGGGACCTTTGGGGGCACAAGAAGCTGCCTTATACTTAGACAGACCATCTAGGTCTATTTTGTCTGCATTGATTGGCAGTGGTTGCCTCCAGGGGTTCAGACAGGGGTGTGTCCTATCTCCAACTGGAGATGCCATGGATTGAACCGAGACCTTCTGCATGTCGGCATCCTTTGGGGGTCAAGATGCCAGCTGGCTAGCCCCCAGATGGATCATGCCCTTCCAGCCGTGATGATCCCCCGATCTCTGTTGCGACGTAAATCTGCGACTCAGACTTCAAAAGCCTGAGCACGCTATATTAGCAGAGCATACTGCGTAGGGTGGAATGGAATTTTCCAACACTGCATATATAGGAGATACTCAGCCACTGAGCTATGGCCCTTTCTGGGTGTACCCTCTGCCATAAGTGAGTGATGAGCAGGCATAGGGCCTTCTTGGTGATGGCACCCATCTTTAGAATACCCTCCCAAGGGAGATTCAACTGACACCTAATCTTTTCAGCACCAGGAGAAAAACTTTTTTCTTTTCCCCAGTCCTTTCTAAATCCTGTTTTATGCGTTTCTCTGTCCTGATGTATGTTTTGCTTATGTGGCTCTTCTAACAGTACCTTTTGTGATTTCATTGTTTTACCAACCTTTTAGCCACCTGGAGAACCTATTAGCCAGAAGGGAAATGATAAATACCATAGTGTTTCTTCCACTGCTTCCTCTGTGATGATGGAAGGCTCTTTGATCCAGTGAAGATTTGTGTCAGTGGAACAGAGAGGGTGGGCTTTTTTTTGTTTCTGTTTGCCAATTTACCTTCCCCCCCCCCAATACCATCTCACACACTGTTCCTAAGGGTCCCCCAAGCTTTTGGATGAGATTGTTGGGGACAGAATGAAGGCTGCAGTGGGGCAGGTGAATATGCAAAATTCACCTTCCTTTCCCAGTCTACTATATTCAAAGATTCCATTCTTCCCAGAAAATGAATCCTTCCATCAGCAAAAAGGGTGACGCTAACATTAAGCAGGCTGAGGTAGTCACTTTAGGTGGTTGATTTGGGATGTCATGAAAGGGTAGCAATTTATTGATATGCAGTGGTACCTCTAGTTATGAACTTAATTCGTTCAAAGGTCCGTTCTTAACCTGAAACTGTTCTTAACTAGAGGCATGCTTTCGCTAATGGGTCATCTTGCTGCCACTGCGCCGCAGGCACACGGTTTCCGTTCTCATCCTGGGGCAAAGTTCTCAACTTGAAGCAACTCTTCCAAGTTAGCGGAGTTTGTAACCTGAAGCATTTGTAATCTGAGGCGTTTGTAACTCGAGGTACCACTGTATAAATATGTATCGTATTGCTATTAGATTCAGGTAGGTAGCCGTGTTGGTCTGACATAGTCAGAAAAAATAATTGTCTAGTAGCATCTTATAGACCAACAAAGTTTGTTCTGGTATAAGCTTTCATGTGTATGCACACTTCTTCAGATACTATATCTTCTTCAGACAATACATGCTATATTTTTATTCTCAGTGTACGAAAATAACTTGTCAAGTCTTGGGTGGTATGCACCTTAAGTAGCATGATGTGGTGGTATATTTTGCTGTTCTGTCTCAGGCAGGGAAAAAAAAATTGGGCTCTGGATCCCCTTGTAATAGATGTAAGTTTCTGCAGCCACCTCTGGAGGCATGTAGACTAAGGACCCGCAGATTTGTTTGGCATTCTTTTAAGATAGCAACTGAATAGCACACAGTGGTGTGGACAGATTCCTTTTGTTCCCCTGGCATCACTAGAGAATCCAGATGGAACTCCTCCAGATGTTGTTTCTGAGATGACTAATTAAACACTCCCAATGTCTTGTTACTGTAAAATTGACATGCACTTGCAATGTGCACAATATATACTGAGTCCAGAACAACTCAAGATGTCAACACTTGACCAACAAAGTGCAAAAAAAGAGGTGGGGGAGAGAGGGGAGGGTAGAGCCAACAATGAAACACCACACCCTCAGAACAACAGCTTGTAAGAATAATGTAGCATGTATTCTCTCTCTCTCTCTCTCCCCTCTTCCAGGATTTCTTGTATGAATTATTGGGAGGAAGGGAAAAAAGTGCGGAGCAAAACAGCTAATAAGTTGTGGAACTTAGCCATCCTTTTAAAACAGGAATGGAGACATGTTTCCCTGCTGCTCCTCTATGACTGTACACACTGCTCAGATGGAGCACTTTGGCCTTTCCACATACAAGTCCCTTCCTTGCAGACCTTAAAATAGTAACCACATGCTCAATTCCATCCTCATTGCCAAGGCTCCCTGCTGCAAAGGAAGTGAGAGTTGTATTCTCTAAGTGCCTCAGAACAATGGGGGCACCACTGTTTTTCTTTTTTAAAAAATAAAAGACATGGAGGATTTGAGCTTCTTGAACTGTTCCTTCATTTATTTCTTCAGGGTAGCTAAAAGCAAAAGTGAGGAAAGCAGGGGAAAGAGATTCTGCCTCGAACAGGGGAAGGGAAGAAAAGGTCCTCCTGCTGCTGCAGCCCTCAGCTTAGGTGGTCTGGTGGCGACAGTGCCAGCATCTCCCATTGGGGGGATTTCCTCTTTCTCCTTCGTGCTGTTATGCTGTAGCCAAGGGAGAGGCAGGAAAAGGGAGGGGAACCAGAAATGGGTGTGCCTTACAGCTGCAGGCCTGAACGCACAGGACTCGCTGCTGAGCAGCCCGCACGGCTTGCTGTATTCTCTGGGCTTATGGCTGCTTATTTTGGTTTCTAGGCACTGAACCAAAGAGAAAAAAGAAACAGGACAGCATACTACTGGAGCAGCTCTCTGGGGAGAATGCTAAACAGAAAAGAGGCAGTAGTGTTGCGCTGCCCTCCGTGGCTCACAGCCAGTTTTATTTCTTCACTGCCTGCCTGTCTATGGAGAGTTTCCTACTTTTGTGAAGATTCACACAAAGCAGGCCCCGTGTCACCACACGACATCTTAGGGTGGCCGAAGGAGCTCACTCCTTACAGTGAAAATTCCTGGGGGTCACTACCAATGTTGATGCCTGCTGGGGCTTCCAGGCTCCCTAGAGATGCAGCTGTGGTGGTCGTTTTAATTTCCCCCCAATTCAGGGTTCGGGACGTTCCTTCATTCTTTGGCATTGTTGATAAAAAAAATCTATACTATCCACCATGCTTTGCAAAACCCTTCTTTACTTCATTGCAAATTTAAGAGATAAGATAATCACATTTCCCTGAATAGAGAATGGGGTGGGGTTTTTAAATTTTGAACAAGGTTTCTGGCGAAATGTTTTGTTTCTTTAAGTTGCTTCCCTGTCCTAAACAGTCACTTATCATGTACTTGTTGAAACATTGGCTTGTCCAAAAGTGTCCCCAATGCTTCGCTGTGTTGATACCTGCAGGCCTCTATGTAAAAACAAAACAAACCCTCAATTGGCTGGCAGGGAAATCTTCCCACTCATCCTCTTGGAGAGTCAGTGTGAAGAGGAGATTTACAGTTTAGGTTCTAAATCAGCCATGGCTGTTACAGCTTTGGTGGGGATTTAGTGTGGCTAAGGCTGAAACTGGGTGTCATCCCAGAGGTTAATCCCTAGGCCTAGTCTCCGGAATGCATCTCACACTCTCTCTGATACTGACACAGTGGAACAGCTGAAGCCAAGAGGCCTTTAACTAGTGCTATGTGTAGAATGTGGAAGCAAATATAATGACAGCGATGTAAATGTTGTAAGTTGAAAGGCTCTTGCTTGTAGACACGACTGCATGCCATTGGAAGAGACACAGTGCATAAGCCGGAAAAAGGTGGTTGATCCCTGGTGATGATTGAATTGAAATGGTAGAAGACGATTAGGAGCAATTAGAAATGAATGCTGCCCTTGTTACTTGAAAGAGGTCATAGGCCTTCCTCAAAATATAAAATTCAAACACATGTAATTTGCTGGGGGAAATTGTGAATTGTATGCAAAAAGCAGAGTAGGGGGATGGCATAAGGTCAAATTTCAGATTCCAAAATGTGAACTAGGCACACAATTGTTCAGTGTGAAAGAAATTTTGAAAAGTGTTTGACCCAAATCACTCCCGGACTGGAATTTTCACCCAACTGCTGAAGTCAGTGATTAAAAAAAATGATATGCCTCAGAATTGCATTATAACATATGCTTAAATAATAGTTGAATCTGGTTATGTTGCCAGTTGCGCCGGCAGTTGCCAGTTGTGCTGGCAAGACCTAACTCCTGATTTATATTCAGTTCAGGACATAAATGTGGCATAATCTCCCAAGTAGTGCAATTTGCGTTCCAGATAAGGTTAAATTTAGAAGTACACTTTTTTGTGAATTGTGTGCTAGATTAGAACATGGATCATTGAGAAACAAAATCCCCCCCCAAAAAATACGTATTTACTTTTTTTCCTCTTTCTGCAACTATTTCCCCTCATTATTTCCTGTTCCCTTGTTTTAGTTAATCACAAGTAGATCAGTATGAAGCATGGGGAGTACATAAAACAAGTGATTTCAAATTGAAATCATTATGTGGTGACAAGGGAGGGGTCCACAACTCAAACCTTCAAAATGTTACTTGGGTGTGGGTAATGCCTTTTTTGCTTTTAATTATTTCTTTGCCCACTTGACTCCCCCCTGCAAAAGTTTGCTAAATTCCATAGTTGAACTGTAACACTTTAGATGGCAGGTGTGGGATTGCATATTTGAATGTTTCTACATTAAAAAAACACAACCCTTTCCTGCATACATTCAGGATGGAGGGCCGCTACTTATCTGGCATGCTAATTTTCCATGTACAGGGAATGGGGTTTCAAGAGTCTGATCTCCCACCCGCAGTCTGAAGAGGTACAGTAGGGAGAGAATGTCCCATCGTGCAAGGAGAAATGGTTGAGGTTCCAGAATATTTGCCTTTGCGCTATGTTAAATTCCATCTAATGTTTCCTTTGAGCAATGTCATAAGATTTGCAGATGCAGCAGAATGAGTACTGATGTGACAGATCTGCAGGCAGCAGATACAATTTTTAATGCTGGCCATATAAAACCAACCAACCAACCAACCGATTCTAACTAGACAACTAGCACTTCAGGTGGAAATCCTTCCCCTTTGCCTCCAATGCAAGTTTTGTTTTTTTCAGGGACTTTAAATAAATAACAAAAACGTAGAAGTTGATCAGTCCGTTCTAGTACCTGACCCCCCCCCATACTCACCTAATTCTGCTACGAGTGTAAAGCCAGTGTTAACTGATCCCAATGTTCCTAGGATAAAATCCTATACACAGTTACCTGGGATTAAGTCCCATTGAGTAGACATGTGCATAGTTTTCCTGTTAGGAACTCATGCCACTTGAACAATAGTTTCTCCTCCCCCCCCCCCCCGAAATAACAGGCTTTTGGACAATAGTGTCATATTACAATTAACGGTAATTCTGTTATATGCCATCACTTAATAGTGTTTCTTCTAGCAAAAGTATAATACTGGCATGGCTGCTAACTCTGTGGCAGCTTGTGAACTGTGACAGACCCCCAGTTCCATTTTTTAACGCTTATTTCGATGAATTGTGTCTAGCATCCTAAGTGGAATTAAAAAAAAGAAGACTTCACACATTTCTGTACTCTACTACTTGAGGGGTCAAGGAAGAAAAAAAAATAGTGTAAGGGAAAGTAATTAAACAGAGGCAGATTGATTGAATATTAGTCCTCTTACTGAATAAATGAGGATAAATTCCGTTAATTATGTGTCTTTCCCCCTTACTAATGTGATAATAAAGTACTCTAATTCTGGAGAGGCCTGTCACCATCTCTGCTAAAGCAATACTTCCTTGGCTGCTACATAGCAGACAGTGACTATGAACCATGAAGAAAGAGAACTGTAGAACTGTAGAACTGTAGAACTAAACAATGAATCTACATTGTGCTTAGTTCTGGGTCTCAGTCCTCTGGATTAGGACTTGTTTAAAGTGAATAGTGTTGGTAGTTACACCCCTTGGTTATCCAAAATGCCTCCCTCCTATGTAGTTTATTATTATTATTATTATTATTATTAATTGTGTCCCATCTGCTCAACATGTATGTGTTTTTGGTGCTCATCCCTGCCAAAAAAACTAACCAGCAAAAGACTGTCTGGGAACAAGCTACCATTTGTAGAAGTACGGTGTATGAATCAATATTTTGCATAATATTTTGGGTGATGGTCAATCGAATCATAGAGTGCTCTGTCCTTTAAACATAATTGACAACTTCATGGATTTCAGTGGGCTTACTCTTGAGTATGACTGGCACTGGATATCACCCATTGTTTATTTATTGATCCATCCTGCCCTGTTGCTAAACCCTGGGAGTGTGTAGCAGCATTAAAAAAACAACACAGTTTTGGCTCTGATTCAGAGAATTGTCCAGTCCTTCCCACTACAGCCCTCAGCTTCTCCCCAAAGTCGGTTCCAAAAGTCTCTCCCCCCACTACTCTACCCCTTAAAATAATTTCTAGTCACACACAGGGCTACTGGAATTGCTCTGCAAGTGAAAGAAAAATTACCTTCTTTTCTACTGTCCCAGCCCACTGCCTGCCACATGAAATAAAAGGTTAGCCCTTCAGAGAGAGAGAGAGAATCATTGTAAAATGAGACCCTGGGAAGCAAGATCAAATTAGGGGAAAGCAGGGCATAAATCTTACCTTACTTATTTTGTTGTGCCTTCTGTGGTAATGCTCTCTCTTTGTGTGCAACATTAACATGTTAGAATCATAGAATCATAGAGTTGGAAGAGACCACAAGGGCCATCGAGTCCAACCCCCTGCCAAGCAGGAAACACCATCAGAGCACTCCTGACATATGGTTGTCAAGCCTCTGCTTAAAGACCTCCAAAGAAGGAGACTCCACCACACACCTTGGCAGCAAATTCCACTGTCGAACAGCTCTTACTGTCAGGAAGTTCTTCCTAATGTTTAGGTGGAATCTTTTTTCTTGTAGTTTGGAACCATTGCTCCGTGTCCGCTTCTCTGGAGCAGCAGAAAACAACCTTTCTCCCTCCTCTATGTGACATCCTTTTATATATTTGAACATGGCTATCATATCACCCCTTAACCTCCTCTTCTCCGGGCTAAACCTCATCTTCTCCAGGCATGTTGTGTGAGATCTCTTTAGATTCCTCTGAAAAACCTAAGCATTTTTGTGGGAATGTTGTCTGCTTGGAAGGGAATGACGATGTAACTCTGGCACATTTCTCTGAAATGGTCGTGATTTCTGTGGAGTGTTGTAAATTCTGAAAATAGGGAACTGAAGAAGGTAGAAGAGTGGCTGAAAGTTTAAAAAATTGATGTGCTGTGCTCCAGTGCACAGAGCACGATGAGGCCTATAGAAAAGCAACTTGAAAACTTTGGTGAAACAAGCTGTGAGTAGTTGAAGGTGCCTCTGGGCAAGAGTAGCTTCTGCTTCAATGATTAGGTGGGTTCTTTCCAACCGTTTCCAGCACTGAAACAAATATCGTTTATATTCACTGTAACAAGTTATAGTCTTTGTTAGAAAGTTCATAAAAATAACCTAGTCTGTTCTGTTTCTCGTTCTCCTATTATCCAAGGCCAGGTGTTAGCACTGAGATCATGTCTTGTTTAAACCACAGTTTCCAATTATATCAGAACTGGGAAACCATGATTTAATGCCTCCTTAGCAACCTGCTTTCACTTCCTGATTAGGAAACTGAAATTCCAGTACAGTTTTCTTGTCCAGAGGTAATGTGAAACTGGCTTAAACAAGCTGGGTCCACCGAGGACCAGAGGGAAAGTTCTGTTCTTGGGTGAATAACCACAGTTGAGATTTTTATGTCTGAATCAGGCCCAAATCTCACTGACCTCACTAAACATGCATAGGATTGGGCTGTAAGACAGAGATATCTCTAATTGCTTCTGCTAAAGTCAACAAGCAATTTGTAGGCATTGTGATGCATAACTTATGCTCTGAAGAATTATTTTCCTGTTGTGAGTGTGTCGCAAAGGATAGCTAATGCTGATTATTGATTTAAGAGACATGCACAAGCCAGCTGTGAACCTGTGGGTAAAAAAGTGGCTTTTCTTGTTTCTGTATTTGATTTTCATGTTCAATTTCATGCTGATAAATATGTGTAAGCCTTCTGTAGATCTTTGATAACCAGTGGCCATCACATAACCCCACACTCGTACGCAAAATGTTCCAATATAAAATAGTTGTAATACTGGGAGGGCTTACAAGGAAATGAAAGGTAGTTTTAATTTCAAATTGCTGTGTTTTCAACTATATTCCTTGAGTACTTGGTAGAATTTATTTTCAGAATGGGCATTGATCTAAATTACTTCAACCAATGATCAATGAACATAAAACACATGCATAGTCTACATGAAAAAGATGCATTGGATGCCTTCAGCTTGAATAATTCAGCACTACATCTGATGGCCAGGATACACTGCATCAGTGGAAAACACCATAATGTCCTCACCCTTCTTTTTTTTTCTTGGTTTAGAATCCAATATTCAATTCATACTCAGGAGTTCTGTAAATGGAGAACAGTATTAGAAAGTAAAAATCAAAATTACATAGCAAACCATATAATAATAAGGAAAATAGCTGAAGCATTGTCTTAGCACCAGGGGAGCAATCATTATTGAATGAAACAGCTAGGCCTAGTTCAGATGAAGCAAGAAAGAGGGCTGGGTGATGGGAATTTGCTCAGATTTTGGATTATGCTTCCAGCAGTTTCATGCAATGGAGATAGGATAGATTCCTGCAGAATCCCCAAGAGATCTCCCAGAGGCAAGGAGAGCAATCTCACAGAACCACCATCTTAGATTTCATGGAGGAAAAGTGCTGCACAGCAGTGCCCCCTGCTCCCAACCCAGGGAGCTTTCAGACAGCAGCTGAATTTGGAAATGTGTCACTATGATGTCACAGATGGATCATTGTCGGTAGGGCATTTTTAACTATCTCTCCCCCCCCCACCCCGGATAAGAGTAAAACTGGATTAAATGGGGAGGGGAAAATACAGGCTGGCATTCTAATGCCAAAAACATTGCATGGAAATCAAGCACTTCTAGCAGATTCCCCCCCCCAATGTACAGTGGTGCCCCGCAAGACGAATGCCTCGCAAGACGGAAAACTCGCTAGACGAAAGAGTTTTCCGTTTTGGAGGTGCTTCGCAAAACGAATTTCCTATGGGCTTGCTTCGCAAGACGAAAATGTCTTGCGAGTTCGTGCGGGGTTTTTTTTCCTCCCCCCCTTTTCTAAGCCACTAAGCCGCTTATCCGCTTATCCGCTAAGCTGCTAAGCCGCTAAAAGCCGCTAAACCGCTAATAGCGCTAATCCGCTAAGCCGTCAATGGGCTTGCTTCGCAAGACGAAAAAACCGCTAGACGCAGAGACTCACGGAACGGATTCTTTTCGTCAATAAAAACTTTGGTGTGCCATGAGCAAATTTCCTTCCTGTGGGACTACTTCAAGGGATGTCTATCTTCGGCAGCATGCCCCCCAATATGCTGCAGGGGGAAAGAGGGATGCACATCTTTTGGGACATCCCAGGGTCCAATTGGAAGCCAAGAGGGCTTCTGTAATTCCAGGACATACCGATTAACGTGGGGCTGCTGAGAGGTATGCAGCTGTGGTTTAGCTGCTACCCATTACAGCTTCTGGGTTAGGTCAGGAAAAAGTTCAAGCCATTCATTGGCTCAATGGTAGAGAGTTTTCTCCTTGAGTCACTGACACTGCTGACAGCAGGGGGTGGGGAGAGATGGTGCAGTTTCTAACCCAGTGCTTCTGTCATTGCTGTCTCCATTGGTGTTTCTTTGTAGCCCAGGCCAGACTGTGTTCATATTTTCTTTTTATGGAAGTTATCATTAAGAGCTCTAACTAAAAGATCATTTATTTACCCAGAATCAAGTAATTGTCCCTAGTTCTTTTTGTTATGACACCTTACGTGTGCTGTTGATCTAGTGACAATACTACCGTGTTTTTACACGAATGGCATTCATATGCTGTTGTGAATTCCTGCTCCCCCCCAAGTAACTTAGAAAAGAGTGAATGTGCCACAGGACACCCTTGCAAGTAGTAATTGTGGGAATGGTTGCTTACTCATGCTGCTTTTGTCTGAGATTTCCTCCCTACTTTCTGCTCCCCATTGGCCACCGTGCTCTTTGAAAGCATCCATCTTGGCTGTTTGAACCCATAACTGGAATGTGAGATGCAGCTTTCTGCCTGAAAACACAGCACACCCCTGTTGTTAAACACAAAGCTGTTTTCTTCTTCTTCTGGCCTTAAAGAGTCAGAAGTCCTTTAGGGTGAGAAAGATGCAAAGCAGCCAGTGTTGCAGGCACATACCCTCTGCGAGAGAATTCCACGGAATCCAGACTCGCTTTCTTCACTAACATGTTCATAAAATTTGAAATAGGTAGCTTGCAGCTTCCCTTTTATTCTAGACAGGTTTAAGTATGCAGTTGACACTTGTACTGTGGAATCACCACATGTTTCACTGACTCTGGCAGCCTTACTGCTGTCATATATTTGCATGGATGAACCGTTCTCAAACAGTTTCTCCAATGTATTAGAACAAACGTGCTTTTCTTCAGTACCAGGAATGTAGGTTTTGCCTTCCTTTCCTCCCAAAGATTGTGGCAGTGGCAAATGAAATCCTGCTTCATTTCCGAGTCCCTTTGAGTTCTGCACCAGAACAATGACAAGACTATGGCATTATCAGTGGCCCAAGTTGGAGGAAGCAAAAGCCATTCCTTGGCTCCAGCACATTCTGAATTTCCAGCATTCCACATACCTGGCTGGGCTGTGCCACATTTCAAGAAGAAGCTGACTGTGATTAAATAGATTACTCTGATGGGATCCTTCCCAGGACTGAGTATAGCAAAACTGATTATCTGTGATATGATCAGTGCTGGCTCAGGACATTTTGCTGTCTGAAGCATAACACCAAATGGTGTATCCCCTAGGGTGGCCACTTCTGCATCACTAAAAAAGAAAAAAATGTATTACCGGGGGCGGGGGAGGACACAGATTTACATAATATTTGTATATGCTAATTCATATAAATAGATGGAAATTTGAACGTGTGTCTGTGTGTGGTGTATATATCTTTAAAATGTAATACATCTCATCACATTGGGCAAGACTATAACTAGGTGATCTGCAAGTCTGCTCAATCTTCTGTCCAGGCATTAAATATAACAGGCAATTTCAAAGACCCGCCTCTCCCTTATAGTTATTTAATTCTGAACTGGACTTGGACCAGACAGTCTTCAAAATAGGGGATCGTTCTCAGCAGAGTAGGACACAGCACTACCATATCTCACCCCAGACTGGGAGGACCAAAACCTCTGGGAGGACCAGTTTCTGCCTTCACCTATTCCCTGCTTCCTGGATAGCGTATTGAGACCTTTTCAAGGTCCACTGGTTTGGTTTCTTCTCACTAGTGCAAAATTTATAGTTTCCAGTCTGCAATACTACCTTCTAATTTGGAAGGCCTTCACCCTAATAATAACTCTGTTTAGTGAAGGAAATACACTTTCTACTTGTTTAGGGGACATTATATTCAGTCTAGCACTGAAAACAACTGCTGGTTTTCTACCATAGTTCACAACTGGACAAAGTCCTGCTCCTCCCAGTTCATCCTGTTTTCTGAGTCCTGATCCCAGCAGGCAATTCTGAATCGCTACCCATTGTTTATTTACATGTTACTTTTCTGCCTGGGGAATTTTGTATTTCAATGTTACCATTGTCTGTGGCTGTTTACCCCCTGGATGCGTGTGGTTTACATGTTAGTATTTTGTATGATTAAAGAAATGGAAGGAACACAATACCCTGAGCACCCTACTCATAAACAGAGGCATCTTTAAAGACAAAAGTGCTGGAGATGTGGTGCCTTTGTTTAGAAGTAGGTTGCAGAATGTTTGGGGTTCCTTCCTTCAGCACACGATACAGAAATACTTTGCTAGCCTGTCACTGAGAGAAACTAATCTTACTACAGAATCTGTTCTGGAAGTCTGTTTGACTTCCAAAACGTTCAAAAACCAAATCGCAGCTTCTGATTGGCTGCAGAAAGCTCTTGCAGCCAATCAGAAGCCACAGAAGCCCCTTCAGACGTTCGGGTTCCAAAAAAAATGTTTGCAAACCGGAACAATCACTTCCAGGTTTGCGGCATTCAGGAGCCAAAACGTCTGAGTTTCAGGGCGTTCGGGATCCAAGGTACGACTGCATTACAACTGTAACTCCCATTTACAATGCATTTAAACATATATACTCAGAAGTCCTACTACAATCAATGGGTCTTATTCCCAGGTAAATGGATATTATGCAAGTAGCCTTTACATTTTTAAGGTGTTTTTTTTTAAGGAAACTGCCTTTAACTTTGATATTTTTGGTAGAATAAGATGAAATTTGTAGACATGGTAGCCCTTTCTGAGATGATGAATGCTGCCAACTTTTAGCAGATAAATGCTGCTACACTCTAGATAGATATATGCAGGTTTTTGTGTGCAATGGGACTTTCTTTAAGGAGAGATCCATTTACCCGTCTATGGTTTGGTTGTGTGTAGAATTTATATGAAAATCGCATATATGATGGAGGTGTCTCTGGTTAAATAATATTGGGGGGAAATCAGAAGGAAAATGACAGAAGTCTTTGAACAACAGCTTTCTTTGGGTGGGCGGATGGAGTTCATTTATCCTCCACCATGACTTTAGAGGGAATTTGAATAACAACACACATCACAGAGTGTACCCTAGATAAGAAAGCTGCAACATTTAAGCATTGGTACAGTAGCTAAGGAGTTATGATGAATGAAAGTGCTTGAGAGGTTTTGTTTGTTTGCTTCCTCCTCAATTGACATTAAGGTTCCTTCAGCATCCATCACAAAGCACCTTTACTGGAAATAAAAAAGGAAAGCCTTGGTGAAGTTATCGTTAACTGGAAATAGAGCGCCTGGGAATAACAGTTTTAAAGAGACAAACAGTCTGAATCTGATGTGGCTCCAGGGTTTTAGGAGCAGCCTGATTCACTTTTCCTCAGGAAAACACCGTTTTACCTTGGAAGAGTCCCAGATCTCTCTGAAGCTGCCTGATTCATTTTAGGTTTCGGAATCTGTCCAGACCCAATACACACGCCTGCTAATTATTTTATTCTGTTATACATCAATGTAATTTTCACTTTAGAATAGTGTGTTAGTTTACAATTCTGAGATTCACATTCTGCATCCACCTGTAGTTGAAAATTTCATTGAAGATATGATTTGTCCATTCAATAACCAAAAAAAACAAAAAAAAACAAAAGTGTTACAAGAGGGATAAAACTCTGTTTTTGTTGTTTGGAATTTTTTTTAAAAAGGAATAAATCAGAGATGTTCGGGTCCATTTGCAAGCCTTTTCCAGAATTGCTCTAAAATTAAACAGGCACCTGACCCATATGCAAAAACCCATTCCTTTGCCCCCTAAATAAAATTTTAATCAAGTTTATGTTAAATTTTTTTTATCCTTTTCCCAAACTGATTGTAAAAATAAAAGTGCAAGAAATTTCACATTTAAATACGTAAAGTATTTTCCTCCCCTAATATGCATATAAAAGCATATTCTGCTATGTTGTCTTTGAGCCAAAAACTACATTAGAGTACATGGGAAGTGTGAAAGCCAATAGATAAACCAAGTTCTGAGCCACACTTTAGGCCCCATCTGCATTATACATTGAAAAGTGTATCATACCACTTTAAGCACTCATGGCTTCCCACAAAGAATCCCGAGAAATGTAGTTAAGTGTGCTGAGAGTTGCTAGGTGTCTCCCATTCCCTCTCACAGAGCTACAGTGTGGTTTAACTGTCAATCCCTCTTCCTACGGAACTCAGGGAATTGTAGATCTGCGATGGGGAAAAGGGGTTCCTGGAGGAGTGGGAGCAGGTATGTTCTCAGAATTTTTAGAGAACAAATTCATCAGGCATCCCTGCCAGAATTGCTATTAACGATTATCGCCCGCCTCTACCACACAAGTAGAAAATTTATCTATTTGTAATTAGCAAAGAGCGGGGCTTTTTTTCAGCCGGAACTCAGTTCTGGCACCTCTCAGGTGGGCGCCATTGCCCTTCTAAGAGAGCGAGGGAGGTGTTCATGGTGTGTTCCAGCACCTCTTTTTCTAGAGAAATAGCACTGGCCAAGGGAAAGACAGACAAGCAGACACATCTGTTCTATGAACTATACCAATTCCTATTCCCCAGTCCACACACTATCTCTAAATCTAGTCTGTTTCCACACATTCAGCCTATGCTGGAGATGTTGCTTTTCACTTGTTTTATTTAATGCCACTTTTCTAGTCAAACTACTTGCAGTAGTTTTTTTTTTTTTTTTTTTTTGTAAAGCAGAAGAAGCCTGGAATTTTGCAAAATGAAATGGTATCCATTTTTAAAATTTATTTTTTTGCAAATAACTTCCTTGGCCAATTAGCCAACACGTTTGCCCCTAACATTCATGCATGCCTTATACTAGCTAGCACGATCAATCTTTTCCTCCATTTGCGGTGCATGTTGAAAACACACTCTTGACTGTGAGTAAAGATATTTTTAACTATTACATCCACCTCCCCTTCTTGGTAATCTATTCCTTTAGGGAAGGGCAGGCCAAACTGGTCAGCTGCTTGGCTCCTACATTCTGGAAAACTCCGAAGAATTCTCCAGCAAGCCTCTGGGGCAAAGCAAACTTTTCCCCAAAGAATAAGGGCTTCTGAGAGACTTTGCCACATAAGGGCCTGTCGGAGGCTCTGAGCAGGCATCAGTTGACAGGGAAATCTTTGCCTCCCAACAGATGGCCAGGCTTTTCATTTCAGCAGGCAGGAGACCGAGCTCAGGATTCTGCCAGCATTCCACGCGGCAGGGCCAGCTTAGGGCAAGAGGGATTTAATGTCCATGCCCTTCATAGCTGGCGAGCTAAACGATGAGCTGCTGACAGGAGAGCCATCGAGTGCTCATCCACAAAATGTAAGATCCTGAACTTCTCCCCCCCCCCCCCCAGCCCCGGCCACATTTCATTTTTCTTTGGTAGAATTAAAGTCCTCTTTGCTGGCCTCTCAGAATCCATTTTGGCACAAATACAAACCACCTCTTGGTGGCAAGCAGTTGTCTGGATTTGAGATGCCATTATTTGTGCTGACAGTTCTTTCTGCACATTCAAAGTCACAGCTGGCCATTAGAGGCTTAGAAAGCCCTTCTCTCCCTCCCCCCCTCCCCCGGTCTGCAAACACCAGCTAGTGCCAGTTTACTGATATTGGATATCAGGCTGCACTTGACGGGACAATGCAGTAACTTATGTCTGTCTTTAATTTAGTGTAAACAAACAGAGCCCTTCCAGCCCTCCTTTCATCTATGCTGGGGCTTCTTTGCAAGTGTTTATAACACACAATCTGGAGTAGACACATTTACATGTATGGTATATATATATATATATATATATATATATATATATATATATTTCTCTCATTTTCAAAACATATTGGCTATATTCTCATCATTAAACTAATCAACCCATACATGGAGATTTAACAACTACCCCAAATATTTCATGGTCTTCCCTAGTTATGCTGGAATTTCATGTATTTATGTTTGTGTTTTGGTTAAGACCTCCTTCTGGTTTACTTTTTTAAGTTGAGGTGTTTCCCGCCCGCCCCCCCCCCCACTGTTAAGAAAGTAGCCCATAATCTGTGGCCAGCTGTTCCTCAATCTCTAATGGTGAAAAACAGGGAAATATTTTTCCGTCAGGTTTTTATCTCTTTGCTTTATAAAATACAGCATTGTTTCTTGGCAAACTGTGCCAGGGACATGAGACTGCTCCACTGATTTGCGCATAGTGGGGAACTCAAAGTATCCTGCATTTAAGCCTTTTGTGTACTGCTATTTCTGTAAGCAAAGCTAAATTTCTTCTTCACTTTTCCTTTCTGGGTGTAGGTAATTTGCTTAACTGTGTATTAATCAACACCCAAGCTGTAATCAGAAATTGGATTCAGCTGACAGCAATTTACAGACTGATTGGAGGTGTTCATTATTAGCACCAGAGTCTTTAGGGTATATCTCATTTGTTTATGGGAAGGAGTTAGGACACTGAAGTTGTTGGGCAAATCTGTGGCATCCTGTGGGTTTGGGAAGAAACCTTGCAACAGGTTTGTCCTAATACCAGGAAGCAGCAGGAGTGTCAGGAGAGCTTCGGAAGCTGTACTTATTTGTGAACAACTCAGCATTGCAGCTAAGAGCTGCTACATAGGTAAGACAGGCTCCAACTAGTTTCCACTGAGCTATGGAGGGAGCCATACCCAGGGAAGTGAGTTTCTATTACAGAACAAGCATGTCTCCATACAAAATCAAGTGCCTCTCTCATTTCGCCAGCCCTTGAGCTGATCCTCTATAGGCCATATACGTTTGGCTTAGTTGTTCCTAGGGCACCGCTTCATCCCTACAGATGGCACTAAGTAGATGAGGGGCCTCCCACTTGAGGCAGGTAGTGTAGGAAAGGATGTGGGGTCCCCTCTTCTCTTTGCTTTGAGTGGCAGCTAGCTTCTCCCTCTGTGTTATTCTATAAGCCTCAGCCAAAAGGATGTTCAATGGGAGTAATAGGAAAGGGATATTTGTGTTCATGCTGGTATTAATAATTATCCATGAATGTTTGTGGCTGGAGCTCACCGAATCACCTTTTTAATACATATTAGTAGCATCCCTTTCCCTCCCCAGACAAAAATATAAACTGAATTATGCAACATGTTGTATTCTTTTGTTAGAATTAATTACAGATTAAAGTTTAGATTTTAAAGCAGCATGATGTACAACGTTGAAAAGAGTGCTCTGTGCGCAAAGCATTGTATTGCTGTATAAAGTAACCATCGAAGTCTGTTGATGGTCTCTGATTTGAAATATGTATGTGGTTTGTGCTGTATATAGATGTTATTGTAAACCACTTTGGTACTTTTTATATAGCGATATATATACAGTATACAGTAGCACCTTGGCTTACTTTACCCCAGGGTAACATAAACTTGGGGTTGCGAAAGTGGCAAACCTGGAAGTGTTTCGCCGCTTGTGCATGCGCAGAAGCGGTCCCTCCAGTTGTGGAAACCAGTTGCGGGATCCAGCCGGAGTTCCGGAACGGATCCCATCCGCAACCCCAGGAACCACTGTGTGTGTGTGTGTGTGTAAATAATAATAATAATAAAATACAAACAAGCAACACTCAGTAGATCTGTTGAAATATTTTTGATATGTTTTATAATTTTCTGCTTGTTTGGGAAAAACTTCAGTAATAACCCTTAGAATGTAACCTGTACTGAGATACTGTAGTATTTTTAAAATAGTGAATCAATTGATTTATCAGTTAAATGCAAGGCTGCTGATTGACTACAACCTTTAATAAGTTGACAGCTCTAATTGCTGGCAAATTTAGTGAAAGAGGACTTCATCCTAGCTAGCACATTTTTTCTTTTGTTTGACAAGAGTCCATAGTAAGAACGCCTATTTAAGGCATCAAAGACCACCCAACTGCATCTATATAATGGTATCTCCCCCATTTATTTAATTATGTTTTCCTGTTGTGTATTAATTTCCATTCATTACTGTAGTATGGGAGTAGGGTGAGTGAACAATCTTGTTTCTGCTGTGGGCTCATTCCATCACAGGTCATGGCAGGATGAGAGTGGGTGGAGCTAGTGATGACTATAGGCAGAGCCAGAGACAGAAGTATTCTGGAATAACTAAAATAAATAAAGGTCACCTGCTTCAATTTTCACAATGGCTACCACAGATTAGAATACCCAATTCTATGCATGTCTCCTCAGATGTGAAGCCTACTGGGTTTGATGAGGTTACTCTCAAATATACAGAGGCTTTAAAAAAGAAGAAGAAATACAACAGATCAACACAGCTATTGTTCTAGTGACAGTACTTTCTGACGTGTGTGTGTGTGTGTGTGTGTCCGTGTCCCCATGTGCGGGTGTGTTGCAGCTACCTACCAGTCTGTTTTCAGATAGTTTCAGTGCAGGGGTGAAAACATCTCCTCTAAGACATATGACAAGAAAAAACTAGTAAACCAAGAACAACATCAACTTCTTCATACCACAGAGGGGAAGAAAACAGTTTATAAAGCCAGAATAACTAGTAAGGAGACAAAATGGGAGGCAGAAACTCTGATAGGAGTTGGGGGTTTAGGATTTAGTGCTTAGGAGCTGTTGAAGCTGACATCTTTCATTGTTATTGCCAGTGACTGCCATCTCATCTCCATATTCCTTGTACTTTTAAAATGCACTGAAAGGATAATACGATTGAATAATACTAACAACACTAGTATCATTACTAGGGCCATTTTTATATTAAGTAAAATGCATAATGATGGTAGCAGCAGCAGTTTTGCAACCCAAGATGCAGGGCCACAGGTGAGAGAAGCAATGAAGCTGCAAGCTTACCTTGAGAGAACATTTAGTGTTTAACACCTTAGCTGAAATCACACACACTCCCTGTACAGTATTACATGCACGAATGTTTTTCATCATAAACACATTTTGGAATTCTGTAAATTATAGTATGTGGGAGCCAGAATTGTGACAGTGAAAAATATGCCAATTTGTCGTCCCCAAATGCATAACTGTTTCAAGTAGTAGGGAAATATGATCATTTCCGGAATTCTGTAGTTGTGACTGGCAGCCGTCAGACTCCATGGAAATGGCGGCTTCATTTTCTCCTCTGTACCCTTGTTGTGTGATGAAAGTTTCAAGCGGCATGTTTTAGAAGACGGATAATGACTTTGCTTTTTGGCGGAATAATTTTGTGTTAAGTTTATGCCTATTTTTTTGGCTCATTGGTCTGGTGTGTTAGAACTGTGAGAGGACAGTCTTTATCCATGTGGTACATGTGGACAGACAATTTTATATAAATTTTTTGCTGGGTGAGCAAGGGGTGTATTGGGGCAACTTGTCAACAACTGGTATACTCAACACGATATCCCTTTTCCAACAGGTTCTTCTTGAAATTTTTTCTTAAATGTAACCAGAACTGCCTAAAAAATGCAGGAAACCCTCGAGACATGCGAAGATTTCAGGTCAGTGTCATTCCCCCCCCCAAGATAAATAATGTTTAAATGATGTGGGCTGGGAAGATTGTCAACCTATGTAAAATGATTACATAGTTCTTTTGGAAAGTTACGTTTTGCATTTTATCGTTGTTCTTGGCATTTTATTTTGATGTATTTTCTGTGAGTCGCTTTGGTTCACCCTTTGAATGGGGAAATAATTATTATTATAATTATTTGAATGGGGAAATAAATAAAAGTTGGGATGTGGGGGGAATTGGCAAGGACATGCATTTTGTAAGCCACCAGGCTTTGCTCTGCGATTAGAAGTGTCAGAATGCCAGCTCGAAAACAATGAATCTGAACTAGGGTTGGCCCTTCCCCTTTCAGCACCTGAGGCCAAATGGCAAGATGCCACTTCCTGGTCGTCGCCCCCCCCCCAGCTGAATTTATGTATAAGCTAAACAAGCTATAACTTAGGGCCCCACTCTCTTGGGGGGGGGCAAAAAAATTAAGGAAAAAACCCCCAGTATGTACATTTCCAAAATATAAGATAAAAAACAAGTAAAATAAAACCTGCATACAGCAGCAGTGTTTTGTGTTGTGTAGGCTCCTATAATGTAAGTAATTGGCCCTGCCTGCTAGCCTGCTCCCTAAAATATCACTGGTTTGCTCATTTCTATATATAGGGTGCCTACATTGTGCATTGCAAATGGCTTTAGGTACCTATTACGTCCATAAATTACCATGTAGCATATATTCAACTCAAAAAACAGTGACAATTTGTTGTTGACAAAGGACAGCTGGACATATAAAGGGCCCCATTACCTTCAGTGGCTTAGGGCCTCATCAAACCTAAATCCAGCCCAGGTCCCACCCACCCCACCACGTTGCGAGGCAGCAGCTTCTCTGATGGCTACAGGGGTGGAGGCGCCTGTGCCGTCACCAGAGAAGTGGTGGCAGTGGTCCAAAGCCACTAGAGAGGTGAGCAGAAGTGGCAGCAGCACTGAGATCACACCTCTCTGGAAACTGGCTCCCCTCCGCTGGCTGTGGTACCACACCTCGTGGGCCTCTGCTGCTTGAGGTGCTTGCCTCGCAAGTGGGTTGGCCCAGATCTGAACACTCCACTATTATTGCTCTTTGGCTTTTAAATATTTTTAAGCCCTCCTCACAAGACATGGGAGCAAGGGTTTGACGCCCCAAGTATTAAAAGTGACTGCATTCACACGGCAGTTCTATCCCTAACAGTTAATTCCCACCTTTAAAAAAATTTCATACAATGTTAAAGCCACTTTCGGAACTATAGTGGAATATAGCTCGTTTAGCACTCGTTTTCATATTATTTTCAAACAGGCATTTTTCTGGAAACAAGTAAAACAGGAATGAGCCCTAAACCTGCTCCATATTCCACTATTGTTCCATAAGTGGCTTTTACATTGTGTGAAAGCTCAAATATAATGTGGAGCTTGGCAGTCGTGAAAGCAGAATAAACTGCCATGTGGATGCAGCCAATGACAACAGAGAATTACCATTAAAAACAACAACACAATTTAATATATGATGAGTCATGAAAGTCACTAGGTAAGTTGGAAGATGATGCTAGATTTTAGCAGTGGTTCCCAGCCTTTTTGGTACGGTGGCTCAGAAATCCAAATTTGATTGATAATGGTAACCCACTGAAATATTGTCATATGAATTTTGGATCTTAGGTCATTGGCAGCTGTCTGTTTTGTTCCCCTGAAGTGTAAGTTTGCCTATTTTAAAACCATTTACTTAGCACCCATATTAATGTGGAATTCATTGAAATATTTATGGTACTGACAAGTATTCACAGTTTTGTTTATGGGAATACAAGACTAGCCATTCTGACATTTGGTTACAAGTGTGAACATAGCATTATAACGTGCCAACAAAACAAAAAGCTGTAAGAGTTGTAACATCAAACCAGTGAAGGATTACAAGTGATAATTAATTTGTGTTTACTAATAAGGCCACTTCCATAAGAATCGCACCCCACTTGCAGGTCACAGCCCACAGGTTGGGAAACTCTAGACTGTAAAATTACCTGAAGGAATACAGATGCTAGTTCTCAACTGATTTTAATTTCGCAAATCAACAAGCTAAACAAATTTTGCCTCTTGCTAGTTCTATAACCTAAATTGAAGAAAAATAATATTTTATTCGTTCTCTCAAGTCTGTGCAAGCTGTGACCTACCAATATGAAAACACTAGCTGCTTGACAAAACTTCCTCTTACTGGCCTAGTACAATTCTGCCTTCAACACTAGCACCATTCCTTTGCATGTTGATGGGGTATTGGATGATTTAAGATGGGAGGCAGATGTTGTTCCCTACTGGCTTCTATTGGTGGAGATGAGGAGAAGTGAGGCAGCCTCTGCTGCTGTTGAGTACCCAGTTTCACCGTAATTTGTGGGTATTTGCAACTGCCAGTTGTCCCACCGATAGAAGCCAGTAGTAACCCCCCCCCAAAAAATGGGGCAGTGTGGTGTGCCAGAGGCTTCAGATCTACAAGATCCAATCCCCTACTAGTGTAAAAGAATCACCCTCATCATCTGTCCAGACCAACTGGGAGAGAGGGTTTTGGACACAATGCTTGATCCACTGATTCTCTCCACCCCTTGGTGGCCAGGATTTGGATTGCTCTATTACTGAGCTCCTGTAGAATGCCTGCATGGCTGCTAGTGGAATCTGTTTAGCTTGATAAGACAAACGTTATGTAGGCTCCGCCTTTTGGGATTGGTAAAGTAAATGTAAAGGTACCCCTGACCGTTAGGTCCAGTCGTGGATGACTCTGGTGTTGCACGCTCATCTCGCTCTATAGGCTGAGGGAGCCAGCGTTTGTCCGCAAACAGCTTCCGGGTCTTGTGGCCAGCATGACTAAGCCATTTCTGGTGAACCAGAGCAGCGCACAGAAACGCCATTTACCGCCGGAGTGGTACCTATTTATCTACTTGCACTTTGACGTGCTTTTGAACTGCTAGGCTGGCAGGAACTGGGACCAAGCAATGGGAGCTCACTCCGTCGTGGGGATTCGAACCGCCGACCTTCTGATTGGCAAGCCCTAGGCTCAATGGTTTAGACCACAGCGCCACCCGTGTCCCCTCTTGGGATTGGTAGCCTATCCTATCTCACAGTGTCACACCATATAAGGCAAAGAAGACAGAGTGATAAGGGGGAACAACAGAAAAGACCTTAATAATAATCCATTCTGTTATGATCCTCCTATCACACTGTGTGCTGACATTTTCACCTCCCTAAACAGGTATGGACTGGAGGTATTGTTCTAAATGTACAGGGTGAAGTTCACAAACAATTATGAAACAAACAAAAGTACCCTAATCTGCCCCTATGTAGGTTTCCCCACAAAGCCTCTTCTGCTGCAGTAAACTCAGATCTTTTATATCAATTGCCCATAAAGTTGGCCACACTTCTGTAAAACCTTTTTTTTTTTTTTAGGGCAAATGACAGTGGTGGAATAGCCTGGCACAATTTATTATTATTATTACTGTAACACCGCAAGATAAAAAAACAATAAATCACTTAAATACAAAAAATGTGGTTTATTTTGATGGGCAACCTTTATGGTATAATTTATTTATAAAGTATTTCTATACTGCTAGGTCATAAAATATATGGGTAATATGCTACATTAAAACAGAGAACTAGATAGTAACAAGATGTGGATTTTATACCTTCAGTGTTAGAAATGCAGGAGTAGGCTAGAATCAGTGCTTTTTCTGGGGGGACACAGGGGTATGCATACCCCTAAACATTTTGTGAATCTAAGTTTGGCTTCATTGAGGGGCAGTATTTCAATATAAGTAGGAAAATGAGAGTACCCCTAAACATTTTTTTAAAGAAAAAAGAAAAAAAGCACTGGCTAGGATTATTTTAAGCCATAAGTGTTTGTGTATTTGTGTTGATTTCCCTTATTTTTAATATTTAGATCTTCCATATGAGATAATGGAATTATTAGGCTAATAAGCACCCTATGCATACTGTCAGGGAACTGCCATCGGAAGAACAGGTGGGGAAAGGGCTCCAGGAGGATAGAAGAGATTCAGCAGCAGAAGAGGGAACCAGTAGGGGGGGAGCAGGAGCTTCCAGGGACAGGAAGTCGGAGGGGAGGCTCTGGGACACTTCCAGTGAGAACAGTGAGGAGGTATCAAGGCCCCCTTTAGCGACCCCCACCCCTCGCCGGAAGCTGTCACGCAGGGAATCTAGGAGACGCGTTTCCGTCAAGCAGCTTTTATGCTGGAAACGTTTCCGCAAGCGCCCACTGTCGGATTCTACCAGTGACTAACGGAGCCATGTCCAAGGGCTCCGCTCAAGGCAGAGCTTTGCTACGTTAAGCAAACTCCGAGGGACTAACCCTTTTACGCACAAGTAGCTCATTGTCCCATCACACATACCTACTCAAAAGTACATCTCACATAGTTAAATGGGGCTTACACAAGGTTTAAATTCTAAACACACAAGTAGAAAGCCTCACTGAACACCGTGGGTCTCACTTTTGCATAAACATGCATAGGACAGCCCTGTTACTTATGCTCTTTTTGACTATCAGTGTGCCATATAATTAAGAAAAATGTAAATAGCGAAAAAAAGCCCAATTGTTTCAATATTTTCAGTTTAGAGATTACTTAAACATGGAGTAAAAGATGGAACATTCAGAACAGCTTTAACTGACTTTGAAAAGCTAGTAAATAACCATTAAATTCTTAAAGGACTATTATCCAAAATTTATTGTCAATTGTTCCGTTAATTACCACTCTGGACTTAATTTGAAGCTAAGTTGGAAAAAATGCTTGATAGAACTCTTACAGCGTATGGTTGGAACAATATCTTTGCTAAGCTTTTACCCATATTCAATTTCTGTAATATGAGAGAGAGTCATTAGGAAACTATTCATAGGTCATTTCCTAACTGCCTATAGGTTGGATAGAGTAGTTCTTCTTCCTTGGTGATCACACGTAGCCAAGTAAGATTGTCTTCCATAAACACGGTTTTAACGATGAGTCTTTAAGTGACTTTGGAGGCCAATTCTGGATCCACAAGTCCTTCCACAGTGGCGACATTGGTTTCCGGGTGGGAGTTGATCACGGTGTGGATTTTCCAAGCGTGCCTTCCTCTTAGCACGTTTCTACCTTGCATTCTGAATTCGAGTGTCTGCAGAGCCCATGACACCTTTGGTAAAAGCTGTTCTCCAATTGGAGTACTCGCAGGCAAGTGTTTCCCAATTGTTGGTGTTTATACTCCATTTTTTAAAAATTGCCTTGAGACAGTCTTTCAACCTCTTTTGTTGACCACCAGCATTACGCTTTCCATTTTTAAGTTCGGAATAGAGTAGTTGCTTTGGAAGACGATAATCAGGCATCTGCACAACATGCTTTACCCTCTGCATATTTTACTGTTTATTTATTTAAAACCTTTATATGCCACCTTATATCAATGATTTCAAGGCAGTTTGCAGAAACAAAAACAAGTAAAGCAAATAGTGTTGAGAACACTCTGGTCCCAGTAGCTGGGACATACTCAGGTGTGTGAGGGTAGATGAGAAGATATGTTGTTGCAGCAGTTGAGCATTTCTGACCTGTTCCAGAGTTCCCAGCTTCTGGCATGGGGACTGGCTCCAGGATGAGGGAGTCAGCAGTGGAACCACCTGGAGCAGGGAGTGACTGATAAGATAATTGCTCCAGCAAAGCCCCAGGGTGGTCTATGTTACTGCCTGATAAGCAGCATCTCCTGACCCACCCTGCACTGCTGCGTGCTTAGAGTAGGAGCATTGAGGAAAAGACCTGGTGGTCCAGCAGTTTTTGTAGTGGATGCAGTGTTGAACTTCAGTGCAGACTGGAATATCTAGGGCTAGACTAACTTACCTCAGATTGGGTAAGATCTTACACTTTCCTGAGCTCCTTGAAGGAATGTGCAATAACTAAATAAAGCGAAGGCCGTATTTATGACTGTAAGTTTGTATTTCCCTCACACTTAATGTCATGTTACCTGGAAGCGGAAAAGTTTTGTTTGACTAGCTTTTGTTTTCCAGGCCATATAATTTCTGCTATTTCCACATGGAATTTGCAGATTTCTACATAGCATTCTTAAGGGCCTCCCATCTGTTTCCCTTCCGTCTCTGCCACTGTTGCCTCGTATTTATTAAACATCGGTTATTCTGTAAGAATATCCTCCAGTCAGACATGCTCTCGCAAACAGGGCAATCTAGCGTGAACAGCCAGGACCGCAGTCTGTCAAAGCAACAGTTTGTGCTTACCTACATGCTGCCAGTTTGCAACTCCCCCAAGATGTGAGCTGATTTTCATATGGTAATGCTCTTGCATGTTCTGTCAGAAGAGCAATCAGGAGCTTGTGTAGGTGACTAGGTAGGACATAAGAGGGGTTGTTGATCTCTTGACTCGTAAAGACATTCTGTCAGGCAAGCCCAGCCCTCACAGCAGTCGAGCTTTCCGTGTGTAAACAGAGACTGCTTAATTACACAGGTCATGTCAATTAGCGTGACCTTCGCATTTTAAAGAAATTAATCACTTTCGGCAGAGCAAATCACTCCTCATACTTTAATATTCAGTGTGGCGGTAAAGTGTGCAGAAATGCATTCAGTGACAGAGCATTCCTATTTTTATGAATAATGGTTCAGTTTAGTCATTGGTCCCACCCCAACCCCCTGCCTTCTCTTTGGACTTGTTGCTTGAACATTACATCAGACAAAATAAGGATGCCTGTTGATGCTGTATATTTATTTTGGTCTAGCAAGAAATGCACCTGGAAAAAAAATGGGTTTGGGCGGGGAGGATAAGCTTGCTGAAGTCCCTCATAGTGTCCCACAGAGTCCCTCCTACATCTTACACCAAATACAACCAATGCAATAGGGTAGGCGCTTATTTTCATATTGGAGGCTCCTTGCATGGGATTAGCTGCTCCCACCTGGCTATGTCATGGCTTCCTTTTTGTGATGCATCAAGTTCCTCCTGTCTTCCATCTCAGCACCTGCTTCCCCTCCCCACTTCGGACATTTCAGGTTAACTTCGTTCACCTCAGTCCAGATTTAGAAGCAAGCATTTAGCAAACAGCTCTTTTCAAGTCAACTCCAGCATGACTCAGCAGATCTAATTAAAGAGTTGGTTGCAGAGGTGAGGAAGTAGAAAGAACCATGGTGCCAAATGGAATTAGATGGCATATACCCTCTGTCATACAGCAGGATGATGTATTACATCCTGGGCTTATTTTTTGTATCTTTGACTACCTAAGGAAAGAAATCCAAAGTCCCTTGAATATTTCAATTAATTCATTAGTTAATTAATTTCAATCGATCTATAAATTAATCAAAATCCTTTCTAAGCAGATTAATATTTTAAAATCTCTAAGCAGTTTACAAAAATGCATATAAAGTAGAGCTAGAACTTAAAAAAAAACCCTATAAAGCAGTACAGTCGTACCTTGGAAGTCGAACGGAATCCATTCCAGAAGTCTGTTCAACTTCCAAAACGTTCAAAAACCAAATTGCAGCTTCTGATTGGCTGTAGGAAGCTCCTGCAGCCAATCAGAAGCCCCTTTGGACATTTGGGTTCCAAAAGAACGTTCGGAAACTGGGACAATCACTTCCGGGTTTGCAGCGTTCGGGAGCCAAAACGTCCGAGTTCCAGGACATTTGGGAGCCAAGGTATGACTGTATTATGAAAACAGGAAAACAGGTAAGAGCAGATCCAGTCTTATAGGTCATGGAAAGCCAGGACAAGAAGGTATGTCAGAAGCAATTGATGGATATGGGTCACTGCCCTATGATATTTTGTAAGACGTGGTACCACAATTAAATTAACCCATGGTCTTCCCAGGTCCTTCGAGGCACCAACAAAAAGGTTTGCTTGTTTATTTATGCTAACATTCTATTAGTGTTATTCCTATTAAGAGCTGATTAGTCCCCCATGTAAGGATAGCCTCCGGTGTTTCCTCCTACTACTGACGGGACAGTAAAAAGTTTCCCTGTAAAAAGTTGCTGCGGTCATTGCTGCTGCCCTGGGGAAAGGGAGGCACTCCCCTCTCCAAAATAATAAAAAAAGGCTACAAGTGTGCACACCAGCATTGAAATTTGCAATATATATTTTGAGAACATATATATTTCAAGAAAAAGCCCTTGCCTTTTAACTAGAGCTCCTGCCAGGTTTTGGGTACTGGAGAAACTTTCCCCTGCAAAATCTTCCACCTGTCCTTTCACTGGCAGCTGCTGGGGAAACTTGCACTCATTACTTTCCCTGCAAAATTTTCAAGTGTTATTGCTGCTGCTTTTCCAGGAAAGGAGTCGTGACCACCCCCTCATGAATAGTATGCATCACCAGTGCTAGGGGGGGAAAGCAGTGTGTATATTCATTCATTTTTATTTTTATTTTTAAAGAGAGAGTAAGAAACGAACAAACCGGGAGGCAGGTATGTAGCCTATCTTAAGTTGTTAATTAGGGACCAATATAACTTTAGAGAGATAATGAAGAAAGGTGGGGTTGCATAGTGTTGCTAGCCAGGTAACGGAGGCAGTGAGGTCATCAACCCTATCCAAAACCACTCCATCCAAAGTAGGTGAGACCATAGCACTGTGTCTGTTCACACGGGAAATAACTGCACTACTGTTGGTGATATCGTGCTAAAAATGAGTAATTTTAAAACAACACCTTGGATTCTCAGGAATAAATTACTGGGTGAATTATGTCATTACTGGGGGGAAGTACCTGTTGCATCATCACAAAAGGACAACTGAAAAGATTATTGGTTTGCTCCTTCCCTGGGTTTGCTACAATTCATAATTGGCAAATGTATGGTTCGAATTTTGCCTATCAGTCAGGCAGACAACTGACAATACAGGAATGATATTGCTGGAAAACAGGCACCTGTGTTTTCTATGAATTTCTAAGAGTAAGAGAGTATGCTGAAGTATGTAATTAACAGTACTGATGGGCTGGTTCAGAATGAGCTCAGTTTTCTGAACATCATCTAAAAACGCCTGAAGACTCTTTTTAAAAACAATGGCCAGTTTGGATAGAATTTCAAAGTTGGGGGGGGGGTCATTACTGCACAGGCACCAGCCAGTCAGCACTGTGCACAGCCAGCTTCTGCTGTTACATTGCAGAACTGCCTCCTTTCCCCACAAGCTTGTGCCTGTATCTTAGTTAGTAGCCTTGAAGCATCTCCCTAAATTTAGGCTGGGCTTTTAATATCCTGCTAAAGCTGGGACTTGAGTCAAAATAATAATAGATGTGTACTGCGAGGAGTAGTCTGCCCAAAAGTCATTCCAGCCTCTTCCACACAGTGTTTAGAAGTGTAAACAAAAGTATAAATTTGCTTCCAGTAAAAATGGAGATTACTGAAAATACCAGGAATGTGCCATAAACTAATTGGCTAGTGAAACCTAATGGGCTGTGGTTAAAAATGAGGAGTGATGTGATTCCTAATCTTGAAATATTGGGTGGTGCACCCTAACAAATAAATTGGCTCCGTTAACCAACTCAGATAAACAGATTGATTTCTTAACTTCTAGTTTTCATTTCCGGAAGATTTTTTAGCTTTCAGAACGTTTGCAATTGAACTATTTAATAATGCAAAAGAAGGATGTACACAGAGGAATGCAAATAACAGTAAATTTAGGATACACAAATTTAACCAACCCCCCCCCATCTGATATTTTTATTAGCAGTCTGCTAACCTCCAGTGCTGCACATACATTTGAAAACTAACAATCTATGATGATTTGATGCTAAAGCTGATTTTTCTCCTCTCTATGTTTGCCTGTCCCAAATTAAAAACTGCATTTTCTTCACAACATTTGGATAGGTTTGAGATTTGGCAGGCCTGCCTGTCCCCGTGTTTATATGAGTTTGTCAGCACCTCATTAATCAATTTTTAAACTGCAATATGCTTCCCCCCTCATGTGTTGGCCTGTTGTTGTTTTTTCAAAGTTGCTTCACTGCCTGCTCTACACCTCCTGTTCTCGTTTTTTTTAAAGCTGAAACAAAAGTTGTTTCCTTTACAAATTAGTTTTGCATGTGCTTTGATTGAAACGCATCCCACTCATTAAAAAAATAAAATGTTTCCTTTTCAAGAAATACACGCAAACCATATTTGGAACACACTTGCTCCCGAGAAGTCCTGTTGACTTTAGTAATATTATTCTAAAGTAAATGGATTTGTGGATTTTAACCATAAACTTGTGAAGGCTGTTTGGAAAGTATTCAGTGCATATTAGATATTACTTTTTGCTTAGGCAGAGGACATTAATATTTAAATAACACGTAGGCCAAATATTTCTTTTTCCTTTATAGTAATCAAACTTTTGAATTCTCTCCCTCTCTCTGTCTGTCTCTCTTTCTTAAAAAGAATCAGTAGAGAGTTTATTCCTTTCCTACAGGTGCACTGTGAATAATCACTTCTTAAAGTAGACCACCACTTAACCACTTTTATTTTTTTCACATTTCCTGACCCTAGAAACAGTTTCTCTAGGGGATTCCTTTTATAGTATTTTCTCTTAATGACTCCAAAAGAGCCCAGCCCACCCCCAGCATGGCATCTTTGTAGTAAATCAAATTCTATTCAAGGGAACTAGGTAGCAACAGTCTGTTACTGCAATTCAAAACATATTTTAAAGATGAATGGCTTAGGTTGAGTGCCTGATGTTGCAGATGTTGTGGGCAGGAAAAGTTAAGTAACTGATCTCAGTGAGATTACACTGGTAACTAAAGTTGCTCACTGTTCATCCACTCCTAGGAACAAAATAGTTTGCACTGAAGGTCCAGGGCCCTTGTCATAGAATTGTTTGACGTTGTATTTTATTTCTTTTAAACAAAATATTTCTTAAGTGGTTGTGTTTATAAAACCTTTCTTGGACTTGGGTCCCCAAAACACACTTTTCGGTTCCTTTTTTTCTGTCTCTTATACTTTGTATTTAGATACCATTTTCAGGTGGTTAAGGTCTTAACAAGAAGAAGGGTTATTGAAAGTGGCTTTTAAAATCCACAGGGGAAGAAAGGAAATATAAAAGGACAGCTGAAAGTTTGGTGAATTCTCAGTGCATTTTGAGTATGTCTTTTATCGGGGGTAAAATGCTCATATTTGTTCCTTAATCAGCCTTCTTAAAGCAGTGGTAGCATGTAGCTTTTATGGAGCGGTTTTTTTATGAAGGAGCAAAAATGATAATTTTCCTTTGATGAAGCCATACTCAAAATGTGCTGGGAACTTAACAATCCTTGAAGCTGCCTTTTTGTGTTTGCTTTTTTCAGTGGAAGTTTTCCCCATCTGAGAAATCCTGTAGCTTGCTGTGGCCTCCATCCATGAGGTAGGTGCCAGGTGAAAACGTTCTGCTTCCACCAGGCCTTTGGCTGATGGACATCTGATGCCCTTTTAAATGTGTTATGGGAGGGGGGGGATTATTGGTTTGTTTTTGTTCTTAATTTTATTGTATATTTTATGTTGTAATTTTATGTTGTGATCCTCCCTGAGATCTATGAATAAAGTTAGTGATTTTAGTAATAAAAATAATAGGTAGGCTAGACACTGGAGAAAATGTACTGAGGGTATTCCTCTCTAATAGCCCTATGCTCTGGGACAGCAGCAGGACAGTGTCATAATCTGTGAGATTCTTTAAGCTTGTTTCTTTAGCTTGACTATTTAAAGTAAGGTAAAAGGTAAAGGACACCTGCATGGTTAAGTCCAGTCAAAGGCGACTATGGGGTGCAGCGCTCATCTCACATCAGGCTGAGGGAGCTGGCGTTTGTCCACAGACAGCTTTCCGGGTCATGTGGCCAGCATGACTAAACCGCTTCTGGCGCAACGGAACACCGTGACGGAAGCCAGAGCGCACGGAAACGCCATTTACCTTCCCGCCGCAGTGATACCTATTTATCTACTTGCACTGGCGTGCTTTCTAACTGTTAGGTTGGCAAGAGCTGGGACAGAGCAATGGGAGCTCACCCCATCAGGGGGATTCCGTGCCAACCTTACGATCAGCGCTACCTGCTTCCCTGTGCTTGACTCTTTAGCAGAGGCTGGATGGGCATCTGTCATGGATACTTTACTTGAGATTCCTACATTGCAGGGGGTTGGACTAGATGACCCTCAGGATCCCTTCCAACTCTACAATTCTATGATTCTATGTGTCAAGAAAGATAAAGGCACTAGGACAGGAAATCACTACCTCTCCTCATAACAGCATGTGACTAGCCAGTTCTTACTTCCTGGTTGCCATGGTCCTTGCAACATGTTCCTTATGCGGGCTTCTACTATAAAGATGTGAGGTCTGAAGGAATAGGATTCTGTATAGTTCAGTATTGGAAGGAAGGGATACTTCCAGCTCAATATGCAAAAAATTGACCTATAATGAGAATAATATTTGGCTAGCACAATTGTTGTAGTTTATGGACCTTTTTCTGATACACAGTTATATTTTTTTCTTGGTGTTTCTGCTTGATATGTCTATAATTTTTATAAAAAGAAAAGTTGACCAAGTGCTTTCCTAGGCATCACATTCTAACTTGGCAGCTGTTATTGAAAGTATTGTTATAAAATTTTAGGGTGCCTGGTCTCCCCTTCTAATATCTGGAACCCAACCCCAGCCTGGTACCAGACGTTGAATTTAGCTTGTTAAAATATAAGCCAGGCTGGCTCACTGATGAAGCAATCGCCTGGAGAGATGGGCCATCAAAAGAGCAGAAGGTGAAGGGTGAAGACCTATTAAGAAAGCCATCAGCAAAGCTAAGACTGTGCCAGCTGGGAAATGGGTGAAGCCCCTCCCTGAGGTCCGAGTTGGGTAGAAGAACAAAGGCCATTAGTAGAGTTTCAGGATTGCAGTTTGCCTGATGTAAGCAAGAGGAGAAATAGTTGCAAGCAGCTTGCAGGCTGCAGAACGGGAGGGTTGCAGCAGTGTGGGCTGGCAGTTTGAATCCAAGGTGGCAGCCTTGTGAGAAACAGGGCCCTCTTGGAGTGTAATCTTGAGAGCTCCCCCATCCTAGGCTCAGGTTGTATATATGTGGAAATAAACTCTATATATTATAAAGACACCACAGTCTCCACTGTGCTTCATTTCCAAACCCTGGATAAGCGCTTGGAACCCCCGGAATCTCGCAGTGCTGTGGGGATTATGGTGGCGTGGCAATATGTACATGTTGCTGTTCTCGCTTCAGCTAGTTGGAAATGTTGCTGGCCTCTGTCTGTGGGAATGAAAGTGACTTCTTTGCTCTCCCTGGTATTGGAAAAAGGGATCACTGGATTGCTACATGAGAAACTGGGCTCTCTGAAGCAAAGCACTTCATTTCTGTTTGGTTAGTTCTCAAAATAGTCTCCATGAGCACATAAGTGAGCTGGGCAGAGCAATTTGAAGCTCTGATTTAGGCCATTGGGATGTAATGAATCAGTGGATGCACCACTGCATCTGAAGCCCTGCCACTCACGTCGGCTAGAGTATTAGGAGAAAGCAGTTGTGTAACTTTTTTCCTGTGCCAGCTCCAGGCTGATGCAGTTTAGATGGCCAAATTGGGTCCTTCAATGGGAAACAGGCCAGCTTTGGAGACAGCCAATCTAGTGTGGGCCCTGTTCTGCTCCTGCTCCACCTCTCTGTTTCCCTACTTTGGAGATTTACAACGGCTATTCTTGTGCTTTCAGAGCATGCAGCAGTAGCCTTTGTGGTAGTGCAGCTCTTTGCTGGCAGAGCCCACTGGAGGGACACCTCTGCCTCATCCTAACCCCTTCCAGCAACAGGGTTAGGGATAAGGATTGTTTGGTAACAAATGAAATAGCACGTTTCCCCCATCCCTACCTTCCTTTTTGCACTTGTAAAGCATGGAATAGAGGTGGGGAGAAAAGGTTAGAAAGGACTGCCATGTGCTGAGCAGTCTGCTTTATGGAAGTGAGTCATTATCAGAAGCCGGAGTCAGAGGCAGGTCAGCAATAAAACATCCAGTGTCAGTGAAGTTAACTCTTTATTCAAAGAAACTAAAACAGCGCAGGCCTAGTGATCACAGAAGCTCTTCCCAGTAGGTCTTGTCCAAGGGAGGCAGTTGCAAAGACTGAAGATGTGGAGGGGCGAGGGAGGTATGGCGGTGGGGGCAGATGTCATAGGCGAAGGGGATCGAGATACGGATATGCTCGTACCCCTTCCAATCTGCGCCCCATCCCGAGAGACGAGGGTAGGGTGAGCAAGGATTACTCACCTCCGTCACTGGTGTTGTGCAATGCCAGGTCTATAGGCAACAAAACCGCCACCCTGCGAGATTTCTTCACCTCGCAGGGGGTTGACCTGGCATGTGTGACTGAGACCTGGGTGCGCAAAGGGGATACTGTTACCCTACGAGAGATGGCGCCCCCGGGTTTCTCCGTCCTTCACCAGTCGCGGACTGTGGGCCGGGGGGGAGGGGTGGCGTTATTAATCCGGGAAGATTGTTCTTTCAGGGCTCTACCATCGCCATCGATCCCCGGCATTGAATGTGTTGGCCTAGTGTGGGGCTCCGAGGTGAGCTTGGCTGTCTGGCTGGTGTACCGGCCACCTAGCGCACCAGCAGCCACCCTGTCAGGCCTGCTGGAGGCGGTGGCCGGCTGGGCCTTGGAGTTCCCTAACCTATTGGTATTGGGGGACTTCAACATCCATGCTGATGCCACTCCCTCCTCACAGGCTCTGGACCTGGTGTCTTCCATGGTGACACTAGGGCTCTCCCAGTTTGTTTCGGGCCCCACACATCAAGCAGGCCACACGCTGGATTTGATCTTTGGCGTCGGTATAGATGTGATCATGTTTCCTTCGATGAAGGTGCCATGGCCTGATCACTATGCTCTGAAAGCCAGGATTGACGTTCCACCCCCACCCTGCTTGGGTGGCGAGCCAATTTGGGCTCGCCCGCAGAGGCTGATGGACCCTGATAGATTCCGTCAAGCCTTGCGGGACCTTTCTCCCCCTGGCGACTCATTGACTGAGCTTGTTGAGGCCTGGAATACCCAGCTCCTGGCAGCCATCAATGAGATCGCACCTAAGCGCCCTCTGCGACCCCGCAGAAACCGGGCTCCCTGGTTTACCGAGGAGCTCCGGAAAATGAAGCGGGACCTCAGACGGCTAGAGCGAGTATGGCGGGGTGCCCGTGACGGAGCCTCAAGAACATCTTATAGGGTTTTTATGAAAACCTATGAGATGGCAGTGAAGGCCGCTAAAAAGTCCTACTTCTCGGCCTCCATTGCATCCGCTAGCTCTCGCCCGGCACAATTATTTAGTATAATTCGGTCTTTAACGTCCCTCGAAGGACAGCCAAATTTAAATAACAATTTGACACACAGCTGTGAGGCATTTGCGAGCTTTTTTGCGGAGAAGGTCTTGTTGCTCCGCCATGACCTCCCTGCCAATTTGGATACAATAAAGGAACTGGAGGCCCCTCGACTGTCCTCGGGTTCAGTATTGGACCACTTTGACTGGATATCCCCAGCTGATGTAGACAGATTCCTCCGAGCTGGAAAGCCCACCACCTGTCCTCTCGACCCGTGCCCGTCCTGGCTGATTAGAGCGTGTCCAGAAGAGGTGCGGGCCCCCCTGGGGGATATCATCAATCTGTCCCTTGGCACCGGGACATTCCCAGGGGAACTGAAGGAGGCAGTGGTGCGCCCGCTCTTAAAGAAAACATCATTAGATCCTTTAGATCTATCCAATTACCGCCCGGTTTCGAATTTTCCATTCCTGGGTAAGGTGATTGAGAGAGCGGTTGCTGAACAGCTTGGTAGGTTTCTGGATGAAACATCAGCTCTGGATCCATTCCAGTCCGGCTTCCGCGCTGGTCATGGGACCGAGACGGCTCTGGTCGCCCTAACAGATGATCTCCGCAGGCAGCTGGATCGAGGCGGGTCGGGGCTGCTGATTCTTCTAGACCTGTCAGCAGCCTTCGACATGGTCGATCACGAACTCCTGGACCACCGCCTTGCCGACGTGGGGATCCAGGGCACAGTCCTTCAATGGCTGCGCTCGTTTCTCTCTGGTCGGGGACAGAGGGTGGCGCTTGGGGGGGAATTGTCATCCCGCCACTCCTTGGTGTGTGGTGTGCCTCAGGGTGCAATACTCTCCCCGATGCTTTTTAACATCTTTATGCGCCCCCTCGCCCAGCTTGTCCGGAGTTTTGGGCTGGGCTGCCATCAGTATGCTGATGACACCCAACTCTATTTGTTGATGGACGGCCACCCGGACTCGGCCCCAGACACACTGATCAGATGCTTGGAGGCTGTGGCTGGATGGTTACGTGGGAGCCGGCTGAAGTTAAATCCTTCGAAGACAGAGGTCCTCTGGCTGGGACGGGACGACATGGGACTGAGGGGGCAACTCCCATCTCTTGCGGGGGTGCAATTAGTGCCAGCACCGTCCGTTAAGAGTTTGGGTGTAATCTTCGATACCTCCCTCTCCATGGAGGCGCAGATTGCAGCTACAACAAAGGCGGCATTTTTTCATCTCCGCCAAGCTAAGCAGTTGGCTCCTTACCTCTCTCGCCCTGACCTAGCCACTGTGATCCACGCGACGGTCACCTCCAGACTGGATTATTGTAACTCGCTCTACGTGGGGCTGCCCTTGAGACTGACCCAGAAACTCCAGCGGGTGCAGAATGCCGCAGCAAGACTCCTTACGGGGTCCTCACTTAGAGATCACATTCATCCGGTGCTATACCAGCTGCACTGGCTCCCGGTGGAGTACAGGATCAGGTTTAAGGTGCTGGTTTTAACCTTCAAAGCCCTATACGGCCTAGGACCCTCGTACCTACGGGACCGCCTCTCCTGGTATGCCCCACAGAGGAACTTACGATCTTCAAATAAAAACACCTTGAGGGTCCCAGGCCTCAGAGAGGTTAGGCTGGCCTCAACTAGAGCCAGGGCTTTTTCGGCTGCGGCTCCAACCTGGTGGAACGCTCTGTCACAAGAGACAAGGGCCCTGCAGGACTTGACATCTTTCCGCAGGGCCTGCAAGACAGAGCTGTTCCACCTGGCATTTGGTCAGGGCGCAGCCTGACCCCCTCCTCTGGCAATCTTTACAAAGCTTTAGTTTATGGTTGCCATCAATTTTGATTTTAAATTCATTTTTATAATGTTTTATAATGTCACACTGTTTTAATGTTGTTAGCCGCCCTGAGCCCGGCTTCGGCTGGGGAGGGCGGGATATAAATAAAATTTATTATTATTATTATTATTATCTTCCCATTGCTCTTTAAGGCTCCTCCCCCAGTTCCTTCCCCAGCAGCCAAAGGCTCCTTCGCCTTGTCTCTCTTTCCTCCACCCTCTTCATTTCTCTATGTGTTCTGGGAGACTGGGCAGAAGGGAAGCTGGAGCAGGAATGGGAGATTCCCTGCTTTTTCAGTAGCCTACCTCCGCTCTGCCTCTTTACCATACTCTGCTTCTGCCTCAGATTCTGGACTGATCTATGCTACAGCCTCTTCCCACTCACTAAGCCCTGTTACCTCTTCAGCTTCTGACACCTCGTCCCAGTCTGCTCCCTCTTCTCCCTCTGACCACTCATCATCATTATCCCACCACCAGTCCCCTGGCTCTGAGCCTTCTTCCACTGAGGGTTCCCTTGTTGGTTCTCCAAATGGTGCCCCCCTCCCACTCCTCTGCATCCAACCAGTCCATGACAGTTGTGGGCGACTTGCAGCCATTAGGAGCAATGCCTTCACACCTTCCATATGTGTTGTGTCAGGAAGATGCTGAACACCACTTCTTTCAAACAAAGATGCCCTCTCCCAAGCCCCCATCCCCACTATGTTTGCATTCCTGTCTCAGCGTCGCCTGCACTGGCTTGGTCATGTCCACAAAATGGAAGAAGGCAGGATCCCCAAGGATGTGCACTATGGGGAACAGGCTTCAGGCATTCAGCCCATTGGCAGACCAGAGATGTCTGCAAACATGACATGAAGGCAAGTATCATCAACCCCACCATTTGGGAATTCCTTGTAGGCAACCGCAGTGCCTACTTCTGCAGCAGCACAACCTGACGCCTTCATCTGCCCCAGCTGCAACAACACATGTCTCTCCCATATTGGTCTCTATGGCCACAGCAAGCACTGTAACCTTCAAACAATTTTACTTCCCCCCCCCAAAAGGTACACGCCTCCATTGTTTCCCAAGACAGACAGGTGCCAACAATGGCCATGTGATACATTATGTAGGACCTATCATTTAAAGCTACCCTATTAAAGCAATTCAGTATTATACACACACCATGAAATGTTCACCAGCTATTGTTATGCAAAACAAGTTATGGACAAATGCCCTTTTGGAGTGTGCATGTAATCTTGCCCATGTAGACTTTTCTCACACTGGAAAACTGTTTCTATGGATTGTGGTTATAGGAAAGATTTAAAATGACTTAAATAGTGAAATGGAATATAACACAGGAATATCAAAAGTCCTTCTCACGTGTCTAGTGTTTTTTCTTCAGAATTCAAGTTTCCAAATCTTGTCAAATAATTTTGACCCTGTTTTAACCCAGCGGGTTTTTCCTTTTTAAACCACACTGTGAAATGAGCTAACAAGATTCTGACAGACTATTTTTGGGCGCAAATCATTTTATGTTCACAATCTTAAAGTCCTTATTAAGTTTGATGGGGGGTGGGGAGGGATTGCTTTGCTGGAACTGCTCGACTAAGCAATGTTGTAGGTCAAGATCTGACAAAACATGTTTTTAAGAATTTTATTAGAGTTAATAAAGTGTTATTTGGAGAGTTTTGTTTCGATTGCCTTTCCCTTTCTACCCAGTTCAAGCAATGTAAGGCAATTCTTTGCAAGCAAATCTCCCTGCTCAGGCAACTTTGAGAGGGTAGCGGCTTCCTTGGAGAGTTGAAGCAATGTTTGCCAATCCTTGTAAAGCATTTCACCTCTTCAGAGGCTAAAGCCTCTCAATACCAAGAACAATTAAAGCAAGAGCCTTTTGGAACGACTGGGGAATTCAGCAAAATAAATCAGAAATCCTCTGCCTTGGCTCTGGAGGGTTGCCTCATTATAAGAGCAGATCTATTAGCCCCCTTGCCATTGTCTTTCATTTCTCAAGTGAGGTGATTCTAATTAAATTAATCTGCATGTCAATCTATCGGTGATCAATCAAAGGGGCCGAGGTCCCCCTTTGCGGCAGTGTGCTTGCGGCTGACAGGGCCTGATAATGGAGGAAGAAATAAACTGTCGAGCAAAGTTAATTAGTCAACATAATAGGTGGATTAAACAGGAGCCGGCTGATTGCTGTTTCACATGTTGAAGCATGAGGTGGGAGCTGAAACTGCAATTAACAGACAATTATTATATTTGGTTGTAAGAGGTCGCATGAATAAACATATCTCAGTGGGTTTCAATTTTTAATCCCCCTTCCTTGTTTAATATAAGGAGAAGTGTAGGTCATTTCTTTTTATTGTTTCAGCCAAAGTTCTGGAAGGCAGCACATGTTCTTGGGTAGAATACTTGGTAAGCGGTAGCGGAGAGAGGGACGTTGCCATTTTGTTTGTATGGGTGATTAATATGGACTAAGAGGTGATCAGGGCAACCAAGCTCAAGAAATTAATCCTGGAGCTGCTGCTGATGTGCAGTGTATCGTTATCAAAGAAGAGGCGCTCTCATATTGAAGGGCACCATGCTGTCCTTCAGATACTAATGCTAGCATATCCTGGGGCTGACCACGAGGCTTCCCTGTACTTTTAGGTTTCAGCAAAGGCAAAATGGTCCAGTTTTACCTTAATATACAAGATGTCACCAGAGCTCAGGTACAACCAAGGATGGAAATCAGCATCCCGGGCAACAAATTTTGTCATCATCACTAACCAAAATCTCAGCAATCCCTTGCAGCAGTAGTCATCTCATTAGAACGTAGCATTCTTTATCTGAACTTCTTATTGGGTAAGCTAAAGTCATTTTGATAAGAGACTGAACCTTCATAATGAGTCTCCATAAAGAATCTCACGTTGTTTAATGGGTTCTGATGAAAACTGGAAACGTGTTTTAAATTTGTTGAGAAGTATGTCAGTTGAGCAGCTGTGTGCTTGCAAGCCATCCTTTTGAATTCACTAGAATCTGTGACTTAATAGTCCCGTGTGCCCTGCACATTACAGCAACATGGTATCTCCGTTTTTAGTTGTTTAAGTGAATTGAGACAAGTCAAAGTTTGCCAAGTGTGTGAATTCAAACTTGATTATTTGCTAAGGAAAAGGTTTACTTGGATTTGAAAAGCACTATTCATTTCAGCTCTGAAATGCCTTTGACACACATACCCTGTTCCGGAGAATTTTGGAGTGCAAACACCCCTGGCAGCTACAACTGTAACAGCATAATGAATACAGTTGCTCTCATCCCAACTTTTGCAGACCACACTTGCTTTTCTTTTTAAAAATACATTTTCATTTGCAATGACAGCAGCTTTATCTCTTCTGGCATATATGCTGAAGAATGGTGTGGGGTAAAATTCAGTCAGCTCTTAAAAAAAAAAAGTTAATAAAGTGCTCTTGTTAGAATGATGGTTAACAGTGTACGTTTCGCCATACAGCTACAAGCTGTGCAATTTGACTTAAAGCGTCATCAACAGCCTATGATGCCAAAGACCCACTCATCAATAGCACCTCTTGTTAGAGTCGTACAGTCTAAGCACTAGTTATTATGTGAAATAGCTGTGCAATTTTCTGCAGCTCCCAGCTGTTATTTAAGATTCTGGGTTTATTATACTCTGCGCTCACCTCATTTTAAATTGTATTAAAGTGTTTCCTTATATTGTTGTCCCACTCACAGGTTGTGGTATCTACAACAGTCAATGTGGATGGCCATGTCTTGGCAGTGTCGGATAACATGTTTGTGCACAACAACTCCAAACATGGTCGGAGGGCTCGAAGGCTTGATCCTTCGGAAGGTACGCCTTCTTATCTGGAACATGGTAGGCATTTTTTGCTGGTTGACGTTGCTTCTTTAACTGTGGGTCTCTCGGGTTGTGTGGGGGTCCCCCCTTTTCTTCCATTACTGGTTGTCCTAGCGAGATCATAGGATGAGAGGGTCAGTGTCTTCTCTCTTTTTCCCCAAGGAGTACTTTCCTCAATACTGGCGCATAGTTTTTAAGCATTTGGGTAATTCCAGCAAAATCAGTTCATGCAGTGAGTTTTGGCTCAAATGCTTACTGTGGGCAAGCTCTTCCCATCAAATGTATGGGTATTGTTAGTGCATTTGAAAAGGCCATGGGCAGTATATGTAGAGAATTAAATTGTGCACCGGGTGTTCTATATGCCCAAGAAAGCCCAATTCTCTTCTATGATGCTGAGGAAGCTCTTTAGGCTCATGGAGTTCCCCAGCTGTGAGGCACATGGGAGACCAGTGCACTCTTTGCAAATTCTTACTGTGGCACATTGTAGCTATCACATGACAGTTAGAATGGTCACATGGTTGTATGAATCGGGTCTCGTGTTTCAAGAAGCAGAACTGAACAAAATGGTCTGCTTTTTTTAAATAAAAAATTGGGAGCATAATCCAAAATTGGTTTCCTTGCGTTATATTTTACATACTGTGATTTAGGGCAAGATTAAGAGATGAGGTAGTTTTCTCCTCTTTGTCCTATGGACAGAGTCTTAGGTTGTTTCCAGACATCCACAGAAGCCCTCACTTGATTCGTTTGAGGATTATGTTGCCAGACTCAAAAAAGAGCCAAGGTCAGGTTTCAGTAAACCAATCTTCAGAACAAAATCATATGTTAATATATTTACACAACCTTCCTATAACTGAGAGCCAGATTAGGACATAGAGTACTTTCTTGTAGCTACCTGGATATTCATTTAAAACTGAATCTAAAAATTCAGACTTTCATCATAGCCTTGGTCAAATGCCCATTTATCACCCTGATTCTGGCATCTATACAATGAGAAAATAAAATTTTATTTATTTATTTGAAACGCATCTGTCCTGTCATTCTTCCTTAAAAAGAAACCAACATAGCTAACAATCCATAATGCAAGACCTTAAAAAAATGCAAAACATGGCCAACAAATTCTTACCAGCGTATCAAAACCACATAAGTCAATAAACATACAGTACTCATCACCTGCAAGAGCTCAAGAGCTCTGAAACAGAAATGTTATACTTGTCCCTTGAAAAAGATGTGGGTGTGTGTGGCGGATGTTCTTTACTGGGAAGCCAATCCATAGCCTTGGGCCACCTGTCCATAGTGACTGCGAATCTAGTCTCTGCTTGTAGTGGCTCACCTGGAAGATGCCAGATGCTACAAATGGCTAAAGGCCTAACAATTGAAGCGTTTGGGTTTGGTCAGTGGCACTGGCAGAAAAGCTAACATGCCAAATCTACATGGCTAAAGGAAGGACAAGCCCTTATATTTTTAGCATGGCATGGCAACTGTTTATATCTTACATGAGACAGGAGCAGCAGGCAAGGATTCCCTGACATTCTCATGGTGGTCTTTCGAGAAAGCTCATTGATTAGGGTATATTCTTGTATGCTATTTGTATGTATGGCGTGACAATGTATTTTCCTTTCATTCATAATATCCTGAATGCTCGTATGGATGAATAACGCAAATGCAGTCAAGTTGTTTGCAACTGTTCTTGATTTTTTATTTCATTTTGAAATATATAATAAACCTTTTTTTTAAACACACACACACACACACACACACACACACACACACACACATTAAAAACAAAACAAAAGCCCTAGTCTCTGACAGAAGTGGGATGCTAGCAAGAGGCTCAAATGATGAGACATGCAGGCTCTTATGGGAGCAAGTTGTTCTTCCAGTCAACTGAAGGTCTAGGGATGTCTGTTTCTGGTAGTTAACTAACTTCCCTGGGCTGCTGAGAATAAATAAAATAAGCAATGAAAAAACCAATCATTTAAAAATAGTTATTACCGAAAAACTAAAAGGCAACTATACAATGTATGATGGCTGGGGAAACTGTGGTCCTCCAGGTGTTGCATCATGTCAACATCTGGGCGTGCTTCAACATGCCCATCCCTGCTATATATATTAATAATTGCAAATTAATTAATCACTGTGAGTTGTTGCCACCTTAGTCATAAAATAGAGTGTGTAAACTGTAATTATAAGAGCTGGTAGTGGGCACAAACAAGGTATATTGGAATCTGCCTACTTGTATGTGGCTTACTTCACTATCTCATTCCTAACTTCACACAGGTAGGCTGTGATCCTGTGTACACCTACCTTGGAGTAAACCCCACTGTATATAGTTGGCTTCATTCATGGGATTGTGGTGTTAGTGAAGCCACAGGGGAAGGTTCAGCCAGATTTTGGTATGTGTCTAGGGTGCTGATTCCTCACATTCAGTGTGTGTGTGTGTGTGTGTGTGAGAGAGAGAGAGAGAGAGAGAGAGAGAGAGAGGGAAGTCTTCTCATGCCTGATATCTAATCCAGTTTTCATGGACGGTCAAGGAAGCTAAATACCATGGAAAAAGCTGCAGAGTGAAAATGTGCTTTCCCATCATTAGATAAATCAATACTCAACAGAAATTCTCTCACCTCAATATTTGAGTGTGATATCATCACACCCTACCATTTTCCTTTGCATACATTCAGAATTACTGGAACAACTTACGTGAGTAAATGTAGTTATGCAGAAAATGCATAATGAATCAGGTCCACAAGTTTGCACTTTCTAACCTAAAATTCTTAGCTCTGCAGTGTTTCTTATTATGTAAACATAACTTACATCTGTATTTATTTAGCTTTAACTTTTTAGGCTATAACTCACACTATAGATTTTTTCCATCCCTGCCAACAACCTAATTTAATAAACAAACCACTGTCATAATTTTTGCCTGATTTTACTAAGGAATGTGCAAACTGTTATTTTATTAATTAGCAAGACGCAAAGCTATACAAAGGATATTTATTCATTCATCCTTGAAGTGTCTTAACATAAACCATAGTCCTTCAAAGCCTGCTTTTTTATTTTTTAAGGAGATGTTTTCCCCCTACAAGGAGGCCACATGAATACCTGCCAGTTACTAAGACAGCGCTAGATTCCTTCAAGCTTGGAAATATTCCTGTTCTCACACTTAGAGCACAACTATCTGCTTTAAATATTTCCCATACTTCCACCCCATGAGATGAGGTAATGTTTTGGGGAAAGCAAAGGAAATCGTACTTTATTATAGCAGTTTTCCTGACAGTTCAGCTCATGACAGTCAACACCAAATTCTGTAGTTCTACTATTATCTTCTAAAACTGGAATTAAGGTTTCTATAGCCACTCTCCAAATGTTTCCCATTTATTTATTTGAAACAGTTTGGAAGTCATTGGGGAATGCTTACCTTTTTAAGAGACCACTGTGCTGGAGAAGTAGCTTACTTAAGGGTTGGCTCAACAATTAAGCAAAGTGAGCTGGCTGCCCTAGACACCAGATGTTGTGGAGGGTGGTGGCAGCCCCTCTGGCCATTCACCCAGAGCCTTTATGCCAGCAGTGGGAAGCCTTTGTCTCTCCATATGTTGTTAGCCCCATTAGCTGCAGCCAGCATGGCCAATGGTCATGGATGATGAGAGGTGACCAACGAAATATACTGTAATGTCCAGAAATGGTCCACAGATTTAAGATTCAGGACAGGGAATCCTGTCCTCATAACCACAGGATATTGTGGATCTCTTTCCAAATATAGTCTTGTGTAGAAGAGTGTTTCTGGTGCAATGTGTGTTATTAGTTTATTATTACATTTTTATTATTATTACATAGCTGAAGAGTAAGCAGACTTAACATGTTTTACAATTAGGCCTATTTTTGTTACAGTTGCCTATACAGCACTGAGCCAGTCATACAAGGTGTCACCTTCTAGAGCAGCCTTTCTCAACCTTTGGTTCCTAGATATTGTTGGACTGCAACTTCCATAATCCCTAGCTAGCAGGACCAGTAGTCAGGGATGGTTGGAGTTGTAGTCCAACAACATTTGGAGACCCAAAGCTGTCCTAAAGGACTCTTTTTGCCCTCCCAGTTTGGTTCCAATGATTTCATGTGTCAGAAATCTGGTATGCTTTGGGGTTATCCAGCCTTTTTTCCATTTATAGTCCATTTGTCAGTCAGTAAAAAGGAAAGTTACTCTCAGTGCTTTATCTCAGTGTAATCAAAATCATGCTTTTACATCCACCAAGTTCTTGATAAAACATAAATAAATAAATAAATAAATAAATAAATACATTACTCAACTAAATGTTTCTATATTTAAAAAGTAATAGCTGGCAAAGGCTAAGCAGCCTTGTGTGGTACAAGCAGGGTAAACCACAGTAATCAGTGGCTTGCCATTGTTATTATGGTTTACTCAGTTAATAGTTTCTTCTTTTTTTAGAGAGAGGAAGAAATTCTGCTTGATTATATCAAAACTTATTTAGATACATTAAGATATTTACAGAGAAACCAATGTACCCAAAATCAGTATTGACCTCCAGGGTTGTAGCTTTATAAGGAAAACTCCCCCCCCAAAAAAAAACCCCCAACAACCCCAGACCAAAAGGCATTTGAAGGAAAGTGGTTACGATACAGAATTTGCCAGATGAAATAATGTCTTTACCACCCTACCCACCCAGCCCCAACAGAGGTGGATGTGAGATGTGTAGAGACTTAGGCCTGACTCTCTTCTGTCCTGCCACAGAAGTTTTGTGTGCTATATTAACAAGTCACTGTAGTACTTTTTTTTTCTTTAAGGGTGAAAGAGATCATATCAGTTGCAAATAAATTCCATAAGTATGAGTGTTTAACTAGAGTGAACTTTTCGCTTTCTGGGGAGGGGTGGATTCTTTTCAAGTGTGTGTACACACACACACACACACACTTGTATTAATCTATCTATCAAATTTTATATGCCAGCTTACAGTAAAATCTTATTAATGAGATAAGTTAAAATGCATAAAACAACTTTTTAAATGCACTTATGCTGCACCACCACTCTTGTATTTGACAGTTTTATATTAAGGCTGCACTGTGAAGTGGTGTTAGTAGTTGCTTTGTTAGCCTGGTGCTATTACCTCCTTTGAGTAATATTTTGACAACTATGCACCAAAGCAGTTATTACCTACAGTGATTACTTGCTAGAATGCAGTTTGTCCTTTGACTGTATCCCTCTAGGCTGCTCTATTCACAGCTCCCAGAAATTCTTCTGTGGGTATCCTCACTTCATAATCTGTTCAAGCAGAATTTCATTTCCTCATTGCTGAGGTTGACTTCAAACAGCCAAGGCAGTGAACAAGGTTGTAAAACCACCATGGGCTGCGTTTTGACAGTCGTAAAATGTGTGCGTATATTCTGACATGCTATAACTACATAGTATAGGCACGATCATGGCTTATCTTCTCCTGAACTAGAGGGACCTCAGCAGTAAAATGATGTGACACTTCAGAGGAATTCTGGAAAAGAATGAGCTGCAACCTCTTCGTTGGTGTCAGCATTGTAGCCGCTATCTCACCCCTTGATCTGAATTCTCTGATAACCACAGTTCAGTCGTCTGTAACTAGGGGGATGAGGTTGCAATGTCTTAGCAAAACATGAGCCTGATTAACTCTCTTTTTTTATATAAATTAAGCACTGACTAGAAGAGTATATAGATGAATATAAACATCTGGGTGGAATTAAGACAGTTAGGAACACTGTTGTAGCCAGTGGAGGCTTGTCCAGTGAGGGCACTGTCCCAGCAGCCTTAGCCTGCCCTCAACCAGCCTCCATCTTTCCGCCGCCTTTCTCACAACCAGTTCAGAGAGCTGCTCTGCCAGTCATTGTCTCTGGTTTCACCTCCTGTTGGTCTTCCTACCTTTCCCCCTGTCAGTTTCAATGGGCACTTGCTACCGCTGGTTATCACTGCTAAAAAGCTTGCCATGTGGCATCTGTAACCACAGCGAGGGTAATTATCTGTAGCTCATGACCCCATAGTAGACCCCAGTGCTACCAGGCAAGCAGCGCCCTGGATTTTCAAATGGCTGCAAGATGTAAGCAGACATTGTTTTCCATTTCACCTTGTACAGTGGTACCTTGGGTTACATACGCTTCAGGTTACAGACTCCACTAACCCAGAAATAGTGCTTCAGGTTAAGAACTTTGCTTCAGGATGAGAACAGATATTGTGCTCCGGTGGCATGGCAGCAGCAGGCGGCCCCATTAGCTAAAGTGGTGTTTCAGGTTGAGAACAGTTTCAGGTTAAGTACAGACCTCGGAACGAATTAAGTACTTAACCCGAGGTACCACTGTATTTGGTCACTTGCAGCTCTGTTTCTGTTCCTTTGCAGTTCGTCTTCTGCCTTGCTGTCTGCTGCGGTCAAATTATGCAGCCTATGTAGTTTGTGCAATTAATTATGTAAATTAGGTAATTACATTGTCACTATGTTATTCCACTCCATTAATTTCAATGCAAAGAAAATGCATTGGGGGGGTGTGTGTAATCCATTCTGTATCATTTGCGGATTGAAAGGAACACCAACAGGAAACATGGATAGAACTCACTGGATTGATTTCCATTTTGAACAGGGCACAAATAACTGAACACTGACAATTTCCACTCCTGCTTCTGTTTCCATTGGAATCCCCCAACATCCCTCATTGCAAAGGAGTGGTGGTACTGGCCCTGTGTTATCAAAGGCGACAGATATCACAGACTACCTCCTCCAGCCTGGCCCAATGACTTGTGGCAAGCTTTCTAGTGGCTAAGAAAGCAATCCACAGCTGCTGAGCACACTACAAATATTATAGTCACCTGGAGGCTCTTTTGAAGCATTCTCCATGTTGGGGCCGTGACACATGTATCAGCCCTAAGTAAGCAGAGGGGAAATTGTCAGGCAAGGAAAGAACATGGAAATGGGCCGTACATCAGATTTGCAAAAGCAGGCAAGGTGGCAGGAGGAAGCACGAAATAAGTGAGCCCACAGTTCCCTTAGTGTAAAATAAAGATGTTAGTGCTGCTCTGGCACATGTTGAGAAGATAGCTCAAATCTTGCATTTCCACCAGATAACAAAGCAGGTGAAATCCTGCTTCGTTCAGTGGGGGCCAGGTTTCACTGTAGACGTGTGCAAAGTTTTATCAGCACGCTCAATAGCCTCGCTTCAAAGTAATTTCCCAGCCTGCAGGTTGTATTTATTTGAATTTAAAGCCAATTGCACAATTGGTTTGTCTCTTTTTCTCCCCCTCCATGGCATAATGCAGTAGCCTCAAAATTATAGTGCTAGGGACCCTGTCGGCTCGCATGCTCTAACACTTTATTATCTAATGATCTAATATGCAACAAGGCAAAGAGGAGGTGCTCATCACTCTGACAGGATGCCTAAGAGAAGTGACTAAATTACTTTATGTACCATTAGCGCTAGCAGCCATGGTGAACTCACCGTGAGCATTTATGCAAATACTCCCGAATATATTCAAGTGGCCTTGTCAAGCTGACAACTGACAAGCAGTTTAAATGGCTCTCTCTTCCTTTTTTTTTTTAAGGGCCAGAGCTGTGCTTTTTTCCTTCTCACTTTCCCCCTCTACCCTGTGCAATTACTGGATCTCTTTGGCAACTGCTTTGATTCTATATCAGTCTCAACAAATAGCAGAAGCCAAAAAGGCAGTAGGGTGGTGGGTGGTGGGATAGCCAAGCTGGCCTGTGTACATTTTTCATATGGTAAAAGTACACATCTTACAGGTATGGCAAATTAGATGGGTCATTCCAGTGGTGGAACTGCATTTTGGGGGCCCTGAAGCTTGAAGCCTCCGGGTATAGGGCGGTATATAAATTCAATAAATAATAATAGTAATAATAATGATGATGATGATGATGATGATGATGATGATGAACTGTTATGGGGACCCCTTTGCAACCAGTAATGAGGTTTGTTATCTTCTTCTATGGGATTGTTCCACGACAGATCACCATATTATTTTAAAAAATTACATCTCAGATTTTGATTTAAATTGCTGTACTGGATTATCTCATATGTCAAAGTCGCTGGTGTGAAAAATTTTTCCTATGCCTTTTAGTTTTTTATTTGTGTGGCTCAAATTGGGTCTAATAGACCCCCCAAAAAATTAAAAAATGTGGACTAAAGTCACTTCTGGATCCTCTCTGGGATTAGGGGCCCTAACGCTTACGTTTCATTAATTTCATAGTAGATCCGCCCTGAGCCATTCTATTGGTCCATTTTAAATACTGCAAGTTTTGAACATTTTTCCTGTTCCTAAGCTCTAGCTCAGCGGCAGAGCACCGGATTTGCATGCAGAAGGTTCCAGGTTCAATAGGGCTTGGAGAGATCTCTTTCTGAAACCCTGGAGATCTGCTGCCATTGAGTGTAGAAAGTACTGCGCTAGATGAACCTATGATCTGATAAGGCCATAGGTTCCTATGTTCCCATGTAATTCCCAGGGTCTGACCAAAATATGATCAAAGATACATCTGACTATTGGATATTTGGTTCAGTTATATGATGCGTTGACGCCATATATATTTATTTTATCAGTTAAGTTTCACACAGAACCTATTTACAATATTTGTTTGTTTATTACATTTATATTGCACCTTTCCTCCAGTGAGCTTAGGGTGGCATGCATAGATCTTGTTTTCCCCATTTTATTCATACAACAACCCTGTGAGGTTTGTGAGGCTGAGCATGAGCAGCTGGCCCAAGGTTACCAAGTGCGCTTCATGACTGAGTGGAGATTTGAACACTGGTCTTCCAGGTCCTTGTCCTGCACTCTATCTGCTATACCAGGCTGGTTCCAATACACCGTTTTTTAATGAACTAATGCTATGGCTAGGAGGCAGAGGGGGATTACCACCAGCTGCAAAAGTTACCCTCTCTTTAGACTTGTGCATTAACATTTCCTGTATTCACTAAGTTCTGGAATAGACTCTGAAATAGATACTAAGTATTAGAACAGGCTATGAAATAATGATTCATTTGCCTTAAACCTTTTACACCAGACCTGCAATTTAGGTGGGGGTGATGTTCCAGGGATAGTACATAAAGCCAAAGTTGGTTGCAATGGCAGGGGGGATTGCCAAAGCCTCCCCTTCCACTTTCCACCCCCATTGTTGTTGTTGTTTTTTTAAGCAGCCCAGCGCAAAAATCTAAATGTGCGCAAGTTCAACGTGCGCAAGTTGCGACTCTACTGTATAAACTTTCAGAAATATGACCTATAATATCAAGGCTGCACTGAAATGGCAAACCAGGACTTTTATTTTAAAGAATAGTCAGATCTCCTACATATGTCTTTGGGAACATATTCTGGAATTATGTGACATTCCACCATAGTATGTCTCTGCATTGGCTCAAAGCCTTTCAAGGATTTGTTTAAATCATTATGGATGCTGAATATATTACTACCGTGATGAAAATTTCCCCCACATTTCCTCCTGCACACCATTAACCATCACTTACTTGGAAAATACATTTTATTTGAAAATTATCAAAGGGAAGTTTTGTGTTTGTGTATTAAAATTCTCATAGGTAAGTTACATGGTTTTTGTTGCAGCTGCCTTCCTTTCAGGGTGGTCAAGCTGTGTTTGTGGGTGCCTTTTCTTTCGTTTTATAATTCCAGTAATTCTGCAGACTTTCTCAGTGCCCATATCCTCATGTCATCAGCTGGGCTTTTCTGTAAGCATGAGAAGGGGTCTTGCTGTGGACCTCACAGCTTTATTTCTTTTCTTTTTTCAAAAAAAAAAGTGAGGAGTTTTTCTTACTTTAAAAGAAATGAATGCAGAGAATGCTTCCTTTAAAACCCAAATAAATGAGTGCCCAGATCTCTGGTGTTTGGTAGGCAGCCTCCCTATCTTCCTTTACTTCACATTTGTTGTTTAGTCGTTTGGTCGTGTCCGACTCTTCGTGACCCCATGGACCAGAGCATGCCTGGCACTCCTGTCTTCCACTGCCTCCTGCAGTTTGGTCAAACTCATGCTGGTAGCTTCGAGAACACTATCCAACCATCTCGTCCTCTATCGTCCCCTTTTCCTTGTGCCCTCCATCTTTCCCAACATCAGGGTCTTTTCCAGGGAGTCTTCTCTTCTCATCAGGTGGCCAAAGTATCGGAGTCTCAGCTTCAGGATCAGTCCTTCCAGTGAGCACTTAGGGCTGATTTCCTTAAGAATGGATAGGTTTGATATTCTTGCAGTCCATGGGACTCTCAAAAGTCTCCTCCAGCACCATAATTCAAAAGCATCAATTCTTCAGCGATCAGCCTTCTTTATGGTCCAGCTCTCGCTTCCAATGGAAAGAGTAGCCACCCACAACCATAAAAGCAATACAGAAAGCTCGACTTTCTCTATGCCTAGGGTTGTATCCAATGGAGTCATCCCATTAGTGCAGGGACTTCTGCCTGTGCAATGGGACATCCTCTCCCTCTCCTTTTCCTGTGCCCACCCTGAGTCTGCTCCAGCCTCAAAAACAGATTTGGGGATGTGGGGGCAAAGACAAAGTCACATTGCGCAGGTGGAAGCCCTTGTACTAACAGGATGACTTCACACCAGAATTCTTAAGAAACTCCAGAGTGCCCCGTGGAAGAGGCAGGAGAAATGGAAGCTTTATTTTGCATTGGAGGACATATTTTGGCACAGCACTAGAACATCTATCCTTGCTGCATATGGAAGGCAGCAGCCATTGGTGCAAGAAGCCAGTGGTGTCAATAGATAGCTCATGACAGAACCAGAAAGTACAGACCCAGGTTGCTTTTCTGTGTTATTCCAATCATCTTTCCCCACCCCGATCTGTAGCTGGGTTGAGACAGAAATAACTGCAACCATTGCTGTTTGGGTTTTACAGATTTGGAATATTTAACAGTCAGCGTGTCAAAGCAAAACTGTATCCTGCATTCTAGCAACGTATAATAGTTTTCAAAGATTAAGCGTCTCCCTGCTTCATGTGCAGTCATACCTTCATCTGTGAATTTATGGTAGTATTATGGTTTAATGAATTGAACAAGTCCCTGAACAACAACAAACATCCTTTTTTGTTCAAATTTAGGTACTGCACACTTTGTTCTTCAGATGAATAATAAATCCAATATGTTTCTCTGGCAGTAAACTCCAAGCTACCTTTATTGCACATTACTAATAAGTGCTCAAGGGTTTGTGTGTGTGTGTGCGCGTGCATGCATGTGTGTGTGTATTTGCAAAGCGCCACTGTTACTTATGCTGCAAGACACACAGAGGCTGCAAATTTATATTCCGACAGGCAGAGGCAAACCTCTGAGAACAGATGGAGCAGAGTTCACCACAAAGGTTTAATCCTATCAAGATGATTCCTCTATGGCCATCTGGATTATCCAACACACAAATTCAGTGCTTGTTAAAAATACAACGTAGGCCAAGATTAACGTCACAGATTTTCCAGTAGACTTGTTCATGTTTGATTTTATGATTCCCAGGCTCTGGAAAATTGCATTAAATGATATCCTCTTTTTTTAGAAAAGAAATCAAAACAAGAATAAGAGCACAAGGACGTCGTGAGTTTTTATTTGTAGAAACCAAATTACAGTCTGTTGTTCCCCAACAATTTCCTCATATTTTTTTAAGGGTTTCTTTAATTTGACTACTGTCTTCTTGCAGTGTCCAAAAAAGCAGAATTTATCCAAAAGTAGGAGAATTGATAAATGTTGTCACGGTATGAGAGCAAGTAGATTTCTTGATTACAACAAGCGTGGCAATCAACTGAATTAGTAAATAATTAATGATTCCTTATTTATACCATTTTATTTATTGGCCATTTTACACTTGTCTAAGGTTGGGAGTTCTAACCTATAGACTTCCGTTTCAGTTCTTCCTGCAGTGCTGATGCAAAACCTCTGTGCAGCTGATGTAATTTCATTAGCATGATTTTGAAAATATGCCTAACACAACACGCAGTGTGGGGCGAGGGAGGAAGTGGAATAGTTTCATTTGAAATTAGGCCACATTCAATTTAGCCTGCGGTCTATTCACCATATTTATAACTGCGTAAACAATTTACTAACAAGCTTGAATTAGTACATTCATACTTTAAATAATTACAATCTGTTATCAATCATTACCATGAAATGAATAGAGTTACTGTAAATGAGGTCAAAACCTGGGGTTCTCAGGGTAGGGTAGGCTGGGATGCCATTTATTTTCAATGGAATAGGCACCATTTCCATCTTCCAGCCTTGGCCAGGCCAGATGTGTTTGTGAAGCTGGGAGAGGCAACAAGCAGGTATGGCAGAAACAGGTATCTGGATAGACAATTTTCTATTTCCCCATGGCTTTTCTAGTGCTTAGGATTTTCTCTTCTTCCAGGGCTTCTCCCAGGTTTGGATCTTCAGTTGTGGTAGGAAGTTGCCGTGGCAGCTGCCTGTCTGCCTCAGTTCCACAAAGAGTTCTGGCTTGGGTCAAGTGACTTTTTATCTATGTAGCATCCCAGAAGAGTTTAAAATCCATTTAATAAAGGGAACTGGGTACATTTGGCCATCCAGATGCTGTTGAATTCAAAATGCTATCAGTCCCAGATGGTCAGAACTTTAGTCCAACAACATCTGAACGGCCAGGTTTCCTCATCCCTGATTTACAATAAGTAGACTGGTTTGAAGTCCTCTTCAAAAGCATCCCACCCACCCAACCCCATCCAATAGATTTTATTAAAGCATCCCACTTTGACCACTGAAGTAATGTGACCAAGTGCATGTCTCCATCACTAACACTACAGATGCTGAGAGTGTTTGTGCACATTGTGCAGGTCAATAAATCCCATCCTGATGTTCATAAGGAGAGCCTGCTGGGTCTTGCCAATGGCCCATCTAGTCCAGCATCCTGTTGGACTAACAGTGGCCAACCAGATCACTGTGGTAAACCCACAAGCAGAACCTGGACACAAGAGCACTTTCCTCCGGTGGTTTCTAGCACCAGGTATTCAGAAGCATTTCTGCCTCTGACAGTGGGGGCAAATAGCTGTTGCAGCCTCTGTTTCACAGTCCAAGAAAGACCTTCTGCACTCTGGATCCTGCCCAGACATTCTGGCAGATTCCACTGAAGCTTTTGTACAGTGGAACCAAGTGGTCTCCACATCTCTGATTCCAGTAATCATCTGTCTACAGACAAAGGCGTTGGATCCCCCATAGTGCTTAAGCACTCGCTGTCTTTGTCCCAGCTCAGTAAACAACTAAACAATTAAATTACAGACTTGCAGCAATATGCTTTATTGGGTATTTAAGCTGTATTTCCTTTTGCCTCCTTGCCTCTCTTGCCTTCTACTTCTCTTGCTTCTCTTCCTCTCTTTCACCAACAGTTCACAGTCCCCCTCTCCCCATAACCTAGACCCCCTGTGAGGATTTCTCCCTAGGTCTTGTCTTTATAAGTAATGGACATAATTTAAAACAGTAATTTAAGCATAATTACTAGCATAATAATAGGAAATCCATTAAAAGTTTTCCTCTTCTGCAGTGGTTCCATTGACTCTAGTAGAACTGGTAGGGAACAAGTAGCGCAAAGTTCGCCTTTTAATTGCTCTGCAGAATTATAGTCCATATTGGGCCATGTACACATTAGCAGCTGAAAGCGCAGTGAGTTCGCTTTTCCCTACTGCGTTTACAGTCTCATTTGCATGTTGCTGTGCACACCAGAGGGAGTGGGGGGTGGGAATGTCTTTGTCCAATGCACATTACCTGTTTGGATTCCCCATGGCTTCAACTCTCCCTCCTCCCAAATTCCTGGAAGCTGCCATCTGTATGTGCACAACAGCTGTCTCAAATGGACGCACCTCAGCTTAACTGAAGTGAATGTGGCTTGCATTTTCAAATCAGATAGAAGCTGGTTTGAGGGGAAATGCATCAAACAGCAGTATTTCTGAAGAAGATACAGTTTCTCAAGTAGATAAGTGGAGTATATCTTAATGCCACATTAGTATTTAGATCAGTTAGGCTGTAATACTTGGGAGTAAATATAACCAATTTCAGTGGAACTTCTGAATACATGCAATAGGACCAGTGTTGTTTTTCTGTGGGTACTCAAGAGTACACAGTCCCGGCACCTCTTTTCCTTAGAAGAAAAGCGCTGCATAGTACTGTATTGCATATTAGGAAGCTAACCCAATGTAGAAATGCTAAGAGACATGTGTGGATCACTGCCTTGTCATAGCAAAGGGGCTTGAATAACTCCAAGAAACTCTTGAGCTATGCCATGAAGGGCCACCTAAGACAGACAGGTCATAGACAAGAGTTTAGACTAAATGTGATCCACCTAGAGAAGGAACTGGCAAACCACTCCAGTATTTTGCCAAGAAAACTCCATGGACATTAAAAAGGAGAAGCTTTGAGAAGAAAGTGAGAGTTTCCAAGGCATGCTCTGGTTCATGGGGTCACGGAGAGTCGAACACGACTAAGATGACTAAACAACAACAACAAAATGTGTGTGTGTGTGAAGTGAGTGTATTCTGCAATCAAACCAAACAAAGGTTTGGGCATTAAATCTTCATATGCTCCTTGGGCTTCTCTAAGCTTACAGAGAGTATGTAAAGGGTCTCTGCTTACATTTTAGTTCAGGCAGGTTGGGGAACTTCAGAACCTCCTGCATTACACAAGCTATTTTGCTTTCCAGTGTGATGAGTTTCCCTGATCTGTGCCTCAGGGACAGGCTCCTGGGGGTCTTCAACACAGTGAGGTCTTTTTCACAGTTCCTTTTAATGCCCTGGGCTTTGTGGGGTGGAGTAGAAAGGATAAATTGTTGAAGAGGCACGTGAAGGCATCCTGAAAAATAGAGGTGCTTTTCAACCACATATGAAAGTTTAAAAAATGAAGTTTAAAATCCCATTTTGGCAAACCTCTAGTAAAAACATGTTCTCACATTCCTGTAGAAATAGGGATGTCTCATACTACATGTATACCAAGTGTCAACTTTGTGGAAAATGCAGAAAGGCTTTAATTATTTGAGGATACTCTGACTCTCTGGCTCTGCTCATGTAATAGACTTCTGCGTGCACAACAGAACTCCCTCCCCTGTCCCCTCAAACTCCGCTCCAGAAGATTGAGGGAGGTGTCTTCTAAAGCAGACTTTTTTGTGGGTGGAGAAGAAGTGAACTCTACACTGATGTGTTGAATGCAACCCTTTCAGGTTGCTTTTGCTTTTAAGAGGGAGAAGTACACAACTTTCCCATTTTCAGAAGTCTAGTAATTGGGGTTCCTTGGAGTATATATGTAACCAACTTTTAGCTGTGTGGGTGATAGGAAAGAATTCCATTTTGGAACCCTCAGAATGAGGGAAAGGAAAGAACTGTGCTTCAAGGATGTGCCTCCTCTGAACCCAGTTCCCTCCTCACATTCCTTTAAGGCAGAGATAGAAAGCTTGTGGCCCTCCAGATATAGGTGGACTTCTGTGTCCACCAGGAGGGGAATTGTAGCTCAGCAACAACAAGAATACCAGATTCCCATCCCTGTTTGCCCCAAAAGGATAATTTGTGTTGGAACTGGGTTAAGAGGGGAGCTGAGCCCAAACTCTTCCACAGCCTGTGACTTCAGGGTGAAATGAATTTGAGCTTGCTAACACTTCTTCCCCCCACCCCCCAAAAATGTTTCAGAAATATTGAAGGGTCTTTTGCTAGACTAAATGAAAGCAAGCAGCAAGCCAAACTTCTGGCCAGCCAGTTGGAAGTTCACCACCAGAACGTAAGAAAATTCCTGCTGGCTCAGACCCATCTAGTGCAACATCTCTTGCAGGGCATAAGGACAGCAGCACACCCCTGTTTGTCTGCAAGGACACGTGGTCTCCAGCATCAATCAACAGCCAGTCCTACACTGTTACCATTTTAGGCTCCCATGGTATCTGCACATAGCATACCCTCCTCAAAATACAGCAAATGATACTCTGTGCCTCCGTAAGTGTCAAGCAAAAGCAGTGTAACAAAATCACTGCCCTTGTTTCTTCTAGGCATAGTGACTAGCTGTAGATGATAACAAAATCAATAAGTATTTATTTAAGCACTTAACTAGGGGATGACATAAAACAGTTTCCCCCCTTGTGCTGTTTACAAATACAGAACTTAAAAAAATAAAATTCCACAGTAAAGCCATATAATTTATTTTCACACTATTTAGAAAAAAATGTTACCACTTTGAGGTACGTTTCTCTAAAATGTCATATTTCACATCTAAGCAGCATTCTACTTACTTGATACATTAGGAGTGGGTTTTCAAATGAATATAATATTAGCAATGACTAGAAACTAGAAAATGAAGCGGAGATAAAGGTGACCTCATTGGGCCACCTGGGGGAAACACCCCACTATTATTGCTATTATAAGGGTTGAAAAGAACTGTCAACTTCAGTTCTCTCTGTTTCTAATTTTTCCAATCTTAATTTCCATTCTCCACATTTTGCAGCAATTAATGATTGATTTATTTTTCAATTTTCTCCACAGAAATTCATCAGTATTTTAGTACAAATTTCTCCTAATAAACACATTTTTATATGCCATTTTTGCAAGTGATTTGCCCTAAAATATGGATTTTTGTAAACATTGTTTTGTTGGAGAACTACATTACTAAATTTGGATAAGTATGAATTTAAAAGGATAGCTGTGTTTTGATTCACATATTGTTTTGGAATGTGATAAACTCAGATTTAAATTTGATTTAAATTAAATCGAATTTCTCCTCCAATCATGATGCTGATGTATTATTTTCAAGGAGAGTTGCACATTCTGGGAGATTTAGAGGAAGAATCCCAGGGCTACAATTAGGCAATACCAGGAGCCCTAGAAAGCTGCCGACAGTTGGGATATATACAGTGGTACCTCGGTTTAAGAACAGTCCTGCTTACGAACGATTTGGTTTACAAACTCCGCAAAACCAGAAGTAGTGTCCCAGTTTGAGAACTTTACCTTGGTCTATGAACGGAAGCCAAACGGTGGAAGGGCACTGGCAGTGGGAGGCCTCATTAGGGAAAGCGTGCCTTGGTTTAAGAACGGATTTGGTTTAAGAACGGACTTCCAGAACAGATTAAGTTCATAAACTGAGGTACCACTGTAGTATTAATCTCGATGGACCAATGACTTGATATGATTTAAAACAGCTTTGTTTTATGTATTTGTTTTGACTTCTCAAAGTGTTTAGTGTTTTTCTGAAAGTGCAGCCCTTATGCTTATTTAGCATTACTGGAATATGCTGTCTTTTTGTTCCTGTGGGATATGAACCATTGTTCTTGCACAGCGGACAGGAACCTAGCTGCATGAACTTTATTTTAAAGAGATTTTGTGAGTGCAGTAGGAATGGGCGGGTAGACAACAAGAGATAGTGTTTCTTATGTCTCTGGGAACATGAAAGCACAATTCCTATGCAACGTTGTTAGCCGCATATGCCAAATTGCAGAACTTGATCTTCAAAACTGTGTGAATGACCCTTGGTTCTACTGCCATAGCATCTAGCCACCCTTCTCAAGGATAATCACTGTAGACTCAATACTATATTGACTATAGGCTGTATTAAGCCCCGAGGCCCAGTTGTACAGAGAGCTAACCTGATTGTGAATTTCCATTTCCATTGCTCTAAGGACTGTTTGATGTAGTCTGTTAATTGGTTTGCTTGAAGATCTTTGGACAAATATTTTCCCCTAGGACCATTTTAAACCCAGTCCAAATTTATTTAATCAGAATTGTTTGTCTCTCCCGTAATTGTTGCTTTACATTTTAAAGATGTTGCTTCTCGGCTGCGTCTTGCTTTAATTCGTTGAACTGATTCTGTGCAGTTAGATTGCATTTGCCCTTTTCAGACGTTATTAAATGCATATATGCTCATAGCTCAATTCTGACGAGTCCAGCGTTGCTGGAGCCTCCTCTTATGGAATATGGAAGCTAAGCCAATGTTTCATGATGAATATTAGAGAAGAGGGCTAGGGGTTGGGTCTTTCTTCCTGAGACCAGCACGGACTGTGTATTAATCACAGCACAAATAGATTACAAGACCAACAGCAGGACCTTGCTGATAGCTGTACATGGCACTAATTCGCCTCAGTAAGCCTGAACTTCTGAGTTCAATTAACCCTTATTCTCAAGGCCCACCCATAAACTCCAAAGTAAGCACAGTTTTCCGTTCCCTGTGTGTATGTGTGTTTTATCAATGTAATAGATTGTTTCTCTTTGAGAGTGGAAGCCAGGCACATTGCTTACATGAATTCTAGCTACTAATGAATGGGGGTGATGGGGCCACTTCGTGTTGGTGGGCTTCTGCATCACTGTCCCTTCGATCTGGCAAATCAGAATCTTTGACGCTGCCACTAGCTTCTTAATTTATTTGTGTCATTAGATACCCTGGTGGCCCAGCAGGCGCTGCTGGAGGCTTCCCCAGTAAAACTGTTTGCCCACACAGAGCATTAGCGGTTAAATAAGTACAGAGCAGAAAAGGTTCCCCCCTCCCCATTATAATTATTTTTAGTATTCATTTTCCTCTGTCTGCGCCATTGTGCTGAGGCAAATTGGAAATCTGGTAATTAGGCCCTGACTCTTAGTGTAGTATTAGAGTCCCAAGCCAAAGTTCAACACCCTGAAATGAAATTTAAACCAATTAATCAGTTAGATTTTTACCGCTTGTCCGTGTTTTCTCAGCAATTCCCACAGCACGTGGCCTTTGATCAATTCTCCTGCAAAAGCTAAAATGTGTGCCTGCTGCTAGCGAGATGGGGATGACATTAACATGGCACTCATAAAACAATCAGAGCAGTGAAGCCCTCAAACAGAACAGGGCATAGTAATATTTAATAAAAGCGAGCACATAATCTTCAGAATTAGCATTTTGTGCCTTGCAGTACCTTTGGGAGAAGAGCTTTTATTTGTGGAGTGATCATTATTATAACAAAGAACAGCTACCTAATAATTTCCACTTTAAGTCTGCAATATGCTATGAGCATTTCTGAACCATTATGCTAAACTGAGGCCTGGGTAATCATTTTATTGTCACCATTTGAAGGGAGGAAATTCCCCTCTACCTTTAGTGGCTGGAGAAATGAGAGAAAACCAAACCACAAACACTGTAGTAGTAGTAATAATAATAATAACAGCAACAACTTTTTTGTCTCTTCACATACTTTATACGGCATGGAATGCTCTGTATTCAGAAGCATAAGGGAAACCTAGTTGGCATTCTAGAGGAAAAAATTATGTTATTTGCTTTTGCTTCTGTTGATCTCGTGTGTGATGAATAGTTTCACTCTTATAGATGCTATTTTACTTCATTGGTTGATTTGTGAACTGGCAGTAATGGTGCAGTCCTAATCCCAAGCAGACTCTGCAGGGAGGTGCACAGATAGCGATGCAACCAGAGAGGGGCACCCCGCGCCCACCCCCGATCACACCTGTCAGGCACTCAGGCAGCCAGGGGGCGCGAAGGGGCTTCCCTGAGCCAGATGCAGCATGCTCCTATGGGTGGCTGAGAGGAGAGGAGCGGGCTGCCCCAGAGTGGGGAAGGGAGCACACCCTGACTCTCCTTCCTGGACACTCATCCTGTGGCGCCCTCCAAAATCTGGTGCCCCAGTGCCCCGTGCCACTAATGTCTATGGGTAAGACGCCCTTGCACAACTTCCACATCAGTGGAGTATCATTCCTGTTGAGATATGACAGGTGCCCATAATCTGCACTTTCTAGAAAGAGTTGAAGACATTTTTGTTCCAACAGGCTTTCCCAGGTGATAAATGGGTTTTGATTACAAATGCCCACTTACCAGGGTTTAAATCTTGCTTTCAATGTTTTCGTTGTTTTGTGTTTTTTAATTATTTTATGTGTAGATTGCCTTGAGATGGGTGTTTAGAACAGGGGTCAGCAAACTTTTTCAGCAGGGGGCCGGTCCACTGTCCCTCAGACCTTGTGGGGGGCTGGACTGTATTTTGGAGGGGGGGGAATGAACAAATTCCTATGCCCCACAAATAACTCAGAGATACATTTTAAATAAAAGGACACATTCTACTCATGTAAAAACACGCTGATTCCCGGACCGTCCGCAGGCCGGATTTAGAAGGCGATTGGGCCGGATCCGGCCCCAGGCTTTAGTTTGCCTACCCATGGTTTAGAAGGTCAGTAATAAATTAATGGTAGCAGTAGCAGCAGCAATAGCAAACAAACAAACAAACAAACAACTTGCCAGTAGCTAGACTGACTTAAAAACCCAGTGGATCCTTGGATAGCTCAGTTTTGTCCCCATCTTACCCCCTCCCCAAATACCCTGCTTTAAGAGTTTTTGCTGGCTAGTACCAATGGAGATTCAGCCACTAGTAACTTTGGACTGTATAGGAGTTGTATAATAGGCCTTATGGCACACAGCTCTGCTTTCCAGCAGGAGGGAATAGCTGGGAGCTCAGGAAGAGCAGCTGGGAGCAGGGGCTGCCTCGGCTGCCCCCAGCACCTACTGACTGAGCTGCCTGCCTCATTCTGCCAGACGGTAGAACCATCTCGGCTTAAGAGATTGCTCTTGCATTTTTCTGTCAGTGTGAAAGTTTAGAGTTGCTCTGCACTGCCTAGATTATTGGCTTTTAGTGTTTATTTGATTGGATCCTATGATCTTGTTAAGCTGCTGCCTTATTTGTTCACCACTCAAAGAACATTGTGTTGCAGAGCTGCCGATAAATATAATAAATAAATAAATAATTTTTGGTGTGATGTGATGTGGACATGCTTCTGAGAAGAGAGAGTCCTCTAGGGTCTCCTCTAGAGCAGCATTTCCCCAACTTGTGGTTCATGGCCCACAAGCGGGGTGGGTATCAAAAGCTTTTTCATTTTTGCTTGGATGTCTCAAGTAACGGTTATAAAATAGACAAACTTGCAGCTAAAATGCACAAAACCAATGGCCACCAAGGACCTAAGGTCCAAAAATCATGTGAAAATAAACTGATAAGTCACCATGCCAGGTAAATGTGAACCCATGGGTTCCATACTGTAGGGGTTAGGAACCGCTGCTCTAGATCAGCAATGGCCAAACTCGGCCCTCCAGCTGTTGTTGGACTACAGCTCCCATCATCCCTAGCTAACAGGACCAGTAGTCAGGGATGGTGGGAAACAGCTGGAGGGCCGAGTTTGGCCATCACTGTCTAGATGGTGTGTAGGATCAGGATGCTTTGAGCTGCTATCCCAAGACCAGTAACCATGTCAAAAATGGTAACTAGGGTCAAATTAGACATGGTGTTAATTATCTGAATGCAAGTAATTTGCACATTCAATAGCAGCTGCAGGAGGGGCCTCAGTGGGATTGTAGGTTTCCCTCTTGCTGTGCCCTCCACCCTGCCCTGTCCTTCCTGAAGCTGCAATATGCAAAAGAAGGAAAGCCTTCATTTGGTTATGCGAGTAGCAGCTGGGAGGTCATTTTTTGTTGGGGCCACTGCAAAGGTGAAGAGGAAAGGCTTAAAGTCTCCCTTAGATGCAGTCAAGAATAAGACCCACAAATGCTTCAAAGAGTCATTCAAAGAACAAAAATAGGACAATGAATCATAAAACTACCAAACAACTGGTTATAGATCCATTTTGACTATCAAGTCTTTTTCAAAGATGTCCCAGTTAACACCAAGCCCTTGGGAAAGGTTTCCTAAACAATCTTCTGTGGACAATGTGTCCAAACAATTCCTCTTTTGCAACAGTGGCTGATAAGAAGTCCTTTCACTAAGCATTTTTCCTTTTGTTGAAAGGCTGTCCTCTACAAACACAGTTTTATGTTATTACATCACATATTATCCAACTTCACTGAGATGCAGATTAGATTGGATCTTATTACAAAATATAGCTGCATGTCTGGTTTTGCCCTAAATGGCCATGTGAATTGGCTCATAGTTGGGATGCAAAAGAGGAGAGTTTGTCTGTCGTCATCCTGGTTTTCAAGAAACCCTGCAGCTTCTTCCAGATTGAGACATCTGGGCTCCCTATTCTACTATTTTACTACAGAATTTGCTGACTGTTTTCCCAGTTCAATACCAAATATATAATTTTCATACCCATTGTTAAAAACCATGTCTTTTGTACCAAATTTTTATTTCAATGATTTCTAGCTTCTTCCTGCCTCCCTTTATTTATTGCCTTGTCTTATTGGTCAGCATCGATCTTGTTAATAAGTGGCTCTAAGAGAGGGTAGAAAGGAGGCCTCTCTATTTTCATTACCCCCCCCCCATCAGTTGCCTGCTTGCATTGAAGAAGGAAGACACCGTTTTGTTTTGGATATAAAATTTCAGGGTGATACTTAAAATTGAAAACTATCCCTGAAGATACTAGCCCACCATGGAGTGAAGAGTGAATGGATAGATTATCTTGTTGATAATGCAGCCTGCCACGATAGCATTTGGAGTTCTTCACTGTCAACAAAAAGATGGAGGCAACTGGAAGGGTTTATTCCTCCAGAGACATGGAGTTGAAAGTGCTGAATTGGTGTTTTAGTAATGGTTTAATGAGGGGCTAATAAAACTGGGGGTGGGGGGTGGGGTGACAGCACTTGGTGGGTCAGGAGAAGGCCTGGCTGTGCCTGGCATGGAGACTAATGGACATGCAATGGAGGTTAAGCCAGAACTCATCCTGAGATTTCATTTCTCCTGCAGATGTAAGAAGGGACTAAAATCCTGAAACTTCTAGTTAAAACCCTGAAACCTGTTAACCTTATTTTTACATCCATGCCTTCCCTTTTGTTAAAAAGGAGGAAAACAGTCAACACACCTCCTTTCCTCCTGCTGCTAATAATCTCCTCTCCAAGGAGAAAGGGAGAGAATGGCAGGTTTCATTGTGCTCATTGAACTATGAATTATTTGTAAATTTCTAGAAAATATCCCCCTCCCACCGAGACATGTGGAATATTGGTTAAAGTTTGCTTATGTGGTGGGGTGTGTGCATGTACCATCAGGAAGTGTGTAATTGAGAAGCAATTTTAATTTTATCCATGCTCTGATTTAATCAGAGCATTTGATTCCTTGGAGGGCGTGGGACGATATTTTTAAACTGCTTTTATTAGCTGTAAGCCCAGCACCATGAGTTGAGCTATTAAAAAAAAAGTGAGAAGCTTTCTGGAGTTTTTAATGCATGCATGGCTTTATGAGTGAAATGCAAGTCCAACGTAGACATATCAAAGTTAGTTGAGTGTGTATGTAGCAATTCCTTGACTGTAGTGTTGTAAGATTCCTTTCGTTAGCTCATTTTTTGAGGTGCAAAGCTTGATGCTGTGTAATGGATGGAAAGGGCTTCTTTCCATTCTTCACTCCCCTTCTTGAGCTGGCGGTAGGACCAGATTTCCCAGAAGGCAGACTAGGCACTAGGCAGACATTTTTAGAAACCTCAAAATCTTGTATGAAATCTTAGCCAAAGCAATAATCTTAATATGTAAATAGAAACAACAGTAGCACTCGTACAGTATACATCTAAGGTCCTCCTCTATACTTTAGCAGATGGCATTACTGGTGAAAATGTTTTTCACTGTTTTTAAACAAATACGTTTTAGCTGCCTTGTCATGCTACCAAACTGTACAAATTCAAATTCTGAATATATTTCATGCTGCTCCCCAAAATATTGATGGAGAACTGCAAATGACTTTCAACCAGTTGCCTCTGTTGCTGAACAATGCAGAAGCTTAGATGGTGAACACAGAGTTGAACACATCCAGCCCAAAGTTGAGTGTGCTCAAGTGCATTGAAATCAAAGTGATCTATCTTCTGGACAGTCCCATGTAGTGGATCTGTATTATTTATTTTTTCTAGCAAGGATCTTCGGCTGGGAGGGAGAAACTTGCTCAAGGCTACCCAAGATGGCCTGGATTTGAATCCAGGACCCTCTGGCATGTTTCTCTTGAGACCATTTTTATTTGGATAAAATTCATACATGCCATGTTAATTATGCATCCATCAAACTAAGGGTGAGGTAAATTGTTGAGAATCTTCATGTTCCTGTTGAAATTTTCATCTTGGAAAAGATAAACTCTTCCTTTAAACTGCTTGGAAAATTAATCAGAAATCAAAAGCATTTCTTTTGGTTCTTATCTGACTCCTGGTGCTAACTGCTGCTCAGAATGTGCCTGGTAAAAGCTTCAAAAGACTGATATTTGGAGAGATGTTCAGACAGGTGGTGCATAGGAACCACTGAGGGAAGCGCATGAGCCTGGGAAACAAGGGTGGTTTTCTCCACCCTGATCTGAAGTGTAAGGATTGGGAAGCTTCACCCTGCCTTACAATGGCTGTGGGAAGCTTCCAAGGAGGATCCAATACGATCACATCCTACGCACAGTTAGCTTGTGCGATTTCAACCGCCTGCCATTCAGAGCTGGCTAGCTGAACTTGCACAAATTAATTGCATGCAAGGCAAAGAGTTTGAAAGCTCCCTTTGCACCAGGTTTTTACATACAAATTCAGGAATTTCATAGAGCAATCTTTGCCAAGCTGATGACTTTGGAGTACAAATCCCATCAGCCCCAGCCAGCACAGCCATACTGGCTGGATCTGATTGGAGTTGTAGTCCATAACTTCCAGATGGTACCAAGTCGAGGAAGCACAGCATAGATGCACAGAAAAGGTGAGTGGGAATAGAAAGTGTCCTTTCTAGCTTGCATTACACAAAAAAGTGTGTGTGCAAAGTCCCCTTGAAATAAATTTACACAATTATACCCCCCCCCGTATTTTCTTATTATTTTATTATTCTGAGGTTCATGAGGTGAAGGGTTTGATAATTAGGAATGTGCCAGATTTTCACAGCTTTCAGTTTTCACTTTTTGATAGGAACTACCAACCCAGCAAATACTTTTGTCAACTCAATTCAATAGACGAATTGTTCAAAATCCTTAAAAAAAAAAAAAAGGCTGTTTCACACAGGTGCTGCTTAGTTCTAAATCTACCTCAAACGGATCAAACCCATGAATCTTTTCCGAGTCTTGGCACATCAAAACTGTGCAGTCACTGAGTTAGCCCACCACCAAAGGACCAAGTCTTGTGAATCTCCCCCAATTTGGGATTCAAGGAAAGCAATGGAATCTGCTCAGTCAGTGAACAAGATTAAAAAGGCCAAACTGAGGGAAACTCTCTAATTTGTCAGTAGCCTCTGGACCCATCTCTCTTTAGATGCATTCTTTCAATCCTTTTTGCAAGCCCTTTAGAAAAGTGATGGTTGGTTGCCCACTTCCAGCCTCCACCTGTGGACCCACCTACAGCCTCATAGCTTGGTACAAAGAATTATAGAGGAAGAAAACTTAGGTGGAATTTTTAATGGACTCTTGTGCCCATTAAAAAAAATCCCCATAGAATTACTTCCCTTAAAAGATTGATCAACTACATACAACTATGGGCTCACAGGGCATGTTGTTTTTATAACAATGGGGAGAAATACAGGCATAGGTAACCTATGATAAGTGTAGCGCTGCTGCTTTCTTTCAGGGTATTGAAATAATGGAACATTTTAAAGCATCTAATTCTTTCACAAATGTGAATTTTGCAGTCGACTGCTAATACATGACACCATATTGGTTGTGCAATATCATGCTAACAAAATTCAAAAATGATTTTATAAAACTTATTAATTGGATAAAATGGTTCCACGACACAAGGAACACTCTAGACACAGTAAGTTCTCCAAATAAAATTTGAGCTTTGTTATAATGGAACTGAAAGACAGCCCAGGATCATGTTTTGTGGAGACCTGAATTCAGTGTTACAAAAATGTGCTCTATTCTCTAGTCAGGCTTCAGCCAGCAATGCTGCTATTTTCTTTCTATGGCCTGCCAAACACGATTATCTTCTCAAGAGAAACAATGGAAACAAAATAAAATTTTAATGGCAAACATTCCCTTTTCAAAGATCTGGTTTAGGATCTCTCGCACACAAAGTAGAGAGATCTCTCTCTCTAGAACCTGCATCATAGTATAGGAGAAAGAAAATCAAAGCTTTTCCTCCCCTTCCCCCTCTCAAGTCTTCTATCATTAAAATCTTGTTCTAACAGCCGAATACTTCTTTTTCATGTGTGTTGGAAAGCAGCTACCCCATGTATCAAAGCCATCAGTCCAAGTGAAGGATGGACTACAGGAGGTGCCACTGTCATCATCATAGGAGACAATTTCTTTGATGGGTTACAGGTCATATTCGGCACCATGCTGGTCTGGAGTGAGGTAGGTGTTGTCTGCACATTAATATCCAGTAACTTTGTCTAGTTTATAGCCAGCTTTCTTTCTTTTAGGCCCTGTTCTATTGCAGTAACAATGAGAAAGATTTTCTTATTCCTCCCAGTTTATATAAAATCACTGGAGCAACCCTTGGCACAAATATAGTGCCACTGTCCTTGTCCACATTATCAGTTCTAGTCAGTCTATTGACATTCTAAAATATAATAATCTATGTCACAGTCCCCCCCCAAAACACCCACCCACTGGTAGTCTCAGTTATCCTAATTTGCCTGAACATGAATAAAATAATCGAGCCCTTAATTATAATTCTTTTTTTTTTTTTAACCAGGCACTGGTTTGCACAACACGTTATGGCAAACCATGGTTTAGTGTGAACGCGCAAGTATGTAGGCCCCAAGAGAGGAACTCAAAACTGTTTTGCTGCTCCCTGGTCATTCCTCTGTTGCATTGTGCTATGCTAGGCCATAGCTTGATTTAGTGTGACATCTGAACCCTGGCTTATGGTTTAGTGCTCTCCAGACTAGCCATGAACTTTAGCCAAAGTTGATCCTATGATTTATTGCTTGTTGTTTGTCCAAGAGAACCAAACCATATTCCAGATGACTTACTAAGCCATCCAAATGACTTATTAAACTATGGCCAAGCTCAACGCGGCAGCTGAACAACTGGGGAGGAGCAAGGTAGTTGTGACCTCCTCTTCAAGATCCTGTATGTTTGTGCTAAAACATGGTTGGGCTTAGCATGGTGTGTGAATGGGGCCACTGATTTTATATTCTTTGTGCTGCAATATCCATACCTTAGTTAATCATTTTCTCTACTCATTTGTTGACATTTTCCTTCCTTTTCTATTTCCCATCAATTTATGCCACAAATTTGTGGCCATGTCAGTGGTGACATGGCTGTTGAAATTACTTAATCCAATAGCAGTTGTTGGACTATAATGGGACTACTTCACAAAAAGTGATTTGAAAATGGCAGCTTTAGAGGCAATTGAAATGTGTAGGTGCTCATGTGATATAATAGATCATTTGTTTGAGTGCCTCTTATGTCAAGATCTTCCACATCTGAAGAACTAGTAAGGAAAAGGCTTACTGTCAATCTACAATCATCTCTGATGTGGGAGATCTTCATGTGCCAACAAATTATTAGAAGAACATCCCCAGCACACACACACACACACACACACACACACATTGAGACTTGCAAAAAATTGTCAAGCTTCAAATGGCAGGAGAGTGTAGTGAAGCTGTTCTAGGAATGAGGAAGATTCAGTTTGGATTTAAAGGAGAATGTAACTAATTAGCATTTTTTAAAAATAAATAAATAAATATGAGAATCTAAACAACCATCTTCCAAAATTCGCACTTCTTTGAATTTTGCAATGCAGTTCTTCAGCCAAGTGATGTATAGAAACTGTATACATTGGGGTAGAGTGTGCATTAAAATGCATTTGTCAGTTAAGATAACATTACAAAAATGCATTATTTTGGGGGGGACATTCCTTTGCTGAAATGTGTATCTGTTGCAAAACTGCACACAAATGTGAATATTAGGAGAAATTCACTAAAATGCTGAGGAATGTTCATAATGCATTTTTTTAAAATTGCAAAATGATGTGGAAATGTGGAGTACTGGATTTAAGATTGGAAAAGTAAGAAATTGAAAATGAAATTGATGGATTCACCCGTTTGCTGTGACAAAGGAGAATTCAATGTGAATGGAGAAACTATGCCAAAATGAGAAGAAGGTTTAATAATAATAATAACAACAACAACAAAACCAACTTTATTATTTAAACCCCGTCCATCTGGCTGGGTTTTCCCAGCCACTCTGGGTGGCTTCCAGCATATATAAAATCACAATGAAATGTATGACATGCACTTAGGGGAGAAGCCATACCTCTGTGGTAGAGCATATCCTTTGCATGAAAAGCATCCTAGGCTAATTCCCCAGAATCTGCTGTTGAAGTGTCTCAGGTATTAGTGCAGGGAATGGTTTATGCTTAAGACATTGGGCACCATTTCCAGTCACAGTAGATAGCACTGGGCTAGATGAACCAGTGATGCAACTCAGTATATAAGGCCTCTTATATTCATATGCCCCATTCTGAAGTGGTATTATTCCAAGTGATGATTGCAACATGTGAGTGCCTGTATGTTTTAGCTGGCTCTTAAATGAATAAGCATTTGATCATATGTTACTTAAGGTCTAGCCAAGAAGACAACATTTCTTTGATTTTTATGGTTGCCATAGCAGTTTTGCAGTTTGGTCTTTGGTTCTTGAAAAGTATGAGGGATCATTTTACAGTAGGTACCAATAAAGATGTGAACTTCATCTTTATTTTCGTCATGGAAATTTGGTTGACCAACAAGGCACTGGCAGCTATGCCACTGGCTGCAAGAGATGCTTCACCATGATACTTAAATAAACAAGATTCTCCCAAGGTGCCATTGCTGTACTGTGAGGCGTGGAATGCACATATTTCAATGTGAGCCCCATCTTAGTTACCTTGTCCCCTGTGCAAAGTTGAACCATACTGCATCTTTTCCTTTAAATGTGGTCATTCAGGGAGCTCCCCCCACAAACAAAACAAGTAATCTGTTTCTTTCTTCAGAGGAACTTTCATTTAAAAGATTAATTTCTTTTATACTTCCCTTCCATATTTCTAACTCTATTGAAAATATTGGCATGGGGGTAAAGCATTTTTAAGGGCTAAGAATCAGTTTCATCCAGTTTACATTGCACTCCAAAATGAATTGATCCAATACAGTTAACTGCAGGGGATAAATTTTAAAAGCACCTTTATTTAGACCTCCCCCTTTAGATCTAAATTAATATTTTACATGTGCATTTGAGAAACAAAGGACATGAGCTCTCAAGTGTTCATTGTGAAATAGTCTTGCTGCTGTAAGGCACACACCGTAAGCAATTTGCAGTGCAAATATTGTAATTTTAATGTATTTTGCATGTATTCAAGCTTTGTAATTGCAGTATTTATAGGCATGAAATGGAAGCTGATTATCAAGCCATTTATTGAGACTCTGCACTGGTGTATGTGCCATTGAAGAAAATAGGACTTTTGCTAGCACAGCACTTTGAGGATTGAGATGCATGTTAAATATGTAGATTTAAAATGATTTTGGAAACACATATTTATTATTTAAACATACATTTCAGTTATAGGCTCTCATAACATAATTACAGCCTTTCTCACTCAGGGAAGTACATTGGAACATAATTTGTCACATTAATTGTGTGCAGAAATACAGATACTTCGGGCCAGGGCTTTCAATTAATCTTCAACTACCATAATGAAAATTATTTTTAAAATTCTTTGACTTTTTTTTTAAGAAAAAAGAAAGAGGAACAGGTTATTCACTGGAATTATGTCGTTCATACATAAACAGCAATTGTATATACAATGGCATAAACAAGCAAATAATTTTAATTCCAAGACCAGATTATTTGGCAGCCTTGATTAAACCTCAGAAAATGTTGACTCTCTCTTTTGTAAGATGAGGACTGCAGGGACACTATCCCTTTATGCTTAAGAGCACGAAAGCATAGCTTCTTCTTTTTTTATCTGTCACCCTTTCTCTGTTTAATTTTTGTTAGCTATATACATTTATTTTAGTGATTTGTTTTAAAACTATTTTTGATATTATTAGCTCGTTTTGGCACTTTTGAAGTGGGCAAGATGGGGTAAAAGTCTTGTTGTTGTGGAGAGAGATCCTAGTGAAATTGAGAGCATGCATAAAGTTTTTGAAGCCAACATAATTACATCCAAAGTAGCCCAAAGAGACATTCTCCATTAGGGTACTGATTAGGTAGCTGGAATGGAAGAATTGTATATGTTGGAAATGGACAGTCTAAACATTTGCTGTAGGCCTCTAGTTCTTCTCATGTTGCAGATTAGGGTCTAAGACCACAAAAATTGTCAGTGATAAAGCGATCTTTGAATTTGGGTACTTCTGACATTAGTGCCGTTGTGCTGCCTCTCACATATTCTGGGCTTCAGAAATTTGGGGAATTGTAAGAAGTGGTTCCAGGGCATGGCCTGATGAAACATAATGCAGTCGGTAGTCTTGCTAAAGTGAAACAAATCTGGGTTTTATCCATGCCTTGATGGGAGACTGACTGCCTTTTCAGTGGAAGAAAAGTGGGATATAAATGTTAATAATAAGAAGAAGAAGAATGAAAAGGAGATAGGCATATGGCTGTTTACAAATGTCACGAAAAGGTAAAATCTTTAATCTGTTTTGGGTTTAAACTTTAAGACCTGTGCTAATTGTTCTGCAGAACTAAAAGCAGAAGACATAACCATGTGCTTTGAAAGTACATGTCTTTTTTCATTATATTTATGTTGATAAATCTCTTCTTCCTCATGGTTCCAGCTGCTGAAATTACTTATGTTCATGCATTCATTCTTTTATTTATGGATTATATTTAAAGCACAACCCTTCCCCAGCCACAGAAATAGGGAACAGTTAAAATAATAAAAGTACACAGAAAAATCCTGATAATGTCAGACCAAATATGACATAAAGCCTCAGCCCAATTGAGAGCTTAAATCTTGAAGCCAAAAGCCAGCCAAAATGAAGAGGTCTCATAGTGTGTCTGAAAGAGGCTCCGTTAGTATTTGGCAAGACTCCAGGAAAGGAATTTAATAACTGTGGGGCAATTGCTGTACTTCTCTGCATTACACGTATTGCATAGCACACTGCTGGTGTGGATGTTAAGTACACTAATTTCAACCAACAGAACAATGAGGCTGCTGGTACATTTCACTTTTGCACAGTAACTCAAATGAACTTCTAACAAGCTGTCAATACTTTTTTCATTCAAATTATCTAGAACTAGCAACATTTTAAAAAAAATGCATCTCAATATCAACAACAGCTCCATAGGATGCAGTTACAGTATGCAATATAAAAATAATTGGAGTAGAGTACGAACTTGTTACTGATGCAATGACCAATATACTTTGGGATCTTAAAATGATAGTAGCAACATACGTCTTGCTATTCTTAAGCCCTGTAGTTCAACTTGTAATACGGTTCATGTTCCAACTGATTTAAGAGAATTTATATGAAACAGATGACAAGCATAATATCTTTAAAAGTTTTCAGTTTACTTAAAAATCCCAGAAGGGACAGGTGCTGTTGTGCTTGATTATAACCTCGTTCCATATTCTCATTTCTTTTTTGTCTAAGTAACTCACTTTATTTTCTTAAATGGATTTATATTCTGCTTTTTTGACTAAGTCCTCGTAGTTGCTCACAACTTTGCAGAATGGAATGCATATATTAAACACCACACCCTTAAAAAATAAATAAAAAGAAGTAGTCTACCTGGAGTAAGTGTCAGATGTTGACTTCACCTGCCTTTTTTCTCTGTCCTGGATTTGTATCCACAGAGCAGTTAGTAGTAAATGGTCCTGTAATGGGAGGAAAGATAGTCTAGCAGCAGGCAGCTGCAGTTATGTTAGTGTGTACAGAAAAACTATAGCGGTTACTGGGAGATGTTTGAATGTTGACAAAATAGTGGTAGGCTGCTTAGAGCAGATAAATGTTCCATTGCATCACATTTGATACAGTGAAAGAATGTAGCACAAACTTAAGTGCTTAAGGATTTGTGACATTAAAAAAAGAGAGAATTAGTGCCTAGGGGTTATGTCTCAGGGTTTGGGGTTCCTATAGCAGTTTAAATCTCTGGGCTGTGACTTAGCCTATTGATACACCTGCATCATTAGTGGCTACTCCTACACATGCATTCCTGAAGCATTGCTGGGGGGAGGTGAATATGATTTATAAGAATCCATTCAAAATTTCAACACAGGAAGTGGGGGGGGGGGAGTGGTTTTCAGATTTACCCCTTTCTGTAACCTCCAGCGCAAAATGAACTAAATGTCAACAGTTTGATAGAAAGTTTGTGCCCAGAATGACTGGACAAAAATCCATATTTAATTGTGCTTTTAAAACCATAGTTTTTGTTTAACATATTTACTTAAAAGAGAATGAGGGAGTGTGATCGTAAAGAACTTTCCAGCAAATCTGCTGAACTCTTTTCAACCTTAACACTATGCAACAATGTACCATAAATATGTCAGTTTCTTCATGGGAACCAACATGTTTTTATTGGGAAATGGATGAAATGATGTTGAAAGAGAATTAAATTGGGGACAGACATATGGAAGCTGCAGAGATATTAATTTGCACACATACAGATGCATATACACACATATACACATTTACACACACACACACCAGGGGGTTTCACCAATCATAAGATTTCATTTGAACGCCCCCCCCCCCCAGTGCTTCGTAAAACAGCCTGATTTGGCTGGAACCAATTTGAAGGCTGCCCAGTTCAGCTCAGGGGTCCAAGTCTGCTTGTTTTCTTTCCAAAAAGGAATAATGTCTCATTTTTAAAAAAAAGGGGGGGGGGCTACAATTGGATGACATTTGCAGGCAAGGTCACTCCTTCTGAGGGCAAGAATCATGCAAAAATGGAAAAAGATAGCTGTACTTTTTTTCCTGCAAAGGCAGCCATTACAGTTGGGAGCGGGTAAAAAAGGAATCACTTCATCTTCCCTGGTGTTTTATGGGCAATTGGTCTGAAAATTGCAGACAGGAGAGAGTTGCTTCTGGGTAAGAATGGCAGACAAATAAGCCGAGGTGTTTTTGTTCTGGGAACCTTTAAATTTGATTTTGGAGGGGGAAGAACTGAAAGATTTGTTTTCCTGGGCGAAATCATTCTCTCTGATTACAATTTAAAGCTGTCAGTCAGAAAGGAACTCTTCATCCTGGCGCTTAGAGTTTGGCTGTTGCAAAGCTGTTCCCTCCCTCAAAGCACTGGGATTGGAGAGGGCTAGTAAAACCATTCCCTCTGATTATGAGATGAAGCTGTCAGTAACAACACAGCTCTTCCTCTGTGCCCTCTCACCACTCTGCTTTCCCATCCGTCATCATCCCGCCCTGGCATTATGATGTTATGCAGCAGTGACTGGTGGGGCAACACAGGCAGCGTGGTGTGGTGCATCTGGCTTCCAAACAGTGAGCTTTGCTGCTGCATACAAGAGAGGAAATGTGCAGAGAAATCAGTTTGGTGGAGGTGCGGTGGCAGAGCCAATCCATGGTGCCTATCACTGCACCTACACTAGGCTGATCTTCCCATGCTTCACCTCTGTTCCTTTTGGGAAGCGGCAATGATGATCCCTTAACTAAAGTGATGCTTCAGGTTAAGAACAGTTTCAGGTTTAGAACGGACCTCCATAATGAATTAAGTACTTAACCTGAGGTACCACTCTATATGCCACACTGTAAAATGAGAATGAATTTGGGCAGAGATGATGCTATCTTATACTGAGTCAGACCACTGGTCCACCTGGTTCCATATCTGATGAACGGTGATTCCCCAGTGGACTGCCAGGCCTGATGTATTATAGCTCAGGATGCCAGGGATTGAACCTAGGATCCTCTGTGTACAAAGCCTTTGCTTTGCCATTCAGCCAATACCTCTCTCCATGGCCAAACCCTCTTTGAAACCTTCCTCTTTTTATTTAAGTTTGTATTGTCCTCATTTCATTTTTCCCTGTGCTGTGTTTTTATTATGCATGCAATTTACCCAAGAAATGAATGAGTGGAAGATTATATATATATATATATATATATATATATATATATATATATATATTTAAATGAACCCTGGACGGTAAGTCCAGTCAAAGGTGACTGTGGGGTTGTAGCACTCATTTTGCTTTCAGGTCAAGGGAGCTGGCGTTTGTCCACAGATAGCTTTCTGGGTCATGTGGCCAGCATAACTAAACCGCTTCTGGTGCAGCAGAACACCGTGATGGAAACCAGAGCGTATGGAAATGCCATTTATGTTCCCACCGAAGCGGCATGATGAAATTTGGAGTGTTATTCCAGCATATGGTTCTTTCTCAACTTTTAAAATTTAGCATGGCATGGAGGTATATTGATCAAAAAGCCACATTCCCGTAACACAACAGGTAACACTGTATAAAAAGAAATGTTAGAATCCAGGATATAAACACTAGCATTGTAATTAGGATAACTAACATAACAATCCCCATGTCTGAGTGCACCCTCACTCTTGCATAGATATATGTCAGTGAGGCACAAATGAAATTTACTTCGACTGGATTATTCTCTTGTCATATGAGGTACATACTACATTTTAGAACTTGGGAATTTTCTGTTAATTTTCAATAATATGCTACGGAAGCCAGCATATGCTAGGCCCTGAATTATTATTATTTTCCTTGAGATGCATGGATATATAGAAACTGCAAGTTGACTGCATTCAAATGTTGCAATGTGTCACAAACAATTTTCATACCCAGAAGCAAATGCCTGCCATGTATGAAAACAGAGCTAATATTATTACGACTGGGAAGATGAACATTTGCAAATATTGTTGTCATTGGCTTTTATACTGGTTACTTCAAAAACGCATTCAAACACTGACAGGTTAATTACACGTTCCAAACCTTTGTTTATGTGATCTGAGAAGAATGTGTTATTAAAGAACTATTTTGCATCTCACTGATTTCCTCCTTGCTTATTTTTTTCCTCCTAGCTTATTACGCCTCATGCAATCAGAGTTCAGACACCACCCCGACACATCCCAGGTGTGGTAGAAGTTACATTGTCCTACAAGTCCAAGCAGTTCTGTAAGGGCACACCTGGAAGATTCATCTACACAGGTAAGGCTGCTTTAATTTTGACTGTTCATAACAGAATGGGAAAAGATGTGTTTCATTCATCTTTGCTGACATTGCTGCTTTTAGACTGAATGTTACTGCAATAGGCTTTGGTGCAACCACATTTGGAATGCAGCATACAGTTCTGGTTGCCTCACTTTAAAAGGGTATTGTGGAGTTGGAAAAGATTCAGAAAACGGCAACCAAAATGTTTAAGGAGATGGAGCAGTTCCCCTGTGATGAAAGGTTTCAATGTTTTGAACTTTTTAGTTCAGAGAAAAGGTGGTTAAAAGGTGACGTGATAGAAGTTTATGAAAGTGAGCATGGATGCAGAAAGGGGCTAGGGAAAAGTTTTTCTTCCTGTCTCCTAGCACTAAAACTCATAGACATCGACCGAAGCTGAATGTTGGAAGATTCAGAAGAGAACAGTACTTCTTCACACAGCACATGGTTAAATGTGGAAATTGCTCCCACCGGAGTCAGTGACAGCCACAAACATCGATGACTTTAAAAAGAGGATTAGACAAATTCATGGAGGACAAGGTTATCAAGGGCTACTAGCCATGATGGCTGTGCTCTGACTCCATGATCAGAAGGAGTAATGTTACCAGTTGCTGGTAACTAAAGGAAGGAAGACTGCTCTTGTACTTGGGTCCGACTTGGGGATTTCCCACAGGCCTCTAGTTGGCCACGTCTTAGGTGACGTTGATCTATTTGAGTTGTTCTGCTGACAAAAGCCTCTGTTTCACAGCTGTGCATTTACATAGACCGAGAAGAAGGGAAAGTGTGGCAAGAGAGCTTGTTCCATATAATAGAAATATGAAATACAATGCATACCCTTTAAACTTGGCATGTAATATACTTACCTGGTAAGGGAGACACCTTGATCATAAGCTTGGCATGTAAAAAGGTAAAGGTAAAGGATCGCTGCTCTGGTCCATGGGGTCACGAAGAGTCAGACACGACTAAACAACTAAACAACAACAAAGGATTGCTAGATGATCAAGTCCAGTCAAAGGCGACTATGGGGTTGCAGCGCTCATCTTGCTTTTAGGTCACGGGAGCTGGTGTTTGTCTGCAGACAGCTTTCCGGGTCATGTGGCCAGCATGACAAAACCACTTCTGGTGCAACGGAACACCATGATGGAAACCAGAGCGCACAGAAACACTGTTTTCCTTCCCACCACAGCGGTACCTATTTATCTATTTGCACTGGTGTGCTGCCGAACTGCTAGGTTGGCAGGAGCTGGGACAGAACAACGGGAGCTCACTCCATTGTGGGGATTCGAACCGCCGACCTTCTGATCGGCAAGCCCAAGAGGCACAGTGGCTTAGACCACAGTGGCACCCGTGTTTTGGGAACAACCCACTGTGTTTACCACCATTGGCCATTTGTACAAGCAGTGTAGTCTACTAAGACACGCTACTGGTAACCTTAAAGCACTCCTAGTGGAGTTCATAAGGCTCTCTGATCTAAACATAATGGATTGAGTGCAGATTGTAAAGCAGCAATGCTTGAAGATGGTAATCCTTAACTCCCGTCTCTTAGGCATCACGTTATAGCTCGCCAGGCTAGAAATGCATTTGGGTCAGGCATGAGCCTATGGCTGGGCAATATCAGGGCTTTGCTTGTGGCTCCCTGGCCCTGCTCCAGGTACCTTTGGCTATCAGCCTTCATTTTCCTTCTATGCTGCTATGGCCTCGACTTGCCTGCTACCTAGCACTGTCTTTGTTCAAAATCCCTTTTAAATGGGCTTCCCAGGGTAGACACTGGCCTGCAGTTGAAACTCTCTTGTCTATCAGGACTTGTATTTCAGCTCTCCGCATACTTGGCTGCCTGTATCCATTTATTGCAAGGGCTAACTTTTGCAGGGTTGTGTGCCTATTGTCTTTTTAGAATCCATTTCAAAAATAAATAAATGGGGTGGTGCTTTTTGTTTTCTTTGCACAATGTACTCCATTTTATACTGAACAAAGAAGGAACTTAATGCAGTCCAGAGGACTTAAGAATCCACAAGCAGATGACTGTTTGGGTACAAAAAATTAAAAGGGAGCGGGAGTTATACATTTATACACCTATCGGTCTCACCTTCAGAAATGCCTCCCAGCCCTTTAAACAAAATGCAGAATTGGAGCAAACCTGCTGAATAGTTTAAGTTAATTGAAAATTATAGGATTGACCCAAGAGGAAAATTTCGTTTGCACTCCAATCACTATTACAAATTAAGGAAAATTACTACAATTTTGTTTAGCTATGGTTTCACACTGAGTTCACAAAATTAGCTCAGCCGCCCTGACAAAGTCAGCACTTTGTTAGTGATCAGTAGAAGGGGGGAGAAATAATAGACTGTGGTGTGTACAAACGAAGCATAGAAAAAGCCATGATGCTTTACAGAACTAGGCCAAGTGGTTTTAATTAGGATTATTAGTTCATTGTAAATTTTGAAGAATAATCAAACTAGCAGATTAGCTGTTTCTTTTAAAGCGAGAATTTCTTGCCATTCATTTTTCCCATGAGAACTTCTTTTAACTCCCACATAGTTTATCCCCCCCCCCACTTTTTTTTTAACAAGTCTCATTATGGGCCTACAGGAAATGGACCAATTGGAAGTTCTGATCCTGCAACATTCCACAGCAGCGTTCCAGTCGGTGGGAGTTTTTCCACAGTGTTTGTCGGTGAATTCAGTGTTCTGGAACGTTTTACAAAACCACAGAGGCCAAATGTTTTCTCAGAGGAGTTTGGCCTCTGTTTTTGGCTGAAAACAGTGAGGCATCACTTGGTGTTTATTTACCCTGAGATTGAGAATGAGAAAAGAGGACAGAGGAGGAAAGAAAAGAGGAAAGAGAATTGGGGGTTGTGGGCAGCGCAAAAGCCATTCAGGCGTACTTTCCTCTCTGGTGAAAATGCCCTATCCATTAATGGCCCCATTTTGTGGTTAGGTCTCATTTAGAAGAAATTATTTTTAATCAGTGTTCAACAAAATATCCCCTCAAGCCACCTGGCTGTAAACATTTTTTTAAAAAACTGTTAAGTGCTTAAATTCTCAGAAAAAAAAGCCCAGTGGCCCATTAATTTTAAGTTATTTCCCCCCTCCCCTTCATTTAACTGCCAACAACTTAGAAATTTGATCTGTGAATTGCATGTTGCATCTATGAAGCAAGATCCTCGATGCAAGGAGAAATGTTATGCCTTTAAAAAAATAATTCTTTTTTGTAAGAACTGTATATTCTGAGCTTCATTAAGAGAGGGAAACAGTTCCTTGATCCCACCCACCCCACCTCTGTCATTTCACAGGCAGTCTCCTGCAAAGCAAAACAATTCACATTTGGATGTTAAATATATTTAAATATAGAAAAAAGAACTCGGAGACTTTCAGTGTTCAGCAGTGCCTGTTTTTCAGTGAACTCTTAAAAGGGGCCAGCCTTAGCACAAAGCAACAACGTATTTAAAATTCACATAATTGTATAAAATGTAATGTTAGTCTCTCTTTTTTTACATTAAATTCCCCGTGAGGCTTACAGTGTGATAGAATACACACAAACAGACACACACACACACACACACACACACACACACCCCTTTCCTTGGAAGCACTTCAGAAGGATGTTTATGTTACAAACAGACTCATGAAACCTCCTGACAGGAACTGCTTTTCTGCATGGATTTTGCCTGTCACAAAAGTCGCTGAAGAGAAGTAAAACTGTTTTCAACTAGAGCTGACAGAAATGCCTATGTCAGGCTGTCTTTACTGAAGGAAATGCAAGATGGTGTGTCTTGGAATCTGAATGACTGGGTGTGAGACAGTCCCATCTAGGGATGACTGGGAATAGGGCTAATGTCATTGGGCACAAATGCTTTCTGTCAGCAGAGCTGACTTCCAATCAAATGCATTTATTTGGCTTAATTTTGGGTTTGTCTGAAACCTCCAGTGAATGCATACCTAAGTATGTATGTATATATGCATTTAAATATTCCACCCTTTTATTTGAAATCTAAAGAGTTTAAAAATGCAATTATTCAATTCAATTATATTTTAAATTTCTTTCAAATATTTCCAACTGTTGGAGATTTTTTAAAATAGCATGAATCACCTCCTACGTGTGTCAGCTTTCAAATTCCATTCAGCAAATTAGGATTGATCTAGGCACCTGGTATAAGCCAGCACAACATGTGACCAAACTGGTATGCATATCAATTTATTTTTGGGTGGACAAATCTCCAGTTTTTGCTGCTCTCCAGAGACTGCAATGCTGGGCTGGGGTCATCCTAAACTACCAAGGTTGCTAGACCTTGTACAATATATGATTCATGAAGTTTAACATACTCATTTAAATGCAATATATTCTTTCAGTAGATTCTGGCATTAAAATATGACTCTATGTTACACTGACGATTCTATTCTAAAACAAAAATATACTGAGGAGATATTAAGCAAGACACTTCAAGTTCCTGTGGAATATAGAAAAATTCATTGCATGAGTGTTCATTTGTTCAAAATAGAACAGTACCCCACCTCAAAAAAGAATTGAATGTTGCTTGTTTTCTGCCACTTTCTTATCTTCTGTAAATAGCATCCTGAGTGGAGCAAAGGTTTCTGCATATCAGACTTTTGATCTCCGTAGTCCTGCACTCTTTTCAAAATATCACGAAGCCAATCCTTTCACTGATTGGAATTACAAAACACCAAAATACTACATTCTGGATAAAAGCCACCTGGGTGTGAAGAATTCTCTGTGTTCTAGTCCACACTGTGAATATTTACCCCCAGGACCGAATTTGACATTTTGAATTTTGTTCATGAAAAAGTTTCCCATTTTCTTGAAACTATATCTGGTTTCTTAATCCTCCAAATACGTACAATCAAAAAAAATGTTGGGCTTCTTTTAAAAAAGGAAATGTAGTACAGTGGTACCTCAGGTTACAAACACCTCGGGTTACAAACACTTCAGGTTACAGACTCCACTAACCCAGAAGTAGTACCTCGGGTTAAGAACTTTACCTCAGGATGAGAACAGAAATCACACGCTGGGGGCACAGTGGCAGCGGGAGGCCCCATTAGCTAAAGTGGTACCTCAGGCTAAGAACAGTTTCAGGTTAAGAACGGACCTCTGGAATGAATTAAGTTCGTAACCAGAGGTACCATTGTAAAAGCATTGCTTGTTGATTAGATTAAGTAGTAATAAGAGACACACTGGCTGTCATTAGTCTTGTATCAAACTACCAAAAATGCTTGGCTCCTTCCTTTGGTTAATCCATCTTCCAATGTTTGACCAGAGAGCATCATGAAAACTTAATTTATGTGGAGTAACTGAAGCACGCAGCCTCATCAGCTCTACAGTCTTCCATGCACCAGTATAGGATGGTGTAATGGGGTTGCAGACTTCCCTGACCTGCTGGCATGAGAGTCGTTGCTGTATACCAGCAGAAAGAGCTGTGCAATGCAAGTACCCTGACAGGAGGACCAGATTGGATCTGCTGGTGTGTTCTCATTCCCCTTCCAACAACTCACCACCTCTGCTCCACAGTGCTATGTGCTACTTTCTTTTTCTTCATTCAGGCTTGAATAGTTAATAACAACTTTAGTAGTAGTTTGGTTTGGGGACAAGGAGTCAGTTTCACTGGAACAAGGGGAAATATTTCTTAGTAGGAAATAGAATACAAAAGTCTCAAACTCTCATCCCCAAGGATAAGGAACAGGATACATTATGTCAGAGGTCAGTAAATATTTGGTGGAGGTTTTTTAATACATTCTTTTACATGTTCTTTGTTATTGAATGGTATAAGAGGATGAGGCCATGCAGTCAAGGAGGTAATGTTGAAGGCAGGGCTTCTCCATCTTTTGTTCTGTTGCTCCTGTTGTGCATCAAATAAACATAAGTGAAGCAATTAGAATAAATTACACTGCATAGATTTACACATTAAAAACTGTAAGATTGCTGCCGGTTTTCAAAGTTCTACCAAGGATTAAAGGCAAACATATGACTCTTAACAGCATAAAGTCTGCTAATCAGATGATGTACTCCAGTTCCATGTAACCACTTTTAAAATAATTGGGGAATTTTTGCTCTTTGTGATACAAGTAGAGAAGCTGAAGAGAAAAGAACAACACACTGTGATCTAAACGCTACTTAAATGTTCCCAAACATTCCTGAGATTCTCTTCCTCCTTCTCTGTTCACATGCAATCCTATATACCGTATGTCTATTTAAAAGCAAGGCCTATATAAGTGCAATAGGTTTGCTCCCAGGTAAATGAGTATAGGATTACAGCCTCAGTCTCTTACAGATCAGACTGTGTCACTGTGCTGGTAGGTCATTGTCACCACTTACGTACGTACGGGACCGCCTCTCCTGGTATGCCCTGCAGAGGACCTTAAGGTCCACAAATGACAACACCTTGGAGGTCCCAAGTCAGAAGGTGTTTAGATTGGTCTCAACTAGGGCCAGGGCCTTTTCAATACTGGCCCCGACTTGGTGGGGTGCTCTGTCACAAGAGACTAGGGCCCTGCGGGACTTGACATCTTTTCGCAGAGCCTGCAAGACAGAGCTGTTCCGCCTGGCCTTTGGTTTGGACTCCGTCTGACCCTTATGTTTCCCTACCCTTATGGTTTTGATCTATGGGCTTCTATTAAAATGAGGCTGCATTTTAAATTGTATTTTAACCCGTATTTTAAATTGGTCCCCCCCATTATGTTTTTATTGTAATTTTACTGGTGTTAGCCGCCCTGAGCCCGGCTCTGGCTGGGGAGGGCGGGGTATAAAAATTACTATTATTATTATTATTATTATTATTATTATTATTATTATTATTGCCTGCAGCCTGTTGGCTTCTCGGTGGTTTGTGTTGCAGTTAATTTGCTTGTTTGCTTATAATAACATTTATATCGGGGCTCACTCACTTGGGAAGTGGGAGCCTTCCCGCCCTCCAGCTGAGAGCGCAAACAAGCTGTGTTGTCCCTGCCCATAATACTCTAGGGTGAAAGTGCCTCAACTCCCAGGCTGGGGCCAATGCAGCTTGTTCCAGCTTTGTGGTGTATCACCAGATCACGATGTTTGGCTGGTGATACATTGCGGCATTGAAAACCTAACATCACCAAGCCCTACCCAACATCTTGTAGGGGTGGTGCTTCAGATTCTTGACTATCATGTAATCAAGTCCCAATATTGCTTCAGCATGTCTACTACCTCATTTGATTCTGATGCAAAGGAGAGATATTGCTAGATGGGGTCATTGGCATATTGATGATGCCCAGTTCCAAAACCCAGGATGATCTCATTCAGCTGTTTCATAGAAACGTCAGAAAGCATGAAGGACAATACAGATATGAAATCACTACAGCCAAGTAAGCAAACAGTCATCATGTGGAACCCAAACATAGTAAACCTGAAGGCAGAAAGATGTAACTAATTTCATATAACTTTTTACAGTGTAGTACAGTAGAGCTAAAACCTGTACATTATTACTGTGTCTGCAGAATTAATGCAATTACAGCTACAGTCATATTAAAATTTATAGTCAATGAAATATCTTATTTTGCATACTTTACACTTCCCAATAAATATGTTCTTTTTCTCTCTGCGCTGTCTGGTTGCCCAACAAAGCCTTATGCAGCACAGGGTCCTCAGACTATTTAAAGCAACAATGTCCTCCTCCCCAATATTATAAAGTCTAGATGTGCCTACGGCCTTACAATCTTGACTTTTCCCTGTCTGCTCTAAGGGAATAAGTGATAAATCCAGAAGAGACATAAATCTTTGAAATCCCTGTCCAAAGAAAACATATTGACTACAGCCAAGCAAATAACAGCCCATAACCAATGGTCCAATTCATCATTTATGTAATAGGGGATATAAAGTATTTTCTACCTATGAAATCATAAGGTGAGGGAGGGGGGAGGCTGATAAGAGCCCGGTCTAAGCTATGTGATTTGATTATTTAGGGACATGAACTGTTTGTCACATACCTTTAATCTTTAAGATGTGTTGCCATTTCTAAACTATAAATTTGCACTAAAGGATTAGGAGAGTATTAACGATAAAGGGGTAACCAGACTTTATATGGCTTTCTGGCAATTTTCATGCAATCCCATGGACTCCTGGATTTTCTGACCTATTTAATGTGGCATAACCAGTTATCTGACCTTCATAGCCAATAACTCCCCCCTTTTTTTGCTTTGCAGCTTCAACAATAAATTAACCCGCAGGGTCACTGAAATTTATCTTGCAAATCCTTTCCTTTATCCTTACCCATATGCTCTCATTTTCACACCCTTGCTTCCAAACTTTGCTCTGTTTGATTGGCCTTACTAGGATTTTATATTCTATTGTTATTTTACAACAGCTGCTGGTGTATTGTTACCCACTTTGTAAAAACGTGGCCTGATTCTCAAGGGATTTCCACTAAAACAAGCTTTGTTGTTTTAAGTGAGTCATGTATTGATGCTGCATTTTGAGGTCTGAACAGCATGTGGTATAAGCAAAGGTTTAACATGTGAAATGATGAAAAAATAATAATCTTGTCCAGTTCTGAAGTTTGTTCTGGGATTTCAATAGGATTTTCTAGCAAGTATATTTTAATTTGGACCTGCAAATACAATAATTTGCATACTTCTTAGAGAAGATGTATTCATCATAATTACCATAGATTAGTGATTCCCAGTTTGAAAAAGGTAGCATTTCTGTGATCAGTAGATGGCATAGCTGTCAACGTTTCCCTTTTTTAAAGGGAAATTCCCTTATTTCGAATAGGATTCCTTGCAAGAAAAGGGAAAAGTTGACAGCTATGGTAGATGGTAAAATCAATGCAACACAAGTTGGCATGTGAGGGTTCATTTTCATGTCCAATTTAGGGTGAAAATATGGTTATCAGAAAGGAATCCTATGAGGGGAGCAGGTTTTCTGACCAAACAGTTTGGGAACCACTGCTTTAAATCAATCAGCCCTTAAAGCCAAAGTACTATAGCGCTGGCATTAAAAGAGCCAAATATATATTACAAGTATTCCAATCAAATTTAGATACCATTCAGTGTTGTAATACAAGGACTTCTGCTTGCCCAACAAAATTTCCCCTCTCTCACCTCTCCCTATGCACTCCTGTGCCCAATGCGCTCTGGAGGGTAGTAGGAACACTTGCAACAGATCTGGGAGATGTATGGGATGAGGAGAGGAAGGGGAAATTCTGTTCTGCCTTGCGATAATGGGACAGATTTGCTGGATGCAACCTCTAGGAAAGAATTTAACATCAAGCTATGCCCAGTGTCCCATCAGAGCAAGCATTTCCGCTTGGGGAGGAGGAGTGGGGGAAAGCCCCATAGTGGAAGCCCTTGAATCTTTCCCAAAGTCCCCACAGTGCTATGACATGTACATGTCCTGCTTACATAGTAAAGGGCTTATTCGTTTACTTGAATTACTGAGAACTTCGAGGTGGTGCTGATATTAGGTTGTGGGAAAACCGTAGTTTGCATCAAATGTCAGTTCTACTCTGAGTAGACCCATCAAAATTAATGGATGTGACTAAACTAGGTCCATTAATTTTAATTGGATGCAGCCCTGTGTATCTATGCTTTCTGTCTTGATGTTACAGTAACCTTTGGAGGCAGACCTGTCAGTGTAACCAGGGTTTGGTGATTCAAGCATCATGCCAAATCATAATTGGATAAACCATGGGGTTCACACCTTCCTCAAATAATGTCTGCTGGTTTTCAAACCATGATTCAGACATCACACCATTTCTCACTTGCACTCTGATGTAGCTAAGGTTGAGAAAAACATTTTGTTCTAGAGATGGGCTGATTTGTTTTTGCCCTAGCTTTTTTCCAGCAGTTGGTGTGGGGACAGTTTTTTATTTTATTTTATTTTATTTTATTTTATTTTATTTTATTTTATTTTATTTTATTTTATTTTATTTTATTTATTTTTTTAAAAGCCTTGTTGCATTTCTTGATGATTAAGAGATCAGAAGTACAATATTTCCAGAACTGAATAGAGGCTTAAACCATTCCTGAAACAGGGGTAGTTCTCCCCCCCCCTTCTTTTTTTTTAGCAAGGTAGAACAGCAAAGAAGTGTGAAAACACCATATATTTCTGTTATACTCCTTGTTGTCTCTGTTGCCCATCGACAAGTTCAGCACAACCAACATAATCTTTCACTTTCTTCCGGTGAACATAAATTATGGTTAACCTCCAGGCGTCAGGAGCTGCCACTTTGAACTGCTTGTTCATTTGCACCTGGATTTTGCACTGGTGGTTACCACCAGGAAACCTTGACTTCCAGCAGATGTAGGGTTAATTAAAGAATACAAAAACACCTATTAATCCCCCCCCCCAATATATCTTTGTGGAACAGAAACTGAACAAGAAGAAACAATTGTCTGAAGACACTTCTGTTTGGTATTTGAATGTACATCTTTCTTCTTGTCAAATTATAACTTGCATTTTAATTTAAAGAATAATTTCTAAAACAAGCCCTTCGGTGTCTGAATGTAGATTTGCAACTTTAAAAACAAGCAGTAGTTTCTTTATTGGAACTGGGCACCCATTTCTGTGGGTTTCCTAACTAAGGTGCAACCCTGTTGCACGTATCTGGAAGAATGTGTCATTGAGAACTTTCTTCTAAATAAAAGTGTGTAGGGTTGAATTCTCTTGGCTACATAATACCAGATTAAGCACTCGATGAGCCAGAATTAGCCCTGATCAGCCCATTTTTGGCCATGGAAAGTATTCCAATAGCACCTGAACTTCATCACCATAAGAATTATTGTAGGCTTTAAGGACAAACTGACACTTGCAGCAAACTGTTATCTTGATTAAACTAAGGTAGCATCTATGTAATCTTCACCTTATCTATACTAAGGCACTGTCACAAAAGCCAAGGCAGTGTCATATGCATTATAATGTTACAAGTACAGTACTGCAGCCATATTTTGTTTGTGCCTCTGCATCTGATTGTTTACAGTGTTTTGACAGTATAAGAAGGTCCTATGTTTTTCAAACCAGGAAATGCTGGACTGTTTGTCCCAAATCTTGTTGCCAGCACCTGCAGTTTACATGTGGGTACCAATTACTGATTATTAAAAGATACGGGATTATTTTGAGATGCTTTTGCTCTCAGAATTCACTCAGAATTTGTTTGTTTTGCAAACGAAACAGAAAATGAGTGGATGTTAAAAACCAATCCTGCCGCAGGTTTGCAGGATTAATGGGATAGCATCCTAGCAGGCGTGAGTCATGACATTACCCTTTTTTCTGCAGCAACTGGTAAACTGGATTTAATACTTTAAAAAACCCCACCCACGATTGCCAAGATTATCCTGGCAATTACTTATTTAATTCTATAGTGATATAACCCCACAGTTGATGTAGTCAAGCTGTTTGCCCTCCTTGGGCCTTGCAGTTAACCCGAGAACTTCAACCCTTTCTTGAGGGTTGATAGCGCAAACAAAACAGCTTATTTGATGCTCAAGAAACAGGATGATCCCCAGGGACCATCCTATTGCACAGTTATTGGTGCTGTATAAAGAAACCCTTTAAGCTCCGATGTCAGCTCTCTTTGTAAATGCCCTTAACATATACAGTGGTACCTCGCAAGACGAAATTAATTCGTTCTGCGAGTTTTTTCATCTTGCGATTTTTTCATCTTGCAAAGCACGGATTTTGGAAAAGCTTCAAAAATCACCAAAGTCTTCAAAAACCTCAAAAAAGTCTACCACACCGCGTGCTATGAGTTGCTCCTCGAAGTCAAGTCGCAACTGCACCCCCTGAATGCACGGTTTTAAGAAAAAGGAAACAAACTTGCAAGACAAAGGAAACAAACTTGCAAAACGTTTGCGTCTTGCGAAGCAAGCCCATAGGGAAATCCGCCTTGCGAAGCAACTCAAAAACCGAAAAACTCTTTCGTCTTGCGAGTTTTTCGTCTTACGAGGCATTCGTCTTGCGAGGTACCACTGTATAAATGAAGGCAGCCCATAATGAGAATTCAGGGGAAAGCTCATGGCTACTTTACAGAGCAAGGAGAAGCAGAGGTTCAAGGACAGGCGAGCATATTCATAGAGGCAGTGCTCTTTATGCAGCATTCTCTAATGACTCCTCAAGCAAGCTGCCTCCCAGCAGTCTCTTTCTGGTTCATTTGCAGGGGCTGCTTGAAAGCTGTCCCTTGATAAGAGACTAAAAGTCTCAGGTGTGCTTCATTCCATGCAAGTAGCCTGGTTGAAAAGTGAATCCGTATAGTAAAACAGCTTGATTTCTACACTGAGATGCAGGCAGAGGCTAAAGCGATAGCAATGGAAAGTGGTGTAAAGCCAAGCAGTTCATCACCCTGCAACCTCTCTTCTTTTAGCATGTGTCTGGCTGAGAGTTGAACTAGGGATAGGCACCAAGAGCTCTTAGAATGTGGTGCTACTGATTTTGCTGCTGCCCTCCCAATTTCTGAAAGATTTTTGCCCCCTTGTATTCTTCTGCCCCATTCTGAGCGCACTTGAATGATTTCTTTAGAATTTTACTGGGGTTTTGAGCTAACCTTGTTGCTGTGAGGTAGTTGAGGATGGTGTATGCTCATTTATTTCTAGTAAACATCTTTTCAGCGCTCTGCAGCCTCCCCAGCTGCCTGGATTTCCTAGTCTGAAAAAGGCCCAAGGAAGGAATTTTCTTGCATTGGTTTCCCCGGGCTTTAACTGAAGCGTGGCCTCCCGGGAAGGCTGCAGAGTACAGACCACTGGGGAAATGATTTGTAGAATGAAAGAACAGACAAACACCCCAAGGTAATTTCAAGAGAACCCTGGCACCTCACACATGAAAATACCTCAACATTTCTCTCTCCCATTTTTATAGTTTTTATGTGCAATTGCTTTTCATGTGGATTGATGGAGAATGTTTTTTAAAAAATAACATACAGAATAAATCTTAAGCACAGCACTATTTCTGCCCCCTTCTTCAGGTCCTTCCTCATACCCAAACCATTACGTATTTTTGAAGGTATAGATTCTCTGAGTTTGGAATCTTTAGAATGGCTTTGGCCTGGAACTGTATTTAGAAGCATATTGCTTCCAACAGTCACGGTAGAGCATAGCATTCAAAGCTTGGTTTGCAAGGAGCTGCCACACCAGAATATCAAACCACAGTTTGTACTCACTGTGGCTTGATGTCATGTCTCACTTTACAAACCATTGACAAATTAAGGAAGTTGTTCTGTTTCAAGAAATTGCTTCACTATTGAAATGGGATTAATCATACGAACTTGAGTGCTGAGCAGATGGAAACTGGAAGCAGCAAGGAGCTCAAAACTATGGCTTGTCTGCTCTGTGTCTGGAAACATAAACCATGGTGTAGATTCCTATATATGGCTAGCACAAAACATGTTTGGGCATGTTGTTTGATATAAACCAACCTCCTTTTGTGTGTGTGTGATAGCCTAGTCCTTTGCTATATTGTTGCTGTGCTTTCAAACATAGGATTAGTTTACAGACATGTAATGTAAATGATCCTGGCTCAGCCACATCAGCTGACTTATAAAGCTCTGTGTGGATGAGGACCCCAATATTCTTTAGAGCACATGGTCCCATATGAACCTACCTGGTCCTTTCTGCCTTCATCTGAGACCCTTCTTTGCGTGCCCCCTCTGGGGAAGGTTTGAAGGGTCATGAATGTGCAGATGCAGCTCTCTGCTTGTGGAATGTTCTTCCCAATGAAGCCAGCCTGGTGCTACCATTAACATATTTTTGGCACCAGATAAAAAAAACTTACCTTGTCTAGGATTTTGGCCCATAGTGTTAACTATTCTGTTGTTTGCTGATTAAATGTTTTCTGCTGATGAAGTTTTCAGCTGTTTATGGATTTTGTTATAGCTTTATTGTAATGTATTGTCTCCTTGTATGCTATACCACTGGCTCTTATTTTTTTGTAAATAGTAATCATAACAACAACAATAATAGAAATACTAAATTCTCTTTGTAACCTGTTTGTAACGGATCTTCAAGCATAGTCTTAATAGCAGTGACTACTTAAATAGCCCATAAACCTTTGATTGAAAAAATGTTTGAAGATACCAAATGAATTATCTTTTTACCTGCTGAAGTAAAATGCTTGGTACTTACATCTTGGAAACATTTGGAAATTAAGGGTAAAGGGTTCGTGTTTCTGTGTTAGATTCACTGGTGAATTGGATACTGAATTTGCTACTTTATGCTTCTGATCATGTCATTATTTGGAAGGCTGTTAAACCTTCAAATCAGTATATAAATGCCTCAAATAATAAATTTGTAAAACTGTGCTCTCCTAGCCCAGTTTGGGGAATACCTAACTTCAGAAGATAGTTATGCTAGCCAAGTGCGCTGAAGGTTTAGAAATAGGTAAGTCACCACACAATTGGTATAGGTTACAGTGTACTCTCCAAATCACTGGGTAATTAACTTATATTGCTTGCTCTCCAAGGGGTCTGTGGGTTGCTTCCATTAATGTCTAAAGACGACAGTTTTTTGTTAAGACACTCTAAGAGTACTGCAGCAGATGAGTTAACATGATCTGATTTGCAGACACTTTAAACACTTAGCAGGAGACAGCTCTGGAAGCTAATTAAATCATTCTAAGGTGCACAAAATTATCTGCTTTGTAAGAAACAATTTCAGTGAATTATGCTGGCCCTTTAACTGCGACCAGGCACAGAGGTAGCGGAGAGGCCAATTTTGCTTGGAATTAAATTTCGTGTGTACCGTGTATCTCAATTCTGTGTTTCATACACCAAATCTTTTGAAGCTGTTGTTATTATTTATTATTATTATTTAGCCATTTGCATTTACAGGAGCCCATTCCAGGTTTCTACTTTGCTCAGTGAAAAATATTTCTGATCACGTTTTCATAAGCCTGCCCCTTTCACCCTGGTACAGTGCCCAAGTTGTTAAAAAGAAGTGGAAAAACCATGTTGGTACTCTCACTACCTTTCAGATACTGCATCTTATTTAGTGTACCGGAATTCCCAGTTTAAAGTAATCACAAAATTTATGGAGAAACGGATAAAAAAGGTTGTAAAATATTGATTTGGGGAAAATAATAACACAACTCATCTATAATAAGAAGAAAAATGAAGCAATATTTCAGGGGATATTGAGCGGCCTGCTTCTGGTTGTATTGATCTGGTTCTTTAGTGTGTGAAATCTCACCTGAGATTGGAACTGCATTCCTTCGCTCATTATTTCAGAGATAGTATTGCCTCGTTACATGGGCCTTGCAGAGGTAGGATTGTTAGAGAGAAAGCAGAACCCCCTGCTCGTAATAAATACAAAACAATAAGGTCTTAGAACCACAGTGCCTGCTGTAAAACACCAGCATTTGTGACTACACAAATCCTTGTCTTTCCCTCCCTGAATCTTATTCCATCCCTGAATGATAAGGAAGGGGAGTTTGGCCTAGGGTTACCACCTTTGGTCGAGCAAAATACAGGACAGCTCAGGCAACATAAAGGACAATCATGTTTTTCTAGGAACGTGGCATCCCTAGTTAGGCCACATTCATGTCATACATTTAAGGCACTATGATGCCACTTTAAACAGTCATGGCTTCCCCCAAAGAAATCTGGGAGCTGTAGTTTAAGGGTGTTGAATTGATAGAGGTCCCTATCAGCCTCACAGAGCTACAATTCTCAGAGTAGATTCAGGTAGGTAGCCGTGTTGGTCTGACTGAGATGAAATAAATTAAAAAATTGTCCAGTAGTACCTTAGAGACCAACTTAGTTTGTTCTGGATATAAGCTTCCATGTGCATGTACACTTCTTCAGATACGCTGAAACAGAAGTCACCAGACCCCTATATATAGTGGGAAGGTGGGGTGGGGTATTTCTCAGAAGGTTAATAGGAGATGGGTGATTGACTCAATGGGTATGGTAAATTAGTCCTACAGGAAAAAGCAAGGGATAGTATGCAGATGACCAAAAATGGCTTTAGCATATGTGATGAGACAAGAATCCAATATCTCTATTCAGACCAGGTCTCTCCATAGTTTTCAGTTTAGTAATAAGTTGTAATTCTGCAACTTCTCTGTCAAGTCTATTTTTGAAATTCTTTTGTAATAAGACAGCTGCTTTGAGATCCTGTATTGAATGTCCTGGGAGATTGAAGTGTTCTCCTACTGGCTTCTCTGTCTTGTGATTCCTGATGTCAGATTTATGTCCATTTACCCTACTACCCTTCTAAGAAAAAACCCACCCCACCCTCCCACTATATTTAAGGGTCTGGTGACTTCTGTCTCAGTGTATCTGAAGAAGTGTGCATGCACACTTATCCTGTACCCAAACTTAGTTGCTCTTTAAGGTGCTACTGGACAATTTTTTAATTCTCAGAGTAGTCTGACAATCAGTCCCTCTTCACAGGGAACTATGGGGATTTTAGGGAATACTCCACACAGCAACATTTGTTGCGGGTCCCACTTTTGTGTGCTACAGTGTCCTGGCTTGCATGATATGCTAAGCCAAATGTTATCTTATCAAGTTTGCATAATTGTGTGAGCTGCTACTGCCACTTTGGTCTTCCGCAGTCCTTTTTGCTGCTGATTTAAGCCAAAATTTGGTTTAGGATGTCATCCAAACTGGGGAGTTGTGATTAAGCTCTCTCACTTAACCACAAACACTAAACAAGGATGGTGGGATTATGATGATGCTTGCCTACAAAAGAGATAGTGAATGCAGAGAATTGGGATAAAGTGAAATAGTGTGACTGAGGAAATGCGCAACTTCAAATTTGTGTTGCTGTTTTGTTGTTATTTATTAGTCTCTTTCCTTACAAAGTGACATACAAAACAAAGTACACCAAACAACCAAGAAAAACGGAAAAGAACAACTATACAGGGGGAAAACAGGTCTTACAGAACCCGCCCCACTAAAAGAGGCCACAGATACCTGAAACCTTTCAAAGTCTTACAATGTATCTCCCACATATACTATTTGTTTTGAGAACAAATGTTGCAGATTTCACCTACGTATTGCTCGTTTAACCTAACATTATGCAGTCACCACAGTGTGCAGCACTATTTTCTTGTTTATATGCTGACTTCTGCAGAAAGCATGACATGTAATAATTAGAAATAAATAATTGAACAGATGGGATTTTATAAAAGAGAATAGGAGCAAGTTAACATGGAAAGATGAAAATTGAAGAAAAATTGCCCAAGATATGAAAACAGCAACTGATACTTGCATTTCTGGCTTTCTGAAAGGAGATGTTCCTTAGAGAGGAACCTAAGCTTTTCTTAAGCCTGTGACTGCCACCACAGGGGTAATTTGTGACTGAAGCCTTCTAGAGTTTCCTGAAGGCCAGAGCCCATACCACAACAAATAATTATTGAAAAATGTGACCCAAGTCAGTTAGCATTGTCCTTAAGTGGAAAGCCTTCTGAAAATTTCAAAGAGTATTGATTGACCCATGAATTGCAAAGGGATCTTTGAAAATGCCATCCTGTAAGCTGTCACTTATTCCTAAGGAAAATAAATATGTAAATGTGGAGGAAAAGCATACTCTGTACACTGTGACTGACTTGGCATTTCGATAAAATGCAAGAGATCAATGTTTTGCGCAGCACGGGGAACTTGGTGGAAATATTGGGTGTGATCTAGAGGGGGTGTGTTTGTCCATATCCGTATATCCCAGCACCGTTGTACAATCTGATTGCTTTGTTGCTCTCATGGGTCACATAGTACGCCTGCCTGGGCAGTTGGTGAAGGCCTCATTGGAACAGAGTTTTAATGGCATAGCTGCTTATGTTGCTTGGTTCTATGGTGCTACTGTGCTAGTTTATTAGCCGGTTTTTTTATTTTTTAAAAAAACTAGCCTCCCAGATTAACAAAGGTGATTTGAAACATATTTTTTCAGCTGCTTATATGGCATTTAACTTGTTTGTAATATCTTCAAAACTTATTTATTTAAAACATTTTCAAAGCTCAAGGTGGTTTTCATAACAACCAAACAGCAGAATCAACTGATAATTAAAAATGTGCAAAACTCCGAAACACTACAGCATGGAAGATTTTAAGAATGCTTTCCCAAAGAGTTAGGTTATCTTTTAAATAAGTAGTGTTTAACAATGCCCTTTTCTTCTTATTATGAATGGTCGGTTTTATTTAGTATGTTATTGCAGAATTGTTTGACTTCGTAAAAAGGTAGCCATAGTGAAGTTTGGGTGAAATGCAGATTTGTTTAACTGTATGATTGCTTACATTTAATCAGCTACAAATGTTTATTTGGTTAACATGCTTAGAATTTACAGATTTCATTCAGTTCATTTAGCCAGGGTGGGGTGGAGATGCTCTCCCAACACTGCCATCTCTGCAGCTTACCTAGATGAGGGAGGTGATATGATGAGGTCAGGACTGTGTTGTCGTACTGGTGGAAGCACAAGTTCAGCTGGTGGCTGTATGAAAAGTGCAACTGCATTTTATGAACCCTGCTACCACCCAACCTCATCCAGGTCAGCAGCAGTGACATTGGTGTCAGGATGGCATCTTTGTGGTACACTCAAAATGGTAGTTTAAGAGATCATTACTGGATAGTCAGCTAAACAAGTGTAGTGATCCTAGGCTTCCAAACAACCATAGAGAAATTGCAACCTTAATCTTTGTTGGTTTACAAGGAAGGAAATCCCACTGAGATTTTTAAAAATTTATTTACAGACAAATCTGTGTAGGATTGTTTGAACCCTTAATCAATTTGACAAGCAGTTTTCTCTCTCTCAGTTAATTCACCTTCCTTTGCAGCGCTACTTGTTGTTCAGTAAGATTGCCCACCAACCTAAAGATTCTTTTGCATTGTACATAGAAGAAGTTACTATACCTTAAAAGTAAAGGGACCCCTGACCATTAGGTCCAGTTGTGACTGTCTCTGGGGTTGCAGCGCTCATCTCGCTTTACTGGCCGAGGGAGCCGGCGTACAGCTTCCGGGTCAAGTGGCCAGCATGACTAAGCCACTTCTGGCAAACCAGAGCAGCGCACGGAAATGCCGTTTACCTTCCCGCCGGAGCGGTACCTATTTATCTACTTGCACTTTGACGTGCTTTCGAACTGCTAGGTTGGCAGGATACTATATCTTAGCACTGCATTATTTTCAATTTAGCTTGGCTTGCTTTGCAAAACAGAGAGCAATAAAGATGAAAAGAATTGTTCTAACTTATTAAAAGTGCTTGGTGTATGTTTAGAATAAAAAAGTGTGAAACTTTTCTAATTTAATTTTTAAAATTTATCTACAGTTCTTCTGAGGATCACAGGGCAGTTTACAATATAAAAACACAAAATACATAACATAGTAACAAACAAAAACAGTACCCCCAAAACAGTTTAAAGGACCAAAGATTGATTGGTTAGCCAAAGACCTGGGAGAAAAGGAATGTTTTTGCCTTGCACCTAAATATATGTAATGAAGGCACCAGGCAAGCCTTCCTGGGGAGAGCATCCTACAAGTAGGGAGCCACTGCAGGGAAGGCCCATTTTTGGGTTGCCACTCTCTTGACTTCTCATGGAGGAGGCACATGAAAAGGGCCTCAGGTGATAATCTCAGGGTCTGGGTCTCTTCATATTGGAAGAGGCTGTCCTTGCAGTTCTGAGGTATGATTTTGTTGTACAATTCACTTTTATTCAAAAGGCACTTTTTATTTTGTACTTCGTTGTTCTTGCATGGTCTGAAAGGTAAAAGATATCCCTACAACTTATACCTGTAATTCCCTTTAAAGAAGTCAGCTATTATTTCCATTTTCTTGTTAAAACCAAACAGCATGCAATTTGTATGAAATTGAAACCACATTTTTCACTTATATTTCCAAAAGTAAAATTTATGAGGGAAAGGGCAGCAGTAAAATAGTTACAATATGGTCAGCTATAATTATCTGCGTGGTTGAAATGCATCAGTATTTAAAGATAATGAGATCTAAAATTTGCCAAGCATTTGTCTCCACATGAAATCTCACTTCTTCCTTTTCACTGGAGAATGAAACTTACCGGTTTATTTGTGCCTACGCTAATACTCATTTTTATCTATGTAAAAAAGAACTATTATTGTCCCTAAATTAGTTTGGACTAATGTGACTCAGAATGGTTCAGTTTGCAGGATAAAATTCTGTCTGAATAAGCCAGTATATACGTAAGCTTTGCATGCCACAAACAGCTCCCTTGCTCCCTCATTTTGCTCAAGTGGGGAAAGAAACCAGGAAGCCACAGTTCACCATAGCATCCTCTCACATGTGAACCAAAAACTGTGGTTAATGGATACTAAAGAGGCCAGGATTCTGGAGCAAGTTTTGAAAAACCAAATCCAGACATATTTGGAAACCATTAACCATAGGAAAGGGGCTGTGTGTGGGTTTAACCAAGCTCATGTATATCCTAACTTACTAAGTCAGGATTTTGCCATTCCTCCTGTTCCTCCATTCTTAGTCATCCTTCGAAGAATTTGTGTAAGATTATTTTACGCGTAGTTCACCATTCATGCATGGTTCACAAATGACTTCCAGTTTTATACATTTCCCAACTTCAGCCATTTTACAATTCTATTGATATGTCCAAACTACTCCACCCCCTGAAAACATGTACATATTTTTTAAAACTGTTGTTATTGTTGTTATAATGATGTGAATACAGCTGTTTCTCTGAAAGCTGGTTGTTATGTGTATAAATGCATGGCTGCTATTGCACATATTCGGCATTCCTTAAAGTAAAATAAATAATCAGAGCCAAACTATGTGAATTGGGAGCATGTATGCGTTGGAAATTCCTGACAATTAGTACCAAGATGATGGACGCTAAATTGAAATGAGAAGTTAATATAACAAGCAGCATGGATAAAAAAATATATGACATAGATATGTACAATTATACAGTTGCAAAGGCAATAACCCACACTCCCCAGTGCTGGTTCATTAGCTGGTGACATTGCTGTGGCCAGAGGGAGTAGTCACAACTGCTTCCAGCTAGGGGCCAAAAGGCCTCTGGCATCCTGTGTATGGTTGCTGGCTGCTAGCACCATTGTGAGCAGTGAACAAGAAGCCCCAGGGAGGCTTAGATTCTGTGCCATGTGGTCTTTGAAGTGCGAGAATGCCTCAGGTTTGCTAGGGCTTAGCAGCCTGTCCTGACCATGTCCAGGATGGAGTTGGATGGCAATGAGAATGGAGTGCAACTGCTTGGATTATGCCCTAAATTAGAATATTAGCTGCTGGTATGGTGGGACAAAGCCCCGCTTCTGTCACTGGCGTTGCTGCAGCTTACCTGGTGGGACAGGGGGTAAGTTGGTGACAGGTCGAGACTATGTGGAAGCACCAGTGGGAGCACCAGATGGATTTCACCAGGATGCAACCCCAATCTCATCATACCCTGCTCTGTCCCAGCCATATCCAGGTAAGTTGAAGTTACAGGAGGGTAGTTCCACAGCTGTGACGCACCGCACTGCACCAGGCACTGCAGTGGTTGAGCAAACAATTACATTTTTGCTCAGATATTCCAAAGTATACTGCCTCCAACTGTGGAAGTCATCAGAGCTAACTCCCAAGGGGGTGTGGCGCTTTGGGCTCCACCATAAAATATTTGAGGGGGCTGGACCCTCACAAAATGGATGGGCATTCTCATTCAAATGGTGTGTGTGCACTGAGTCATGGGATCGATTATGCGGGATGGGGCTTCCCTAGCCCCCCCCCCAATATTTTGTTCAAGTTGGCACCCCTGGTGGAAGCAGAGCATCTCCAATCGGATTAGCAGCCATATCCTTTAAAAAGGGGATATGGCTACTAACCCGGTTGGAATAGCTTTACTGCTACAGTTGGAGGCAGTGTTCTTCTGACTATCAGTTGCTGTACACCACAGGTATGAGCACATTCCATTTGTGGGAAATAGGTGTGAATATATCACCTGAGAATACTGCTAGCCCCAGTGGCTGTGTTCTGCCTCCACTGTTAGTGGCAGTATGCTGGGAATTCACAAATGGGCAGAGTTTTATCCTGCTTGCAGGCTTCCCATAGGCATCTGGCTGGTCACTGTGAGAACAGGATGCTGGACGAGATGGGCCTTTGGCCTGATCCAGCAGGCTCTTCTTAAGTTCTTACGTTAATTTAGCTACATTCAGCATATTATAGCCATCCAAGATGTAAATATTTTAAGATGTGTACTTATTCCACCTTATTCTAGTATTGTAATATATACATTATATCATAGTAAACATTTGCAGAAAACCGGGCTGCAAGTGATTCTTGCCTTAGGATCTTTGTCTGCTCAATGCTTGTCTCTTTGTAACCTAAAATTTGCTATTCTTCCTTAGTTCAATCATATTTCTAAGGAGGAATGGAACAATTTTAGGTTAACTTTCCCTTAGACTGTTCAGCCTATTTCCTATTCCCTTTTTGAATTAAAAACTGAGTCAAATGACAGGCATTTCGTACTATAAATTGCATTAGACAAGCTACTGTAACTATTTTTTGCTTCATTTACATTTAATCAAATTATACTTTATTTGCTATACAGAAAAAAGAAGAATTCTGCAATAAATCAAATACTGCCTCACCAAGGGCCCACTTGAGGTAGAAGATAGTCACAGTGTTGGTGTGTGCGTTTGTGTATTGAATGTTGCAATAACTGTCAGGCTGAGAAAATTTACTTGCTGCTAAATTTTCATATGGAAGTATATTGTTTGTCTGTGGTCCCACCCCTGGGAGTATTTAGGTTAGTGTATTATCATTTGTATAATATAACAATCAGTGTTTGTGTATCTATACCTTCTTTTAAGAAGTTTTCACCACGTTGAGAGAGTGCTATAAAGGAACCTATTTTTCCTAAGTGGGTTCCTGGTTCCCTGTGCATTTAGCTATCCACAGCCTAAAGTGTAGGTGTGTTGAATCTCCTGCTTAGCCATATTATCTTTTGTCCCTTAGGGCAAAAGCCATAGTTCTGTGGCAGAGCAGAACTAGGTTCAATACATGGTATTTCTAGGTTGGGAAGGAAAAACTTGGGAGGAACCACTCCCAGTCACTGTAGACAATATTGTGTTGGATGGACCAATGGTCTGTCTCAGTTGAAGGCAGACTCCCATGTTCCTACTCTATGGCATCTTAATTCAGTGTTACTATGTACATTGGTACCTCGGTTTATGAACTTCATCCATTCCCGAAGTCCGTTCTTAAACATAAGCCATTCTTAAACCAAGGCGCGCTTTCCCTAATGAGGCCTCCCACCGCCGGTGCCCTTCCACCATTCGGATTCTGTTCTTAGGCCGAGGTAAAGTTCGTAAACCGGGACTCCACTTCCGGTTTTACAGAGTTCGTAAACCGAATTGTTCGTAAACAGGACTGTTCCTAAACCAAGGTAACACTGTATAAATAATTTCCTGCTGTATATCAGGGGGAGGGGAGCTGTTGTAATGGCCTTCATTGTCTGAAAAGGTTTCCCCATAGTGTTGTTTAGAAAGGGGAGAGAGATAGAAACAATAATTGATTCATAAGTCTCTTCTTACTTTCTCCTTATCTGAAAGAGGGAACCATCTAAGGTTAGCCTTTTCAAAGTAGTGTCCAGAAGAAAGGATTGCACTGTCTTTGTATATTTCATGGAATCCTAGTCCTGAGCTGGACTTGCCAAGGCAGGTTCTCCAAAATTATATCTGGAACTGCCTCTGGCAGATCAGGTAGTATATATTTATATCATTACATTATATAGAAGAGGAGGATGTGGGTCACTAACACACACAATAATGCCAGCCCTCACATTTGGGGATTCCCTTCGCATTCTGCTTTGTCATCTCACCTAGACAATTGTGTGCATCTCTGTGCTGGTTCATTACTCAACAGTTGATGGTCTGTGCCTGCCCCTGTCCACCGACTCCTTTGGAAAGCTTGTTTTGAGATGATATTAAGTAATATAAAATTTTGTCTGTGGTATTTCACACGTTCAAGTCACTTGTTCATGCTGTTGTCATCAAGCAATGAATGTGCACATGTGAAACATCCTTCTATACTAGTGTATAAAATGCACAAAGATGGAGAGAATGGACACAATTGTGGGCGTCTCCAGACATGACATCCCTGGCTGCATGGCAGTGACAGAGCTCTTATTGACTTTAGCCCAAGTGAAGTTTGGGGCGGTGATGTTACATTCTATTACTTTTGGAACTTGAGAAGTTAATTAATGAACCATTGGATCGTGCTTTACGTTCAAATGCGCTTCTCTCCTCACCATCACCCAAGCATCTTGTGTCTCAGTGAATATAGAAGTACCTCAATAAGATATCATCCCCAAGGAAGCTTTTCTTAAATACAAATATGTGTCTTCTTGAAATGCTGCACTCTGAAAACCCACTTACCAAAAGCCCTAGAGCATAAGTCACTCTTGATATTTAGACAGAATAACTTCCTCTCCTTAGCTTCCTCGAATGTGTAACAGATAAGGACCATCTATCAGTAAGTATTTTTACATACATATGATCGTGTAAAAGGTATCACTGCAAACTTCAGCACTCAAGAATATTAGTTGGGTTTTAAACAATCCCCCAAGGACTTTGCCTCCATAAAACAAAAAGTATTCTGGCGTTCTTTCTTTTTAGAAAGGTAATCCAGGTTTCCTAAGCTTTAAACTACTTAAGAGGCAACTCCTTAGAAAGGGAACAGGATTTGCTGTCCCAAATGAGACTACTGGCGCAACTCATCCAATGCTCTGCTTCTGACAAACAGCTATTTCTTATACTTTAGAGCAGGCATAGGCAAACTCGGCCCTCCAGCTGCTTTGGGACTACAACTCCCATCATCCCTAACTAACAGGAGCAGTGGTCAGGGGTGATGGGATTTGTAGTCCGAAAACATCTGGAGGGCTGAGTTTGCCTAAGCCTGCTTTAGAGGGGATGGACCCAGAAACATAAAACTAATGTTGGATGCTGTTGAAAATGCAAAATGGTTCTATCCTGGCTCTTACAGCAAAACCCTATGCGTTGAAACATAAAAGTAGACAATGCACCTGTTGTGCTGCACAGGAAAAACTCAATCTCCTTCTCCTATCATGCTGTGGCCCAGTAATACATAGATAATGTGCCCAGTAATACATAGATAATGTGCCAACTTTGCTGCTGCCTTGGCCCTCTCCCTCCCAGCAAGCAGCTGTGGTGTCACTGACCAAAGGTCAGGTAAGCTCTGCCATCCCACCAAGTTTTCTTTTATTGATGTCATGGATACCTATAAATAAAGTTACATTGGTTGCCACAACCATGGGTGTGTGGTCAAATGAGGCCAAGACAGTGAGTATAAAGGAGGAGAGGAAATCAGTAGCCAATAACGACGTGGCCCAGGGACAGATAGGTAGCCGTGTTGGTCTGCCATAGTCAAAACAAAATAAAAAAATTCCTTCCAGTAGCACCTTAAAGACCAACTAGGTTAGTACTTGGTATGAGCTTTCGTGTGCATGCACACTTCTTCAGATACTTCTTCAGGTATCTGAAGAAGTGTGCATGCACACGAAAGCTCATACCAAGTACTAACCTAGTTGGTCTTTAAGGTGCTACTGAAAGGAATTTTTTTATTTTGTTGTGGCCCAGGGAGAGAGGGAAAAATAGTAGAAGTGAACAGCTGGCTTCGCAAATGGTGTAAACAGGAACGGTTTGGATTCTTAGATCACGGAGTGCAGTTTCTTGAAGATGGACTTCTGGCAAGTGATGGGCTGCACCTCACAACAGCTGGGAGGAATGTTTTTGCCAAAAATCTCAGAAACCTCATCAGGAGGGCTTTAAACTGACTAATGTGGGGGAGGGAGACAGTGCTCCTGAAGGTAGGAGTCTATCAATTGATGAAGATGATTACCCAAATGTCATAGACCAAATGGAGCAAACAGCACGCAGACCTAGTGGTGGGAGGAAAAAATCCTTAAATAAGAGACACGGGGGAATGATTAATGGACTTCAATTTCTGTACACTAATGCACAAAGCATGGGAAATAAACAAGATGAGATTGAGCTCATGGTACAGCAAACGAAATATGACATAATAGGCATCACTGAAACCTGGTGGGATAAGTCCCACGATTGGAATGTAATAATGGAGGGATACAATCTATTTCAGAGAAACAGACCAGACAAGAAAGGAGGAGGAGTGGCGTTATATGTCAGGGATGTGTATACCTGTGAAGAGATCCAAGATTTAGAACCTCAAAGCCAAAGTGAGAGCATTTGGGTCAAAATTAAGGGAGAGAAGAATAACAGTGACCTCATTGTGAGAGTTTACTATAGATCCCGAAGCCAAACGGAGGACATAGATGATGCCTTCCTGGAACAGATGGCCAAGCATGCAAAAGGAAGGGAGATAGTAGTAATGGGGGACTTCAATTACCTGGATATTTGTTGGATGTCAAACTCATCCAAGAGCACCTTAAAGACCAACTAAGTTAGTTCCTGGTATGAGCTTTCGTGTGCATGCACACTTCTTCAGATACACTGAAACAGAAGTTTCCAGACCCTTCTATATAGTGAGAAGGTGGGGAGGGGTATTACTAAGAAGGGTGGTGGGAATGGGTGATTGGCAGATAGCTGTGATGAGCCTGTTGACGACTCTTAACGACTGCAATAGGTCTTACAGGAAAAAGCAAGGGGTGAGAAGGTGAAAAATGGCTTTGTCATGTATAATGAGATAAGAATCCAAGGTCTTTGTTCAGACCAGGACTCTCCATGGTTTTGTTTTGACTATGGCAGACCAACACGGCTACCTATCTGTAACTCATCCAAGAGCATAAGGTCAAACAGATTCCTCACTGGCCTTGCAGACAACTTCATTGTCCAGAAAGTGGGAGAAGCAACAAGAGGAACAGCCATTTTAGATCTGGTCCTAACCAATGTTGATGACCTGGTTAGTGGGGTAGAAGTGGAAGGATCATTAGGCGCGAGTGATCATGCTCTTCTGAAGTTTACTATACAGCGGAAAGGAGCAGCCAAGCATACTAGGACTCAATTTCTTGACTTTAAGAAAGCCGACTTCATAAAACTTAGGGAAGTGCTGGGTGAGATCCCATGGACAGTAATACTAAAAGGAAAGGGAGTTCATGATGGCTGGGAGTTTGTTAAGAGGGAGATAGTAAAAGCACAACTTCAGGCAATACCAATGAGACGGAAACATGGAAGGTGCCTAAAGAAGCCAGGGTGGCTATCTAAAGAACTTTTAACTGAGTTAAGATTAAAAAAGGATGTGTACAAAAAATGGAAAGGGGGGAAACCACCAAAGAGGAATTCAAACAAATAGCCAGCACGTGTAGACACCAAGTCAGAAAAGCTAAAGCACAGAATGAACTCAGGCTTGCTAGAGAGGTTAAAAGCAACAAAAAAGGCTTTTATGGGTATGTTCGTAGCAAAAGGAAGAACAAAGAAACAGTGGGGTCACTCAGAGGAGAAGATGGTGAAATGCAAACAGGGGACACAGAAAGGGCTGAACTCCTCAATGCCTTCTTTACCTCAGTCTTCTCCGATAAAGAAAACAATGCCTGACCTGAAGAATTTGGAGCAAATGATTCAGCAGAGGAAACACAGCCCAGAATAACTAAGGAGATAGTACAAGAATACTTGGCTAGTCTAGATGTATTCAAGTCTCCAGGGCCAGATGAACTGCATCCAAGAGTATTAAAAGAACTGGCAATGTGATCTCAGAACCACTGGCAGTCATCTTTGAGAATTCCTGGAGAACAGGCGAAGTCCCAGCAGACTGGAGGAGGGCAAATGTTGTCCCTATTTTCAAAAAGGGGAAAAGAGAGAACTCAAATAATTACCGCCCAGTCAGTCTGACATCAATACCAGGGAAGATTCTGGAGCAGATCATTAAGCAAACAGTCTGTGAGCACCTAGAAAGGAATGCTGTGATCACCAATAGTCAGCATGGATTTCTGAAAAATAAGTCATGTCAGACTAACCTGATCTCGTTTTTTGACAGAATTACAAGCCTGGTAGATGAAGGGAATGCAGTGGATGTAGCCTACCTTGATTTCAGCAAGGCATTTGACAAGGTGCCCCATGATATTCTTGTAAAGAAGCTGGTAAAATGCGGTCTTGACTATGCTACCACTCAGTGGATTTGTAACTGGCTGACTGACCGAACCCAAAGGGTGCTCATCAATGGTTCCTCTTCATCCTGGAGAAGAGTAACTAGTAGGGTGCCACAGGGTTCTGTCTTGGGCCCGGTCTTATTCAACATCTTTATCAACGACTTGGATGATGGACTCAAGGGCATCCTGATCAAATTTGCAGATGACACCAAACTGGGAGGGGTGGCTAACACCCCAGAGGACAGGATCACACTTCAAAACGACCTTGACAGATTAGAGAACTGGGCCAAAACAAACGAGATGAATTTTAACAGGGAGAAATGTAAAGTATTGCACTTGGGCAAAAAAAATGAGAGGCACAAATACAAGATGGGTGACACCTGGCTTGAGAGCAGTACATGTGAAAAGGATCTAGGAGTCTTGGTTGACCACAAACTTGACATGAGCCAACAGTGTGACGCGGCAGCTAAAAAAGCCAAGGCAATTCTGGGCTGCATCAATAGGAGTATAGCATCTAGATCAAGGGAAGTAATAGTGCCACTGTATTCTGCTCTGGTCAGACCTCACCTGGAGTACTGTGTCCAGTTCTGGGCACCACAGTTCAAGAAGGACACTGACAAACTGAAACGTGTCCAGAGGAGGGCAACCAAAATGGTCAAATGCCTGGAAACGATGCCTTATGAGGAACGGCTAAGGGAGCTGGGCATGTTTAGCCTGGAGAAGAGGAGGTTAAGGGGTGATATGATAGCCATGTTCAAATATATAAAAGGATGTCACATAGAGGAGGGAGAAAGGTTGTTTTCTGCTGCTCCAGAGAAGCGGACACGGAGCAATGGATCCAAACTACAAGAAAGAAGATTCCACCTAAACAGTAGGAAGAACTTCCTGACAGTAAGAGCTATTCGACAGTGGAATTTGCTGCCAAGGAGTGTGGTGGAGTCTCCTTCTTTGGAGTTCTTTAAGCAGAGGCTTGACAACCATATGTCAGGAGTGCTCTGATGGTGTTTCCTGCTTGGCAGGGGGTTGGACTCGATGGCCCTTGTGGTCTCTTCCAACTCTATGATTCTATGATTCTATAAGAACCAGCCCCCAAGGGGACATTAAGGTCTGAGGCTTTCAGGCTCTCAAATGCAAAAACATTTTTTACTACAAATATTTAAAAAATAAATTAGCTGGAGTGTTATGTTTAAGCAGATCCACAGATATGACCATTTTCTGTTTAAAATATGCATTTCTGGAATAAAATATTTTGTTTTGCTTTTTTACAAAAAGGACTTATGCATTGATATTTCTAATACTTACATAGTTTGGAAAGGCACAAATAGTTTTGCATGTCGAAAGACCCAGGTTCAAATCCTCCATCCTCCATTTTGAAGAACCAGATAGGAGGCAATGAGAGTCTGGAGATGTGCTGCCAGTCAGAATAGGCAATGCTAGGTTATATGGGTAGATAGTTTGCCTTGGTATTCGGCAGATTCCTATACAAAACCAGTAGTGACTTGCACTTCAATGCTAAACAAAGTTAAATCCCACTGACACCAATGAAGTTTACTTCTAAGCAAGGATGCTTGGGATTTCAACCTTGGAAGAAGCAGTTTGTCCAGCATCCATCACTATTGATTAGTTAGATTACATTTTCATCATATAATTTCCCTTCTCTCATTATCTAATTTGACCAAACTGGGTTGCTCAATTTATTTGGGAATTCATCTTGGCCCATGGGATGTGGCTTATTGCCAACTTCTCAATAGGCTAGTGGCTACTGCTGAAAAGATGCTTCACTTATTCCTCTCTGCTCAGTTATATTAAAAAAAAACAAACCCATATGTTTAAACAGTCTTGTAGAAGGTTGTTATTTATTATTTATTTTTTCCCCACTATCACGTCTGACTTGGTGTTCTTCCCTACTGCGAGCCGTAAGGTGCTGTTGGCTTGTTCTAGGAGAGTAATAAGTATTGTTGTTAAGCAATTGTGGTGTTGAAATTCAGCTCCACTATGTCTGCCAGTATTTATCTAAAATACTTTCCCCGGTGCGTGTTGGAGTTCCAGTAAACCGTGTCTTATTGTGCGACCTTTTCATTTTCCAGTGAAAAGGGATCAGCTCGTCAGATAAAAGCTACAAGCTGGAGTACAGGAAAAATGCGTGCTCAGAAAATCCGAGCATGATTGAAAACAAGATGTGTTAAATCAATGCAGTTTATCGCCTGCCTATTCCTGGCAATTGCTGTTCTAAGCTCATTCTGAGCACACACTAGATGATAAAAGTAGAGTGTCACAGTGCTCACCAGGGTGTGAGGGCAGGGAAACATGTTTATCAGACAGGTTGCTATGATTTCCCCTCCTGATAACAGTTATTGTCAAAACTCTTTGGGATATAAGCTGAACAATTATAGGGGAAAGTAATGTCTCTGGCATTGAATTTAAAGGCTGCTTAAAGCTACAGAATTTCAGCTCCCTCTTCCCACCCCCTTAAAGGCCAGGCTACTTTAGTAATAATAGTTTAAATGCACTTATTCTACTACTCTCCATGGTCAGTTCAATATTTTACTACTTCCATTTGGTGTACAATCTGCTAATTACTTCTGAAATGAAGGAAGGGCTGTTAATATTAGGATAGTAGGTGTGCTGCATTTAGAATGCATTCGTTGGTTTGGGAATGTTTCTTTACAATAGGTCTATTGTGGGTTAGGTGGGGCTGGCACTCATGGAGACATTGGGGGACAGGGCCTTTTGCCCCTACACAGTTTGAGTCCTGACATGTTCTTTTGCTGCTAGCCAAAATTTTATTTTTTCAAAACATTCATGTTCAATAAAATTTCGTAAAGTTTTATTACACATTATTTGCGTTTACAAGCATTACTATTATAGATAGTCCTTTTTCTTCTTCCTCCTCCTGTTATTTTTACTATTATTATTAATTTAAATTTCTGGCCCACCATTCCTGCCAAGAGCCAAAGACAAAAAATGAAGTAACAATACAACTAAAAATAAAATAAAAACATATTTAAAACATATAAAATCCATTAAAGGTAAAGGTAAAGGTACCCCTGCCCGTATGGGCCAGTCTTGACAGACTCTGGGGTTGTGCACCCATCTCACTTAAGAGGCCAGGGGCCAGCGCTGTCCGGAGACACTTCCGGGTCACGTGGCCAGCGTGACATCGCTGCTCTGGCCAGAGCCAGAGCCAGAGCCGCACACGGAAACGCCGTTTACCTTCCCGCTGGTAAGCGGTCCCTATCTATCTACTTGCACCCGGAGGTGCTTTCGAACTGCTAGGTTGGCAGGCGCTGGGACCGAGCAGCGGGAGCGCACCCCGCCGCAGGGATTCGAACCGCCGACCTTTCAATCGGCAAGCCCTAGGCGATCTAAAAACAATTGTATCCCACCACGGCTGATAATGTAAAGCTAACTAGTTATAGTATCTACCAGCTATCAAAAACCTGGGTGAACAGGAATATTATCTTATTCCCTGAGATCTTTGGATGAAGGGTGGCATATAAAGTTAATAAATAATAAGTAATAATTTTGTTATTCCTGAAAGTTAGTGAGGAAGGCAGATTCACCTCCACGGGAAGTGCACTTCACAAATGAAGCACCACTGAGGGGAAGGTACTCTTTTAAATACTTGGGTCCCAAGCAGTTTAGGGCTTTATATGCTAATATACGTTGAATTGGGCCCAATATCTCACTGGCAGCCAGTTCTTTCTGTCTACGCCACCTATCAACACTGCAGCCATATTCTGGTTTAGCTGCAGCCTCTGAACCATCTTCCAGGACAGTTCCGCACAGAGTGCATTACAATATTTTGGTCCAGGAATAACTGTAGCTGGTGAACCAACCTAAATTGGGCATAAGCACTCCTAGCTACAGAAGCCACTTGACATTCTAGTGTCAGGTTGGAATCCAGGAGTCCCAGACAACAAACGTCAGAACAGGCTGCCAATCTAATTCCCAGATACAGGAATCGCCAACCCACAGCACCTCCATCTTGTCAAGATTCAGTCTCAGATTATTGGCCCAATCGTATGACCAACCATGCCTTGCATAGGAAGAATGAATGTAATCAGATATTAGTAAGCTTGGTGCCCTCTAGATGTTTTAGACTGTACCTCCAATCAACCCCAGAACTGTATTGGCAGGAGCTGGTGGGAGTTGCAATCCCAAACTTCCTGAGAGCTCCAGGTTGGTGTAGGCTGTCATATATAAAGAGCTATCTCAAAGCTTCACCTACACACAGTTCCTTTAGTGGATCCACAAATGAACAGAACCAGCTTGAGAAATGTGTGTTTTCATCAAATATGGTGCATTTCTCACCATGTGCCCTTCTCCTTTCCCATATGCTATGACTGTAGGTCTCTGCTCCACCCTACAGGCACTATTAGACAAAAAGACAGGAAGGCTTTGCTCATTCCATGGCTTGGTATATTAAATATCCCTGAATCATGCAGGCTCAGCATGGAATGACCTCCTTTGTTCCTGCTCTCTGTTGGTGGCACATTATAGTCTGGTTTATATAGGTTAATCTCTAAGGAAGCACATGTGTAATGGGAAGTGGTGTTTGCGGATGGATGATCCCTCTTTATGGTAGGGGATTGGTGTTGCCTGTCTTAATTTTTATTTTTAAAGAGTGCCACTCAGCCTTTGTGAACCTGGTGCCCTCAAGAGGTTCCAGACTACATGTCCCATTAACCAGTGCTGGTTGGGAAGGATGGAAGTTGTAGCCCAGAACATCTGGGAGGCAACAGTTTGACAACGGTTGGTGTAGATAATGTATGGTAGTAACGGGCACCCATGTGGCACTGTCGATAACCACTGCAAATGTAAAGGTTCAGTTTTCCACAGTAGCTTTGCGTTCCTCACTTGCTCAAAATTGCCACTGACATGTAGGGCTTATCCACACCTCTGTTTGCCCCACTGCTTTCCACTGGGGAAACCAGATCAGGTTTTCTACGGATTACTGTTTGTTCCAATTTAGCACAAAAGAGCAGGCTTTCCAGGGGAAGGCAGCAGGGCAAAGGCAAAACAACTCTTGCACCCATGTTTTCTAGGAACAGGACTAGTAGAAGTGTGGACAAAGCCTTAATTTTGAAGCCAACTTTCTGGATTATGTGGAAGGTGTGTGGGGGGGGGGGAGAGAGAGATATTATATATACAGTGCTACCTTGGTTTTCCGTTCCGAAACCAGGGTCGTCTTTAGCATATGTGCTGCCAGGGTGCAACGATCCACCCAAGACACCCAAATTTAGTTTAGCCACCCCCAAATTAACTTTTGTTGAGCTTCTCTGTGGGCAAACCAAAGTTGTTGACATTTTTAAGGGGGGGCAAACTCAAAGTTGTTGATCCTTTTTTGGGGGGATTCACTCACCAGTAACAATGACGCAGCGGAAAAAATGCTTTTATTTCCTGACTCATCGGGAATATTTGACGCTACGGAGTAACAGACTGAGGGGGGCGGAGACTTTCACTCCATTGCTTTTTACTGCTGCCGATCGAGAGGGACCAGTATACAGTAGGTATACATTTGGTGCCCCCCAGAATTTGGCGCCCGGGTGCCATGCAACCCTTGCACTCCCAGGTAAAGACGGCCCTGTCCTAAACGTTCAAAAACCGAAACTATAGCCTATGGCTAGGCTTCAGGGTTTTGCGCTCAGCAGAAGCCACATTTCCTGTTCAACTACTGAGGTGTGTTTGAAAACCGAAGCATTTCCTTCCGGGTTTACGCCACTCGAGTTCTGAAACATTCGTCATTGGAGACGTTAAAAAACCGAGGTACCACTGTATATATGTATGTCTCTATATATACATATAAATGTAGCACAGTATGTATATGGTCATGTTTGACAACAGCAGGTCAAGTGGCCCCCGCTGCACCTTTAATTGGAATAAAGAGCAGTCGCCATAAGAACCCAAGGACCACAGGTGCTAGTTTTGTAGTTTGATTTGGTTGTGAAATGTTATTTATAATCTGATGAATGTGCTGACTGTTTATTTAGACTCTAGGTTGCTGCAAAGTTGAAATCTTACATTTCTTATTAGCTACATATCTTTCTATTTTGAGAAAAGAATTACATCATGCCGCACTACCATTAAGAAAAGGAAATTAAACTCCCAGGAATATGTTTAAGTGAAAGAGACACACAAAGTCATAAAAAGCAAGGAAACTCTGACTTAGTCTTGCAATAGCCTCTGTAACACCCAAGCCTTGTGTCTCCATAGTAGGATGTTGCTCCTCCCACTTCCATTTTCCATTGCCTATGGGAATAAACACTTTTTGGGGGGCAGTTTAATGAAAAGGAAGCTTTATACAGTAAAGGGTAGATCATATTAACAACAACCACAACAAAAACAGTCCCAGCGCTTGTATGGTTCCATTTAATGGCATTTAATTAAGAAAGAAAACTTTCTTTGCATGTGAGATTTGCAAAATATACTCTTACCATTGATGATGTGTGTGTTAAGTAGATTTTTATGCTTCCCCAGGGGCCAATTAAAGCCCTAGTTGCATACAAAGGTGCATGGTTGGGAACTTGCCATATCAATCTTGTGGCTCTGTTGTGTTGCCACTGCTTTCTGAGAAAGATATGGTCAGAGAGGGACATGGGGTTTCCTGGTGAATTTGGGTTGGTTTGTTTTTGCCACGTTTCCTAGTTGCCATTGTCTGTGTTGTCTCATAAGCAGAAAAATAAATGCTCGTTTGCCATATTTATTTATTTATCTATCTATCCCATCAGATATGTTTGCTTGTCATTGCAGTAACATGTACAACGTGTCTTCTTTTGAAAATGTGGTGTGAAGGATTGAAGATTAATATTTGTGGTCATGCCTAGAGGCAAAGGAGGTTCTGGCCAGGAAGGCTTTTCACTAGAGCTCATACTGAGAGCTCATATGAGAGGTTGGGGCTCCGCTTTTTCCCTGCTCTGAACCAGGCCCTCATCCAGGCAGTGCTACCTGCTCCCATGTTCCCTCTTCCTGAGGGGGATTCAATAGATTTATTTTGGCACTTCATTGGCAGTCCTGAAGCTCACTATCTCTACCAGCCCTAGAGATGATGAGGGGCAAGGACAAAAGCTGGCCAGGAACCCAGGCAACCATTGTGGAAACTTCTGGTTTGGGTTGAGAGTGTCTTGATCTGGCTGCTCCTCAGTTTCATTGACAACATGGGGGCCTATCTGCTGGAGGGCCTGTCTGCTCTCTCCCTCAGCTCCTCCCAAGGAGACTCCAGGTTCCACACCTGGGTAGTATGAACCCTGAAACCATCCAGGTTTCTTCTAAACTTCTGGGTTTCTGTACTTGGACCTATGTGCATGTCAGAACCTCATGTGAATGAAGGATGTCAAGAAACACGGTCATGTAGCAGCTTTTTCTTATAGGCCCTGTTAAGTATACCACCTGCTTACCATATCAATCCTCTGGACTGGGTGGGAAACATCTTGATGTTAGCTACCACATAGAAGAGTGCTTTTTTGTTTTTTTAAAGGCCTCTATGTGAAATAGAAAATATGTCAATTTAGTTAATAAGCAGAAAGGTGAGAAGCAGCACTTAGGAAAAAGAGACACAACATAGTGGTATAATTCAGAAATTACATCCTTCCCTTTATGATGAGCTGTGTGCCTGCTGGAGAGGTTGCCTTGGTCTTCCGTGTGGAATGGAAGAGATAAGTACAGGAAATACCCAATGATGTGAGATTTGAAGAGATTTGATTAATTGAAATGAGCATGCTAGAAACCTATAAAAGCCTCCCTAATTCATGCATGTGTATTTAATTACGGAGATCTAAAGCTACCATTTTGTTAGGCCTAGAGCTTAGATTTTCTGTGTGAGCAGAACAACATTCAATAATGGTTGAAAAGTTTACTTCACTGTTAACCAAACACTGAACAGCTGCCATCCAGCCATAGAATTTCATTGGCTTCCTTTTATTCCTGTGAAGGTATGAAAACTCTCTGTCATCCCCCACCCCCCGCCAGTTATGTCCTCACCATCTTGCCTCTTCCACAATAGTGGTGTTCTGGAAAAAGAAAGATGTCTTGTCATGAACACAAAAACCATGAAGACCATCCTGACAGGACTTCCACAGGTCCTGCAGACCAAAGATGAGATGATCAGATGCAGCTTTTACACACAACACACATTTTTTTGACACACTGGTTGGCCTATGAATACTCCTTGTTCAGTTCACTTTATTCTAGGACAATTATTCCTTTCTCAAGGTAGAACTTACAAATCTGAACTTAGCAAAAATTAAATCAGTATATAAAGTGTGTGTGTGTATGATTTTTATCAACATCAACGGCCTCGGTCCAGTATACCTGAAGGAGCGTCTCCACCCCCATCATTCTGCCCAGACACTGAGGTCCAGCGCCAAGGGCCTTCTGGTGGTTCCTTCACTGCCAGAAGCGAAGTTACAGGGAACAAGGCAGAGGGCCTTCTCAGTAGTGGCACCCGCCCTGTGAAACGCCCTACCATCAGATGTCAAAGAGAAAAACAACTACCAGACTTTTAGAAGACATCTGAAGGCAGCCCTGTTTAGGGAAGCTTTTAATGTTTGACAGACTATTATATTTTAATATTTTGTTGGAAGCCGCTCAGAGTGACTGGGGAAACCCAACCAGATGGGCGGGGTATAAACAATAAACATTTATTATTATTATTATTATTATTATTATTATTATTATTATTACTATGTCTTAACAAAACTATACTTATGTAATGGTTTGAAAACATTTTATAAGTTCCAGAGTTACAGTGTTATTCCTTGAGAAGGATTAATCTCAAAATATAACTGGGAGGGGGGCATGTTTGGAAGAAGAAAAAAAGAGACTTTCTAGCACCACAGTGCTAGTTGTATAATTCAAATGCTTGATGTTTAGAGGCAATTTTTGTAAGTATTTTAAAGCAGCTGGATGGATGAAGAGGGGCTGAACTAAAATAATAGAGAAAAATGTATGAGAAGCAGCAGAAGGGAGAGAAAGAGATAAATAAATGAAACCATTGTTGCATGTGAAACAAAACCCAAGCTTTGTCCTTCGTCTTGGGGTTTGAGGTATCTCCACTATGCTTCTATGTAGTATATTTATTTTTCCTCAGATAATAACATTATAATGTGTCTAATTCAATTATTCCCCACTGCATCTGAACGGGTTTCCCAAGACTACCCTAAGCTATCAGTTCCACATGATATTTGAACAGGTTCTTTTAATTGCTGATATTTAGTGTTGATCATTGTGCTGTAAGTTGGCAGCCTGGCTGGAGATACAGATTCCACCCTTCTGTATATCAGACAGTCTTTCAATTAACATTCAAAAGCTTCATTCATTATGTGGATTATTAAAAAAAATGACAATCCTTTTAATTCTGATTTTGAAACAAAATAGAAGATCCAAAAACTTGTATTTTCTTTCTATATTTATAAGAGTTATCAATTTATTTAGTTCAGAAGACACATTTTTCTTAAGGATATTAAAGCAAGATGGATGACAAATTAAGTTACAATTTTGGAAACATGAAAATAATTTCACCTCCAGCTCTGATTTTACATTTTTCTGTTAAGTGTGTTGGATTTTATGAGTTACTGCTTCAAAAAGGCTGCATAAACAGCTTCCAAGGCTTCCACTCTTCAAGTCTAATCTGAAAGAAAGTTCTTCCTCAAGGGTTTAAGTAGTAATTCATAAAATGGAAAGAATAATAAATATTGTGCCTTAACTCATACACTAGCATAGATAGACAGATTTTGTACACCTGGGTGTAATTTTAGTTAATTCACACAAGAGACAGGTTGAAAGTTTACTGTTTAGATAGGAGAAAATGGCTTAAATCTCATATTTGCAAAAATGATTACATTACCTTAAATGAAAATGCTATTCTATTAGCTACTTCAATAAGCATTGCATTTTTAAAAGTATTTTAATAAAAAAGTTGCCTGAAGTTCCACGCAACTTAAAATACATAAGTGAGGTGAAAGTACTTACTTTGATTTAGATGTCTTTTGGAGATGTAATTATTGGCTTTTTACTCACCTATGTAAAACAATGTACTTTTGTAAATGGATTTCTGGCCACTTTAATCCATTTTTTCCTTCTTTCTCTATCTCTTTTTTAAAAAAACCCATAAAAAGTAAGCACAGTCAATCAAAGAATTTTAAGGTTTATTTCCTCTTTAGAAATGATTGATAGCCTTTTAGATTTACAAGCTGACAAGTTAAAGGGTGCTATTGGTATAATTATGTACTATATTCACAGTATTTCAATTTAAATGTCCTTTTAAAACCATGAGATTATCATACCTGTATTTTGAAAAGTAGGCCAGTCAGTTTGGGTTGGTACACAAATTGCTTCCATTAGCCTTGGGACCTATTTGAATTTAATACAGTTTTTAAAGTTGGTAGTACTTTCAGTGTACTTTTGAAATTTAGGGTAATGGGAATGCATTTTAACTACAGTATGTGCTAACTTTGTTTTTAATGTATAGATGGATGTCAAGAACACAAATACTGACTGTTAGACTAAAAGTTTTTTTTTTTTTTTAAAAAAAGAAAATTGTATTGATATTTTTTTCCATCTGTGGAAAAAAAAGATTTTATAGAAGGACATTGGGGAATGAAGGAACGTATTTTATGTATGGTAGAAGAGGTTGCATTCAATCCATCTCTCATTAAAAACAATGGCAAAAAAGAGTCTATAAATGAATCCATTTATTCACCTATACAAAGTAACAAGTTAGCCCGGAATTTCACCAGAATAATTGCAAGAGATTTATTTTATCTCCAACTTGAATAATAGCAAGGCTGGTCTTCAAAGCTGTGCATTTGTCTATTATTTATTTATAGAGAGATAGAAATATCTTTATCTCACCATTCTAGTGCCTATGAACTATGAACAGGGTAGCTTACCACAAACAAAAATTGCAATGTCGTAGAAAACAATTGAAAAAGTCAACAATAAATATACTTCAAAAACATAACAATAAAAATATAACAAAAGGGAGAGACCACAGATTAAGCCAGTGTTTCCCAACCTTGTGCCTCCAGCTGTTTTTGAACTACAACTCCCATCATCCCTGACTAGCAAGACCAGTGGCAAGGGATGATGGGAATTGTAGTCCAAAAACAGCTGGAGGCACAAGGTTGGGAAACCCTGGATTAAGCGTAACCTCAAATAAAACAGTGGGTAAAAGCCTATTGCAATAAAAATGTCCTTAAAGGTAAAGGTACCCCTGACCATTAGGTCCAGTTGCAGACGACTCTGGGATTGCGCGCTCATCTCGCTCTATAGACCAAGGGAGCCGGCGTACAGCTTCCGGGTCATGTGGCCAGCATGACTAAGCTGCTTCTGGCGAACCAGAGCAGTGCACGGAAACACCGTTTACCTTCCCACTTGACATGCTTTCGAACTTATCAACTGGTAAAAGGCAACCAGAGAGACAGCCACCTACAGTACAAGGGGTTACGCAGTATTGGTGCAGCCACTGAGAAGGCTTTGTCTTGTGTTGCCATGACCCATTATTCTACCCTTTGGGTGGTGTGCAGAGAATGACTCCCAACAGTGGATGTTTGGTGCGGTGGAGCTGTGTCGCTCACCTGACCTCCTGATGCTTACAAAGATGGAGAGAGGTAGGGATGAGCCTGAGATGGTGTAGACACAGTTCAAACAGAGCAGTGGCACACTGGTGGCATTGAGCCAGGGGGCAGCATTGGTCCTGAGCTGGTGTAATAAGGCCCTTGGCCCTATGTTGGGTGGGCCTGGAGGGCCAGATGCCACACTTCCAGGTTACCGGGGGCAGGGGTACCACTCCAGTCTACACTGAGATGGGAACTTCCCCCAGCAACCTATTCTGGTAACCTAGCAGGTGGGGCAGGATAGGGCAGGGCATCCATTTGATGGATCCTTGCCCTATGCTATGCCAAACCCCAGTGTAGTGTAATCACTAAAATGGTTGTCCTTTTTTCACCCACATTCTCTCACACCCTGCTTCACTGTGCCTGGCACACAACTACACAATAGCATTTGTTTGTTTGTTTGTTTGTTTGTTTGTTTCTACCCTAAGGGCTCTTCTTGTGGTTAATTTCTTGAGAGCTTTGCATGAACCAATAGTGGTTTTAGGATTCAACGATTGGATTTCTCTTTTTTTAAAAAAAAAAAAAATATTTATTACATTTTTAAAAAGGAAAAAAAGACAAGAGAGAGAAAAAAAGAACAAGAACAAGAAAAAATAAAACAAAACAATACAATATATAAACCATACAAAACACAACCTTAACACATTACAGCAATTGGATTTCTCTTCCTAAAAGCACATCATGTATTTCACAAGGAAAAGATACATAATTTTGTTTGTCTGGAAGCACAACAGACTTTTCCTTCTGCTTTTTTTAAAAAAAATCCACAATCAAAAAGGATTCTATCTAACACCATAATAATGGAAAACTTGAAAAGCAGGGTACAAAGCATTTAACAAATGAATTGTATCTCAGATTGTAATTGTTTCTTGCTCAAAAGCTGTTTATAGAGAGCAAAACTTGCTGCCACCTTTTCACAGATACTAAACCAAAGCCTCACATCTCACCTCAAACAGTGTTTGAACCACAGCTTCACAGTCATTGCTGATTTGAATGGAAAGGAGCAAAGGGAGAGTTTGCTGTGATAGTTTCCAGATTGCCCCCCCCCATACACACACATTGCAATTTAATACACTCTTCGATGTTGCACATTGTCCTACTGCTTATTATATAATTATTATGTTTGTTGTTTCAGCTCTGAATGAACCCACCATTGACTATGGTTTCCAAAGGTTACAGAAAGTCATCCCAAGGCACCCCGGTGACCCTGAACGCTTGCCAAAGGTCAGCCCAAAGTGATTGTGACTGTGTGTTTGTGTCTTTCGACGCCTAAGTCGGTAACAGCATTTTGATTTTTTTTCAGAAGAGACTTTTGGTACTGTTCAGATCATTGTCATGTAGGATCAATGTATGGAGAGGGGAAGTTGGATTACGCCAGCTGCCCCCCTTCAGTCTCCATTCAGGGACCAGGACCCAGTTCACAGGGCCTGCGCCACATACAAGCTGTATGTGTATAGACTCTATACATCCAATCTATATACTGCAATTCTGCAAGGTAAATAGCACACCAGGAGAACCTGCATGCTTCTACATGCCTAGGCTCTGTACAGAACCGCTGGTAAGCACATGAGAACAGGAGTGTGGTGACTTCATGCATTCCTCATCCCAGATGACATGCCATCATTCTGCATATGCACTGCTACCTCAGAAATACAACCCAGAGGCGCAACAAACATACCTCCATTGCATCCTTTGAGAAATAAACTGTCTGTCCTCAATCTTAATATTGACTATTTAATTTCCACTAATTCACCAGCTTTTTTTTTTTTTTTTAAAAAAATGGCCTGCTTCAAACATGTCCAGCTATATGTTGTAAATTCCAAAAGACTTATTGAAGGGGTAATAGGCTGTTCATTTGTTTTTCCCTACAGATTGCTTTTGAGATATGCCTCTGAGTGCAGCTTCAGGGCTCTTGACCAGCTTCATAGCAGTGTCTGTAATTTTCAAGTTTTAGTGTACTCAGCGGCTAAGGCCACCTCACCCATGAAATGTTGCCTACACATCTATGCAGTTGTATACAGGGGGTGGCATATGTGTAGTTTTAGGATCACAAGGTAAACACAATGTGGCATTTGATTACGCAGAACATCTGAATACCAAGAATCTAGATTGTGACAACTGCTTTGGCAAAAAACAAAACAAAAAAACTCACCAAACGCCAAAAGATACTTAAATCCCGCCAATAAACATGGAAATGACAAAAGCATAGACCAGTACACCGAGGGTCTAAGTTTATTGTGCCTTAGTATAATATTTTCTTGTGGCTAAATAAAGTGAAACGATGTTTTGCAGCATTTCCCATGAAACCTGAATGGGGTTATAGTTGACAGTGGCTCCATGGTTTAAAGAAATCCATGAGCAAATAAACCTGCCCTTCTGTTTGTATGCCTACAATTAGCACACATTAAGAATTTGAAGTTGGATTTGAAGTTCAAGACTCATTTATAGAATGCAGCACAGGTGGGCACCTGTCTCCTTCTGCACTTTTGATACTAATGGCTGAATCCCTCTCATTTGTTGGCTGCGGAATAAAGATAGCAGATGTTGTGAGTAAGCCTGAATTCTAGGAGAAAGCATGGCTGTTAAATCGTATAGTTTTTTGTTAGAGTTTTGGTCACTTCATTACAGGTAATATGGTCTAAGCTTTAGAGAATGGTTGATTTCTAAAAAGATTCAACGTTGACACAGTATTGATATTTTAGGTTGCCATTAAATAAAAATAGTTGGCTGACATTAGAAGATTGCCATTTAAAATAGCTGACTGAAGGTAGGAGGAATTAGTTTAATTCTTCCTAGAAGCTGGAGTGTGTGTGTGGTCATATGTCTTTCTAGTGACTAAAATTTTAAGAAGATCTGGTCTGGATCAGGACCACAGCATGGGGCCAAGATGAGGCACTACACCTAAAATTTAGTTTAAAATCCCACAAATGCAGTTACTCAGAATCAGTGGATTCTTACCTAGTTTCACCCTTGTTCCTACTTGTTTTCTTTCAAACCCCTAATATGGCCTTTGAAACATCTTCCTTTCTCAATTTAACTTCCACAGTGATGTAAAGGAGGAACAACATATACTCAAATACAAAATTTGATGATTCACTAATTGGCAAGGATATGGGAAGAAATTCCTAAATGTCAACTGTATTCTCTTGGGTGGCTGCAGTTGTCATCACACTGAGACCGGGCAGTCATCAGTGGTTAGTTTTGGTAGTGTATAAAGTTCAAAATTGGGGATTACTCCAAAACAGTGACACTCCGACAGCTGAAGGGCAGAGTCATATACAAATTGCTGGGAAGCAGCTCTTTTCTTTCTGAAGGTCAGCAGAAATATGTATACATTCCAGTGCATTTTCTAAGTGGGTCAGTGTTTACTCAGCAAACGATTAGAGCAGATGGTGTAATTTAGAATCCATGGCAAAACTTTAATATATAAAGAATAGGAAGAATGGCATGGATCCTTTTGCTATATTAATCTGTGCCTTTGCAATGTTTTCCTGAAGGTGGAAGACTCTTTTCATTTTTTTGCGTGTGCTTTGTCAGCCTAGTTGAAGCAACAGACACATGATTCTAGTGCCCCATGCAGTTGGCTGTAATGTTTTCTTAATGCTTATCCCAGTGGCTTGGCCCAGTCACTGGCACGATCTCCATAGCAGCACAAGCCACCCACAAGGACACAGAAACTTTCCAAGGGATAAAGCTGAACTTTACGGCCAGCTTGAGCACCGACATACGAAAGAGTGGTGTAATGTTTAAACCAGCCTGTATGTTTAGACCATGTCACTTAAGCAATTTGGCCAAATATTGAAGCATAGGAAGGTGCCTTATCCCAAGTCCATCTAGCCAATGTCACAGTATTGCCTACCCTTAATGCCAGGAGCTCCCCAGGGTCTCAAGCAGGATTTCCTAGCCATACTTGGAGATTTGGGCCAGGGAACCTGTGGTCTACAGATGCTGGTGGATTGAAACACCCATTAGTCCCAACAGGCATAGCCAATAATCTGGCATGCTGGAAGTTGTAACCCAACAGCATCTGAATGACTACAGTTTCCTTATTCCTGATGCTGGGGATTCAACCTAAGACCTTTCACATGGCCCTTCCCCTTGACTGAACTGGCTACATTGATTTTAAAATCCTTATATATGCCAATACACACATGTACACAGTGAAATGGTGGAACAAATGAAAATCCCCTACCCCTATAACCGTTTTTTTTTATTCTTGGAGCAGCAGTGCTTTGGGGCAAAAAGTATATGTCACAGTTTTGAAGAAAGCAACAAATGCTGCATTTGTGTATTTTGCTCCGTGGAGCTGAAAATATCTAGTAAATTGATCCTGTGGGAGTAATAAATACACATTACTTTATCTTGTACTTCATGTCTTATACCCCTGAGCCTTGATAGAACAACACCACTTAATAGACTTAAAAAAAGAGTAATTACAGTCATTGGTTGTGTGATTTTTCAGGCCTTCCAGCCCTGCCTGACCTTCTAATTTAGCTCACCGTGTCTAACTAATGCATTTATATTCATCTTTTATGAAGCATGTGTAGTACAAAATTGACTTTGCAGCCTTAAGCAAGCTGTCTTACCAGGTTGAGGATCTGGTTAGTCCTACATTCTGTACGGTGCAGATGTGGTTGTGTTTGTGACAAATTCTTCTTTGTGATTCTAATCAATTACTTGTTTTATCTTTTGGAGAGGGAGAGAGAGAGAGAGAAATATTATTTGTTTCCCTTTCCCACCTACCTTTTGAAGAGCTGTTATACATTCCAGCATTATTTACAGCCAAACATGCATGCAGAAAAGATGCAAGCATTTCTAAAATGATTACCACTAATGTTTCTGCTTGTCAGGAGTGCTTAAATTTCCCTGCACTTTGTCTTAAACCTTATCACGGTTACCTTTTAAGAATTACTGATGTATAAGATCATCCGGGGCTGATTTGTAAACACTGCTGACAGTTTATGATGAATGATGTCGCAAAATGTTCAATATGCTTCTTTGTCACATCCGTACATGTACGCATTAAGAAGTGGATTAAGGGAAGACTAGAGGAATCCCCTTCTGAAAGAACCCTTGAGCTAGAGAGCACACAGACAAATCTCTCTCCTGTGTTTTCTCATAACTTCCTACCCAGTTCACCCATCCAGTGGAGCACAATTGTTCTCTCTGCATTTCTTTTCTCACCATATGGTATCCTCATTACCATACACTAAGGGTCCATATGGGGAACTTGTGAAGTGAACTGTATTCATTTTAACTGCCAGATGAGCAGCCTTTTGCTTTGCAAGCTTAGCTTAAGTCATCTGCTGTGTTTATGTTGTTATGGCAACACAGTACCAATAAAAAATTCTAATCTACTGTAAGTATCTCGGATCACAGTATTTTAAATGTTTGCTGTATCTGTCCTCTAAAGTGAGGATGCTTGTTCTTTTAGTGTGACAAAGGGTTATTGCCAGCTCCAGCAGGTGGCAGTAAAGAAATTATCTCTCCCCCCCTTGCATAAGTCATATAATTACAAACCAGAGTTATATTTCAAACATGTTTGTTGACTGCACCTTTGGATTTTCTTGGAAGGAGAGTCTTTTTTTTTTTTTTGCATGAGAAAAATTCAAGCAGAAAATCTTTGGCTAAAAATGGACTTTGAAGCAGATCTTATTGGAATTCTGTAGCTTTAAAGAAGCCTAGTTGAATCTCTCTCTCTCTCTCTCTCTCTCTCTCTCTCGTATGTGTGTCCTAAATTTGCTCATTCCAACACCAGGCTAATTAAGAGCACCTTAAAGTACTAGAAGCAAGCAGCAGCATCCTTAAATATAAATCATTTTTACCTCTGCAGGCCACATAATATGTTGCATCTCTGTCTCTCTGCCTATATTGAAAGTGAATGTTTGTAGTCTCACTTCCTCAGTTCACATTAGCCTCATGCTGAATATTTAAACACAGAACAATTTGAACACACCATGAAGAGACGCACTTTCTGTTGGAACTGCAAAGGCTCATCCAATAATAATTTAGTAAATCAGCCATTTAGTGACTTGCTTCTACTCTGCATTGTGCCAAATGCTATTCGACTCAACTGTGCGCCAGCTAGAACTGAAATTCAGACTCCAGTCACGTGGCTGCACTCTGTTGTTCATTGGCGAAATGAGACCGAAAGTTCCCTCCTCAGATACAGTGCACTCTTAGTGATTTATCACAGATGAAGCAGAGTGACAAATGCAAGCAAGAGTCACTGCAGGCTGCACAATCTATTCTAATTACATTAATATTGTTTTGGAATTTCCATGTGTGGGGAATAAGGCAATTTAGATACTGCATTTGTCGTTTTAGTCCTCTGCAAATATCAATAAGGAGCACCAGCTGAGTAGCTGTAGGAAAGAGTAAATGAAATCTCTAGTTTCCAGCTCAGTGCAAAGGGATGTTACAGGTTGGCACCTAGTTGGATATACTTGAAAAATTGTTTCAGATGCTGGGACATCCAAGTATATTGGTTCTTGTGAACTGCTTGTCACATTATGGAGAAGGAAATGTTGTTCGAGTGCATTATATGTAAATGTCTTTATTTATTTTTGTGTTGTTTTAGCCTTCCCTTTAACAAGTGAAGTTTATTAGTGACTGCTTCACTCTTCTGCTATTTCAGGTGTGGGGTCTAAAAGCTTTTCATGAGATACAGCTCTTTTGATACACAATTTGTGACTAACATTGGGCGAAATAATAGGTTAGAATGACATTTCTTGTTGTGGAAAGTGATGGTCAGAAAGGGTTACACGGTGCTTCAGAAGACTTCTAAGATAAGCCAGTTGTTGGGTTTCATTAGAATAGGGATGTGGAGCCTCTAGCCCTCCGTGTATTGTTGGACTCCAGTTTTCATCAGCCTCTGTCTCAATGGTTAATAATAAGGAGTGATCCCTGCTTTACACCATTAGGTATGCTCTCTGTTTCTTATGGTTGACTTTCACAGTTCTGCATTGTTGTAGAGGAACAATTTTTTTTCCTGAATCAATTCAATTTTCAATGATTCTCGCTTGTGGTGCATTAATCCAAATCCTGTTAGGCTAGTGTGAGTGTGCCAAAAAGTACCTGATATGCTTCTTTTAAAAATTATTTAAATCCCCTTGGGATTAGTGACACATCAGCCAAGTCCAATTTAGGATTGCCTTGAACTTATTAATTGACTATTCAGTTTAAAGAAACTATTATGGTAGCTCAAAGGCTCTAACTGCACCATAACTTTAAGTGCATAGTTGTAGAATCTGGATTTATGCAGGTAGATATCATGATTTAAACCTTTCCCTTCCTGATTAAATTTTCCTCCTAAAACTGCTCTTGGTACACCCCCCCCCCAAAAAAAACACCCCACATTCATGTGGATGAACTGTTACCTTCATTGAGCATTCCCCCTGATATCTGGGTCAAACTACACAATATATTAAACAGCAACTATATGCTCCCCTCCACATCCAGACTGGATTTGTGGCATGGGTATGAGCACAAATAGCAGCTTCTTTTGGGTGGCAAATAATACCTTTGTGGATCATATTTTCATCAAGAAAGTAGTGAGAATAGCCAACTCCCTCCTTCCCGCTTCTCATGCTTCCAAGCCAATCCAGTCTCGATCAGAAGAGGGCATAGCTGTGTTTCAGGTTTAGGAGCAATTACTACACTCTGACCCCTTCCTTGATTGGCAGTGATGTGCCGCATTGGGAAGCCAGGTGAGCATCTCTGCCCTGCCCATGCCACCCCACTGACTGCTATTGACAAAAGGGCAGCCTGTGTTGTATGTGCAGACATTGGCCTTAGACATTTGCACCCAAAGCAAAAAAAGTCTAAATGACACGCACACCTTTTGTTTTTCAGATCTTGACTGAAAGTCACAAAAAATGTCTTTTTTTACGACACACAGAAGGTGGGAGGCAGGAAAATGGCACCTCCTTGAAACTTCTGTCTGAAGTAATAACTTCATATTGTACTGTGATACACCAAGTCCAGTTGACTGTGTTGGTGTATGTAGGAGAAAGTTTTCCCTTCTCATGTGTGTTCGACAAATAGTATTTTCACTCAGATGCATATTTCAGCAACTGAGCACCAGTTTGTTTATAGTGATATTTCTGAATATTGTAATTACCTGGTTTGGAATATGAATTGGTTCGGTCCCTAGTGCTTGGCTGTATTACAAACAGAGTGCCAATTCTCTGCGAAGATCTTCCCCAGCTCAGAATGCCAAATAAGATTCTGGGTATACTTAGAATACACCATACGCCCAAAGTCAACTACCTTGTAGGTTCATGCACAGACATGCACTTACAAAGCATTACTTTTAGTGAGACTTGACTTTCATTGACTGGATAACCCAACCAAGCAGCCTTTCTTGTTTCTTGTCCCCTTCCCCATCTAGATCTAAAACCCTCTCTCATTACTGGTTGGTTTGTGGGAAGGGGGTGTAAATTCCTAGATGGTTTTTCAGTATAACAGATGCTGTACAATGGATAAAGGCTGGTGAAACCAAACTACAGTTCCTAGAAAATAACTACCAAACTTTTAGAAGACATCTGAAGGCATCCCTGTTTAGGGAAGCTTTTAATGTTTAATAGGTTATTGTATTTTAGTGTTTTATTGCAAGCTGCCCAGAGTGGCTGGGGAAACCCAGCCAGATGGGCGGGGTATAAATAATTTATTATTATTATTATTAGTTCACACCAATCATTTATTATCTTTCTCATAAGCAATATGCAAAGGTGGCTAATATTCATTTTGACATATTATCCAGGGACTTGCATCTTGAGTCTTTTATGTATAAGGGTCAATGTATAAGATTAGTTTAGGTGACATAAGATGTAAGGATGGGAAAGAAAGCATTCCCCAAGAATTCTATCAAAAAGTTGGGAAAGACCTAGCCCAATTCAAATTGAGATTGGTCACTTTTTCCCATCTCTAATAATCGATTCAAGCCTCGGTAAACCAGATATGATTGTTTCAAATGTTTTAGCTACTGGTATCCTTCATTCTTAGAAGTCACCCTTTAGGGCAGGGCTGGGGAACTGTTTTGGCCCAGCAGGTCACATCTTTACCTTCCCACCCATGACAGGTGGATGGGATCACCCACTGCTCAATCATCTGATGTAATAATGATGCCCTGTGCCTCACATTTGTTGAAGTGCAAATGCCTGACAACCAGCTGGTTGTCAGGTGTTTCGGAAGTGCTGCTCCTTATAGCCAAACCCCATCCTTACTGGCCCCACACCTGGCACCATATACAACATCAAATGCAGGGCAGGTGGTCACAGCTTGGCTGAAATGACCCGGTGGGCCAAATGGAGATGCCTAACGGGGCAAATTTGGCTTGTGAGCTAGAGGATCCCAACCTGTGCTTTAGTGACATCCTGTCACTGTCCCTGAACTAGCATCCTTTTCTCAAAACTACTGCATTCTTCTACTGTCTATTAATTAGTTATTCTGGAATTGTCAACGTCAACAGAGGTTTCTTGAGATAGGTATACCCAAACCTAAAGGGTTTCTACAGGCTCCATCTTGTCATTTGTTGAGTGAGATTGATGTTTTGAAATCCCTTAATGTTGGCGCTTTAGGATAGCCACATATAGCTTCATTGTTGCCTGCTTAAGCCTGAAATCCCAAGAGATACTGTATGTTGCTTTCCCAAATGAAACACAGCTATTGCACAGTTCACTAAGCTGGGCATAAAGAGATCTTCATGCTTACCATTTTGATGTCATAATAACATGGAGGAAAGAGTATACGGCAATGGTCCTAATTCCTTCCTAAGAAACACAGGGTCTGTTTTTAATGTCTGACACATGAAAGCTGAACCAGTTTGGTCAAATGAGTGTAGTCCTGTTTCTTTCGTAAGGGTTCCTATGGAGGGCCACTTTGTGATCCATCGCTATAAAGTCAGCTATCCCAGCCCAGCTACTTGGAGGTTGCTCAGTGGAACTTGCAGCTCTTAAAACTGTTCTACTGCTTAAGGTAAAGGCACCCCTGACCATTAGGTCCAGTCATGACCGACTCTGGGGTTGCGGCGCTCATCTCACTTTATTGGCCGAGGGAGCTGGCATACAGCTTCCAGGTCATGTGGCCAGCATGACAAAGCCACTTCTGGAGAACCAGAGCAGCGCATGGAAATGCCGTTTACCTTCCCGCTGGAGCAGTACCTATTTATCTACTTGCACTTCGTGCTTTCGAACTGCTAGGTTGGCAGGAGCAGGGACTGAGCAACAGGAGCTCACCCCATCACGGGGATTCGAACCGCCAACCTTCTGATCAGCAAGTCCTAGGCTCTGTGGTTTAACCCGCAGTGCTACCCGCGTCCCTACTGCTTATGGAACAGTGCTACTGCTTATGGAACAGTGCTACTGCTTATGGAACAGTAATTGAGGCACCATGGGTAAAAATTACCTGGTGTAATAGGCAGTGAATAATTTGCACTCAATATGATTTGAACTCAAATCATTCATTTCTTACCACTTGGACTAATTTATTTGTTGACCTAATATCCATAGCTCTTCAGTAGTATTAACGGCAACTCAGACAAAATCTCATGTCTTCATTTTACTTCCATTGATTTTTTTTTTCATTAAGGCAATAACCAGCTCCCCCCACTCTTTTTTCTGTTTTAAAAGTCAATCATTTTGCTTACAATGATATAAATCGTTTAGACAGTAACATCCTCTGAGTACCTCTGCAAGAAAACTCAAGACTGCCTTTTAGAACAAAGATCTATGCACTCTGCCTTTGCCTAGGCGGTAACCATATTCATGATTTGTAGCTGATGGATTAAGATACTGTACTTGTATGGGATAGATCTGGCTCATACAATATGAGTGTGCAATGCAATTTGTTTTTGTTTGCTTAAAGAAACACATTTCAGTATGTCACGGTTTTGATTTTCCACCCTGACGGTCTTGTATATTGCCCAGGGAATCTTAAACTGTGCCTGGTAGCTGATCAAATTTCCATCCAGCTGTTTGTTTTTATTTATTCATTTAAAAATGAAGAGCAAGGAGCAATGAAAATATTGTCAGTGTTTTTGTGACCAGTGTTGAGGATAAAATAAACAATCCAGGCCCTCCACATTTCCCTCCCCTACCCCTAAATGTTATTAATATATGCTTAGGAAGAATGGTTGTATCTGTCATCACTGAGGCCAGGCAGAACAATAATATTAAATGTAGTGATAGTTATCAGAATGCTGGAGGGGCTAATATCAAGTACTTTATGCCCCCGATATTTTTGAGGAAATGTTGTTTATCGGTTTGGCTTAGACATCTGCTTCGTGAAATTAGTTACTGCCAGATTTTTAGGGCCACTTAGATTGTTCAAAAATTAATCTTGTCGTTCTCCTGCTGATAATAAGAAAGAAAGTTGATGAAGTGCTTTAACAACATAAGGCAGGGAGCACTCCAGTAAAATAGGTCTGCTTGAGCTGAAGCCTCTCTGTGCAATAAAATACTATTAAGTCCTTTGAACACAGAGTTATAAAACATAATTGTTACACATTTGGCATTTTATGCTTCCCTAGAAATTACCACTTGGTATCTAGATGTAAGCTGTGCTCTTTCTTTTCATTTCAATTGGGTCTAAAGTGGTCCTTTATTGTAATGAGAATGCCCCTTCCTAGAGACTTTTTTAAAAAATTATGCCTATGATAAAATGTAAGCGAATGTACTCATTTGTAGGGGTTATGACATAGCAGGTTTTTTTTAACACTCTAATATGAAAACCTCCCAACATTATTTCAGTCTTTGCTTCATTCAGTCTGGACAAGATGTAGCCAAATATCACCAGAGGTCATCCTATCACAGCCTTTTTACCTTGCCACTTTCATTTGTCCCATTAAAAACCAGCCATTTTGCAGAATCTAACAAGTCTCTTTTCTTATCTGAGATTTATATCTCAGAAGATATTCTTGATTGGTTTTTTTAAAAAACCTGTTTAATCTGCATTCTATTCTTATTATAGTTTTTAACCCAAAAGGGTTTTATGAGTTAATGCAGAAAGAGCTGGTAAATATTAGACAGCCCTGTTCAAAAAAGTTGATTTAGAACTATTTGTATTCAGCCCAGCTAAATTCAAGCACCACCTGTAGGCAGTGAAGTCTTCCTCCCATCCTTCCTGCAACTTGAGTGTCCAAGGCAGCAAAAGGATATGTATATACCTATCTAACCCTCCTGTTTGTCATGCAAGGTACTCATGCTCCAAAATCAGGGACTGCTGGCCTGATCCACCCCCAACCTTGATGCAGATAGTGTGAGGGAGGGAGTCCACAGAGAAAAACTGCAATGTAAGGGCATCTCCAATACACTGCAATTGTCAGGGATGCTGAGACTAGGCCAGACATCCTTACCTACTGGAACAGCTCTGATTCCCCAGCACTGATTGCCATCTTGCTGAAAGTATAAATGATGCATGGGGAAGAGCTGCTTGCTCCTGGCCCCTTTTCTTATGCTTCAAAGACTGCCTTTGCCAAAGCAAAACGTTTTGGAAGACGCAATGGACTTAAATCCTATTACTGTTCAGCATTTACAGCATAAAACTATGTGCATGAGATTTTTCTCCCCTCTGCTATAGCATTATCACCTTTGTGATCAAGAGAGATCTTTCTCATTGATTCACAGTATATTCATGGCTTGATGCCTGCATGCATTTACCCTTCAAAGATTTTGCTGTCTCATATAGGCTTACTATATTTTATTTATAAGCTTGGTTCAATGTGGAGCAGGTGGCAAGGTCATGCCTGAGTGTTTTTGTTAGTGCCTTAGGCATAGGCTGTGATCTTCAGTTTGGATGAAGGCTGTGGAGACCATTACAGCTTGGAGAGACCTTAGTCCTCCTTCGTTAAGTGAGTCTTGCATACTAGAATACATCTTTATACTTGATGGGTGAAAGGGGGGAAAAACCAAGCTAGCTTAATATTATTATTTTGCCTTCACTTGGCAACAGGCTAGCTTACTCAGCTGTGGGATCAGATACTGATGCCCAGATGGGAATATTCACGCGGCCATTTATTTCATTTTCCTGATGTTTCCCTGACTTTTAATTTCCACTTAATCTTTAAGCTTTCACATGACATTAATGCCACTTCTGGAAATATTGCAGAATGTAGTGCAAATTTAGTGCTCATTTCAATGTTATTTACTTCCAGAAAAAAAGTCTGTTTGTAAATAACATGGAAGAAGAGGCTACATAATAGGAAGAAGAAGGAAGCTTAAGTACCTAGCAAACTCAGAATTCAGTTTGCTGAATGGACTTTGGCTCCCAGTAAATCATTCTAGATAATTATCCCAAATCCGAATGTGTCAGCATTCTGTCCTTTTACCCAAACTACCTTAGCAGCCAGATCTAATAAATAAATAAATCCAATGGTCAATCTATGAGGCAATAGTTAATATCCAAGATTATATCCAGTCTGAAATTCATATTGAGACAACATGGGGTGACAATTTTTTCCTTTTGTGGTGCCCAGCTTTATGGCAAAGCACGAATGTTCATGTTTTTTGAGTGCTTGCTAAAGACCTAACTAGCTATCTGGGTTACTGTTGATATTTTTATTGTTTTTAATATATTGATTTTTTCAGAACTGTATTACCATTGTTCTGCTCCACCCTGGAATTTTTAATGACGATCAATATAGAATTGCTTTAAACAAATAAACAAACAAACAATGGCAATGTGATATCAGGCGCTTCACTGTTTAGCAACTAGGGAATATTATCTTGTTTTTTGTTTTTAATTCTGTCCCCTCATATTCAGTTATGGGTCATGAATATGTTTTTGTCACATTTTACTGTTTGTTGGGTTTTTGCTTCCCTCATGATGGAAATATTTGTTCATTCTTTCATGTTGCATTTCACTACTGCTGACTCAACATTTTCTTTCTCAAATGGCACATTTCCGCAACCCTGCATTTTTAATTTTTTAAAAAAACCTTCTGCTTGTTTGCTAATCATATTACCATAACAAGTAGTTAGGCCAAGGTTTCCCAAACTTGGGTCTCCAGCTGTTTTTGGACTACAATTCCCACCATCCCTGACTTCTGGTTCTGCTAGCTAGGGATGATGGGAGTTGTAGTCCAAAAACAACTGGAAACCTGAGTTTGAGAAACCTTGAGTTAGGCCTGCAGTGCTGCTTCCTATTAGGCCAGTCACCACTATATGAGTTTTTCATCATATTATGCAAATATTTCAGGCTGTGCATGTGAATTGTTCTTCCATGGGCACCAGCATCCAAGACCATCATTTACTTCAAAGGAGGGAAACAGTGAGAGGGTAATGCTAGTGATTCCCTCATTTCCTGTCATGGAAGAAGAAGAGTGTCCATTCCTTTATGAATATAGTGGGTGAGCCCATGCCCTTTCTTCAAAGGATATAATTTTAAAGTCTATTTTAATATATTTCAAAAGTTAATTTGAGTTGGTATATCGATTTTGAACGTTTCCTGAAAAACAATGCTTACCCAACCCTAACAATGAAAAACACTGACATGGAACAAACATATTTATGTCTTAATATGTAAAAGGAGTTAAAATTTTGCAGCCTAATCCTTGCCATCTTTTTACTTGTGTTAATCCCACTAATGAGTTCTATGAAACTGATTTACAAATAAATGTTTATGGGTTGGCAGTCTAAGTATTATTATACTTTTAAATTAAAATTTCCAAAGCTCTCTCCCCTGCCAAAAAAAGAAAGAAACCACCCTCCAGAGGCTATATTTAGAATATAACTGGGCATTTGTTTGCCTTACCCATGAAACAAGAAACTAGGAGTCAGAGTCCATCAGCTAAAGATGGAAGCATGAAAACTTTGAATGACACCATCTTCATTAAGCTCTTCTACAAGATGAATGATTTCTCTCAGTTTCTTATCTTTGTCACAGTGCTGAGCTAATAGAGCATTAGAAGATGATATGATATCTAGACAACCCATTATAAATACCTCATGATTTGCTAGAGAATCTCTATAAGTATACTAGTGCTTTAGGTGAGTGATAAGCTTTATATATAGCGGACAGCTCTTTCATGAAAAGGAAGAAAAAACATGCTACCTGTAACTACCGGTAATTGCTTGAAATTTCTTGGCATCAGGTAAATTCAGGGTCCACATGCACAATTACTTTCTACCCATTTTAACATATGAAACCAGAGATCAATGAGAATATTGTAGCATTTCTTCCCAAGAAGGAGCACAAAATATAGTTATCATGGTGAAGCTTGACCCCAGTGAACCATATATGGCAAATGGTTTTCATTCTCGGGGAAATGGCTCAGCCAACAAAGCACTGGGCACTTATATAGGAGATTATAATTCATTTTAAAGCAAGTTTCATGCTTTAATGGATTCCTCTGTGGTGCAATCCACATCAAAAGCCAACAAATAAACTTTGGCTATTGCTATAGAAACCCTTAGGTAGGTGGGGGGGGGGGGGGGTTCTACGAATTTAACTCTAAAGTCTCCTCAGTATCCCGACCAGCCCTTGATGGTGTTGGGACAGAACTATGAAGGAATTGGGTGGAAGTAGCTGTAGCTGATAGTTAGTATCTGACCAGAGAGCTACAAAGTTAGCCCTGCTGAGGCATTGTGGACAGATCCAAATGGGAGGCAACACCTGGAGGGAATGACACAAAAAGGAAGGTTACTACTTTGGGTTTGCCATGATGGTGAGGGCTCCTCAGCCCCTTCAAGTTGCGTTATTTTTCTGTAAGTGTGTCTGTTTGGGTGGGTTACAAATGTCTCTGATCACTCCTTGGTGAAAGGAAGGAGTACCAGAAATAAATAAAAATTAATAACCTGTAATCCAAACATTTATAAACACAACAGTGCTACTATAAATATAGCAATCTAGAGTCTCTTCAATATTCTTTCAAAGAGGGCACGCTGAACACAGAAATAAATACCCAGTACCAAGAGCAAATCCTCAGCCACATATCATTCCTCTTCTTGCTCTCAACATTGTGTTTCTACCCTTGCTGGTGCTGGGGAACTATGGTGCATTAACTGACAGCTTGGGCCTATAACCAATTTATGAACAATCTTAGTAAATAAACTCCATGCCAAAAGCCTTTTCCTTTCTGTGGAATTTTCCTTGTTGCTGGTTGAGTTTACTGAGAAATGTGGCCCCTGCAGGTAATAACATGAAAGCAGCTCCAGCACTGCCCATGACCTGTGGTCCTCTTACTCTCTGAGGAGGGCTAATAGTTTCATTCATTCATTCATTTATTTATCAGGAACATTATAATCTGCCCTTCGCACAAAGGTCCCTGGGCAGCAAATACATTAGAACCAAAATTAACAATATAAAACATGCAAAATGCAGCAACAACAATATAATTCACAATAAAATCAGAGAACAATAAGATCACTAAGCAGTGGCAAAAACAAACCATACTCAGTGTACCTCACCCCTTTCCCCAAACCTGGACAAAGAGGTGTGTCTTCATCTTCCAACAAAAAGGAAAAAAAATGTTGAGATGAGACACACCTAAGAGGGAAGGTCAGTCCATTGATGTGGGGCTACTTCAGAGAAAGTCTTCCAATGGAACCGCACCCCACAGAGCTAACCCACCTTCTTTCCCCCCAAGTGCAGGGGGAAAACCCTGATAGCCCACCATCATAAAGTGAGAACAACATGGCTTACACTCTTGAGTCTCCTGACCATCTGCTCAAACAGATTTTGCAAACCATTGAAGTGGCACATTTATCCCACTTTCATCTCTGTCCAGATTTTACAGGGTTTGTTCCTAGCACTTCAACATTTCGCGAAATCTGAGCAGATGATAGAGAGACAAAAGAAATGAGTGTAGACACTACGGGATGATGCCTGTATCACATTTATTTAAAAAACTGTTACATAATTCCAGTCTTAATTATTTGTCATGAAGACAAACAGTATAACCCTATACATGGCCATTCAAATGTCAGTTATGCTGTGTTCATTAGAACCTATCCCCTGATAAGTATGTAAAGAATTATAGCATAGATAATTTTAAACCCAGAAGCACTAAATGAAAAAGGACATAGACAGGTTCCTTAGTCCTGTGGACTTGGCTAGGAGAGAAATGGAAAACCATCACTCAGAATCACATCCTGTGTCATAGGATTTTTCAGTGAAAAAAATGGTTGAATGGCTTTTGAAAATGAAATATACTTTCTTAACATTTTTAATGCACTTTACTGTCTTGATTTTTTCATCCAAGACTATAGTATTAAACAGCATATTATTAATTTAGTTGAATTGCACCTATGTATGTTTAAGGACAAGGGTTATGGGTTTGAAAAAATGTTTTCTATGTAACTTTGCCTCTCTGTCTGTGCACACTTTCAGTGGCGCAAGATCGCTTCAATTTTCAAAGGCATAGATCTTTTTATATTAGCTATCTTTCTTATAATACCATTTACAAATTTAATCAGTGCATTTTAATATTCCATAGACTTTAAGTGCAATATACAATAAATAGCCAGGCTTCATCTTAAACATGCTTTAGCCCTTAAATTGTTAAAGCTGCAGTGCCCTTTCAATCTACTTACATAATGTCATAAAATATACATTTCAAGGTAAATGAAGTCAGCTACTTCAATTTAGTCTCTCAAACTGGTAGTAAATGAGAGGTTAACACTATGGTGCCAAACCCATTATTGAGTAAATTTAGCACCTTGGACAGCTCTGTAAAATCTTTATTGCTTTCCTGACCTGCTCGTCATGTTCTGTCTATGTGTTCAGTGGCTCTCAGCTCTGATTGAAAGGCAATATATTAGATCCCGAACACAAACACGCTCGGGGGCTGGTTCACTGGGAGCGTAATGACATGGAGGTGAGAACAATTTTCTGGTTACCGCAATTCAAGCACCTTGCAAGGTCTGTTGCAGTAACTTATAGAAGACTTTTAGGGGCTGCTTTTCATTTGAAGCAATGACACTATTAGCTATGGTAGATGAATGGGAACTGATTTTTTTTTAAAAAAAGAAGATTATTATTGTGTGTTTTATTAAAGACTAATCTGAATATAGATGCTATGATCCTCTTTAGAGTAAAAGCTTAGAATTATCTGACAAAGGAGTTTTTGTGCAACATCTGCATTCCTAACCTAAAAGTGTCAGCCACGAAAAAGGTTTTATTATGTAGAAATATTGTTTAAGAAAGCAAAAAAAAAGCAAAACCCTTGTACAGGCAATTGCTTGTTTCAAAAGAAAGAAATCACAAACACCGAATAGCTCTAAATTATAACAGCACTTACTGAATGTACTCCAGTAATAAACTACATGGAAAACCATGGCTATTTTTATTTTTTTTATTTGCACTGTCGTTTACTATAAGTTACTTATTTATTCCTTAAGAGTGAGAGCTTAAGATTTCTGCATAATTAAAAAAAAAAATTCTGAATAATTATATTAAAGCAGTGGTCTACAAGCAACTTTCCCATGAAGAGTTCTACTCACGTGAATTTAACTGCTCCAATATTAAATAGAAAATGGACTGCAGCCTGTATCATTGCTCAGACTCGAAGCAAAATGATCTTTTGTTTCAGAATTGATGCTAACAGAGAAGGGATAATTACTTCAATGACAATGGTTAAAAATGAGTATGCAAGTACATGTTAAAGTAATATTACTACAACTGTTGTTCAAGCCTAAACATAGCTGACTTTGATTTCACCAAAACAATTTTACTTTTTTTGAAGTTGTGGTGCCAGAACAAGATGTTTTAGTTTACTGGAAACTGGGTGGTGGGAGGGAGTCAAATCTGACAAGCAGCTCTTCCCTCTATAGAGTTTTAATCTTTTACAAGGCAGGCAAGGCTTACTGACAATCTAAGTGGCTCAGCTAAAACAGCATGGCCTGATTCCATATGGGTATCGTGTGCATTCCCTTCATAGCCTTTTAAATTATTTAGTGCTTTGGTCAAGCAGCACAGAAAAGGACAAAGCCTGTAGCCAGTGATCTCTTCAGAAATAGTTTCAAATGTATTGATTCAGAAGCCATCAATTATATAATGCACCTGGCTGCATGTGTGAAAAAATAATTGAAAAGTGCATTCTGAAGGAGAAGCTGTGCAATGGTTTTAAGGAATGATAAATGTTTACTGGGGGTGCAAAATGCACAAACACACTCTCGTCTCATTTTTAAACTTAGGACATCATGTATGTCATAAGTAGCTACTGCAGTATGACAACTATTTTATCATATATTGTAGAGAATTTTAAATTGAAAAAATGCTAATATGCATCTAAAAGCTTGTCATCTGAAGAGTTGTTCAAGGATTTTGAAGAGGTTATGGTGACAGCAAAATGAATGCAATTATATCTCTATTTTCTGATCAGAGACTATAGTATATGAAAATTGAGCATTACTGCTTCTTTTGGTTGGAAAATCTACCTAGTGTATAAAACATTCTCAGTTAAACTTTTCAACTTTACTCAAAAGTCAGTAGGAAAATGTTGCATCTAGTTTTTTAAGACACCCGCAGAAATATATATGGCTTCAGCTTTGCTGTTCTTTTATACTGTAGTATATAGAGAAATCGAATCGTATGAAAAAAAAAGTTCCCTGATCAGTTTTTTTATTGAGCCGGTAGAAACCTGCTGTGCATTAGAGGGCAATGTAGAAAGATATTTTATGCTCTGTAGTTTGCAAATGTATTTTATTGTTTCCACTTTTGCCCTCCACATTTTTTCATTCTAAAAAAAAGAGCGTTGTGGTATGTAGGTGTCCGTTTTATATATATATTATATATATATATATATATATATATATATATATATATATATATAAAATCTATATATCATTATATATATGGATATATAATATACAAATATGAAGTTACAATGAAAATTAAAGGATTATGCCCCAAATCTAGCCACATCTCCTTATTTGTTCTTAATGTCACTTCTATGAAGAACATTCTTACATGTTTGCAGCATTGCTGTTTGGCTTCAAAGCCCTCCCGCCACTCCTTCCATGGTGCTGCAGCTAGTTTAAATACCTGGTTGTGGCATCTGCACATGACAAAGGAATATGACCCAAAGAAGTTGGATATTACATTGTTATCAGATCAACACATTCCACAGCTATGTAGCTGATCTGATAAGGTCAATCTTTCTGTAATATAAATTAAGAACCAAATAAACAGATTAGAAGGATTCATAACATGCTCTGAACGACATTGATTTCAGCAATCTAACAAATTACTATAGGTCATCCTGCAATAAACCCACCAGTGGACTCACAGTGCAGACAGCAGACAATCGACTGACAATTTTTATTTTGCAGCACAAACAAGTTTCACCTTTAAACTTTATTAAGCTTTTGTGCATGAACTGGATGAACTTGTGATTTAACAACATTCTGAGCTCACTAACAATGGTCGCTTTTAAAGACTCTTGTATACTCAAGTCAAAGCTGAGAGCTAAGAGAATGCTGGGAAATGCTATTTCTACATACAGCTTATTGTACTCTTACAAGCGTGTCTCTTCTCCCCCCTTCTCCTGACAGGAAGTAATACTCAAGAGGGCAGCCGATCTGGTGGAAGCACTCTATGGTATGCCACATAACAACCAGGTAAATGCAGTCCTCATTTAATAGCTCTTTATATTTAGCATGTTGGTACCTATGCTTTAGGGGTAGCCTACTCAGTCATAAATAAATGAGGGAATCAAATGAGCTTGTTTTGTTGGTGTTTATTTATTTTCCTTCCTTTCCTTTTGTTTTTACAAACATTAAAAACTGCATGCACATCACCTTCAGAAACACAAATCTATGTTAGGTAGTGATTTATACCTTTTAGATCTGTAGACTTTAAATAGAATTTAAAAACTTACGCTTTCCAAATATTATATGTTTTGAGATGGTATATCACCTATGCCAAGCAGTTCACATGATGTGTGTAATAAAAATAAGTAAATGAAACTTATGGGGCAATATTATACACATCTTTTGGGAAATAATTACCATGGTCTTTTATTGGGCTTACTCACAGGTAAATGGGATTATGGTTTCCAGAGCTCTTTTCAAGACCTAACCTCAGCAAAGTCTAAAATAATTCTCAGAGGATGACATCCCATTTTCACAGATACCTTTGGGCAAACTCTGTGGATTGAAGACAGATGCTAAAATTCTCTCTTTGCCTTTCAAGGTCTTGCTGTTTGGAACTTTGAGATGCAGTTATGTTCAGAAGTGATTTGCTGCACTGTGCAGAAGTGGACCTGCCCATGTAGACAACAAATAAGGGGTGATCATTAAGGGACAGAAGGAGGAAAGTGATCCTTCCTAGCATAGGAAGCCTTCAAAACCAGGAAGCTACTTTTCCTCTGTCACAGCCAGGGCTTTGCATTGACTTGCTTTTTAGGCACACAGTGTGGGGTGGCATGATTTTAATCCACCACCTTAAGATAGGTAAGATAGGTGTCTGCATATCAGTACAGGAAATGGTGCTCAGTTTGCAACATGATATAGTAATTTAGTATTTAGTATATAAGGACAGCTTGCTTCTTTGCTAAACGGAGGAGGTCTCTGTTCAAGGAAAAACTAGTGGCTGCATTACCCTTCTCAACAGGGAAATTCAGATTTTTGTATGAAATAGTGACATTGAATAGGTCATTTTACATGTGTCTATCATAATACAGGCAATTCCCTGATTGACCGGGGGTTGCATGTCGGCCATCATACTTCAATTGGCCACGTGCAAAATGGTCACTGCTTGTACACTCAGGTGACCCTTTTGTGTGTGGAGGAATATGAAAGTACTTCTTGTAAAATAACATGTGAATTGGCCCAGAAGATATGCTGATTCTCATATAAATCCGAATCAGTGACATCAGATTCCTTACCTACAACTGACTAGTCTAGGAGAAGCCCACTTAGAACTTGTTTTTTGCTTTCTATAACCTATATATTTTTGCATTAAAAATCAGGGCTGGATTGAAAAGTATACATTTTCCCTTGGCAAGGTAAAATACCATCTCAAAAATATATATAATACTTGTGAAGTGTAAGTAGTTAATAAATTCTGTTTAAAGTATTAATGTCAGATAAGAGAGAATTATGACCAAACATAGATTTGTGTTTCTAGAGGTTACTTATTGTGGTTAGTAAGTACATAAAAGCTTCCTTACTCTGAATCATACTATTGGTCCACCTTGCTCAGTTTTGTCTACTCTGAGTAGCAACTGCTATCTGGGATTTCATAAGGGAGCCTCTCTCACTCATCCTTACCTGAAGATGCCAGGCATTGAACCTGGAATCTTTTGCATGCAAAGGATGTGCTCTACCACTATAGACCTATAGGTAACACTATTGCCATATCCATCTTCAGTCTTGAAGCAGTCTCGTTTGGTAGATCATTATTCCCATTTCACTGAGACAGACCCAAAGTTAGAAAGGATTGTTTGTACAACTAATTAAGTCTGGGTGGGATCTTCAAATGAAGGCCACAAATTCACTATCAGCCATATCATCACTTTATCCAAGTGGATTAGAGTTTGACCTATGACTTGTTCAGCCCTCAAGTCAATCCAATCTTGTCCCACTGTTCTGAGGGACGATATGCTGAATCTTGCATTGGTGTAGGCTCCTTAACTGCTCAGTGAATTGCCTCTTAATTACTTTGTTACATCTCTCAACGCTTTCCCCCAGGAAATAATCCTGAAAAGAGCAGCTGATATTGCAGAAGCTCTCTACAGCGTCCCTCGGAATCACAACCAACTCCCAGCGCTCGCCAACACTTCGGTCCACGCAGGAATGATGGGCGTGAACTCCTTTAGTGGTCAGTTAGCAGTCAATGTCTCAGAAGCATCACAGGCCACTAATCAGGGTAAGATGAAGAAGAAATATTTTTAAAAAAAATCTCCAGGCAAAAATGGGTGGATTTTTTTAAAACAAATTGGAAAGCAAAGAGCTTACCAAAGAGCCTCTATATGGCTAAGTAAAAGGCACCCTGCACATTTATTTCACTGAGCATGTCAACATGTTAGCTGGGATGGATGAGAGTTGTCCCCTGGAGGGTAGAAGGTGGGGGAAATTGCATTAGAATAGTACACAGAACAGTTCATGGCCTGCATAACATATAATCTGTTTGCCTAGTGAGATAAAATGCAGTGCTGTTTCATTGGCGTGGAGGGCACTTGATAATTTACATATTTAACGGAGTCATGGTCAGTGAATAAAAAAAAAAATGAAAGTATTTGAGTTAAGCACTCAGTACTAAGGCTGAACATTCTGCACCAAAGTACTTATAGCATGAGTTTACCTTAACATAAACATTCTGGCTCATACCCAGTGTTAGAAACTGAGATATGAAAGCTAGGAGCACATTAAACCTAGGTTATGGGGGCAACAATGGAATGTATAGGCATGCTTTTTTAATAACAAGCACACAAAGTTGAAAATGAATGAAATGCAGCTAAAATATTATGTTCATTTTTCACATGGTCTAGTCCTTCCCTTGCCCACCCTCCTAATATTCTTAAGAGGGGTCTTTTCGCCAGACTTCAGAGAGTAACTGGAAGTGGGGAGGCAGAAAGGTCCTCCTTTCCTTCCACTCTGCAGTTTTAATCTGAAATCTTAGGTGCAGTACTGAGCCCAGAGCTCAGAAACTGCTCACGCTAATGAAATTCCCTGTCGCAAAATGCACCTAGAACGTCCAAAAGCTATATAACCAAGGACATATTGCTATCTCCATGGAAGTATCAGTAGTGATGCAACCAAAATTAATTCCTGAAAACTGACATTCTAGACCTTGTTTAATCACGTTCTGTTTTTAACAAGCAAGGACCGAGCACTTTTCCTTGGCAGAACAATCCTAACTATAGAGGCTGGGTTGGTGTGGAATGGCAGGTACACTGCCACATCTGAAGCCCTGCCAACAAGGGTGGAAGGTGGAGGGTTTTTTTGGGAGGGTGCTGCACCAGCTCCAGCCTGCTGCACCTGAGGGGTTCAGGGATTGGGCCTATGAGCCAAAGCCCCCAGCATTCCACCCCAAAATGCCCTGTTTGGGCGCTTCCCACTGGCTACTGCCACCCATTTCGTTGGCGATCAGACCTCCAACCTTCCTACCATCAGGATTACAGCTGCTGCTGTTAAAATTTCTATACTGCCCTCCACTTGACGATCACAGGGTGGTTTACAATATAAAAATTCAAAAATACATGCCTTAATAACAAACAAAAGCAATACCACCACCACCCCGACATTTAAAAGGCCATAGATTGTTTAATTACCCACAGGCATGGAAGAAGAAGGGCTTTGCCTGGCACCTAATAATATGTACTGAAGGTGCCAGGCAAGCCTCCCTAGGGAGAGGATTCCACAAGCAGGGAGCCACCACAGAAAAGGCCAACTCTTGTGTTGCTGCCCTCCAGACCTCTTGCAGAGGAGGCCCATGAAGAAGGGCCTCAGATGATGACCACAGGGTTCAGGTTGGTTCATATGGGGCAATGCGCTTCTTTTCCTAAGAACTGATCAGAAATTGTTAACAGGCTGTTAAGAGTGTGGCTCAGAACCATATAGAGAATGTCGTGATAGAATCCCTCAGGCCAGTAAGTTGTCTCTTTGCCATATCTTTCAGCTATTTGCAACATCTTCTGCGACCCAAAACACTCACACTTATTTAAAAGTTCTCAACACTTCATAAATGATTTGCAGATTGAACTTTCTAAAGCAACCCCCTCTCTTTCCTCAGAATTGCATTTTTGTGGTATGTTCCGAAAGTCTCTCTTGAAAAACAGCTGTTGTGTCTTTCTCTTTTTCGACTTTCCACACACACACAAAAAAAGGTTTTACTCGCAACTCAAGCAGTGTGTCACCTCATGGTTACGTGCCAAGCACTACCCCTCAGCAGACAAACTACAATTCCGTCACGACAAGCATGAATGGCTACGGAAATGCTGGAATGTCCAATTTAGGTGGATCTCCAACCTTCCTGAATGGGTCTGCTGCCAACTCTCCTTATGCCAGTACGTATTTCTGCATCATTTATGCTGATTGTTTTCCTGTGGTGGTTGGTGCCCATAGAAACTTGCAGGGTGGGATTCAGGGAGAAAAATGCCAGGTGGAGCCACTCCCTGAACTGGTTGTAAGAAAGGCAGGCAGGCAGGCATGTGGAGGCTTGCTGATGGCAGATTGGAGGTGGTGGGACAGTGCCCTGTTCACTCCAGTTGAGCAGTTGCTGCTGATAAATGGCCAAGCCTTTTGTAACATCCCTGTTGCCCAAATCCTAAATGCACTTATTAGGGTGCATCTCACTTAATTCCCATTGGATATATTAACTGCAGTCATACAGTCACCCCATAGCAAGAGTTCTTGGAGCAGCTCACAAAGAAATGGGAAGAAATGATTAACTACTAATTTACAGGAAAAACTCAAATTCAGTGAGTCAAAGGACACATGCTTTGATTTGAACTGTAAGGCAGCAACCTGAGGCAGAGCGAGTAAGCCCCACTGATACAGTGAAGCTTACTTCTGAGAAGATGCGCATAGGTTGTGCTATAAGACCCTTGAAGTTCATTGCAGACCTTTAAAGTTTGTTTCACGCTTGTCATTTTTGTTATTTATTTACAAGTGGAAGCAGCTGCATTGGGTTACGTATTTGATGCAGTAAAGTGTCATTAATCTGGATCATTGCTTTCCTTTTCCTGGATAGACTTTGTACTTATGATTTTTGGTTTTATTCTAATTGCTGCTTGAAAAACTCAGGCATAGTTTTGGGGCTCCTAAGAAGCTCCCATCCAAGGGTTGATTAGGTCCTCACCTGCTTATCACGAACAGTGCTAACACATCAGAAGCTGGCTGCCAGGCACCTGGGAAGCACTGTGCAAGGCACTTCCCAAGCTGTGATAGTTGGGTATTTGAGAAGTGCTGTGCAAAGTGTGTTTGCGAGGGGGGAGGTTCATTGGAATTGCCCTAAGAGAGGGTTAAACCTCTCCTCTCCAGACGCTTGTGATTCCAGTGAAAATGCACCCCGCCACCTCCACCCACACCTACTATTACATTTAACAAAGCCCCTGATGTGGCTGCTACCACATGCCTGACGCAATAGGTAGTTTTGCCCCAATACTTTAAAAAAGGATCTTGCCCTTAAGGGCAGTGTTAGAAACTGAGAAATGGCACCTTAAACCTAGGGTATTGGCGCAACAGTGGAATGTATAGGCGTGCTTTTTTAATAACAAGCACACAAAGCTGAAAGCGAATGAAATGCAGCTAAAATATATCTTCATTTTTCACATGGTCTAGCCCTTCCCCTGCCCACCTCCCTAATATTCTTAAGAGGGTCTCTTCTCCAGTCTTCAGAATGTAGCTGGAAGTGGGAAGGCAGAAAAAGGCCCTCCTTTTCTTCCACTTAGGAATTTTAAACTGAAATCTTAGGCAAAGTACTGTGCCCAGAGCTCAGAAACTGCTCGCCCTAAGGAAATTCCGAGTTGAAAAATGCGCCTAGAACAATGGGAGTTTCGAACACTGCTTAAGGGTCTTTAAAGTAAAAAAGAAAAAGAGAGATCTACATGGTTGTCATGTCAGAGCTTAAAATTCTCCACCAGGAATTACTATTTAATTCTGATAGCAGTATAATAACAATGGATGATAATTAAACTCTCTGAACTATTACACTGAATTAATGGGATAGAATTTTTAACCCCTATTCTTTGTTACATGAAAGTGATTTCTGTGATACACTATTTCATAATCACGGACTGATTTGTCTTCTGAAGTGTTTCTTTCTATTGAATAATGTCTTTATATTACTTTTCATTTCACCACCACCATTATTATTACTATTATTATCTTTGAGCGGTTTTTCTTGGTTGATCTTGCTGTCCCATTAATGGCAAATATGTTCAATTGGAAAATGTTTCAATCATGACCTGAGAATTAGAAAGGTGGCATCCTTAATTAAATCAATAAACTAATTGCTGTATAGTAGCAATTCAATTTAGGTGCTTTGATTGCTGCACCTTAACAAGTGCTTGCAGGAACTGAGTGACTCCAGACCAAGATTGTATCTGTCAGACTGTGAAACTTTGAACGTTTAATTTCCATTAATTGATTTCCTCAGTGTTCACAAATATGATATCAGTTTCCTGCACCGAGATTCTGAGAGGGTGATTTTTATCTTCAGAAATGCAAATAAAATAATAATCTCAAGTTCAGCTGATTTAAATTTTCATTCCCCTGCCATTTAATTATTCATAAACCACAATTAAACATAAACAGCTTCTAAATAAGATGGGGTGGGGGGATGAGTAATTTGTCCAGCTAACCAGGTTCTTCACTTTTCTCATAGTACCAGAACCCAAATTTCTGGAGCAACTTGGCATTATCTTTAAGTAAGGAAAGCTGCTCTAAACCAACAACCACAACCACCAAATATATTAATTACCTTTAGATAAAATGCCAACAAGGTTGAAAAAGAAGGCGATTCTTAAAACCAAAGTAGTTGATTTGGCCCAGGTCACACATCACATTAAAAAACAAACTATGGTACATACCACTAAAAAAGTTCTTGCTGCGCTCCTTGATTCCCAGTGCTCCTGAACTGGGCTTGCTGTGACATCTGAAAACATGCTCTTGGTTTGCTTTCCCCAAACAAACCACTAGGAGTGAGCCAGGAACAAACTTTGGCTACTGCTCATGGTTTGCTAGGAGAGAAACAAACCATGAGCTAGGCATGGTCCTCATGACAAACCAGGCTGGATTATTTCCTGGTGGTTCAGCAGCAGCAAGAGCAGGGGATAAGCAAGGCAAGAAGCATGTTAGGCTTTCACGTGAAACCATTGTTTGTTTCCATCTAGAAATTTCAAACATGTACTATCCTACAAGCTAGGAAAAAGCTGTGGCTGACCTTGGTTGCTAACTGCAGCGCTGGATTTAGGGTGGTGTGAGCAGTTCTCCCGCACAGGGCGCCAAGGGGGCACAAAATTGAGAAGATCCATTTGGGGGTGCAAATTTTGGGGGGCAGGGTACTAATTTAATTATTATTAATAACGGAACCAGGAACAAAGCAAATAACTGCCTGCATACTCTATTACCACCAAGGAGCTTTCTGCTGCCACCACCTCACACTCGCACACACAACGCCTCACTCCTGGCCAACATGGCTAAGACATGAAGTGTTGATACTGAAAACTGTTCCCAAACTGTCTGCAACTGCGCCCCCCAAAATTTCATGACTGCGCAGGCAAGTTGACAGAATGAAGAAAATCACAGGTTTTTCTTTATTTGTCATGACCAACAAAAATGGTTGGCAAAAAAAGGAACGTTTTTAGTCTAATCCTATGCATGTTTATTCAAATGGACATTCAGTAGAGCTTAGTCCCAATTAAGTGTGCATATATTTGCAGCTTGGCAGCCAAATTTTGTGCATGTTTTCTTAGAAGTAAATACCACTGAGTTCAGTAGCTTTTAGCCCCAAATGAGAGTGCACATTCGATTGCAACCTGTGTCATGTGATCTATTGGATACTAAAATAATATTGTACCAAAAACAAACAAACAAAACAACAGCCAGTTTTAGTTTTCTTCTTTTAAAAGTAACATTTTCATATATATTTTTTTAAAACAAAGAATATTGGGATTTTGTCTCTTTATTTAGAGACTTCCTCCTACGCATGTAAACACATGGTTCAGTTGCAGGAAAAGCAGAACAAAAATTAAATGAAATAAAGACAAGGGATAAAAGAAACTTTCACAAGTTTGTTTAGCTGAAACAATGGGATGGGACTTTAACTTTTAGGGGTGTTCCTTCCCAGTGTTAGAAACTGAGATATGAAAGCTAGAAGCTAAATGGCACCTTAAACCTAGGTTATGGGCACACTTTTTTACAACAAGAATACAGTGCTGAAATTGCATGAACTGCAGCTAAAATATTATGTTCATTTTTCACATGGTCTAGTCCTTCCCCTGCCCACCCCCTAATATTCTTAAGAGGGTCTCTTCTCCAGCCTTCAGAGAGTAGCTAGAAGTGAGGAGGCAGAAAAAGGTCCTCCTTTCCTTCCACTCTGCAGTTTTAATCTGAAATCTTAGGCTCAGTACTGCGTCCAGAGTTCAGAAACTGCTCGTGCCAATGAAATTCCATTGCAAAATGTGCCTGGAACAATGGGAATTTCGAACACCGTCCTTTCCAAAGTTGCAGAGGATGCAAGGCTGTCACTTATGAAACCTGCTCCCCAAAATTTTCTGTGACTGTAAGATTTTATTGAATTTGCCACTTGGATGCAGCTGTGTGACCACCCGGGGAAGCACAATTAACTTCTACCAATGCTGTCTGAGGTCCTATGTACACTATACATTTAAAACAGTATCATACCAAAGTAAACAGTCATGACTTCCCCCAAAGAATCCTGGGAACAATTGTTATGGGTGCTGAGATCCCTCACAGAGCTAAAATTATCAGAGTGCTTTAACACTCAATCCCTCTTTTCAGGTAACTCTGGGAACCATAGCTCTGTGAGGGGAATCAGGTCTTCCTAGCAACTCTCAGCAGCCTTAGCGAACTACAGTTCCCAGGATTCTATGGGGGAAGCCATGGCTGTTTTCAGTGGTATGATAGTGCTGTAAATGTACTGTGCAGATGGGGCATGAAGTAGAGTGCAAACATTCAGTTTTGACAAGTTGACTCTCTTTAGGAAAACGACACGGAGGCAATAGTTGTTACCATTTTTAATGAGCTATCTCAAGATACGTGGAGGTTGTGAGATAGCCCAGAGTGATGATGGGGACCTGTCTGATGTTATTTTCACAGAATGGTAAAGCTGCTTTCTCTTGCTTTCCTGCATTGCAGGGGGTGGACTAGATGACTCTTCAGTTCTATGATTTCATGCCACCTCATAAGTAATACCAGAAGCCCTGGATCCCATGAGAGTGCTGGAATGGGAATGAGCCATGTCATGCTCTTCTTCCCATGTGACCTGGGATTCTGGCTTCAACTTTCCAGTAAGGGAATAGCTGTTGGCAAGAACGCCATGCTAAGGGTCAATCAGATGTCCTGAGAACAAAACCACCAAGAGCCCTGGGCATCTGCTAAATAAGTCTTGGTGGCACTCTCAAAACTCAAGCCTTTTTGCATTTCTATTTAAAATCTTGATACCAGTATTTCCTCTGTGTTTTGTTTTGCTCTAGTCGTGCCATCCAGCCCAACAATGGCCTCCTCCACTAGTCTCCCTTCTAACTGTAGCAGCTCCTCCGGGATCTTCTCCTTCTCACCAGCCAACATGGTCTCAGCAGTGAAACAGAAGAGTGCTTTTGCTCCTGTTGTTAGACCGCAGACTTCCCCTCCCCCCACCTGTACCAGCACCAATGGGAATAGCCTGCAAGGTAGGCCAACCTGGGCATCATACTGTTTTACATCACCTTTGTTTCTTGCATCTCATCCAAAGGGTGACAGGCCTTGGCAGTCTACAATGTGGCCTATGCATTCTATGTGTCACTGATAAGTGCCCTCATTCCCTTGCTTGGCAAAACAGCCTGCTTTCATTGCCCTGTTGAACTGAGATGCTGTGTCTTTTTTTATTAAAAAAAAGCATGGTCTGAGTGTTTGCTTAAAATGAGTGATATTGCAGCTTACTAATACCAGCCTTTCTCTTTCTTTCCTTTCTTATTCCTTGTTGTTGTCTTTTATCAGACCAGTCTTTTGTGGACTCTAGCAAGTACTCCACTGCAGGGTCTCTCCAGGGTCTGGCCTTCTCCTGAAGTACGTCAGTCAATCTTCCCTTCCTTTTTTTAATTTTGTTTTTCCTTTGTCATGTCCACATGTGGAATATCTCTACTAATAGCAGCAAAGTTTGTGGGGGTTCATCACAGAAAGCAAACCACAGCAACATTTGCTTTGCATGTGATAGCAAATTATATATGGCACGTTCTACATTCATGTAAGGTTTCCCAGCTTCTTACCTTGTATGGCATTAGCTCATTGTGATTAATGTTCTGGATGTCAGCTAATTTGTATTGCAAACCCCCGTGTCTCCTCAGAAACCTCTTCAGCTGTTGGAAACCTACACTTTTATGTCATCCCATTGACTTAAACTGATGCTTTCCCTAATACTTCACCCCTTTTCTATATCATTCACATATAGAGCAATCAGATGGCTATGGATTTCCAAACTATCTATGTACCTTAGGTTCAGGTCAAGTTTAGTGGGTGCCTGGAAGCCCATGCCATGATTCCTGAAGGTGGAGAGCCCTGTTTTGCACTGTGATTTCCCTCCAGTGTTCCAGTCCCACTTGAAGAGTGCTTGAGTCTCTTGTTGGCTTTCATAGCGTACCAAAAGGGACAAGGCACTTTCCAAAAGGGAGCAGACATGTATCATTACTTATCACAGCCAAGTTTGGATCAGGAATATTGGATAATACATACCAAGCCACTAAAGCAGCCAACTGACTGGCAGAGTAGGCCTGCTGCTTTCTGTGTTACAGTTGTATTGGCATTGCCTATCCTACATTTCAACATGGAGCAGCTGGGGAAATGAGAAACAGCCAACTGAGGTGGATTTCAGAAATAAGCAAACTCCGGCCCTCCAGATATTTGGGACTACAATTCCCATCACCCCTAGCTAACAGGACCAGTGGTCAGGGATGATGGGAACTGTAGTCCCAAATATCTGGAGGGCCGGAGTTTGCCTATGCCTGTTTTAGATAGTCACCTGAGATTTTCATTTTGAAGCCCTCCTACAAATGAGGGGGCTTTGTGGCCACGTACCTGCCCCTTATAGTATATTATTAAATTTCTTTTTTCATTTTTTCCTCTCTTTTTATAGTTAATTTGCACATTGCGGATATCAATGTAGATAGGAAGGAAGCTTGTGTGTGCAGGAAAATTCAGATAATTACTTCTAAGACAGCAAGGAACAATTCACTTAAAAGTGATAAGAGCGCTTATGGTCAGCTACAGTTTTGCCAAATATATGTTCTATGTCAGAGCACTCAAAGTTTGCTCTGAGTCCACCCTCAACTTGGCTTCAGAAGCCTGCTTAGCTTCTGAATGGGCTTGTTCACCCATTATCAGCCCTGAACTTAAGTCCCCAGTTGTCATTGTATTTCCTTCTGTTCACAGACAAATACGGTGATGCCCACATTTGCATACAAATGCTGTGTTTTGTCCGTATGTCCTATAACATTACTTGTCATAGATGCATTGGGCTGCACATCCAGCCAATGAGAGAGGGAATTAACACCTGGATGTGTGGTATACACCATAAAAGCAGAATCCGCCCTGTTCACTGGTTGCTGGTGTCAGTTGTACGTCTGCCCTACTGTGCTTAACCCTCCCTCATAATTACTGCACCACACTCTGAAACACTGAGAGAAATATACATTTTCATGCTCACTTAGATAAGAAGAGTTCTCATAATCACCAGCTGCCTCAAACTGCGCCAGAGGTAGAAGAGGTTACTGGTGCATGCTGTAGTTCACCCAGACCTGTTCCCCCTGCCTACTTTCTTTCTTCTATCTATCTGTCTGTCTGTCTTCACAGAATGTGGTGACAAATAGTAGGTTTTTTTTGCCCCATCGCCTTAAGCCACTTTCCATGAGCTTAATTCAGAAATCGCCTAGCCTAAACAGACACATATCAGAGACTCTTTTTGGGTCATGTCATGAATCTCTGAGAGTGAGCAGCCAGCTTTTGCAACTATAGATGAAAACATTTTCAATGTTAAATGTACCAGCAGAATGAAAAGTGCTGATTCATAAACAAAAGGCACTTAATATGCCTAAAGACAAGTGCTTCACCCTGTGTACTAGAAGCTGAACAACCCAGGTCATAAATCTGAAAGCTAAGACAAGTCAGAGTGGGGTTGTTGGTTTTTTAACCATATAGTATACAATCTATAAAGAACTGAGCTTATGCAAGCCTTACTTGAAATAAATGAAGTTTTCAAGGGAGCTATGTAGGAAAAATTGCGCCCAAAGAAAATGAAAACTCACAGACCTCTTTAACATTCTCTCCACTATTTTGGATTTGCAGTTTAAACTGGGAAGCATTCTCAGTTGTAAGCTCCCCACCCCCATGGTTACAGAAGCTGTGACCTCCTTCTAGAAATAGTATGAGTCAAACATAGTTGTCATAAAGCGTCAGTTTGGCATATTGCTAATCATGGACGATATATTAGACACAAGCCTTATATCTGATCAACAAGTGAGCTCTGGTCTATGAACAGATATGCCTTTCCTAGTAACCTCAGTTAGGACACCCACCTACCAATCTGAATAACAGACATAGTCCTTTAAATCTCCTAACAGGAGGCAAGACAAGTGAGGCTCCTTCTGCCGCCTTACTCACCAGCTAGGTGATACACCTGGGAGGGAGAGCGTGACAGGGCAAATAATGAGCTACAGTAACACTGTCTCCTGATTTAGTGGAATATTTAAAGGGTCACGCCCAATGTTTGGCTAGTAGTCCTCTCCATTTTTGCAGCTATGCTCACTACAGTGACATTGATTTGTATATTAATATTGTGGAATTAAAATCTGCAGACCTAAAACCTTCCAGTTTTACTTCTGCTTGTGGTGCGAGCAGAGAAATAGAACAGCAGGAGCTTGGAGCTTGCAGTTTTCAAACTGTTGCTTTTGATTTCGCCATGCCCAGGATTTTAGATTTCCTGTTTTAAGACACTGGCTGCGTAGGTAATACATGAACAGAGTGATTTTCACCTCCCAAAATAAAGCTCATATTTGCTGTTGGAGATAGAAGTGATCACTTCCTTGGCAAGGCTTTGTACATTTAAAGCAATTGTTTATGCAATGCACAGCAGTGATACAAATCTGTATTAATTTATACCACTATGTTTTTGCATGGGCTCTCTAATACATAATTGCAATAATAGTAGTCATGCATTGTGCAACAATGATTCAGATCTGCTTTGCTAAAATTGTACATGCACTTTTGCAGATAACCATGCCAAGTGTGAAAAGCCATATCCATGAGAATAAAACCATGGGTGTCACATACCAGATAGGTGGGGTATAAATATAATAAAACCATCATCATCATCATCATCCTCATAATCTACTAGAACAGGCTTCCTCAACCTCGGCCCTCCAGATGTTTTGAGACAACAATTCCCATCATCCCTGACCACTGGTCCTGCTAGCTAGGGATCATGGGGAGTAGGCCAAAAACATCTGGAGGGCCAAGGTTGAAGAAGCCTGTACTAGAAATTGCTGATTAATCACTACCTATGTCACATTCCAGATTGAAATGCTCAGATAGCATATTGACATCAGCTTCTATCACTAATATTGTTTGTCTTTTTAGAGCAAAGTGGAACTTGAGTGGTTAGATTTTCTCTACAGCGTCATGCTATTTTACATCACACTCAAGGCATGCCAAATCTGCTCAGAAATGCACAGTCAGTTACTGTATGTGTGTTATTGTTTGTGTAAGGGGTAAAAGCTGGGCCACACACATACACACAGACACTTTCATGGGATCATTCAAAAGTGGGGACTTTAAGGAAATGGGGAAAATCTTACCTTTGTAATAATACAAGGTGCACGAGGCTCCCCACTTTCTTTTCTGTTCTTTATTTCAACAATAAAAACAAAAGGCCTTGCTGATGCTACCTCAGGATCCTGCATCATTCCCATTGGCATTCTGTCCAAGGAAAACAGGTGGGCTGCTGACAACCGCAGCAGCGAGGCTTTTGTTGTTGCTTAAGGAAAAAATGAGATGAAACTCCTCAGTTACCTTGTACTTAAAGAAGAAAATTCTGAAAATTGCCCTGCATCCCAAAGGCCACTTTTCAGGGAGTAACCTTCCCCTCTCAAAACTGGGGGAACTTTGGGCTGAAAGCAAGTGTCCGGCTTCTCTCCCTTTGAGACAGTGATACTTCAGTGAGCCATCATGCATACCTTGTTTATATAGCTCAGCGATCATCCAAACCAGGCTTCCTCAACCTCGGCCCTCCAGATGTTTTGAGACTACAATTCCCATCATCCCTGACCACTGGCCCTGCTAGCTAGGGATCATGGGAGTTGTAGGCCAAAAACATCTGGAGGGCCAAGGTTGAGGAAGCCTGATCCAAACCCTTCACTAGAACAACAGTCATATTTCACTGGTAGTGGTGTTTTTAACCACACAGTTTTTGGGTGGAATATAGAATGAAATCTTTTTTTCTTTTTTTCTTTTATAGATCATCATCATAGGTTATCCTTATATAAATTAGAACATGATGGAGACATATAACAGCCATTCATTTTGTTTTTCTAAAAATACATTTTGCTTTTGTCAGGTTTTGGGTGGGGGAATCCTGCGATATTTCCCTTTTCAGAATCAATTTCACATTGAACCAGAAAAAAAGCCTAGGTGGTCCTGTAACCAAGACACTTAAAGTACAAAAGTAGCATGATAAGGCCTTGGCAGAATGGAAATAAGAAACCTTTTAAGCAGAAAGAAATTCCGAACGTCATTCTGCCTTTTGACTTGTAATTTAAGAAGTATTAGGCTTCTTCAGCAATAGTAATGGTAGCTGTTCTTTGAAAACCTTACACTTATGCTGTGTTATATTCCATTTCTCTTCCATTGGCACAGTTTCTTGCATTTAGCTATAGTGAAATGTTAAGCTTTCCTAAAAGGAGAAATCGTATTTGCTTAGAAAACCATTGCAGAGTTAACAAATGCCTAATACAGAAAATCTGCAAAAACATTTTATTCACTTCCAGGTGCTCCTTTATTGTTAACAGCCTAATAATGATGTTCTAGAAAGGACAATCAAAATTACCTATACGGGGTAAGGTGTAGGAAGTGCAAAAGTGACACAGGTTAGCCACAGAGAGTTTCTCCCACACAGCATGATACCATACGTCTGGCAATTTCTTATTGAAGTTTCCAAAATCCACAAGAATCTTAGTAGCCACCACTCTGATTGGACACAGAATGCCTTAACCACCTCTTAGGAAAGAATTCCTAATATAATCTGGGCTATAACATTAGTCTGGTATATGTGGTGCCATAGAGTAGTAGGCAGTTGTGGTGCTATCGCCCCTTTAAGACTGGTTTATGGGAATTGGTTAGAACTTCAGAAGAAGAAATGAGCTTACATACAGCTGTCTCCCGTAAAAGGCTTCAAAGCCGGTGTCACAAGGTAATTGGGTGGAAGAGGTGAACACCTAAAAAACCTGGATTGGTGGGAGCTCTCGGCAGCCAGCCAAGCCGAGGTCAGCATCTATTTGGGCTTTTGATAGCATCTTGTTCTGTTGCTCAGCCTACTGAGATTTAAGTGTAAGCGTTTATGTTAATTAGTTGGATAAGTTAGTGTTTGTTGTTCTCTTACCTTCTGAGCTACTTTAATCTGTGTGATTATTTGGAGTTTTTATCTCTTGTAAAGTTTTGTTTTTGTAAAGTCTGTGTATGATTTTTATGAAATTTGGTCTGGTCTGAGTTCCTGGACCCTTTAACTTTGACCATGCTTTTTGGAGCAAGGGTCATCCAGTACAGCAGTACATGATAATTCCCCCAGTATGAATTAAAACAAAACTGTATTTATTCTGCAAATATTATACATAGCAGTTCAGTGTGGAAGGGGGGGGAGCTTATAAAATGGGCAAAAAGCGTAATGCATAAATGCACAGCCATTGTTATGGCTGTAACCCTGTGAAAGTTTTTAGTGTGGCTCTAAGCTTAATTCCCAATTTTATTGCTGATTTTTAAGATATCATTCCACTGCTCACCCTTACTCCTGCTCTTCCCACCACCGGCATGTGGTTCCCAAAAAGCTGCTAAGAAGGGCATATGGCAGTCAGAATGTAAAATGGGTTCCCACTCTTGTCTTGGAAGGTTTCCCTGGTCACAACCCATGGCTGCACTGCAGCCCAGTTGGTGGAAGCACCAGGAGGAGACAGCCTCAAAAGATGACCTCAGTGAAGAGGCAAACTGGTATGGAAAAAGGCAGCTTTTCAAGTACTGTGGTCTAATGCCATGGAGACGTTCAGCAGTTAGTAAATGTTCGTTCAAAAAAATTAATTTGCCCTCACAAGATGTAGTAGAATTCATTCCCTGAAGACCTAGTGATGGCCACCAATTGGCTAGACAAATTCATGGTGGATAAGGCTAGCAATGACTATGTTCTGCCTTCACTGTCGAATGAATATGCTTCTGAATACCAGCTGCTGGAATTGTAAGTGCATAGAGTGTTGTTACACTCAGGTCTTGCTTGTTGTCTTCCCATAAGGCATCTGGGTGGCTACTGTGAAAATAGGATGCTGAACTAGATGGGCCTTTGGCCTGGCTCAGCAGGTGGTTCTTATGTTCTAATGTTTCCTCTAGTTTGGAAATATCAAGATCGTTCCAAAACTGTTGACATAGTAATAGCTTTCCAGTGTCTGGATAAGCCATCTTTCCTGCTACTTCCAGATTTTCAATAAATATTTTAACATTCAGAATTTAAAACGTTAAACAGTGCAAAGTTTAACCTGTGACCATATTCTTATATGTGTTCCTCCTTCCAAAATCTCTGATCGCAGTTTCATCAGAGATTAAAGAAATATGTTGCTTGTAAAGGCTTTATTCACACTATGCTGGTCTTTTGAAGAATCAGGAGAGAGACTCCAGATTTATTTTTAAAGGAAATGGCTGTTGTGCTACCACAACAGGTCATATCCTTATGATGCCTAGTTCCAAATGCATAATTTATTTTCATCCTTTCGTCTTTTGTTTTACTTCATTTAGTCATTGCTGTTTGCTTAAACTGCCTCCCTCTTGCTGATTAGTCTTGTAATTCATGCACATATGGCGATGTTTGTGGAGTAAACATTCCTTCCCACTCCCTGGTCTGCAAGTCTTTCACATTGCTTGGTTCTTATCAAATTAATGCAACTGCAATTAAAGCACAGTGAATTTGAATCAGTTATGGGTCTGAGTTCTTCCCCAAGAAATCTGCCCAGATGTTTGAGATGGTATGCAGCTGGCATTTTAAAGAGGTGACCTTGCGACCACAGTCACCACGAACCATATGTAACTCCCAGCTTAAGGATGTCTTTCCTTACACTAGGGTCATTTTGGGCATTACATAGAAAGGCTGAGACCAGATTGTCATTGCAGATCTTTCTAGGTCTAAATGTCCAAACATCCTGATGCATGAATGGATTAATTTGAAGTGAGTCAATTTTGTCCCATTGGTGTCAATGTGATTTTAAATTGGCTTAAAAGGAAAGACTCTAGCTTAATTTGTCTGAAGACTGGACTGAGTTATTTGAGTCACCATGTGATGCAAAACACTCTACTGAAGATGTCTTTGTCGGGGGGGGGGGGATGAATTCAACTTTAGTGGGAAATTATTTATCAGTCACAAATGATATCTTTTCAAGGGCTGAACTGGAATGGGATATATAGCTTTCAGCTGTGGTGTTACTGCTTCCTTGTGGTGGGAGCTCCTTCATAGCAGTGGTAATTTATGCAAGCCCTAATTACCCGGGCAAGCCTCCTAGCATGGCAATTTTCAATGCCAACATCACACATACATCGTGGCAGCTGGCAAGCTAACTGCACAACCTGAGAGACTCATATATTCAACATTTGCATACATTATTGCTTCCAAGTGGGCCAGATTTGCGGCAGCATAATGCCACCGCAGCCAGGTGTAAACCATTTATACAGCTAAAAAAAGGCAAGGGCTTCTGGGCTGTTCACTAGCTGGCTTGTTTGAGATCAGGGGGTTTGTGTATTGCCAAGAAAAATAGAAACCCAAGGGCTTGAAGTCACGTAGAATACAGAACATTATAAATGTATGCATGATGTTGGCAAAATGGATACAAGTTTTCTTGCTGCTCCATGACACTAGACGTTGGGCTCACCCAATGACACTGGCTAGCAGTAGATGCACAACAGGCAGAAGAAAATACTTCTTCATGCAATGTGTCATCAAGCTTATGGAGTTCACCACCACAAATAGTTGTGATGGCCATTGTCTTGGATGACCTGAAAACATGATTAGAGACTTTCATGAAGGTTAAGGCTGCCAATGGATATTGACCATGATAGCTAAATAGAATATCCAAGTCCAGAGGGAGTATATCTCAGAATATTAGTACTGTAGTGGAGGCAACAATATTTGGGAAGGGCAATTGCCTTCGTGCTCTGCTTTCAGGTTTCTTGGAAGTATTTGGCAGGCCACCATCAGAAACAGGATGCTAGACTAGAGAGACTTTTGGTCTGAACTTGTTATGTTCTTATATAGATGGCTACAATAGTTTGAGACTATGTTGGGTTGGGGGTTAAGGATTGCCCAAAGTTACAGTTTGACAGTTGAGAGCTTTCTGTGTGATCAAAGTATGTTGCAGTTACATTTTAGTCTTTGCAAGTTCCTTTACAATGACACCCCATCCCCCTACCTTTAAAACAAATAAAAGAGGAACCATATTTGTAAGCAGCCGTCTGATTTTTTTTTAATTATAAAATGTTGATTTTAATTGCCATTGAACAGACTTTTTACTGAAATGTGCTTGATTATTGTAAAACTTTCTACTGATTTCTCAAAGCTTAAGGAACTTTGGGTTGAAGTTTGGACTGACCTTCATTAAGTATGTGTCTTAATTAAAGATGTAAGTCTCCTGTAAGCATTACATGGGAATTACATCCCATTAAATATGCTTGGGAGATGTATTATCCCAAGGCCTTTAAAAAAAATTCTGGGCATATGCTTATGAAATAAGGCCTAAATCCAGCACAGAATTAGGCATGCTTAAATAAAAATCTAAATTGCAACACAGATGAATGAACTGCTAGAAAATATTTGGAATGTTCTCTTTTACAGAATGATTTATCTCTCTCTTTTTTTTCTTCTCCTCCATTTAACAGCTATATCTGGCATGATAGTTCCCCCCATGTGAAAGGATTGCCTTGAAGAATTTTACTAATGAAGAACTTGGATTCTGCTTCAGAACAAAGTCTGACACAAGTCCCAGAGCGGAACTTTTAACTCAGGCCTTTCTCTCTCCCTCTCTTTCTTCCTTATTAAGGAAAAAAAGGAAGAATCTCACAATAATTGCAATGTTTTTAACAAAATAAAATGGTGGGGGGGAAACCCATCCTTGCAAAATAATACTGAAATTTACCTGGAGCCTGAAAGTGGAAGGTATTACTTTGTGCTGTCTATCCTAGGTTCTTGGGGGAGAGATTTATTTTGTGTCATGAAGAAAAATCCACTTGTGTCTTCTTGGTTTTCGATTAACTCAGTCACTATTTGTCTTTTACAAATCATAATGGGAGAAGGGGTGCCATCACTAGGGACTCTTTTTTAAAAGGTGTAATGAAGGGAAATAAAGTGGCAACACTTTTTTAAAAAAAACAAAACAAGTTTGTGTGGAACAGAAGTAGAAGTGCCAGAATAGGGGTGGTGGTTGTTTTTCTTTCCTTAGAAGAGTAATGGCAGTGCCAGTTAAGGGTTGGCTTATTTGTGTTACTCCTCCAGCGACAGTTCACTCATCTGATGTTCTGCATTCTTGGGAGGTGTGTGTGTAGTTCTGTGGGGTATGTATACACACACGTGCATATGCACACATAAATGCACACACACTTACCACATTAGGATTCCATTTTAGAGGCAGTGAGAAATTTTTTTTCGGGGGGAGGGGGGCATCTTTCTTAGAATATTGTACTTAGGTGACTGTGTAAATAATGCAAGACAGAAAAATTAGCAAAAGTGTAGCTAAGGACATGCATATCCCACCTTTTACCTTGGAAAACCCAGTGCCTCTGGATATAATGCTAAAAACTGCAGAATTAGATTAGCATGGCTCTCTCTCTTTCTCTCTCTGTCTTTAGCTTATATCAAACTTTTCCAAATGAGTGGCCTCCTTAAGTACAGTTTAACCCTGTCTACACATACAAATCTCTTTGGGATCTGGTGTGGCAGGACAAAGGCACAAACGTGAGCCACTTCATTGCATTTCTGCATATTCTCAACGGAAATATATTTCCTAGCTTACTTACATGGGGTTTTTGGTTTTGTTTGTTGGGGCCAGGGGCAGAAGACAACTTCATCCTGCCGTCCCAGAGATGGCCCAGAAGCACACATGCACACAAAACGACATGTCCGTATCAAGCTGCAATTGCTTTTATATCAGTCAACCCTTTTGGTTTGCGACATACTCTCTTAAGCAACAGGTAGTGGCATTTTTTTTATACATAGAAAATTAAAATATGAAAAAAGGGCAGAGGAGACAGAGTGTTATGTGAAGGTTTGCAAAGTAAACCCTCACATGAATTTAGCTCTCATTATGTAGGGAGCATACTTAGTTGACGGTGCAGAAAACCTCTAAGGATGCATTTACCTGATTGTTTCCCCCCTTTGCCATTGCGTTTTGTATGTAGTTATAAATACTGTAGATCTTTTGGGGTGATTTTTTTTTTTGGCCAAAGTTATTGTTCTATTTATACAATTTAATGTCTTAAGACAGTTTTTTCAATCACATACACAGTCACACACGAGAATTACTGCATATTTTGCAAAATGAGCTCACTACCTTTAAGATTGCACATGCTTGCAAAATGAATTAAAGAAAAAAAGCTTTTTTAAAAAGAAGAATTTTGTAAAATATCCATATAAATAATGTATTTATCTTTGGAATTTGTACATTGCTTTTTCCCTGCAGCATCCCAGTTTATTTTATTGTGTATGTTTGCTATGTGAAAAGTGCTAATTTGTTTGGTCATTCACAGGTGTATTAGCTGTTTAAATGTGATTTTAATACAATTCATTTATAGGGTTTTTTAGTAATTGTTTTAAACCATGCTTCCATTTTGGTTTAATTTTCACTCAAAAGCCATTGTCTATTTTTGTATTATTTGTAAGTTAAGAAGGTTTTTTTCCCCAATATATGGCAAAAGGTAGCATATTATTCTTGTAGCATTTAGTTATGTAGGTTTAAAAAAGTATCCTTTGCTTTTGAGGCTTATAAAAAAAAATCTAATGCTGTTTTACTCTATTAATATGCATGGAATCTCTCCCCTTTGGAGTGACGCATTTTTTGTGCATTAAATATGGGGAGAAACTTCATAGAAATCAATGAAAATACTTTCTTTCTTGTCTGCTTGTATATTTCTCTGTCTTTCACATGAATATAAACCAGCAGATTGGATGCCTTAACAATGCAAATCATATTCATTTCACTTGTACATTGTACTGCGCACCAGAACTGTCAATCATCACTAACATTCTAAGGAGAAAAAAAAGGAATTTGAAAAGCACAAAAGAACTGTTTTGTTACCTTAAGACAATGTGACTTTTTTCTAGCCAAGCAACAATGCTGCAACTGTGCATGCTTCCTGTTTGAATTTTGCAATTGATTTCACTCAGATATCACTGTGTGATCTTTTGGGAAGGGGAGTGGGGTTGGGGGGAGGAGAGAAAGAAAGAAAGAAAAAATCCATAAGGTTTTTGCCCCTAGAACAATAAGAACACACTCACATATAAAGAAACTGGAAAATATAAGGAATATCAATGTATTGCTTCTCTATCGTTCAAACATTTATTCTAATTCACATAGTAAGCAACGGCACTGCAATGTAATCAAATTTAAAGCCATATTTTGTCCAGTGATGCCCTCCACTGAACCCATTCAGACAGAGTTGCACCAGTTTAGACACTCATACAAAGTCATATACATGTATAACCCCTTTCCTTCAACGTCCAAAGATCCTTTGAACAATAGGTAGAATTTGTTTCTCCAAGTATTTATAGCGCGCTGATAAAAGGAAATTTATATTTAAAAATCTCCCTGCCCCAAATAGATCCTATGACTTTTACATGATTCTTAAAGATGCCGCTCTTAACAGAATATGGCTTTAAGTGGAAATGACCATGTTTCAGTCTTTACAAAGTGAAGCCTCTGATTGGCTGAGTTGTGTGGAGGATGCCCATTTCCTCTCCAGTGTACCAGGCTGCATCTAAAATAAAGTCATCTCTGAATCTACTAATCGTTCACCTTCTTAACTAAACCTTTTGGAATAGACACACACACTGTACAGTTCTATTGTTAGAGAAAACTAACTACTGTAGAGATTGTTATAATTTTTTTGCAGAAATTCAAGCTGTAAAAACTTTTCAACTTTCACAATATTTAATTAAAGTTACTTCCTGTCTGTGAGTGCAGCTCCTGGCTGTGTATTTATTCATTTGGCTCTGCGAAGTCGACAGACAACGAAAAGTGCTGAATGTCAGACAGTGGCAATGGAATGGACACCCCTTCTGCATTCTGTTGTAAAATATGAAGCAGCAAAAATAGGGGAAAGAATGCATCGTGGGCTGCTTATGATAAATCCGCTGTAGGGGAAAAAATACATTCTGTACTTACAGCTCTGAAGAGAACCACCATGATCTTGGGGCTCTGTTATGCATCTCAGGAGCTATGGGGCATAAATGGTCCACTTGTGGCTAGCCCAATGTCTTCAGTGTTGGGAAATGCTTCATGTACATGGAGGGAGCATAGTTCAGTGGTTTGTCACATACTTTGTAAACAGGCAGTCACAGGTTCAGTCCCGGGATCTCACTGAAAGAACGTAAGAACAGCGTTGCTGGATGGATCAGACCAAAGTCTAGTATCTTGTATCCAGCAGTGGCTAACAGCAGTGGCTAACCAGATGTCCATTGGAAGCACACAGACATGGGTATAGCCAGGGCTTTATTTCAGCTGTAACTCACTGGACCTCAATTCTGGCACCTCTCAGGTGGGCATCATTGACATTATAAGATAACAAGGGAGACATTCATGGTGAGTTCCAGCACTTCTTTTTCTAGAAAAATAGCAGTGAGTACAACAGTCTTGTTCTGCTGTTGTTTCCCTTAAGCGGCATTCAGGAACACATTACCGCTGATCTTGAGGGGGTTGTATACATCCATCTACACCATTGATAGGGCAATGAAAAGGCCTTATCATCCATCAATTTGTCTAACCCCATTTTAAGGTTGCCTGTGAGAATATAAAAGGGTTTCCTAGAGTGGCAATGGAAAAGACCCAGAGGCCAAAGAGAGCTGTAGTCAAGAGTAGGCCGCAGTGCATGGTCAAGTAGTCTGACTCGGTATAAAGCTACTTCACATACAATAAATGGCTAACCTAAGGTTGTCCAGATATTTGCCAGACTCCCATCTCCCATCAGTCCCTGCCAGTACAGTGGTTGGGGGATGATGGTAGTTGTAGTCCCAACAACATCTGGAGGGCCACAGGGTTACCGTTCTTCAAAATAGAAGAGTATTGAGCAACCCAAAATGCTTCAGAAGGCCATGAATCACAGTACAGAGATATGTGATCATCTAATGAGGCGGTAATTTCATGACATTATTATTTATCAAACAATATAGTACTACGCCGTGATTCACCCAACGTGGAAAAGTTCTCTATATTTAAATTGGAGATAAGTAAGTATATGTGTCTAACACCCACATTAAAAACAATGAGATACTCAGCATGGTCCCAACTCATGCTTAATCAAAAGTAAACTCCACTGTATTCAATGGACCTTGCTTCCAGGCAAGTGTGCAAGGACTGCATACACAGCTTTAGCTGTACTGTACCCACAGTGCCCTGGAATGCTAGTTTTCAAATTACTGCTCCCTCTGCTACTAAAATCTGATGGTCCCATCACTATCATTTTGGAAGCTACACCAAAGTAAGGTAATGGATTTAGAGGACTTATCAGGTATGAAGAATATTAGTATGTAAATACAAACACACAGAGAGCAGTGTTCGAAACTCCCATTGTTCTAGGTACATTTGCGACAGGGAATTTCATTAGCACAAGCAGTTTCTGAGCTGTGGGCGCAGTACTGCACCTAAGATTTCAGATTAAAACTGCAGAGTGGAAGGAAAGGAGGACCTTTTCTACCTCTCCACTTCCAGCTATTCTCTGAAGACTAGAGAAGAGACCCTCTTAAGAATATTAGGGGAGTGGGCAGGGGAAGGACTAGACTATATGAAAAATGAACATAATATTTTATCTGCAGTTCATCTGTATTGTTATTTAAAAAGCGCACCTAGACATTCCATTGTTGTGCCCATGAAATATACTCGGGAGTCAAGAGTGGATTTCATGCTCTTTATTCAGCTCATAGTGATGAGGAGGAATGCAAGTTCCCCCAGAATGTCTGCTTTATATACATTATTTACACAATGGGCCCCACGTGATTGGCTAATTCCAGGATTCACCTGTAGGCCAATCTGGTTGCGGATTCACTTCCACCTGGAGCTGGATTGAGTGGCTCCTGTGAACCAATCAAACTGCTGCATTCTGAATCCTATTGTTCTAGGACCAGTCAGACTGCTGCCTTTTGGATCCTATTCAACTTAGTACATAACAGCCCATAACCTAGGTTTAAGGTGCCATTTAGCTCCTAGCTTTCATATCTCAGTTTCTAACACTGACACACAGAGAGCGACACAAACAGACGTACTATTGGCTTGCCAAGAACCTATGCTAAGTGGCTCCCAGGACCTTCAGAATGTGAAGGGCAGTTGAACAATTTAGTATTGCCAATATTGAGGTGGTGAATATGAGTGATCCATCAAAAGCATCACCAGCAAGAGTTTTTGAACCACTTGTATTCCAAATGTTTGTTTTACATTTGGGACTGTAGCTGTTATAAGTTTAGTTCCAAAAGGTGATTATGTGAAGCAGCCCACAGTCTAAATCTGTCACTGATGAATGTGGAACAGGTGATGAGCATCCATTTCATAGAAGAGATAGAACAAGTTTTAATTTATTCAAAATCTGAATGGCTTGGTTAATATTAGCTTGAGCATGTTCACTCCAGCACCTGGGATAGTAAATTCATGAGAGAGGCTAGAGCTGGTCTACAATTCTGCCTAAATACACAAAACATGTAATAAAATCTGAAGCACGAACAGCCATTCACCATATGGGGAGGGCTGTAGATTAGTAGATGAGCACTACTGCCTACTTTGCATGCAGAAAGTCCCAGGTTAATTACTTCTATTGCCCTTCATAGTCATGTTTAATATAGAATACAAAATCTTTCTGATTTCTTCCTGTCATGTATTATTACCCCCATATGCCTCTTGCTTATACGGCCACAAGTTCAAGGTGTTCTGATTACATCACTAGTGTGACTACTGGCAAACTTCTGGAAGAGAATTTCAAATTCTTGTCAGCAGGTTACAACTTAATGACTGTCAGTGACCTCTCCCATACCAGCATGTCAGAGACTATATTTATCAAACGATGTCATATCTGTGATTTTAGTTGTGTGTGTGTACACACGTGTGTGCACACACAAACACACAGTGCTATTTTTCTAGAACTCACCATAAATGCCTCCCTTGTTCTATTATAATGGCAATGTCACCCACCTGAGAGGGGCCAGAACTGAGTTCTGGTGAGTTCCGGCTGTAAAAAAAGCCCTACAAACACACACACACACAAAATACAAACAAAGAAAGAGAGAGAGAGAATGTCCAACTTTAGACTTATCTCAGAGTCTACAGCAGGAGTAGGGAACCTGTGCCCCTCCCCATTGTTGTCGGACTCCAACTCCCATCAGCCTCACTCAGCATGGTCAATTGTCAGGGATGGTGGACCTACTGAGTGCAAGGGGTGTGCAAGAGTTAATAGTTAACTGAGCCATTGTGGTGCAGTGGTAAAAGTGGCAGACCAAAACAAAGACCCAGGTTCAAAGCTCTACCCAGCCATGAGGCTTACTGGGTGACCTTGGGCTCACCACATACTCTCAAGCTTGACCTATCTCACTGGGTTGCTTTCAGGATAAAATGGGGGACACACCAAACAATAACAAAATTAATATTTCTACCCCACCCAGTGTTAAACAACAAAACAGAACAATACTATTTCAAAAAAATGTAAACAATAAAAAACATTGAAAACATTAAACTGATACTGCCTTGAACTTCCTGGAAGAAAGGTGGACTTTAGATGGAATAAATACACCATGAGGACAAACTATTTGTCACCACGCCATCTCCCATTCCATCTATCCCAGACTACACAGCTGGCTTGTCAGAGTGCTTCTCATTTTCCCACCACTGGCCTTGGTTCACTGTGTGGTGATAACACCAGAGGGCCTTCTCTGGTGTGGCCCTCCCAAGTGAGGGATACCTTCCTCCTGGAGGTGCAGACAGTGGAGATTCTGATGAGATCCCACCATCAATTAAAAACAGCCTCATTCTCTCAGGCCAGTTGCATAGCATGGGGGGCAGGGATCCATGGCTCCGGGCGCAAAATTCTGAGGGGGCACAACCAGAAACCCCTATGCAGTCCACCAGCTTCTATAGGGATCCCCACCCCATCCTAGCGAAGGTGGCAGAGCAGCTCAGGCCCACGGTGAGTGAGTGTGGACAGAGGAAGGGAGGCAAGGGGCAACCCCAGCGTGGCCTGGCCTGGTGCTGCTCTCTGTGGGCACTGGTGGGATTCACCCGCCAAAGTCCATGTCAGCTGGCCATTCCCTGCCCCCCCCCCATGCAGGCAGGCAGGTGGCACAGCACTGCCCCGCTTGGCTCAGGGGCCCGTGCTCCAGCTTGCCTGCCCTGGGTGCTGGCAACCCATGCTATGCCACTGTCTCAGGCATTTGGAGTGAGTTAGAAGTCTTAGGTAGTCTTAGGCCTAAATCACTTTGATATGACAAAGGGCAGCCTATACGTTTTAGAAATAACATAAAATAAATATTAAGGTCTCCAAAATGGCTAAGATTAGCGCTGCTTTCAGCTTGCCATGTTATGGAAAGCCCTCCTGCCATAGCAACACCCTCAGGATTTGCAGTGACCTGCATGAAATATTTTACCATAGTTCATTTGTTACAGATACAGATAATTGGAAAGATGAAGAGTGAGGAAAACTGACATGCTTTTTTTAAAAAAAAAAATCAAAGGCGTCTAAGGTAAAATTCATGTTAGCTTTCCAGTGTGGTTATTGACACCAAGCTGCTCCCTTAGAGTGGCTCCAACGCTGCACTGGAGACATACAGAGAGAGGGGAGAGGGGGGAGGGAGCAATGGTGGGGATAGGCTGGACCTCTTGAGTTCCCCCCTCCCGCAGCCTGCACCTTATCAGAGCAAAGGTAACCCATGAATCAGGCAACAGCTTAATGGTACCACTTGAAGCCTCTCAAATGGCAGTGGGAACTTCCTGTAGGAATGAAATCCTGCTAGCATATTTATCCTGAATAGACTGCTTTGTAATGTTAGAGTATGATGCCATTCCAGATCAAAGAAAGAAAGAAAGTAGAAGCAGAGCTCCATAAGGTAATAGCCTATTCACAACAATGGCTCCTCACTTTCCCCTGGATGGCAGTGCTCATGCTAGTTAAGGAAAGAATAATAGTTCATACCCCTTGCTCAGCAACATTTTTAGCTAAATCTGCTCCTAGACCCCCAGACAGCACAATGGCCTGGAAATCTGCTAGTTTATCCACAACAATGTAATGTCTTCTGTTGAAGTCTTTAAAAACGTTATCTTAAAAACATTTTAGGCACTGATTTCTTTTACAACAAAAACGGCTTCACTTAAAACAAATCAAGGAACAAATAAGAGTAGCAGGCAGCGCACACACCCTTTGCACTTACAGCAGCTGTGCAGAACCTATTGCCTGCGGCCCTAATGTACAATGTTGGGTGTGACACAAGCAAAGACGTGGATGGGCTGGAAGTAGGGGTTGCAGTCACCACCCATCAGCAGATTGGTGGCACCTGCAAAACCCCATGCATGACACTATGAAAGCACAACAACCTGTGGCTTGCAAGGTGCTGGTCCTTCGCCAGCATGGTTTGCTTTCAGTGTGATGTCAGGTGAGTGGTCCCACCCACATGTCCAACTTGGCTGACCCCTTGAGTATGATCAGTTCCACTGGGCAGCTCCAGCTCCCCACCCTTGACTTACAGGAAAGCCCATTGTAGGGTGTCATAAGTTTTTGTGGAAGCACAGGCATGCAAGCAGGCAGACCATTGAAAAGATGGTGAACGATGAAAGACAGGACATTCACAAACATCTCTTGGCAACCTGAGAGGTAAACCAGGTCACACAAAGCATTTTTTCAGAATAATCTCAAATATTCCACAACAAGCCTCCACTTCAGGTCTTTGGAATTAAGGAGACTGAGCTTTAGAAAGCGGTTCAGAAAGCTGTTGCCTGTAGAATAAGCACAGCCACAGATTTACACGTTAAGATCTCTGATGCTAGAATCTACAGACAACTAGAGTCATCCAGCAATAATATTTCTAGGAATGTGCTCAGGCTCCCATGTGTCAATGTGTAGCATTTTGCTCCTCTTTCGATCCCAGTCATGCCCTCTGAGTGTTAAACAATACAGAGCAACCTTCTAACAGCTCTTAATATATATTTTATTTCAACTATCACTCTTATTTGGCAGGTGAGTTATTCTGCACAGCAGGTGTTCCTTAATGGTGTTAAAGAATAAACAGAACTTAGTGATGGTCTTACATACCCATTAGCTAATGGATTACTAAGCAAAAGGGACTCATGTTTAACCTCCCTGCACTTAGCCCACTGTTGAGAAAAATGTGAGAAAAGTATAAACCAACACTCCAACTGCAGTTCTCAGGACCCATGGGAGGTGAGCTCAAACTTTAAATGCAGTTCTTTTGATAGACAGGTGAATGAATGTGGCTATCATTATGTAATCACACAGCCTGGGAACTATTTATCATATTTATTATCCATGCAACATGTAGCTGTGATTTTTTCAAAAGCCCTTGACCTGCCTGAGAGAGGCAATGCTATTAGCATTGCTTTAAGGACCATGCAGAAAGGATTAAGCAGAGCAAAACTATAGAGTTGATCACGATGGCTCCCATTTCTACATTCCACCTGAACCCAGTAGATGATGATGCAAGAACTGACAGAAGCACGGGACAAGGTTCCCTTTCTCTCCTCTGTCCAGCAGCACAACTTACACACCTTAACTGGCACAGTCCCATTGGGCTTCTGGGTTTTCATAGCCTCTCATCATCCAGTTTTCAGTTAGCCATGTAGCATATTGATATTCACCAGCATTACCACCTTTTGTCTATTTATGCAGCAGGATCCTTTTTCCTTCCATGCCTACTACTGATCAACTCTTCACGCTAATGTGACTGCTAGATTTGATGATTTATTGCAAGGATTAGACAATTTCATGGGTCTATCAACAGCTATGAGCTATGGAATAAGACATGTGGAGCAAGAGTTCGGGGTAAGAGAACAGATAACTCAAGAGCAGTCTAGAACCACCTGGCTATTGGAAACAATCTAGAATGCTGGAGTAGGTGGACCTTTATTATGTTCACACTTTGTTGAGTTTATGCTCAGCAAATCACTCCACTGTACCTAGAGCTACCTTGCCATTTGACCTGCCTCTGAGGGAGGATGAATTGGCAATCGGCCCTCTGCAGCCACACAGCCTCACTGGACTCCAATGGCAGGAAGCAACAGAGCTGAGTATTGGTGACCCCTCACCCCAAACTTCCTGATGACATCTCCCAGCAGTTTCATCTGTTAAAAGAGTATGAGGGACAAGATGGAACCTTGTGGAACCCTACAGCACAACTACCATGGGTCTGAGCAGAAGCCCCCCCCCCCCACACACACACAATGATAGTCTCTTAAACTAAAACTGCAGAGTGAAACTGCAGAGTGAATATGCCTCCAATTCCCAACCCACAGAACTGGTACAGGAAAATATTGTGGTTGATGGTATCAACACCCACTGAGAGATCAAGGAGAAGAAACAGCAAAGTGTGGAAACATAGGCTGTTAGACTTTTAAAATATGCCCTTTCAAGTGAGGTCCAAAATGCCCCCTTAAAAAGCTTTTTTGCTTTTTAAAAGAGTTTCTCTCTTCCCCCAGCATAGGAAAATGACCATGTTTGGCAAATTAAAAATGGTTTACTTACAAACTCTCTAAAGGTGAAATTGGTGTGCTTCAGAAAGTCGCACAGGCAGCAAAATTTGGCTAGTTACAGACTCAAGAATGGGTGATGAGAGCCAGGTGGTGGAGCAACCAGCTCAAACCTCTTCACATGCTGAGCTTCTCTGATAGGCTGGGGGATGGAACAATAAACTTGATTCCCTAGTTCCTCCCAGGTGAGGGGATGTGATGTAACTAAGCCTAGCTTAGTTACAGCTTCCTGCATTAACCCCTTCATGCATTGATTAGACTTAAGCAGGGAGTTGCCATATTTCAAAACATAATATTCCTGACACCGACAAAATTGTTGAGCTGTTTGGGGAACAAGCCCAAATTGTTTAAGCTTTTGGAGCTGTTTCTGCTACGTTTTCCAATGCGTTGCCATATCTCCAGGTTTTCCCTGACATTTTGACAATTTGGCAAAATTCCCCCAACGCCATTTTTACACCTGAGAACCAGGACATGTCAGGAATGTCGGTAAGCATTCTTAGGTGAAGTTTGGACTTCAATATTTTTTATATATTTTTAAAAATACCTGAACTAATTTCCCTGGATCCCATATCCTAGACACCAGACTGATGAGCACCAAAGGGTGCTCATCAATGGTTCCTCTTCATCCTGGAGAAGAGTGACTAGTGGGGTGCCACAGGGTTCTGTCTTGGGCCCGGTCTTATTCAACATCTTTGTCAACGACTTGGATGATGGACTCAAGGGCATCCTGATCAAATTTGCAGATGACACCAAACTGGGAGGGGTGGCTAACACCCCAGAGGACAGGATCACACTTCAAAACGACCTTGACAGATTAGAGAACTGGGCCAAAACAAACAAGATGAATTTTAACAGGGAGAAATGTAAAGTACTGCACTTAGGCAAAAAAAATGAGAGGCACAAATACAAGATGGGTGACACCTGGCTTGAGAGCAGTACATGTGAAAAGGATCTAGGAGTCTTGGTTGACCACAAACTTGACATGAGCCAACAGTGTGACGCGGCAGCTAAAAAAGCCAATGCAATTCTGGGCTGCATCAATAGGAGTATTGCATCTAGATCAAGGGAAGTAATAGTGCCACTGTATTCTGCTCTGGTCAGACCTCACCTGGAGTACTGTGTCCAGTTCTGGGCACCACAGTTCAAGAAGGACACTGACAAACTGGAACGTGTCCAGAGGAGGGCAACCAAAATGGTCAAAGGCCTGGAAACGATGCCTTATGAGGAATGGCTAAGGGAGCTGGGCATGTTTAGCCTGGAGAAGAGGAGGTTAAGGGGTGATATGATAGCCATGTTCAAATATATAAAAGGATGTCACATAGAGGAGGGAGAAAGGTTGTTTTCTGCTGCTCCAGAGAAGTGGACACGGGGCAATGGTTCCAAACTACAAGAAAGAAGATTCCACCTAAACATTAGGAAGAACTTCCTGACAGTAAGAGCTGTTCGACAGTGGAATTTGCTGCCAAGGAGTGTGGTGGAGTCTCCTTCTTTGGAGGTCTTTAAGCAGAGGCTTGACAACCATATGTCAGGAGTGCTCTGATGGTGTTTCCTGCTTGGCAGGGGGTTGGACTCGATGGCCCTTGTGGTCTCTTCCAACTCTATGATTCTATGATTCTATGATCACTAGTAAAATTCCTCTAAGGTTGATTCTTGGAATTTCACTCTGGATTTGTACCCATGTTCTCTTCTTAAACTAAAAGGCCATGTAGCTGGGACAGCAATGTAGTGAATGTTAACTAGAGGGCTGGGGAAGTTTTAGGCAGGCCAATGTGGGAGTTAGCAATAGTAAAGCTCTAGTTGTTTTTAATCTTGCACGTTGTTCTTCTGTGTGAAGTTTAATCACTACGTTGCATTTTCATATTATATATTGTTTCCCATATGTTCATTAGTTACATATTTTGTTCATTATTTCTCCCTTTCCTGAGGATACATTCATGTATAAAGTTGATACTATTACACGTACATCTTCCATAAACCACTGGGGCAATTTAAGAACCTCATTTTCACCACCACTGGTGTTCTTCCAGTTGTATAGGATCCCAACCCCCCTCATTCCCCTGACACCCCACAATCTCATGTCCTTTACATTTTCATTTCATTTTCCATTATCATTTCTACTGAAGTATCCTGAATTTTCTTTCTTTTGTCACTTCCTAGACAGAGCTACATGAAAATAAGTCTCCACTCCTAAACACACTTACCAGGGAGTAAGCCCCATTGAAAACATGGGAATTTCATCTGAGATATATCATTTAAATTGATGAAATAACCTCTTAATGTTTTAAGTCTCAGTTGGGTGTGAACCAGACAAGAACATTACATCTTGTCCTTATAAAAGAATGTGAAGGGCAATTACTACGGAATAATATATGGATTTGGAAAATTAGGTTCTAAGTATTTAAAACTTTTATATCTCACCTTTCATGGCAGCTTACAAAAAAAACTGAAATACAGAATATATAGACAAAAATAAATACTAAAATCAAGTTAGAATCAAACACTAAAACATCATTATAGTCATACCTTGGAAGTCGGACGGAATCCATTCCGGAAGTCTGTTTGACTTCCAAAACATTCAGAAACCAAAGCATGGCTCCTGCAGCCAATCAGAAGCCGCAGAAGCTCTGTCAGACGTTCAAGTTCCAAAGAACGTTTGTAAACCGGAACACTCACTTCCGGGTTTGCGGTGTTTCGGAGCCAAAACTTCCAAGTTTTGGCTCCCAAGAGAGCCAGTGTGGTGTAGTGATTAAGAGCGATAAACTTGTAATCTGGGGAACCGGGTTCGCGTCTCCGCTCCTCCACATGCAGCTGCTGGGTGACCTTGGGCCAGTCACACCTCTCTGAAGTCTCTCAGCCTCACTCACCTCACAGAGTGTTTGTTGTGGGGGAGGAAGGAAAAGGAGAATGTTAGCCACTTTGAGATTCCTTTGAGGAGTGATAAAGCGGGATATCAAATCCAAACTCTCTCAAGTACCAAGGCATTCAGGATCCAAGGTACAACTGTACTTTAAAAAGACAGTAGCATAGCTCAATGATAGAGCATCTGCTTTGTATGCAGAAGGTCCCAGGTTCAGATCCCAGCATCTTCAGGTAGGGCCAGGAGAAAGTCTTGCCAGGAATCCTGGCGACTCACTGCTGATCAGTGTAGACAATACTGAGCTAGATGGATCAATGGTCTGCCTCAATATAAGGCAGCTTCCTATGTCCCTAACAGCAAAAGCCAGAACAATAAGGCCATAAGAGGAAGAGCAGTAAAGCCTGCCAGCCAAATGTCACTACAATCGCTAACAACCCAAAGGCCATCCTAAAAAGGAAGGACTTCAAAGTGCAGCAGAATTCCATCAGGGAAGGGGTGAAGAGACAGTTCTTCCTGGGCAGGAAATAACAACATCTGAGCATAGCCAGTGAAAAGGCCCTCTATTCCACTGGATCTGTACAAAGTCCAAACATTATAGTCATACCTCAGAAGTCAAACGGAATCCGTTCCAGAAGTCCGTTCGACTTCCAAAACATTCAGATACCAAAACATTTGGAAGCTCCTGCAGCCAACCGGAAGCCGCAGAACCAGTGTCGGACTTTTGGGTTCCAAAAGAACGTTCGAAAACTGGAACATTCCCTTCCAGGGTTCGATCGTTCTGGAGCCAATTTGTTCAGGAGCCAAGGCGTTTGAGATCCAAGATACGACTGTATTGCACGATTGGATGTTAGCAACTCCCTGCTTTAGAAATCAAGCATATCTGAAATAGTGTGACGCGGGTGGCGCTGTGGGTAAAACCTCAGTGCCTAGACTTGCCGATCGCATGGTTGGCGGTTCGAATCCCCGCGGCGGGGTGAGCTCCCGTCGTTCGGTCCCAGCTCCTGCCCACCTAGCAGTTCGAAAGCACCCTTAAGTGCAAGTAGATAAATAGCTACCGCTTTATAGCGGGAAGGTAAATGGCGTTCCGTGTGCTGCTCTGGTGCCAGTTCGCCAGAGCAGCTTCGTCATGCTGGCCACGTGACCCGGAAGTGTCTTCGGACAGCGCTGGCTTCTGGCCTCTAGAGTGAGATGAGCGCACAACCCTAGAGTCTGTCAAGACTGGCCCGTAAGGGCAGGGGTACCTTTACCTTTATATCTGAAATAACGTTATTGTTGTTGTTGTTGCTGCTATTATTGTTACTTCTATGTACATCTTGCCCTTCCTCCCAAAGGATCCCAGGGTGGCAAATGCATGAAATACAGCACATTTAAAAAGCATCCTATAATTTGTCACACTAAGATATGTGCTTACCACAGGTGGGAACTTTTGATTGCAAGGCAGGGGAGCATTCAGGAGTATGATCTCCCCACTGACATTCTGAATTGCAACATTCAAGGTGACTATACTAAATGCCTTCTCTGAACATGTAGATTGGCTCTCATGTGGCAGAATTACAGTGGGGGTGATGTCTCAGGTAAATATTTATTGACACTGCCATACTAAACAAACATCCTCAATATCCTCTACCCAATAAGAATTCATCTGTAGAATTTCAGGGTATGTAACTGGCACTGTCTGTTAAGTTTGAGAATGCAAAATAAAAATAAAAATCAGAGATCTTTCCAATTTGGTGTTTTATTCCATTGATCAACCCTTGAATTTAACCTTAGTTTCCCTCTTTTTACCTCTGAAGAGCTTTTGCCAACAGATCTACTTTCAGGCGGATAAAAATATGTATCATTCCACCAGTAAATTATGCAAATTAAACAACTGATTAGCATACAGCTTCTGCTAGCATTAGAGGGGTTGCAGAAGGGGGTTGATAGGTAAAGTGATCTCCTTAGTGATAATTAACTTTGATCTCTTCAATAACAGTTAAGTTTAATACAAAGAGAGAGGGGGGCAAAGAAAGAGAAAGTGCAAAATGACATTTGTGGTATGGTAACAATAAAACAGCAGTTCATCATTTGTAGTAGCATAGTATATGATAAGCACTTTTCTCCCAGTGACATAATAATTTAAAAGTAAGATGAACAACAATCTTTAAAGTATGCTGGATTTGCATTACTTTCACATGCAGTCTTTGTTGGGCAACCTCTGAGGTGTTGATGAAGAAAAGAGCAGAAAACGTACATTGGAACATTGACAATAACAGCAGCAGTAATCATAATGCTTTTTGTTCTCTCTCTCAGAACATCAAAAGCCCTTTCCTATGCTCTGCAGTGATAGCAGCTGGTACATTTTGCCCATCCTATGGGATGCCAGATCTCATAAAACCAGCGCTTCCTTGTACCAGTAGAAGCTGACAGTGGTACTAACTTCCCAGCTCAGCTCATTTGTCCAGCACAAAATTCTGCTTTAGTTGCAGTATCACTAACAGCGAACATGGCAGAGTTGCTCCATGTTAGACATAGATAATTCTCATTACATGTATTAGTTTCTAGTTGAGTTAAGCATTCATTCTGGCAAGGAGAAGTTCCCCACAGCTTTTCCTTCACTGACTGACGGATGGGGCTTTCTTGACCTCCCTCTTGCCACAATTTTATTTCTGGGAAGTAGGGGGTACAGCCTATCCATGGTGCATGGTCCCCTTGCCAGTGGCAGAGGCCAGAAAATATTCTCCTCACTTCTGTAGTCTTCACAACCACATTTTGCCTTGTAGTTGTGAGACCACTGGACTAGGACTGTTGGGAGACCAGGGTTCAAATGCCCACTCAGCCATGAAGCTAACCTACCTTGCGTGGCAAGTTTCCTCCCCCCAAGTAAAATGAAGACTCAGACACATTGTTTAAGGTTAATGGGCGTAAATAGGCCACAACTTTATTGATTACGGAATTGAAGGTATTGGCCTTAGGCATTGGCTACTATCGACTACCCGGCATGGTGACCGGGAAGGGTTGAACACAAACCGAGGGAGTCCTGTTGAAGTACGCCAACTAGGATCCCACGGGTGTCACTGCTCGGGGGCGTGCCGGCGGCCCTACCTCTCTCGGCTTCGGACAAGGCCACGCCCCCCCTGGGAGTCCTTTACCGGACTACCCCTTCTCCTTGGGGGAAGGTGATGGCGCTTCCTTCCCCCCTCCATTTGCATAACAATAGCCCCATGCCAATGCCTAACCGCCACCCGAGCAAAGCTCGCCGCCAATACCTTCAAGCCCGTAACCAACCCCTAATCCCTGCTATGATGTCCCCCAACTATATGTCGTTTCCCGCATCTGACAGATGCACGCCATCCCGTCTGTAGACGGCCTCATTGCTGAACTGGATGCCAGGGTGTCTAATGACGCACCCGCCCAGGTCCGCCACTCTACGCACCACAGCTCGCTCCAAGACCTTTCTTGCTTTATTGACTCCTGCCGGGCTCAGACAATCCCTCCAAGTCCTCCTCTCAAGCAATGAGGACCACAAGATGGTAATATTCGGGTAAACCGCCATCAACTCAGACAAGTCATCAAAAATGTTCCATCTCAGATCGATAGCTTTGCGGTACGCCAAATCATTCTCCCCCAACTGGATTAATAATGCGTCGGGTGGCCCATCGGCGGCGGCTCTCGCCATCACCACTGGTTTGAATTCGCTCCAGCGCATCCCCCTCCGTGCGAGCCAAACCAGCTCAACATTCGGAGGCAGGTTCAAATTATGCCCGATTCCGGAACTCATAGCACGGTTCTTGGCCCAGTACACTGTACTGTGGCCCACCAACCAGATTCGCACCTTCTTGGATTCTGCAAGGAAAATAAATGGGAAAACCAAGGTCAGGATAACCGCTGTCAGTCATAAATTCTTTCTGACATAAGCTCTGTACGCATTAGATTTCCACCTCCCCAGGTCCTTGATCCTCTCCGTGGAGAGCCCTAGGTGTACTGCAGTGGTAGCGGCCCCGATCCGAAAAGAGTGGGCTGCAAATTCAGCCGCAGGCAATCCGCAAGCTGCCAGCGCCATGCGCAGTACACGCGTGAACTGGTGTCTGGCCAAGAGTGATCCGTCTGCATGTATAAGAAATGGGCCGGGGCCATTAGGTCTCAGATAGAGGAAACGCCTCGTATCTCTCACGGGACAGGGCCCATTACCCTGCACGGCCGATAACCGTAGCAGAGCCCCCTTGCCAAGCTGGTCTGTCTTCGAGCTCCACACCTGGACAATTAGCTCGGACTCGGACAGGGACAGATCGCTTAATAGTATACCTCTCTGAGAGTGAGGCGTCCCGCGTTCGCAGACTACCTCCCCTATGCGTAGGGCGCCGAAGAATGCAATGGAATAGGCGGCCGAGAAAAGGCGCGCTTCATATTTTGACCAACATATTGCACGTAGCTTCTTGTGAATCTGGGTCAAGATGGTCCCCTTGCCAGTGGCAGAGGCCAGAAAATATTCTCCTCACTTCTGTAGTCTTCACAACCACATTTTGCCTTGTAGTGGTGAGACCACTGGACTAGGACTGTTGGGAGACCAGGGTTCAAATGGCCACTCAGCCATGAAGCTAACCTACCTTGTGAGGATCATACAGAGAGGACGAGAACCATGTATGCCACCTTGAGTTCCTTGGGGGAAATCTAATAAGAATCTAATAAGAAATAAATTGAGGTCCATAAATATGGTATATATGGGGTGTGGGAAGTAGTGTGACTCGATGCAGTAAGAAGATTCTTACTCATGTTGAGCATGGAAGAGCTTGATATAAAGTGTTTCAAAGGTAGAGATATTCAGAATCATTTGTCTCAACACAAAGAAGCAAGGCGAAACATTATAGTTAATTAAAGCGGTTTGGACAAGAAGATGCTTTGAGTCCCATCCAACTGTACAAAACCCCACCTAGGAATGAATTACAGTTCTAGTATCGGTTTATTTTTGATGAATTGTTGGACTCTAATGGGAAATGTGAGAAAGTATCTCCCCAAATAAGCATTTTTAAATCCCATTTATTTCAATGGGAAAGATTTAAGCTCATACTTTAGTATGAAATTGAAATAATTGGATCTTATTACATATCCTCTACATTGGATAGATTATACCCATTTGCGACCAAGATTGCAGTCTGTAATGAAAGGATACACACACACACACACACACACACACACACACAGTATACATTTTCATTGATTAGGAGTAACTTAATAATATGCACTTCGCTATTCTAAATTTCATGTGCATGACCTAAATTGGCAGCATGGGGTAGAATTTGCAATATGCTGTTCTGGGGGTTCTCCCAACCCCTATCTTGCTCCAGAGCCAATTGGGCAGGGCACTCAGAGGAGGAGAAGGGGATAAAGCCCCATTGTGAAAGCCTAAGTCCTTGTACACAATTAGGGCTTATTAGGTGAATCCCGCCTATAGTCTTTGTGTAGTAAATTAGAAGGAAGAAGTGGTGAAAAACCAAAGGAAGGAAAACTTCCAGGAGCAAACTGGAGGAGTGAGTTGAACCAGTCAATGGAGGAGGGAAGAGAGACTGATATACTGGTGTTCGGCTTCTGGGAAAATACAAATGTAGTATTTTTCTTCTGGCCCTACAAAGAGAAGCAATTAATATAATATACATAAAGGCTTCATCCCTTCATGGATCACTGCCTTGCCATGGCAAAGGGGCTTGAAGAACTCAGAGAAGCTATGAACTATGCCGAGCAGGGCACCCAAGATGAACAGGTCATAGTGGAGAGTTTTGACCAAACGTGATCCACCTGGAGGAGGAACCGGCAAGCCACTCCAGTATCCCTGCCAAGAAAACTCCATGGACAAAGACAACAGGCATATAAAAGTTATGACGCTGGAAGATGAGCCCCTCAGGTCGGAAGGCGTCCAACATGCTACTGGGGAAGAGCGGAGGACAAGTACAAGTAGATCCAGAGCTAATGAAGTGGCTGGGCTAAAGCCGAAAGGACGTTCAGTTGCAGATATGGCTGGAAGCGAAAGGAAAGTCCAATGCTGTAAAGAAAAATATTGCATAGGAACCTGGAATGTAAGAACCATGAACCTGGGCAAGTTGGATGTGGTCAAAAATGAAATGGCAAGAATAAATATTGACATCCTGGGCATCAGTGAACTAAAATGGACGGGAATGGGCGAATTCAGTTCGGATGACCATCATATCTACTACTGTGGGCAAGAAACCCGCAAAAGAAATGGAGTGGCCCTCATAGTCAACAAAAGAGTGGCGAAAGCAGTACTGGGATGCAATCTCAAAAATGATAGAATGATCTCGATACGAATCCAAGGCAGACCTTTTAACATAACAGTAATCCAAGTTTATGCACCAACTACTGGTGTGGAAGAAACTGAAATTGACCAATTCTATGAAGACTTACAACACCTTATAGAAGTGACACTAAAGAAGGATGTTCTTCTCATTATAGGGGATTGGAATGCTAAAGTAGGGAATCAAGAGATAAAAGGAACAACTGGCAAGTTTGGCCTTGGAGAGCAAAATAAAGCAGGGCAAAGGCTAATAGAGTTCTGTCAAGAGAACAAGCTGGTCATCACAAACACGCTTTTCCAACAGGACAAGAGACGACTCTACACATGGACATCACCAGATGGGCAGCATCGAAATCAGATAGATTATATTCTCTGCAGCCAAAGATGGAGAAGCTCAATACAATCAGCAAAAACAAGACCTGGAGCTGACTGTGGCTCAGATCATCAGCTTCTTATAGCAAAATTCAAGCTTAAACTGAAGAAAGTAGGAAAAACCACTGGGCCGGTAGGATACAATCTAAATCAAATCCCTTATGAATACACAGTGGAAGTGAGGAACAGGTTTAAGGATTTAGATTTGCTGGACAGAGTGCCTGAAGAACTATGGATGGAGGCTCGCAACATTATACAGGAGGCAGCAACGAAAACCATCCCAATGAAAAGGAAATGCAAGAAAGCAAAGTGGCTGTCCAATGAGGCCTTACAAATAGCGGGGGAGAGAAGGCAAGCAAAATGCGAGCGAGATAGAGAAAGATACAGGAAATTGAATGCAGATTTCCAAAAAACAGCAAGGAGAGATAAGAAGGCCTTCTTAAACGAGCAATGCAAAGAAATAGAGGAAAACAACAGAATGGGAAGAACCAGAGATCTGTTCAAGAAAATTGGAGATATGAAAGGAACATTTTGTTTAAAGATTACCATAATAAAGGACAAAAGTGGTAAGGACCTAACAGAAGCAGAAGACATCAAGAAGAGGTGGCAAGAATACAAAGAGGAATTATACCAGAAAGATATGGATGTCTCGCACACCCCAGGTAGTGGGGTTGCTGACCTTGAGCCAGACATCCTGGAGAGTGAAGTCAAATGGGCCTTAGAAAGCACTGCAAATAACAAGGCCAGTGGAAGTGATGGTATGCCAGCTGAACTATTTAAAATTTTAAAAGATGATGCTGTTAAGGTGCTACACTCAATATGCCAGCAAGTTTGGAAAACTCAGCAGTGGCCAGAGGATTGGAGAAGATCAGTCTACATCCCAATCCCAAAGAAGGGCAGTGCTAAAGAATGCTTCAACTACCGCACAATTGCACTCATTTCACACGCTAGCAAGGTTATGCTTAAAATTCTACAAGGAAGGCTCAAGCAGTATGTGGACCGAGAACTCCCAGAAGTGCAAGCTGGATTTAGAAGAGGCAGAGGAACCAGAGACCAAATTGCAAACATGCACTGGATTATGGAGAAAGCTAGAGAGTTCCAGAAAGACATCTACTTCTGCTTCATTGACTATACAAAAGCCTTTGACTGTGTCGACCACAGCAAACTATGGCAAGTTCTTAAAGAAATGGGAGTGCCTGATCACCTCATCTGTCTCCTGAGAAATCTCTATGTGGGATAAGAAGCTACAGTTAGAACTGGATATGGAACAACTGATTGGTTCAAAATTGGGAAAGGAGTACAACAAGGCTGTATTTTGTCTCCCTGCTTATTTAACTTATATGCAGAATTCATCATGCGAAAGGCTGGGCTGGATGAATCCCTAGCCGGAATTAAGATTGCTGGAAGAAATATCAACAACCTCAGATATGCAGATGACACAACCTTGATGGGAGAAAGTAAGGAGGAATTAAAGAACCTTTTATTGAGGGTGAAAGAGGAGAGCGCAAAATATCAAAAAAAGCTCAACATCAAAAAAAAAAAAACGAAGATCATGGCCACTGGTCCCATCACCTCCTGGCAAATAGAAGGAGAAGAAATGGAGGCAGTGAGAGATTTTACTTTCTTGGGCTCCATGATCACTGCAGATGGTGACAGCAGCCATGAAATTAAGAGACGCCTGCTTCTTGGGAGGAAAGCAATGACAAACCTAGACAGCATCTTAAAAAGTAGAGACATCACCTTGCCAACAAAGGTCCATATAGTAAAAGATTTGGTTTTCCCAGTAGTGATGTATGGAAGTGAGAGCTGGACCATAAAGAAGGCTGATCGCCAAAGAATTGATGCTTTTGAATTATGGTGCTGGTGGAGACCCTTGAGAGTCCCATGGACTGCAAGAAGATCAAACCGATCCATTCTTAAGGAAATCAGCCCTGAGTGCTCACTGGAAGGACAGATCGTGAAGCTGAGGCTCCAATACTTTGGCCACCTCATGAGAAGAGAAAACTCCCTGGAAAAGACCCTGATGTTGGGAAAGATGGAGGGCACAAGGAGAAGGGGACGGCAGAGGACGAGATGGTTGGATAGTGTCTTCGAAGCTACAAACATGAGTCTGACCAAACTGTGGGAGGCAGTGGAAGACAGACGTGCCTGGCGTGCTCTGGTCCATGGAGTCACGAAGAGTCAGACACGACTAAACGACTAAACGACTAAACGACTAAACGACTAAACGACGACAACAACAACAACAACAACAACAACACATAAAGGCTGCAGTCCTATGCACACTTGTGTGAAGTGAGTCTCACATAACTCATGGGACTTAACTCAAAGTAGGCATGCATAGGATTGAAATTGTACATGGTTCAAAGTACCTTATTTTATTTTATTTCATTTATTAAATTTCTATACCACCCCCTGAGGGATGGCTCAGTCAGTAGAGCATGAGACTCTTAATCTCAGGGTTATGAGTTCAAGCCCACATTGGGTGAAAGATTCCTGCACTGCAGGGAGATGGACTAGATGATTCTTGCAGTTCCTTCCAACTCTATAATTCTATGAATCGAGGCCACCGCCCTTCATCCAAAGATCACTGTACAAATGCTATGTCCTTCCATGGTGTGTACATGTGTATATCATGGTTTATGCAGCTTGGATTTTGCTTGAAGACAATGAGATCATATGGTACCGTTGGACACCTAATGACACCAATTTATGGTGAACTATTAATAACAATAATTAACAAATAAAAGTAATTTTGCATAAAAACTGATTTTCATTAATATGTGGAGAATGCACACAAATTGGCACCAAATGAGTATTTTGCCCATTTAATATGGGCAGTCACCAAATGATGCTGGAAAATGTGAGTAACATATATTACGCCCACAGACGTGTAACATGTAACATTTACCTAGGCAATATGCATAATTGGTGCCCAAGCACTATGTGATTTTGAGCACATTCTTGATGCTTTTCAATGAATGTGCACAATCACTGGTGTTTGTGCTCCATTCAGTTCACATTTGTGTATGTGTGTGTTATATCTCTATATAGCAGCTGCCGCATCTCAATGAATTTATTCACCAGCACCACAGAGCCTTCTGACCACTTGCTGAATCATTTTCATCCTGACAGCTCACTGCCTTTGATATGTATGAACTCAAAGGGGAAAGCCTGTCCTTCTAATTTCTATTTTCAGCCTGTGTCAACGGAGTAGGAAAGAAAAGCAACATTTCAACTTTTATAAAATATATATTTTCGGAAAATAATAATAATAATAATGAAAGAATGGCTTCACCATTCCCCTATTTAATAGGCCTTCATTACAATTTAAAACTCATATGCAGGAGCTTCATATATTCAAATCTCTGGTGCCTATTTGAAGGTACTTCTGAAGGTGCACCCTGCAACCTGTGTGTAGGAAACTCTTTTGAATCTTGTCCTTGAAACAAAAATTTGTGCCCCAGGGGACTGAGGGAGTGTAGACAACTGGTAACTGCAGAGAGAGCGAGAGAGCGACTGAAAGCCAAGCTCGGAGTCCTTACAGCTGGAAAGGGAGAAAAGGGATGAGAGAGAAAGAGAGGGCGGAGGGGGGGAAGACAGAGAATGTGAAGATGAGAAACGCCTTCAGGAGCCATTTGGGAGACAGTCACTGGGAAGAAGAAAGAAAGACATGCGCTAAAAACAACAGAAACACAGGTGGAAATGGCCTACTGGGAAATCAGGCTGTCAACAAACAAAAGCCGACGGCCAGAAAGCCGTTTCAGCGGCCGCCTCTGCTACCAGGGCATCAGTGTTCAGTAAATAAATTAGCAGTGGCTTTGACTGTGTGGAAATTAGTAGTGACACTATGAAAGAGGCAAATGACTGGCTTTTATCTGGCGTAAACATCCAAAGATCTACTTACTTCTGTGGGGAGAAAGAGAGAAAGATAGGCAGAGAGTTGGTGACTGTGATTTAAGATTCAAATGGGGAGTTGAGGGTGCAAGGAGGTGATTTATAAAAAGGAGAAAAAAAAGAAAGAATAAGGGGGGGAGGGAAAAGTTCCATTTCATGTACTAGCAGCTCAGAACTTCATTTAGAGCTAATCAGCTCTGTCTACCACCGAGTCATTTCTGACAGCAACTCCCTCATGGATAGTTTGCCACTCAGAATACGTGAAGGAAACAACATGATAAAAATATCTGTGTCTATCAGAAGTGGGGGCAAGGGAAACACACACACACCCTACACACACACAAAATCAGAAGCCATTTTTAACGCAGTCAGGAAAAGAACTTGGACCAAACTCATCTCCTGTAAAAATGACATTATCCATTGTGGCTGTGTCCAAAGGGGTGGTCATGCAATGAAAACAACAGGGTCTTACTGCATTGTAAAGACTCCCAGATTATGGCACCAGATGTTTTTAGGGACTAGAGCCTGCCGGGCTCTGTTCTACAAAAGCGCATGCCCCACCCCTACCTCAGAAGCTGTGAAAGACGGGCTCTGTTCTACAAAAGCGCATGCCCCACCCCTACCCCAGAAGCCGTGAAAGACCAATTGTCCTGTGTGAGAGTCCCTTGGGATGCAGGCGGACCTGATCACATGGCCCCAGTGGCAGACCTCAGGTTCTCAAATTTCAGTGGCACTCCATGCAACGCCAAAATTGGGTGGGTTCCCCACCTTCCAGTCTACTTCATAGTTGTGGTGCCCCGAGGCTCCACACCCAGTGCAACCACACAGGTTGCCTTCCCCTAAATCTGCCTCTGATAGCATTACCTCAGCATCACATCAACTGGTTCTCTCCTCCACTCTTATATGAACTCAACATTTTCCTGTAGTGACAGGCTTGCTCAATTGTTTTCTTTCTTAGCCTGTTATTTCAAACCTGTTCTTCTCTTCTATCCCCTGCCCCATGTCTCCTCATGGGTTTATCTTACTCAAAATGAATGATGCAAAGTTTTTCTTAGTATTCAGATGCCATGATGAGGGCGGGTTTCAGCTGCTGAAAAGGTTGTTGCTAAAAGCGCCAGAGACAGGAGACCTTCTATTTCAGAGAGAGAGGAAGTCGGTAACCCTTCAGGTACTTTGCCCCCATGAATATCCACAACATTATAGTAGCAGCCTGCTTTGTTTTTGCATTTAACGCACAACACATTTCATTTAATATATAACACACAAACTTATAGAAAGAATTTCCCACCCCAGCACCATACAGTTAGATTGTTATCATTGTTTCCTAAACCACGGTGTATATTACTCAGAATTTTCAGAGAAAAACTGGAGTGGTATTGCTTGGTTAATAATCAAATAAAGCAGATAGAAATCTCTCCAACAGCTAGGAGCCAATGAGTTATCATCAATGGCTTTGTGTCAGAATAAACGAAGGGTGGTATCAATTGTTTTCCCACTGGAATTGGTATTGAGGCCAGCATTAATCAATATACTCATTAACAGCAGAGGAGAATGTAAATTCAGTGATCATTGGATCTGCAGAAGATACAAAGCTGGGAGGGGGAATGGCAAAAGGAGACATTGACCCATCAAAAAATATAGATGGAACTGATTAACTTCAGGATTGTGTCAGACTGAGAAATGCATTTGGGAAAGAATAGTGCATGCTATAAATGTAAAATCAGGGCAAGTCATCTTCTGAGGAACCCAGAAGATCACAATCAATAATATTAATATGGCTTCATAGAGCAATTCTGTGGCACAAAGAACAATGTCATTGTAAGAAATCCCCTCCCCCTACCCTATCACCACATCATTTTTAGGAGAAGGGACTAAACTGTCAATTCCAGAGCAAAATTTGTATCCAACTGTCAAAAAGGTATTTGGAAGGAATTAGGATGAGTTAAAAGAAAAACAAATAACCAAAAAAATCCCCATAATAATTTGAAACTGGGAAGGGGAAATGTTCCAGAAACTCACAGTTCATTGATTTAATTTAGAGAAGGGCACAGGAGAATATACCTCTTACGAAGAGAATAAAAAATGAACATACTTGGTATGTTCACATTTTTATCATGATGGGTTTTTAAGTTCTGTAAAACCAATTCTAAGTGCACCCTGAAGCTGTAGACATGATCCTATTGGAGGGGTATGATCCTATGCAGAAAAGCTGAACCCACCTTCAAAACCAGATGAAGCGCTCAGTAACTGTAAATACATCTTATTTCATTTGCCCTTCGGTTTCTTGGTCTTCATTCAGTCTATTACTGACTCCAGGCACTGATTCAACACACCCAGGCTATATCATAGCTAAACAGCCCCGGACACAACTCCCCAAAGATAGCACGTTGATGCAAACTGATAAATCCTTTAAGCCACAAGTTTTGGGAGAATGTCATTATTATATTATTGTGCATCTAATCAGTGTGCCATAGCCACATTGTTTTTTGTGGGGTTTTTTTGAGAAAGCAGTTCAGTTGCCTGAACATTTTCTCCTTTCTGGAGAAACAAATCGCCCTGCGCTAACTCTATAAACCTACAATCCCATTTATTTCCCTTCTCACCAGCAGAGGAAAATAAATATCTCCAGGGTTGGACAAACATCTGAAGAGTTCAAAGAAATCAAGTACAAATTTTCCCCTGTTAAAATGTTAACACGATGGAAAACCTTTGACTGAGAGGTAACAAGAGATAAGTAGTTAGATAGATTCTATAGACAACAAGTCACAAACAAATTAAATCTATTTCACAGAAACACTGATATAATTTCCCTCCAGAGAATATCTAAGAGTGACAAAACAAACAAAGAAGTAACATGTTTCTTAATGTGAGAAATGTGACAGTCTATGGCATATGGCAAAACAAGAGTCTAAATGATGCGAGATGCTTTCTGTGAAAATACCCTTCTTTGTATGGAGTGTATGTTCATGTATACTGCTGTTGCATTTAAGGCAGTGTTAATTGTCTACCTAAAATGGCCTGTGGACCAGATAGCCTCCATTCTGAATCTATAAAGACCCTGGTCCGTTTCCATAGATCACAATAATACCATTTCCTTTTACGGGGTCTGTGTGGGGTGCCATGCCTCAAGCAAGAGAATTAGACAAATTCAAGTGCTCCGAGGGGAAATGGGACGTCCCGTTTTTCCCCTCACAATATCTTGCGTGCAATGTGCTCTCATCCCTCAAAAAGCATGGGGGGGGGGTGTCAAAAGCAGGGCACAAGTCAAGGCATCCCGGAAGACACTCATCCTGGTTTCACATGAGAAAAAGTCGGAAGGTATGGTTCTACCTGCCCTGTCAAGAGGCAGTATGCCTCTGATTACCCAATGGAAGAAAGTGTGTTCAAAGTCAGGACATTTCTCTGACCTGATAAGCTACTCCCAGCTCAGCACATCTTTGTGGCTATTTCTTTTTCTTTTGCCAGCTCTGTTAAGTACTGTGGCTGTACTAGAAACAATCTAGATTTGTATGGGATTGGCACTGCCAGAAAAATCTGGCATAGAGGATTTATTTTTCTTTCTTCATCCATCAAAGCATGTCCAATGTATGTTTAACTAGCTTTTTTTTATATTAAAAAAAATGTGATTGAGACCATCATTTCCACACCAATTTGTTGTTTTTTATTTTTTAAAAAACCTTCTTGCATTGCATAATGCTGTATTCCTTTCCGCCCATCATCTAATAACCATAAGAATGTCTGTAACTTGGAGGATTGTGCATTTATGTTGGCGCTCTCTGAAAAATTCTAATGTGAACTGAATTTCTTGTCTGCCCCCAAACACCAACAAACACCATTCATTTCCTAGCGATTAGTCTCAGCCCATCAAGCACTTTTGTTGCGCCCAGAAGAATATTTCATTTATTTAGATAAATGCTGTTTGCTCACTTAAGCGCCACAATCCATTCAACAAGGAACAAGCTGTTACAGTTTAGCCCCCCTCCTTTTTAAAGAAAGAAAGAAATGAAACAGAGCAACCGATTCAATACTGTAAAGAAAGCGTGTTGTACATAGACTACCTATAGCCATGAGACTAATGAAGAAAAAAATAATAATTTCACAGTGGTACATAGATTCTTAAGTCTGATTTTCAGTTTGTAAAGCCAAAAGTTTGTATTATTTGTGAAATCTTTGCCATACTTATTTCACATTTTAGCAATAAATAAATAAATAAATAAATAAATAAATAAATAAATAAAGCTTTAGCCTTGACAAAGAACCAGCTTTCTAAATGTGTTTTTTTTCTTTAGTTTCATTCAGATATTTATCATCATAAAATATATGTGTGTGGATAGAGGGAATATATTTAAGCTATTCACACACATATAAGATAGATATAGCTTTGTACCAAAGTAAGGAAAAGAGCTGATAATTTACTGTGTTCTGACTTTAAATGTTTGGGATGCTATACAATGTTCTTTGAGGTTTGCGCGCCATGTAAACAGATATGATACATTTACTTAAAGACTTAAAACATTTGCTTTCTTAATAGACTTTATTATTATTAAATTTGTGATCCTGATCCTCCTGCTTCAAAGACCTTAGGGAAGTGTGCATTTTAGCCTCACAACAACCCTGTGAGGTGGGACTAAGCTAACAATAGTGACTGACCTAATGTCACCAACAAAATTTCATGACTGAGTCAGAATTTGAACCCTGATCTTCTTGGTTGCAGTCCAATACCCACACTGAATCTCTAGACTTGAATAAGCATGTCAGAAGAAGTGAATGGAAATATGTTTGGGTTTGGCACCCGCACTGGCCCCCTGTAGCTACTAGGAGTGGTTGAGAAATTTGCTTCAGTCTGCATTTTGATGTGAACCTACCTAATTCACTCTTCCTGAAATAATGCTCAGCTGAAAAGCAGCCATCCTTCACAATTCCCTCTTATTTGAATTTTGTGATGCAGTTCTTCTGGCCAAATTAAGTGTACAAAAAATGCACTGTGTTAGAGGAATCTGCTTGCAAAATTGAGTCTCTTAGGCAAAATTTTACGGAAAATGTTTATGTTCGGAGGAATCACATTATGATTCTGTTGAAATTTTCACGAGGGCTTAAAAAATTGCAGGCCAATGTGGAAGTACACAGAACAGAATTTAACACTGAAACTGAACAAGAAACTGAAGAGAAACTGAAAAGTGTTGTGTTCATCCATTCCTGGTACCCATCAACACTTTATTCCCTCCAAAGTCAGATCTGACAGTTTGGGTAGGTTGTATTTATTTTTTTAAAGTTAAATCTGAACACAGGTGATTAATCTAGTGAGATAGGTCACAAGGGGAGTAGCACCTGCAGGAACTTCCAGTATTGGTGATCACAGTGATTCTAGTATTGTCTCCTTTAGTACTGCCTCCTCTGACTGAAAGTGGCTCCCCAGGGTCTCAAGCAGAGTCATTTCCCATCATCTGAATATTTAAATTGCAGATACCTGAACCCAGAGGAGCTAACCAGAACTTCAGGCCCCAGTACAATGTATGTGCATTGGGATCTCCATCCCACTACTATGCAAGACAATACAAATCTGCATATCATTAGTATTAGCTAATTTATATATGGATGTATAATTGAAAATATATACTGTAACTATAATTAAAGGGAAATAAACATGCCACGCCATATTGGAGAAGGCTGAGAGCAGGTGAGGTGACTTCTTCCCCTCTTTATTCTGATAGGTACAGTGATAGGTACACATCAACCTCGAAATCTTACTGACTTGGAGAAGATCTGCAAAGAGGAGTGGGACAAAATACCTCCTGAGATGTGTGCAAACCTGGTGGCCACCTACAAGAAACGTCTGACCTCTGTAATTGCCAACAAGGGTTTTGCCATCAAGTACTAAGTCATCTTTTGCAAAGGTATCAAATACTTCTTTCACTCATTATAATGCACATCAATCTCTGACTTTTGTCTTCTGGGTTTCCCTGTTGTTTTTCTGTCTCTCAGAGCTACAATAAACCTACCATTACAATTATGGACTGGTCATTTCTTCATCAGAGCGCAAATGGGCAAATTTAGCAGGGGATCAAATACTTTCCCCCCTCACTGTATATGGTGGCAAGGGTGGGGGATATAGAAACCTTTTTCTCTAAAGGACCATTGTCCCCGCCATGGAAGAAAATCAATCAGGGGCCACACAGACCAACAGACAAAATGTCTACAGCAGAAGCTTTCCACATAATTTTATTTCCACACATAAAATAATAATAATAATAACAATAACAGCAACAACAACAACAATATAATTATAATAATAAATTGTTGTTGTTATTTATACCCTGCCCATCTGGCTGGGTTTCCCCAGCCACTCTGGGCGGATTCCAACAAAAGATTAAAAGTATATTAAAGCTTTAACAAGCTGAATTTCTGCAAACTACGCAGGTGTTAAAGGCACAAGAGCCTTGCTCTTCCCGCTTTGCTATCTCTATGCCATTCAGAGAACTCAAGTTTCATGAATTGATCTGAAGTGCAGAAGCACAATCTCGACTCCCTCGTATCCAAATGATTTTTCTTACTCTCAGAACATATTAAGCACTTCTCTGTCAGTTATCCAGGCAAAACGAGTTAGATATAAGAGACGAAAGACAAAGACGTGTATTGTTTCACAGTGCTAGAACTGAATTGCTATGTCTAGAACTCTGAAAAAATAATACACATTATTTCTTCAAATGTCATTTTTTAAATATGTCACTTACGATGCATAGCTGAAGTGACAGCCTAGAAATAGCTAAATATTATAATTCATGATGTATAGCATCGAATTTCTAGGTGAATTTATTCCCCAGGTTCTTAAGATCATATACCAACACTAAAACCCTATCCAATATATTATCCATGATTAAATCAGGATTAACCAGTATCTGCTCAACCTTTGCTGTTTAAATAAAAACATCCCTGGCTAAAGACTTTTCTGTCCTTTTGGAAATTATTGTTTGGAATTGGATGAGTCCTCAGTAAAAGGAAGCTCTACTGTTGTGTCGTTTCCCACATATAACTTTAACGTGTCTGCAATAAATGTCAGTGTAAAATTTGGCACAGGCAGGCATGTTATGCATTGGTGAGGTTTCTGCATTTGTAGATTAAACATCATTTTTATATTAAACAGTTCCCAAGTTAAATAATTAAAACTGACAAAAGTTCCATAAATCCCCCATAGTTGCAGTCATGTAAATTTTAAAGTCAACTGCTTGTAAAGAAAGAAATCATATTTCACCCACTAAATAGCTTTTGCTGCTTGTTTTCCAAAATTATTAGTATTATGATTATTGTCTCTTCAGTTGCATTCCTTCATCAACATGAAGCTTACAGCCTGTGAGAATACCAACGAGCACTTCAGAAACTGAGGAGTAAGCAAAAACAGGGCTGTTCCTTAAACCCTTCACAGTTTATAGCCACATTTACATAACATTAAATAAGTCAACAAAGGCATCATTAGCTCCCATTAAAATATGAGCAAAGAAATTTAAATGAACAAGACAAGCTAATTGGTAAGTAATGTTGTGTATCAAAATTATGACTATAAGATTCCACAGTTAATGAGAAGCACTACAATTGTATTTCCTATACGTTTAAAAATTAAATTAAAGGTGAACATAGTCAGCCAGAAAGTTTTCAAGACCTCATTTGGGAAGGCATGCAAGTATAGAAATTTGAAATGTGCCAATGTACCATGATTTCAAAACAACACAATTGTTGGCAGACATATATTCCCTGATTCAGCAAGGAAGTTCTGCATATGGATTCAGAAGATCTACATCTTTCTCAATGGATATGGAATGTGAATGAACCTCCAGGTGTCTATGTTCAAACTGGAAATATAGCTAAGAATGCAATTTACATTACCATGAAATAGCATGGGCAGAGAACCACCATCCTACCCTGCTTCAGATATTGGTGGCAATGCCTACTTCAGCCTCCCTTCTGGGGCCATTATATACATAGACACACTGTATAAGAAACAGCTTTGTACACATTCAGATCACTGGTCCATTAACTCAGTATTATTTTTTTTATATTGACCAGGGTTTCAGACAGAGGTATTCCCAGCCTTACCTGGAGAGACCAGATATTGAACATGGAACCTTCTACACGCAAAGCAGATGTTCCACCATGACGTTGTATCCCTTCACCAGATTTTATGAAAATGATATTTTGGCTTGCATCCAATAGTCCACACAAGTAGTTCTGCTGGCACAACAGGACTACTGTTCCCTTTCCTCCCTTGGCACACAAATGCAAATTTGCTTTAGAGGCTCCTTCATCCCTCTTGGAGCTAGAGGTGTCAGGAGAGGGGAAGGAAGTTTCACTGCATGCAAAGAAGTCTGTGATACTGGTGGAACTGTAGTAATAGTAGTGGTGGTGGTAATAATAATAGTAATAATAATAATAATAATAATAATAATAATAATAATAATAATAGTAATAATAATAATAATAATAATAATAATAATAATAATAATACCCCCCCCCCATCTGGCTTGGTTTCCCAAGCCACTCTGGGCAGCTCCCAACAGAATATTAGAAACATGATAAAACATCACACATGGAAAAAAAATCCCTAAACAGGGCTGCCTTCAGATGTCTTCTTGTTTATTTCCTTGACATCTGATGGGTGGTTGTTCCACAGGGTGGTGCCACTGCCAAGAAGGCCCTCTGCCTGGTTCCCTATAACCTCACTTCTCACAGTGAGGGAACCGCCAGAAGGTCCTAGGAGCTGGACCTCAGTGTCTGGGCTGAACAGTGGAGGTGGAAATGCTCCATCAGGTATACTGAGCCAAGGCTGTTTAGGGCTTTAAAGGTCAGCACAAACACTTTGATTTGTGCTCGGAAACACAGCCCTATCATTTTTATATACACACAGAGAGTACATTTACGATAAAGGGGAAAGTTCACCATACAAAATATATGGGAAAAGAAGAACAAAAAAGAAGTACAATCAATCTTGTACAAGGAGGGAATACAGTTGGATGTTGTCATTAAACTTTTCATTCCAGTACTGAATGAGAAGCCTATTCCTAGGGCTTCTTCCAAAAGTTGATCAGCATTGCCATTCAAATGGTATTCAGGTGCTATGTCTTGTGATCAGTTATGTGGGGTGGGGCTTACCTGCCCCCCCCCCAATATTTTATTCAAGTTGACACCCCTGACTAAATGGATACCAACCACCGAACTCTACAAAAGTATGTCAACATGGCATAGATTTCAAGGGATTCAATGGGATTTAAGCACAGCTATCTTTGCCACAAGTGTTCTTGGCATTGTTATGACCCTTACCTACCAGGCTCATGTTCTCTTCACCTAAGAAGGGCCCATCAAAGAATCCCATATGGAGTAGCCATTGAAACTGATTGCAGAAAAACATGTAGAGGTAGTAAAATGATAAATACATGGAAGACAAATAAATAGAGCTCTTTTTGGATGAAAACTCAATACTGGGCTAAGTAACAAAGTAAAGGAAAGCAATTTTTACATTACCCAGCTGTGCTTACAATAATACACAGAAACTCTGTGAATCATTTCATGGTTTATTAAATGAAAATTTTGTTTGCAACTGATGAGTTAGGAAAATAAACGTCCTTGGTTGTTTTCATTTTATGTTTCCCTGGTTTGTCCAGATCTTTGCAGCCTTGTGTGCCAGCACTGTCCTCAGGGGCTCATTAAAAAGACCACTGTTTGCTACTCAGATTGTCCAGGGAAATCAGCAACAGATTGCCATTAACCCCTGGAGGCTGAGAGCTTGAAATTCTTCATGCATTCACCACGGCTGGCAAGAGAATCCCTCTTAGCCTTCAGTGCCAAAGGGTTAATTTTTTCTCTTCTATTGCTGTTGTCAGGACTCCAATAAAACAGTATGTGACCACTATGAGAGACTGACCACTTAAGACAGCAGTACCTGCCAAAATTGGCTTAAGATTTCAGGAGAGCAAGGGGCAGAAAAATCCTGCTTTTTCCTAAAGTACACTGCATTACCACTGTTTACTTACAATTCTCTCTTGGAAGAAATGCTTAATCTCTGGAAGATTTCCTTCCTTTCATATGCTCAGGTTAGGAGCAGAAGGCAAATGCTCACTAATACATTGTGGATAATGAGCATTCTCTACGAGCAGCCCCCTTTAGTTTCTTCATGTAATATTAGGTATGACATGTCAGTACAGGGGCAAGTGACTGCAGATCTCTACCCCATCTTTGTTTCTTTTTTTAAATCATATGAGTGTTTAAAAGGCTCAGCTTTCCATAACTGAAAAGACAATACAGTGGTACCTCAGGTTACAGACGCTTCAGGTTACAGACTCCGCTAACCCAGAAATAGTACCTTGGGTTAAGAACTTTGCTTCAGGATGAGAACAGAAATTGTGAGGTGGCGGCGTGGCGGCAGCGGGAGGCCCCATTAGCTAAAGTGGTGCCCCAGGTTAAGAACAGTTTCAGGTTAAGAACGGACCTCCGGAACGAATTAAGTTCTTAACCCGAGGTACCACTGTATATCCCAAATGAGGAGACTTGAACAAAATGCCTAAGTAGATATAATTCAATTTTGAGGCCAGCCTTCCCCAATAAACACGGTAGCATTCTAGATGTTACATTGTATCACTTGCTCAGAGTTCCTCTTTGAGAAAATGCAGTACAATGGTACCTCGAGTTAAGAACTTAATTCGTTCCGGAGGTCCGTTCTTAACCTGAAACTGTTCTTAACCTGAAGCACCACTTTAGCTAATGGGGCCTCCTGCTGCTGCTGCGTGATTTCTGTTCTCATCCTGAAGCAAAGTTCTTAACCCGAGGTACTATTTCTGGGTTAGCGGAGTCTGTAACCTGAAGCGTATGTAACCTGAAGCGTATGTATCCCAAGGTATCACTGTACTGAACCTAGATTAGGGGTTGTCAACCTGGTCCCTACTGCCCACTAGTGGGCGTTTCAGGATTCTAGGTGGGCAGTAGGTGTTTCTACAGCACAAAGCTGAATCCTTCTTCCATCATGCACTGGTGGGCGGTAAGGAAATTTTACCATCAAGAAAGATGCATTAGTGGGCAGTAGGTATAAAAAGGTTGACTACCTCTGATCTAGATAGTTGTGGCATCCACAACAAGGGGTGACCATCTGAAAGCAGTTTGATTGGTATATCCTATTTCTAACTGAACTTGGTTATTTGGGTGGCAATCAATGCCAGGCAAATAAATAGGTCTTACCTCACAGAAATGTGGGAGTAGCATGTCTCTGCCTATCAGCATCATGGCACTGTCACCAAAGTGGCAGCTTTCAGAGGAGAACAGAAAATGAAAGCTGTCTCTCTAGTTCATCTTTAGCTCTATAGTTTTATGTTATCTACCCCCCCTTGTATTCTCAAAAATACCCACTGCCTGCTTCATGTGCACCTTCTTGATGTTCTGAGAACTCTAATTCTATGACTTTCTGTTTTGATGATATTTCATGCTCAAATTTCAGCTAGAAACTGGCATTCCACAACAGTGTGTAGAAGAAGAAGAAGAGGAGGAGTTTGGATTTGATATCCCGCTTTATCACTACCCGAAGGAGTCTCAAAGCGGCTAACATTCTCCTTTCCCTTCCTCCCCCACAACAAACACTCTGTGAGGTCAGTGGGGCTGAGAGACTTCAAAGAAGTGTGACTGGCCCAAGGTAACCCGGCAGCTGCATGTGGAGGAGCAGAGACGCGAACCCGGTTCCCCAGATTACGAGTCCACCGCTCTTAACCACTACACCACACTGGAAGGAGGTCAAGTAAGACTGGATAATTATATTGAAACCACTGACGAGAACTGGTAGATTATCTGTTGGCCTCAAAATCGGGGGTGGGGGATGTTTCCAGAGGGGGAAGCTGTGTTAGTCATTTGCAGCAAAAACAACAGAGAGACTTGAGGCATCTTAAAGATTAAAAATATATATATTATGCCATAAGTTTTCACAGGTCATACATCAGAAAGCAAAATAATATCTACAGTTGACCATCAAGCCCTGTGTCCTGTCTCCACCAGTGTCTTAATTCAAAATGATATGCAGAAAGTATATGATACAGTAGATAAAACTGTAAGTAGAAAACTCCATTCGCCAGCAACTTCCCATAAGCTAATAATCAAGGACACCATAAGTTTCTCACTATGTTGATCAGTAGCCACTGAGATTCCCAAGATCAATGTCAATGTGCGTTTTTCTTTTCTGGAATCTAGTTAGCCTATTCAGCCAGTTGCAGTACTTTTCAACACACAAAACTTTGACATTTGAAGCTTTTGAGGCTCAGGTGGCCCATCCTTTAGTTTGGCTCTACAGATTGCTAGCTTTGGAGTTCCTGAGTTCATCCTCTGGTGAGGCTCAAGATGGCTGTTGTAGTAATCAACGCTATAAACTTGCCTATGGTATTATTATCCAAATCTGATGGATATAGATTACTACCACCAGCTGTGCTCTGCGTTAGTTTTATGCGCAGCAGAGAACAATTGTGGAGATGAAACAGCCTTTTATTCCTGCTGTGCTGACATTTCCTTACACAGGTGCCATGGTCCTGCAACTCTGTTCAAACGGTTGAGGTTGTGTGGGGAGTAAATTGCAGCAAAGGAAAGAATCACATTATTAGTCCGGGGGGGGGGGGGGGAGCTGGGCAAGGGAAGAAACACAAAAGGGCTGCCAGCTTTAATGCTATTTGCTTCACAGATGGGTTCTGTGGAATGTAAAAACCCTTATACCTATTGCATCCCACAATGAGGTGGACACATAAAATTAGCTGGGGTGATGACAAATGGCAGAAAGCAAAAACTAAGACTCTGTGGGTGTGACCTCACATCTCTTATCATAGTGACTTAAGACAAAACTGTCTACTTATAAGATGTGTCAATTTCTAATCTGCTTGTGAAAATTATCAGAGATCGCAAAGAAAGGAATATACGATAACAACAAGAATATGAAGAAAGTAATAAAGGACTATCTGGATTGAACTGGATAGAACTGTTTAATTAAAGCAGCAATATAAGTGATGTTTGGACTCGTTCGGAGCTTGATGTATGGGTACCGCCAACAAAATTTAAAATTCGGCTGTATAATTTGGAACTAATGTGATTTGGATAATGTGATGTGATTGGCCTGTTAATAAAAATTATTATTATTAATATATATATATATATATATATATATATATATATATATATATGATGTGTCAATAATTCAAACTCTGTATATGTTTTAAAACATTGCACCTGACATGACTCTCCACAAAAAATCCCGGGGGATATGGCATGGTGCAAGTGGTCAGAATTTGTTGGACTGAGATCCATAGCTTTCTCCAGAATTACAGACTTACCTGGGAAGGGGCAGGTGGTTGGAGAGAGGGCAGGAGAGAGAGTATATTACTGTTAGGTTTGTAGTGTGAACATAGTCATAGAGGACACATTTTAAGCAGTGGAAACCTTGTGGAACGTCTATTGGCATTATTCATTTCCTCCTGGACTCCCCCCACCCCCACCCTGTGCTCTTTTAAATTCAGTAGCATTGTATTGCCAGTACCACCAATTATAATTTCCTTGTAGGAACTGCAGTGAAACATTAGGACTCCATTTTATTAAAATTATAAACAAATAAACCAATCATTATTTTCTATGCAGCAATATTCTGCAGCATGATAATAAAACTGTGCAAGTGTTAAATATGTAAAACTGGAATTTACCACTGCCCTTTGTGGTGTTGTAAGATCTTGCTAAACAATCGTGTCATTTGTATAGATTTGTAATTACATATCAAGGTTTCGCCCTTTGGTGATGCTGGCTGAAGACTGTGGAAACTGATTGTTTCTTAGAAATGACTCCAAGAGAGCTCCTTCAAGACGTATCATGAAGAATGTTCCCAGGGCGGGAAGCATACATAAAATAATATATATAACAGATTTAAAATAGGCAACAGCTGAAAACATGCAAATGTCAGTTAAAGTCACAATGAAAAGAAGAATTAAACAGGATCCTGCAGAAGGGGAAGGGTCTGCTTTCAATCCACAGCATTATCTTCACCCAAAGGCCTGGGCAGAGAGGTTTTTCTTGGCTACACCTCTATACCACACCTTTGCATACTTAAAAGATCACCTCATCCCCTTCATGCCCAACTGATCACTTCATTTTGCAGGAGAGGACATTCTGCAGATATCCTCCTCTCAGGAGCTCTGCTCCATACAATTAATTAACCACAGTTAGAAAATGGTCGTTTGTACACATGCCCCAATGTCCCATGGAGCTGTTGGAGCAGAGGAAGACTTGAGACTCCTGTTCAAACCACTGAACCCCTCCTCCCCCACTTGAAATTGCTTTATGCTGACTTTGTTCCTGTTGTATAGTGTACACTTATGGTGCTCACCATCAAGTTTGGAATGAGGTGCATATTTTATTTTAAAACAGATTCATAGACTACCCTTCAACGAAATCAAAAAAGCATCACCTGCTTAAGTTCCTGCTTAAGTGTATAAAAGTGGCACTTATGCAGGTCAGAGTTCTGGTTTTTGCTCCAGCCATTAAAACTAATGCAGCCAACTTCCAATAGGGTACCTGAAAGACTAACAAATGGATTATGGCATTACCTTCTGAGGACCGTGCAGTGGACTTTAGTCCGCAAAAGCTTCTGCCATAATCAATTTGTTAGTCTTTTAAGGCGCTCAAAGATTCCTTGTTGTTTTTACAATGCAAGACAGTCATTCAGGACTATTTGTCAGATGTTTGTGAGAGTAAGGCCACAATGCAGAATATAAATTCTGTGGAGCAAGCGGGCTGCAGTTTGTAGTCCTAAATAAGCCAGTCAGTCCCTGGAAGTGGGCTTTTTTTTTTTTCTTCATTATTTCAATGAAACACGCTTCCAAGTAAAATTACCTGGGACACTTGTTACTCTCTCCAAGGCACTTGAAGTGGCTTAAATAGGAGGAGGTGTCCTGACCTTCTAATCGCAGCAAATGATCTGCTGGTGAGACTCGTAAGGAGCTCCTATTGCATTATTTATGACAAAGTCACCATTTCTTTGGGCAGACTAGTATTCCTTTTCCTTCCCCCTTTACAGCATTCTCATCATGAAGAATGTGCTCTTAACTAAACCGCAGAGGGCTTTGTAGTGGTCAGTAATAGGATGCCTTCCAACACTCAATAGAGTCCACATCAGAGAAAGTGCAATCAGCCGCCCAGTTCCCAAGCTCTCCTCTTACAGGGCCTTATAAAAGTTATAAATAGATAACTCTCTGTCCCTTTGTGCTTTCTGACCAACCTCCCCATCGCCTTTTCCTCTGCTAGAGAAACAGACTGGTCATTAGGACACACAATATGCACTTAGATGTTTTGACGTTCTCTTGGCTGGACAGCAGTTAACCAGAGGGAATTTCTTGAAGGGACCGTACTTCTGCCTTTCTTCCTTCCTTCACCCATAACTTGTGTGTTATGAAGAATTAGGCATGGCAGCTTACTTGGGAGATTGTTGTGGCTCCCATTTTCTTATACATCATATTCCTTTATTCCCTTAATTACTTTTTGTGTGTGAAAGACAATTCCCATAAAAAGAACACTTCATTTCTCTGAGTCGTTGCCAAGAATATGCACCACAACTGTTGAAAAGGGAGAGAAAAGATCTGGCCTGTCCTTTAAGGATTTGCAAAGGAGCTCTCTCTCTCTCTCTCTCTCTCTCTCTCTCTCTCTCTCTCTCTCTCTCTCCCCACATTTCAACATTGCATTTTCCTTAATTCCACGATTGATTAAATAGATCTAATTTCTTTTCTCACATTTGCAACTTCAATTTTTTTCAGGTTCATAGGGTCTCCCCTGCTTTTCAGAAATCATTTAGACTCATGAATGCAGAAATTGGTTTCCCCCCCTATTATTATTATTATTATTTCACATTGTTTTACAGTTGTGCACCCCCCTGATATTATGATATGGCTGGAAAGAAATACTTATGTAAATAAAATAAAAAATAAAATAAATACATTGAATCCTCCACTGCATATTCCCTTTGTATTCTGTATCTGCTGCTTCATACATCCAATGAGCCCAGCATGCTCAGTGGAAACAGAAAGATGACTATGTTTGGGGAAGAAAGGAAATTCGGGTCTGAGAGGGAATGACTGATTGGACTACTATACAGGAACACTCCACACTGCTACATTTTGTAGCAAGTCCTACCTGTTTTATAATTCCCATAATTTATCAGGTTTTTCAGGCTTCTCAATGGAATCTGGCTGGCTACTATGATGCTAAATGGGCCATTGGCCTGATCCAACAGGTCCTCCTTATGTTCTTATGTTTGCTCAGACCCAGTTATACCTAAGCTAGGTATAGGTCAGCTGTAGTTCACATTTATTTGATGCTTTGTTTGATGAACTTGTTGCTTAGCTGCAGGAAAAAAAGTTCTCAAAGCCACTCATAAAACATACAAAACCCTATAAATCACCATAAAAACACACCATATAACACCATAAAAATATACAGCTAAAATGAAGAACAACAAGAACAACAACTGTAATAATTTAGTAACCGGGAAAAGCTTTTGTGTACAGAAATATTTTCTCACAGTGAAAGAAAGCAAGAAAGGAAGTCAATTGACAGATCTGTGTGGGCAGGGAATTCCAGGAAGTCCTTTCTATCACTGGGATTGCCCTGCTCTATGACCCAGTTTGGTCATTACACTAAGCCAAACCAATACCTAGCTCAGTGTAGGGTACCAGCAGCAGGACCAGAGGCAGGAAAAGGCATCGCAATCTTCTTTTTGTGAACCCACATGTTTGCTTGTTAGCACATGTGTGAACCCGACCTATGTCTCAAGCTATATCATATCTAAGTCAGGGATAACCAGTTCTTCCACCCTGATCTGAGGTGATAGGGGACAGGTGTATGCTAGGTTATTTTAGACCCTGTACTTTCACAAACCCCTTTTAGAAGACCATGTGTATTGCTTGAGCTGTGAAGCACAGAATTACCATTTCTTTTCCTCTTCTCCCTAGCACTGCATTTCTAATGTTTGAAAGCAAGAGGGAGAAACAAACAAGACTCAGTTCAAATTTCAGCCTCTCCGCGGTGGACTGGGGTGGAGGGGAGGCAGGCCTTGGGAACGGAGCTCGGAGTGGCAGTCTTCACTCTGGTCCACGCCCAGCCCCTATAAACAGGCTGGCGCTGCTACCTGCTGTACATTCCGGCCGGGAGCGTCACCCACCCAGCCCACTCTTTAACACTTTGCATTGTGCCTTAACTTTTCTTACAGGTCTGTGGGCTTTGCTATGGTTTTATTGATGGTTGCTTATTCAGAGCTGGGAAGGAATTTTCCCTGGTTGCCAGGTTTTGCCTTCCCCAGAGCAATAGTCACAACGTTGGCGGTTTAGGCTTTAGGCGGAATCCTTAGTCTAGCATCTGGTGAAGAGGTGACTCTCGTGGTGGTGATAACAGGGGTCTTGAGGGCAAGCCTCTGTACATAAAGTCAAAAGCGTTTGCCTGGCAGGCCATAGAGCTTCCTCCAGTGGCTTGGGAGGGGCCATCTGTGTAAACCTGCATTTTGCGATAATCGCATCTCCCCCATAATTGACCCTGTCATCAGACCCCCAGCAGGGGGCTGAGAGGGATATACAGGCCTATGCTACATCTGAAATATCAATAAAGCTGTGGCCATTTTAATTCCACAATGTTGTTTAATTCCAGAATGTTGTTGTTATCCTCCTCCCCTTTTTGAGTCAGGCTTGCTCCTGGGGGTGGGGGCGCAGTGACATTTGCTTCTGATGCCCTGATGTTAAACACATTTATGAAGGAATGAGCACCCTTTTGTTGTAGAAAAGAGGAATGTATTTTTAAAGTGAAAATAATAAAACAAATATTTGTAACCATTTACATGCCTGCCCAGCCACTCTGACATAAAATGGTTTTTAAAAAAAAGAAAATAAAAAAATGATTATTTTTATAAATAAAAAAGGATAAAATAAGAAGGATGCTTCAGGGACCATCATCAGCTCTGGTGGGTCTTAACATGACCATGCCAGTCCACATGCTGATGCTAGAATTCTTTGCCATCCCTTCAGCCAATACTCCCAGGAGAATAATTTGTGGGACCCTTAGACTGTTGGGCATCTGGGAAGGATATAGAGGAAGAACATTCTTCCCCAATATGTTCCATAGTTCAGAAGAATGTGGTAAGTTCTATGTGCAGTCCTAGAGAATGTTGCTCTCAAGAATATCCACCCAAGACAAAAGGTCACGTTTTGAGAATTCTCTGTCAAGAAAATGCTCTCATCCATTTTTCAAATATATAAATAAAAATCTTGACTTCTAGTCGACTCCGAAATGCATCCAGATTAACCCCCTAACTCTGAAGGTCTTGAAACTGCAGAATTGCTTGGACTTATATATGAGGTTCATATCTGGCTGTCATGGCATGGCACACGGGTAACCTAAGGCTGAGAATCACCTTAGACCAGACACAGGGAATCTTTTTCAGCCTCCTGGGACACCTTCCAGAGATCGTGGGCAGGGCTAGAGACAAAAGTGGTCCAAGCAACCAATGTGGTTTTTCATTTATATAGTAGTTTCTTCACTCATACATTGCTACTTATCCTCCCTCAAAAGCTAGCAGCAATGACAGGAGTTCCTCTCTTTGATATTTAATATGAACCTGGACTTTGCTCCCCATTCCAGATAAGAAGATCTCTATAATTTGTTTATTTCTCAACATTCCACATGCCCTGGAAGGTGAGAGGGTCTTTTTTTTTGGAAGGGGAGGGGAGGTTTCCTTTAAAAAAATAATAATTTAGAAACATTTAAATTTCCTTATACCTTGGGATAACTCCAATTATATAGATTCCACTATATTTTTAGCAACACTATTTTGCCTTCAAACCAACAGGCATTAAACATCCCAGTTTGCTATTACAGGGTATAACATTTTTTAACATTAATTTGGCAGTGTATTATTAATAGTTTACAGGAAAACTAAAGAAGAATTTTCTTTTTAAAAAATCACAAATTGTCGTGTTATAATTATTATGTTAAACATGATCAAATATTAACAATGATAACTGGAGCTTCATCATCATCATCATAATATTTAACACTAATTTGCTGGTTTGTAATAAATAGAAATGCCTTTTTTGCTTTTATGTGAATTGAATGTAGCATCCTCCCTCTTTTTTTAATAAGAGCCAAGAGGAGAAAGATATATATATACATCTGAAACTTCCTGAGGCCATAGTGAGTTCATTCTTTGGCCATATAAAATGCTTCACTTTCATTAATATTTTGTTTCTTTCCTTCATCATCAGGGAAAATGGATAAAAACAAAAGATACATGGCCTATTTCGAAATCCATGAAAGTTGGATACTCCCAAAATTCCAACAAGATTACATAGAAGTCTCATCTGGTAAATATTACTCTATGTTTTTGTCTTTGCTTAAGTTTTTACACAACTTGACAGCTTGTGGTATTGTGCCCACATTTCAAAGTTAAGATCTGCAAACATATGGCAGGGACTCGACATTCCATTCTACATGGACCACAATGTCTCCAGCCTACAAGTGTTTGCTTGTACGAAGTGAGGTGGAAAATAAGAATTTTCCTAGAGAAATGTGAAGACCTACACAGGCAATTCTGCTTTAGCTAGCCATCTGAACTGCCCTCAGGCTTCAGAAGAGATTAACTATTTCACTTCTTTGGCCTCTGATGAGACCCAGTGTAGTATCTAGGATCGTTGAATGGGTTCAGATCACCACTTGGTTGGAAAATATGGGCACCCACCATAGGGCAGGATGGATGGGAACTGAAGGGGTGAAGGGAGATGGGGAAAGAACTGATGGTTTCAGTGGAGATCTTCTTTTTTCTGGATGCCAGGGCCTACCCATAGCCCACAGATTCCCAGCAATCTCTTTCTTTTAAAAGTAAGTCTACAGCACTTGCAGAACCAAAGCTAGGAAGCCAAACATGGAAGCACTATTCTAGTTTTTAATATTTATTATTTCAGCAACAATACTGTGTTTTCTAAGCAGTGCTTTGTGGGACACTGCAAGGTGGTCCCATCACCTCCTGGCAAATAGAAGGGGAAGAAATGGAAGCAGTGAGAGATTTTACTTTCTTGGGCTCCATGATCACTGCAGATGGTGACAGCAGTCACGAAATTAAAAGACGCCTGCTTCTTGGAAGGAAAGCAATGACAAACCTAGACAGCATCTTAAAAAGCAGAGACATCACCTTGCCAACAAAGGTCTGTATAGTTAAAGCTATGGTTTTCCCAGTAGTAATATATGGAAGTGAGAGCTGTACCATAAAGAAGGCTGATCGCCGAAGAATTGATGCTTTTGAATTACGGTGCTGGAGGAGATTCTTGAGAGTCCCATGGACTGCAAGAAGATCAAACCTATTCATTCTTAAGGAGCCCTGAGTGCTCACTGGAGGGACAAATCGTGAAACTGAGGCTCCAATACTTTGGCCACCTCATGAGAAGAGAAGACTCCCTGGAAAAGACCCTGATGTTGGGAAAGATGGAGGGCACAAGGAGAAGGGGATGACGGAGGACGAGATGGTTGGACAGTGTTCTCAAAGCTATTAACATGAGTTTGACCAAACTGTGGGAGGCAATGGAAGACAGGAGTGCCTGACATGCTCTGGTCCATGGGGTCATGAAGAGTCAGACATGACTAAATGACTAAACTAGAAAGCTTACTGCCATTCATTAATGCTTTTAGCCAGTGAATTAATCCATAGGGTTACAACACTAACAATTAAGAAAGCAGTTCTAGCCAAGTAGGCAAAGAGAAATCTAGAGTAAAATACACACAATTTCTAGAGAAGGAACTTCTGGTTTAACCCTTTGATTTGGACTTCTCAAGTGATTGCTGCACCATAAAAAAAAAAAAAACAATTCAGGTATCGAGGATTTTTGTGTAGCTGTGATTGGGAAGTAGCATGTAATCCAAAAACAGAAGGCAAAAGCAAAGATGGGAGTCCATTATCTTTCCAATTCAGGTTTTATTTCATGCGGGGGGGGGGAAATGTGATTTTACCGTTTTCTGAGTTGTGAACTAATATGTGTACAAATACCAAGGTGACCTGCATACCCCACAACAGCTGCGCAGACCCTCAGGAGCGATCAAGCCGATGGCTCTGTGCATCTCACCATTCCACAGACTGACAGCAGCCTTGACTGGAGCACCAGCCATTATCACAGGAATCCTTATAACAACCCTACAAGGCAGATCAGTAGAGATAGCCCAATATATATACAGTGGTACCTTGGTTTAAGAACAGCCCTGCTTCTGAACTATTTGGTTTATGAACTCTGCAAAACTGGAAGCAGTGTCCCAGTTTGATAACTTTACCTCAGTCTACGAACAGAAACCGGACAGTAGAAGGGCACCAGTAGTGGGAAAAGGGCACCTCAGTTTAAGAACAGTTTCAATTTAAGAACGGACTTCCGGAACAGATTAAGTTTGTAAACTGAGGTACAGTACAACTGTACTTTTAATGTTACTCCAATAGCGAGTAGGACTTGTCCTGAAGTCAGCGTATGATTATTCACAAATTGCAAAAGGGTGCAGAGGTTCTGAGGTCATGACTAACCAAAGGCCACCTAATGAATCTGTGGCAGAGACAAGAGCTGAACCAGAGAATTCCTGATTCACTGCAACTATGTGACACACCATCTCTCATACAGTTTATTGTATGGGCAAATTGCTATTTCTTGCTTTAAATTTACAATGGAATGTTTCTAGAATCTGGTTTCATTCTCCTCCCATTTGCCCCCCCCCCACAAGTAATTCAGCACAGGGAGATACCATGCCAACATTTGAGACTTTTTTCAGCATTTTGTATATTTGTGTGGCTGATCTGGACTGTGAGCAATCTGCAGCCTTATACACAGGGGTGGATAGACTTCAGGCTTCAAGAATCTCCTTTTGAGTTTTTTTACTAGCACCCCAAAATGAAGCCAGGTGCAAAATAAATATTGTTAGAATTAAAGAACAGGGTGCATCTGAGCACTCCCTGAGCCTAGGTATTTGTTTTTTACAGTCATTTTACATCCAAGTCTACTCTTCTGGTTAGCCTTCTTCATTTCAGCAGCATAAGATAGGTGAGAAAAGTTGAAGTTTGCAGCTGAAGTCTGAAAGAAAAGGCTACATCACTTGACTGCTACAGCAGTTTGAAGATTAGATTGCAAAGCATCCTGGATGGTCCTGTCATTACAAACCCAAGTCACCAAGAGAAGATAAACCCCATCATTGTTTCTTTGATCCTCAGTTTTCCTGATATACCTGCCTGGCGTGGTCACTCCCTGCTCCTCAGCCTTCCATATGTGCCTGTTTATGTTTGCAGCACCTGGATTTCTGAAGAGGGTTCTCAAATAAATACACAGACTGGTGTATTAGGGCACAAGCTCTACATAGGCTACAATAATAAATTTGTTATTCATTTTAGAATTTTGGCCTGGCTTGCCAAAGTATCACTGCTACAGCTGTTACACATCTTGTTATGGCATTAGGCTGACTCACAGTGATCATCTTCCAAAAGATTCTGGCACTGAGTGAAGCCCTTCTAATATCCCAAATAAGGAAACCATCATTAATAGTGTTGATGACAAGGAGATATCCAGGGAGACCGAGCCAGTTTTGACTGTGGGAGCCTGAGACCAAAGACACTAAGGCAAAGAAGAACTCTTTTTGTCACCAACTTGGCTACGCTTCAATTTTCTTTATTTCTTGGGTGGGGGGGGGGACATGTGGAACAACTGGTAACGATTTGGGTGCATAAAAATATTATCCATCTGCTGTAAGTTTGAATTGGTCCCAGCTGATGTTTGTGTTTTCCGATGGGAATGATCACAACAGTTTTGCACTGAACTTCACTTCAGCACTGTGAAATAGCAGCTGCAGATAGCTTTGAGCTGGTTGAAATTCTTGAATGAAATTTTCTTTCAAATTGAAAAAAATAACCTTTTGCATGAGAAGGCATGTGATCATTCATCTCACTCTCCAATCTGTATAACTACTGTTTTTATTTTCTCAGTACTAAGATCTTGAGGCAAAGGAGAAATGAAAACAATGATATAAGATAATGTAATATGTCAGCAGATGTATTTCCCCATCACAAAAGACTTCAGATAAGCTTCTTCAATCAATACCAACCTTTAATCACTCATTTTCCATTTTAGAAATGTGCAAAGAGGCTCACCCCATTTCTGATTTCAGTAGTGCTAAATTCATCAATTAGCATCTCCAGTTAAAAGATTTCTGGAAACAGGGCCAGATTAAGCCTTGAAACCATCAAAAGAAGCTTCCAGTCTCAGTAAATTCTGGGCTGGAAGGACCAATGGGCTTGTTCAGTATGAGTATGTCAGGCACCTGTGTTCAAAGATCCACCACATGCAGCACACCGAAGTATCCAAAACAGCTAGCAAAAGGTCCCTGGGACTCTCATTAAACACATTAAACAAAAGGCCATAATGTAGATAGCCCTCTCCAACATCTTATAACTAAAAGTCTACACTGTCAATACACCCTCTCCGAAAAAAAGACGACATTTAAGCATTATCAACACACCCTTATACAGTGGTACCTAGGGTTAAGAACTTAATTTGTTCTGGAGGTCCGCTCTTAACCTGAAACTGTTCTTAACCTGAGGTACCACTTTAGCTAATGGGGCCTCCCATTGCCGCCGCCACACAATTTCTGTTCTCATCCTGAAGCAAAGTTCTTAACCCGAGGTTAGCGGGTTTCTGGGTTAGCGAAGTCTGTAACCTGAAGCATCTGTAACCCAAGGTACTACTGTATTTAAGTGTCATATAGCATTAGCATCATTGCTTTATGTATTGATTTAAATCTCTGTTATACATCTGAAAGTCTATAGCCCAAAGTACAGAATATAAATTCTATAAATGAATTCCTGCCTCCATGTTAAATGCATGAGAATCATAGAAATGTAGAGTTAGAAGGGACCATTTTTCCATTCTCTTCGACATACAACTGGGTTCATATGCATGAATCATTTGACATTATTTGCTGTCCAAGCACCCACCCTTTATGCCCATCTATACTGCTCCTCCTTTAGTTGATTACACAAAGCTTCCCACAGTCTCCCCTCCAGGAAGTGGCAAGATTCATTCCTGTTTAGCTTTAACAGGATCTCAGCATCTGTTACTAGCCCATAGGAGTCACTGTACAAGTGGATCTGTGAAGGACTGGTGGGTAGATGGGACTGTGTATTCTTTTTGTTGCCTCCACCACAGTGGTTTGCTTTAATGTCGTTTTCAGATGTATGCCTAAGATTGTTTTTAATTTTGCATCTAAAACTGAATGTCGCAAACATATTTTCAGGCAGTCAGTCAGAGAAAATAGCTGAGGTTTCCCGTTGCCTGTATATCATCGGTAAACCTAGGCTTCTTTTTCCATAGTGCATGTAATGGCCACAACATCTGATGAACAGCATATTTATCAACAGAGACAGAGGTGGATTTATGACAGCGCAACAGCGCAACTGGTTTCCCTGCACCGGGCACCGGGTCCAACGTTCTGCCTTCCTGCCTCCTTCCCAAAGCCCAATAAGCACTGGGCTTTGGGAAGGCACTGTGAAGGCTGGAAGGGCATCAAAATTTGGCCTCACACAGGGCGCCATATTACCAAGGTCCGCCTCTGACCGAGATATGTGTATTGCCCAGTAAAGAAATTTCCTCTTAGACAGTGAAATAGCAATCTAGTGCAGGTACTTTGAAAAAAGGCAAAGTGTAGAAAACAATATTGGGGCTATGTTCAATTTATAGCAGGTCTAATTCAGCAAGTTCTTCATAGCTGTGAAGTTTGGGGGCATCCAAGGAGCTCCCTTGGGTGAGTAAAACTTGGTCTGCTCAATATGCAGGCAGACAGTCTGGTTAGATACAGCTCCCTTCCCAAGCCCAGTGTCAGGGTTGGAAGCTGTGAATGGGCATTTTAAATTCACCTGTTCTGCATTTATTTTCCCCAATGCACCTTTTCTATCAGTGCAAGGACTTTAAGCTGTGCAATGGATCTTCAATAGAGCTGGCTTGTTTCAGTTAGTCAAAATTTGGATTAACCACAGCTTATACAACTGGGATAGCAAGTAACCTATGGTTGATCCAGAACTGGATCAGAAGTTTCTAATCTTCTTGTAACTCCCTGTGGCTCATTTTGGTGAACTCAAACCATGGTTTAGCATAGCACCTGAATACAGGCCATAAATCTGAAGGTGGTTGTTTTTAAATGCCTTCTGTTGTTGCACTCTTAGTGGTCCCACTTTTATGCACTGAGGTTCTTTTCCTTGAACAGAAATAAGAGCATCACTTTCCCCATACCTGAATCTTCATGCTGGGGAAAATGTTGCCTGTTGAATTCTGCCTGATATGCACAGAGCCTACCGGTATTATATGTATATCTCACAATCTCATTGCTGCTGATTTTTAAAGATGTAACCAACAGGGCAAGGGATGCACTTTGTTAAAACTTATTCCATATCATCTGCACTCTTAACAAGCAGTTGTAGGTCAAACACAAGTGCCTAGGGGACCATATGTACTACCGCAGGCTGCATGTTGCTACCCCAGAAGTACAATATTCTTTCTGTGCATACTTCAGTTCTTTCTGTGGAACAGCTTAGCTCTGTGCCCTTGAATATTTGTAACCCGACGCCTTCTCTCTTCTGCCGGGGCGATCATCATTTACTGAAAGACTTGTCTGTTTACCAGGAATGTCAGGAGACTGGAGGGCTGATGGCATGTTTGCTGTGAATATCAAGAGGCTGACATTCATAAAAATGAACAAATACTTTGCAACCCACAGGGAAATGATGGCTCTGAGGAAGACTTGCACGCTGCTTATTCATCAGCGAGAAGTGGAAAAAAGCAAAGCCAAGGTGTACTCTTTTTTTTTCCTTGTGGCAGGTATTGGTGGTGGTGATGGGGAAATAACAAGAAGATGTGACAATTCAGGGCTTCTTAGGATCAGGAAGTATTCTAAGACTGCAGAAAGCCTGATTTATTTTTCAAAACCCCATTCCAATCATGATATAGTGTCCCACTTAATGGAAGGTGCACAAATTGCTAACTCACAAGGTAAGATTTCATTTAACAGGAATCAAGAGAATCACAAGTCAATGGGCAAGCATACTACACACAAGACATTTAAAGGATAAAAACAGAGTTCCGCGAACATAACTGGGATCAGATCCTCATTAATGGGCAAAGAAAGGCATTTCTTAGAGCTGTTACACACAATATGCAAACCTGGGTCTGCATCAGGTGTACACTTGACAGGGGGCTATGGGCAATTCTCATAAGCAAACTAGGATGAGTATAGTGGCTTGCTTTCAAACTTTTCTGAGGTTACATTAGGTGTTTTTTAAAAAATCTTACACATACATATACAAATATGTCTGAATTGTGTTTTTTAATTTGTCTGAAGCATAGATTATGTGTTTTTGTTTTGTAAAGGGTGTTTAAACTTTTTGTTTTTTTAAAAAAGAAATAGATTAATCATTTCGTTTTTCAGAAGAGTTCAGTGTCCTGTTATTGAGGCAAAATTCTCATGAAGAGTTTTCCATTTTTAACCAGAATGCTGAAATTTTCTGGGAACTCTAGACAAACAGAAATTGTTTCTAGCACTCAATGAAGTGAACCCACAAAAGGATTATTCAGGTCCTCCGTAACTCTTGAAGCTCATAGTCATCGCCTTAGAAAGATGTTTGATTGCTCTCCTCCATGAACACCTCCATCATGCTTTCTCCATCATGGCTTCTACTGGAAGGGCTGTCATTTTCATCACTAGGGGAAATGTAGCCTTTTCCACTCTAGTCCTTATTATGTGAAAGAATCAGTATCCAGTATTTATACTGGACCACATGTTCTTCTTTGTCATACAGAATGTGCTCATGTTATCTGATAGCATCAAGCAACCAGAATCTGTTATGCTGCTTCTTACTCTGACCTGCCACTTTGCTTGGTGCATCTTTAGGACAGGTTCTTCGAAGTATTCAGAGAATAGGAGGATTTGGTGCCTCAAGGTGCGCCATTCCAGTCAGCAGAATCCACTGGGCATGAACTTCACTGCACACAGTCTATTGTTTCAATGTGAACTGAACCTCATTTGTCATTGGGCTATTACTACTGTGCCATCTGTTCTTTGGTAAAAAAATGAAAGCGAACTTACTCCCATTCCACATCCCCTTCCCCTACAACAACAAAAAGATGGGGAAAGGCTTCCCTACAAAGGAAAGGAAAGTTTTACTCTATGAAAATCTCTGAGCAGTCATCTCTTAGCACCTAAATGCCAGCTGCCAGTTACTATTGTTTTTATTAGGTTGACAGCTCCACATGGGTGGGTGCCAACTTTTATTCATTATATTTCATATTTTACAGCACCAGCCTAGGTTTGAAAAGCTGCTGGCATTTGGTGCAACAGCAGCCCTTGCCCCAGAGGGATAGTCATGCTTCCCATCCTTTCCTCTGGTTTTTTTTTCGGGTTTTGTTTTTTTTAAGAACCTCTTTCACGACAGCTGTGCTTTCCTTCAGAGTTTGCTGGCTGCTCTGCATTCAGTCCCTAGGTCCCGGTTCTTTCTTCTTAGTCCTGGGTTTCATGTATGTTACATGCAGCTCAAATCTCCCTGTGAAAGAGCCCCTCATGCAATATGAAGCAAAATAGCTGTAATTCTATAGTGTTCCACAGTGGAATGCACATCTTCCAGTATTCTTCTGAGCTGCCATTCTAATTAACTATGAGTACTTAGACCTGGCCATAATTAAGAGAAAAGGCTTTAAAAATGTTTGATTCTCATTATATAGAACAATATTCCTCCTTTCTTTCTTGGTAGGAACAGAAGGTCACTGGTTATAGGCCTGGGATATAACAAAATACAGATTGCTTCAGTATTATGATACTATGCAAAACAGATGTGCCAACTCTATGGGGCTGAGGTGTCTTCAGCCCCCTCACTGTTGAGGGGATGGAGGAGGACAAGGCGGAGCCAAGCATGGCATATCTTCAGTGGCTGACTCCTCCTAAGCACAACAGAGGAGCTGCCGGTCACTGAAGCTGCACTGTGCTGGGCTCCATGCTCAGCCTTCGCATGTCATTGCATGACATCACACACACACAGTTCACACCGGGCCCACTCAATCTTGGGCACAATATTCATTCATTCTTGGTATCATGATTTCTTTCTTACAATTGTCTGCTTCTCTTTTCTGCTTAAAAGATCCAGGCTGAACTCTTTTTTTAAGTATGGGAGAAAACAAAGGAAATATGAATGTGTGAAAATGTGTAGTTCAAGAGACCACATAGAGTGAAATCATCAACAGCTCCAATTCAGAACTCTTTTGTTTATTGGATAGATATACAGTTTCACATTACCGTAGCTTGTGAACTAGAAATCTGACAAAAGCAATTTAACCCCTGCATTTAAATCTCTGGCATTTGGGCCAACTGAGGTTTCCTTCAAATTAGAAAACAATTTGATGAAGAATCTGGCAAAGAAACTGGGCCAGATGTAGCAGCAATTTTTTCTTCCTTAAAAAACAAGAGAGCCAAAAACCAATGTAATTTAATTCTTAGCTGCTGTGTAGCCAAAAAGGACTCTGCTGAAAGATGAAGGCCTTACCTTGTCATAGGTCTGTGGATCAAGGTGAAAAATTCATATGCTTCTCTGGCTTATGGAGTTGCCACTAAGAATGTTATTTTATTTTCTTGTATGCCAAAATTTATACGGGGCCAACATTAAGGAAAATCTTGTGAACAGCACAAAAGCAACAGTAGCATTAAATCCATAGAACAAATGGTACGTCACAAAATGGTATCTTCATGATGTGTTCTCCACTTTCCAGCACAAAATATAGAATGTTACACTGCACGGATGACTACCACCATGGAAGACTCATGTTGCCACACCACATTCTTGAAGTCCACAGAGTGGGTTGAGTACCACCCCCATGTGACTAAAGGCACCTGTAGAATACAACTCTATCATCTATCTATCATCTATCTATCATCATCTTCTACACACACACACACACACACACACACACACTTCAGATGGATGGAAAGTGGATAGGGGTACAATTTTTGGCAGCACTCAGTTTCAAAAGCTGTTTGCCATTTGGCACCAGGGGCTGCTGTTCAAGATACAATTAGGCTCATGAATCAGGCCTTGTAATTTTTTTAAATTCCTGACCAATATTAAAAGTTGTTTCTAAATTCATTAATTTTCAGTGTTATTTATGGGTGCCTAACTCTACAGATATGTTTATGGGAATCATGAAACACAGTGTGTACGTTTCATTGTGTATGTGCTTGTGTATTCATGACCACCATCTAACTACAACTCTCATCATTCCTGACCATTGACCAGGCTGCTCAGGAATGTTGGCTACCTTAACCTAGATCCTGGCCAACAAATGAAAAGACACGTTGGAAGAATCAAAGGTAGTTAATTTATGTGAACAACTGAAGTTCTAGAAGGAACCCAAAGGGGAGAGGGACGCCAAGGATGATCTTCTGAAAGGCAGCACAAGCACATGAGAAAAGACAGCTATAGATCAGCAGGCAAGGTGAATGGTAGCTCGAATCATCATTTTTAGAATGAGAGAGGTAGAAGAAATATATGTAGCAGAAGAGGCACCGTGGATTGGTAATAGAATTCATGTGTTGCATCTGTTAGATCACTGACTTCTCCAATTAAAGCAGACTTGCCTATGAAACTTTGCCTAAAGAGAAATGTTAAAATGAATTTGGAGATTCCTGTTCAAGTGAAACATCCAATGAATTTAAAGGGTAGCAAAATACTTTAACAAAAATCTTCCAGGAGTGAAATGGATGCTTCTTGTCATGTAATTTCATCTGAATTTAATTGTTTAGGTGAGCTTGGAGATTCCCTCCCTTCCTTGGGAGGGTCATCTGAGTAACTGACACACAGAGAAAACATTTGCAAAAAGAGAAGAGATATTTCTCAGGGAGAGTCTTCACATCTCTTAAAGGATCTCTGGTAGGGGGCCAGGAAAGATTTAACCAGAGATCTTGGAGAGCAACTACAAGTCAGGGAAGAAAGCACTGAACTACATGGACCATTGCTTTGAAGGATAGATTTAGTCAGAAGATAACTTATTGTAGCACTGACTTCAAAATAATATTGTTGGGATGGAAACCAATAGAAACACATGTAATGCCAATCTTAATATGGTGCAGGAGGATTAAAAGGGCTACAATGGCTATAAAGTACAGACCTCTCTACTCATGGGTCTGGGTTCTAACCCTATGCATGTTTTTACTTGACACAATGCGTCTCAAATGCTATCTAACAAAACGTCAACACTACTTCTATTGAAACAAAAAGCTTGGCAAGTGATCTAGCTAACTGCTTGCATGCTGATTATGACCCACACTGAAGATCCCTTCGCCCTGGCCTAGGGAACAGACACTTTTGAGAATCATGTTGACCAATTCGTTCTCTTTGTTTGAATAGGAAAATGTTCTTGCTTTAAGTGTGTCAATGGTTTTTTTTTTTTTTTGGCCTTCTATTCTCAGTTAAGATCTTGCTTGATTGTTTCTTTTTCACTCTCCACTGTACAAGAAGCAATGAGACTCTGTTAGTCTTCTAACATGAGGAAATGATGCCAGTGGCTCCGGAACATTTTTAATTAGTGCATCCTTTGCGCTTGAGGAAAGAACAGTGTTTACACAGATAACTCTCTTAAAGGCGATTATAATCCTAGCAGTGGAACACAGTGCTTGGCTAGGCAGGAATCAATAAAAACAATATAAGTAGGGGGTAGGGTTGGGGGTCTGAGCTGGTAAACCTAGCAACACACATGGATAATGAATTCAGAAGCTGGATGTCCTGCTAAGTACAGCAACCCGTTGCTCCATCCTATTTCATTTTGAACTGCACTCATTCAATCCCTGGCTGAATGGTGGTGGAATCTGATGTGTTTTTCTTGGCATCCTGAACTTAAAGAGTTTGTTTTTCCCCTTGCAGACACCCACCAAATTTAAAACATTAGGGCAGGCCATTTCATATTAGAAAGGCACACCATGTATGTCAATATAGGGGATATCACAAATATCCAGCTTAATTTTCTTAATCTACATACAGTTCCGCAACAATTTTATTATTTTTGCAAGCTTCATGAGAAGCATAAGCATGCATTAAGGTTCAGAGTGTAAAAATAATGAATGTTAAAAGAAGGTTAATTTTGGCCGCTATGCTAGGAGACAGAGAAAGAGAGGGGGGAAGGGGGGAGAGAGAGAGAGAGAGAGAGAGAGAGAGAGAGAGAGAGAGAGAGAGAGAGAGAGAAGGAGGAGGAGGAGGCAGACAGGGAGATGGGAGAAAGCAGAAATCAGTAAATGTGCCCTTGCAATGACCTTATTATAGACATCAGGAAAGTGTCAATGTAGTTTTTTCTTGGAACTGCATGAAATTAAACATCAGAAAAAGAAAAGAAGGAGCAACTGCTGGTTTGGATTAGTCTGTTCTCACCTAGACCTTCTATTGAGTTATACAGCTCTTACATTTTTAAAATATGACATGGATTGAAATAGGACTCAGCTGACATTTCTAGTCTCCCCTCACCAACTTGTTGGTTTGACCAACAATAAATTGGTGGGAGCAGGGAGATAATTGCCTGAGTTTTCAAGGAAACTTTGCATATAAAATATTAACAATTATCTTTTCCCATCCTCTGTGTTATATTGTCTTAAAAACTCCAGCACACACTTTATCCTTTAATGGATAGAAATTAGGGAAGAAAACCACTTTAACATGATGTATGTACTGGGAAATACTTGAGAAAATACTTGGGAACTTGGCACTTATAACATACAGCAGTAATGGACTGAGCAAGTTTTCTCTTTAACCCCAAGACTATAATTAAGTGCTTTTAAGATTAGTAGCACTGTACTCCAAGAAAATTGCCAAGCCCTTAATATTTATTTTCATTTAAACATTAAGGAACCCCAGGTGTACATATGGAGGCGGACAAGGAAGGCTGTCGTTTACTTTAGCTTTTGCATTTTATTTTATATTTTTACAAAATAAGTGTTTTAAGTGACATTGCCATATATTTCATGCATCCTCCTCCTTTCATATAGTAAACTCCAAAGAAAATTAAAGCTGCACCTTTAAGACCCAATGTTGTTTCAGAGGGCAGGGCAGAACCTGAACCAATAAGTTCAAACTAGGCAAGGGACTTAGACTAAACAGTAAGAAGAACGTCCTAACTGTTCAGGTGGAGCAGACTGCCTTGGAGTCTTCTTCATTAGAAGCTTTTAAGTGTAGACAGAATGGCCACCTCTCAGTGGTGCTGTAGTAGGGAGCTTCCCGAAATGAACTATGATTTACCTTCCCATTATATGATACCATTTAAACAAAAATGTCCTACATACACAGAACTTTTTTGTGACAATACTCAGCAGTACAGAATACTGGAACCTCTTTCCCCCATCTCTCTATGGCTGCAATCTTGTGCTGGCACCCACAGCACTTTTATCAATATATGAGTACCCGCACCTCTCTCTCTCTCTGTCTTTTTTTTTTAGCAACAAAAATGTTCTGTGTATACACTTCAGGCTTTTGCCACCATCATCTAGTTGGGGAAGAAGGGATCAGCAAGAGAACCCTGGGCAGCATCCAACAGAATATAAAAACACAGCAAAACATTAAAAACTTCCCAGTACAGGGTTGCCTTCAGATGTCTTTGGAAAGTCATATAATTTTTTACCTCTTTCACATCTGATGGGAGGGCGTTCCACAAGGAGGGCACCACTACCAAGAAGGCCCTCTGTCTGGTTCCATGTAACTTCACTTCTTGCAGTTGTTAAAGTTATTATAGTTTGTTATCCCGGGGTGTCCCAGGACATTTTGCTGCTGTAGGCAGAATGCCCCCTGCTGCGTCCTAGCCACCACCATCACTGTAAATTTGGGGCCCCTTCCCTCCTTGCATCTTACCTGACCTGTCCCCACCACCTGAACTGCATCCTCTCCCATTTTGCACTCATGCTGCCATCACAATGCAGCATTAGTGGCAAGAGAAATGGCACTTTGGTGTCAGCGACAGTGGTGCACACAAAGCCGTGGCGGGCCTGACAGTGGTGCAACAGGGCCACTTGAAGCATTGGCCTTGTCACCGTCACAACAGAAAACAAAACAAAGATGCTTTTTAAATTAAAAAAAAATAGAGATGTGTGGTTGTTTCGCTCTATATTACTGGTTTGCTGGGGCAGTGTGAAACTAGCAGAGGAAGGTGAAAGGTTTCCAAAGGAGATTTTGCCCTGCTGGAAGCTTGAAGGCAAACTGTGCCAGCATGTATCACCATGAGGAAAGGAGGTCACAGAAGAACAGGTGAGGGCAGCTGAGCGGCATGAATACACTGGAGCAAAAGCCATGGGTTGGTAATAAGGACATGCTTAAGTGAGAAACACAATGCCTCAGTGGCTGGTGGGGAGAGAAGCCACATCCAACATGAATAAACAAGTCTGCACTTGTGAAAGGTGTTACTTGTGACAGGTGGTGTATAACATTATAACCCCTTTTGAACTCTCAGGCATTAGTCTGAGGGCTGACCAAATACCAGCATCACAATCAGTAACTGAAACAAAGATTTCCCTCCTCTAGTCCATGAGAAACTTTTCTCCTTCATTTTCCTTAACAGCATGCGCATACCTTTGAGCTGCTAATCAAAATATCCCATATTGTGTTGCCTAGTGTCACTGGATTCCCCCCTCCCCCCAACCTCTTTCTTTTAGACCAGTGATGAGGAACTTGTGGCCCTCCAAGGTGTTGTTTACTACAACTATGTCCATGCTGGCTGGGGTTGATGGCAGCTGGAGTCTGGCAACACCTGAAGAGTCACACATGCCCCACTCTACTTTATATCTTCCAAATCTAGTACTTGAACCTACCTCAAAAACCTCTAACTTTCAGGCTATAGTAATTCTAAGCTCTCTGTCCTTGGCAGACTGGCTTTGAAATTCTGAGACCTACCCATACACAAACTCCAACATCAGGCTCTGCTACACACACAGCCTCCCCTTATCCTGGTTGCAAATGCCTCTTATCCTATCAGCTGGAGGACAATGGTGGGGCCATGTCTCTCCCTTCTGATCACTGTTCTGTAATACGGTTTCATTTCATTTATAAAAGAAGTTTGTTTACCAAGAGGGAAGGGGGAAAGAATATATTTTGTCACCTCTGTGCTAAACCCATTGTCTCCTTCCTAAAAGCAATCATCTTTAGATATTAAAATGGCATGTCCCAGGCATTGCATAGCATTTCTTCTAATCTGCCTGCATTGCCAATTCAATTCACAGATTGCATTCATTCTTCTTTGAAAAGCTTGCATTGTTGAGGTAGAATTTTTGCAAAGAAATGGCATTTACTCACATGAGCATTGTGTTCAGGTGGGCTGAAGGACAAAGTCAAGAGCAGATGAGTGATTGCTGCAGCCTATTGGAAGAAGAAAAACAAGAATGAAACAAAAAAAAGGAACTATCTTCTAGCATTTATAGGTTCAAATTAAACAATGGACTGCTTTAATCCAATTATGGAATAAATACAAAAAAGTATATCCCAAGACAACTATTTAAAAATATTATTCTCATCTCCAGCTAGTGAGCTATAAAACAGGGGTTGGTCCAAAGGATAGAGATGGGGTGTCTGTGTGTGTAAATTTGAAAATTGTTTCCCTATGAATAGTTACTTCTTTCCAAGGATGGTAACTCCCTACAATTTAAAAGACTGCTGTAAATGTGAGTATTCTCTAAGTTTGCTGTGTGAAGGGCAGCCATTGGAATGCCTGATTGAAATGCCTAATGACGGCTCTTATATCTATTTTAGCTTTTGGTGTGGAAATCCAACTTGGAATCCTGGTGATCCTGAATTTGGAATGCATGGCAACTTATGGACAAGGAAGATGAATCACCAGGTGAGGCCGATAGAGCTTGTAGTCCAAAACACCTGGACGGCACCAGGTTGGTGAAGTATTATCTACAGTTACAATGGGTTTTCTCAGAATAGTCAGCTTTTTCAGTTTGCCAGATGGAATGATCTCCCCTCTCCTCCTGCACTGTTCTGGGGCTTCTCCTGAACACCCTCCCAAGCCAACTTGGGGAGTGGAGGAGGTATGGAGGGAAGCCCCAAAATACAAGTGCAAGTCCTTGTGCAAGGCTTCTGCTGATGGGACTCATTAGGAGAATCATAAGGTGAATAACTTCTAGGAATTGCATGATTCCAGGTGAACCCACCACAGGAGATGTGCATCCTTCTTGATAGGGGGAAAGAATGGAATAATATGGAAATTCTGAGCACTAGAAAATGAGACAAAGGCAAGAAAAGTGCACTAAACAGAAGCTTTTTAAAACCCCATGGATTCCAGTCACACTGTGTCCAAACACCTTGTGTCCAAACTTACTTGTCAATTACAGCTCTGACTTCACTCACTTGACTGAAAGCACAGCCAGGCAGGAGCATCCAGACCAGATCATTTCACATAAATTATTTGGAAGAGTAGCTGTACATTTTTCTTCATAGTTTCTGCCCAGAGGCCTGGAGACCAACTTTAGGAGTGGTGACCCAACACTGCTGTCAACAGTGGTATCAAATTCAGGAGAAGCTTCCCATCTTTCTCACAAAGGTGTGCATTTTCCCCCACCCTTCCTCCTTTCCTCGCCCTTACCTTCAGATGCTTTGAATATTTGGGTCACATAAAATGTCATAATTTCTGATGTGGCTATTGTGGTAAAGCAATTATTTTTTTTTGGGGGGGGCGATACAGCTCCTTGCCTAGGTACACCTCTGAGTACATTCAAGTACTCTAAAGCAGCAAGTCAGGGACATCACTCTCTTACCAATTCAGTTTACCAACAGAGGTGTTGCACCTCACAGCACAGATCTGTTTCTTCCTACAGAGGATGCTAATAAGGACACATTCTGGTGGGGTTTGTTTGTTTGTTTGTTTAAAAAAGCAAAACACACAACCCAAATTATTTGCATACAGTAAGATCACATTGTTCTTGCCAAACAGGGAGAAGTGGATCTATAATTCTTAAAAGTGCATTTCAAGACAAATGACATGGTTTTTATTTATGACATCAATTTATTTTTCACTTTGCAATTACGTAAAAAATAGCAATAACATGGTCAGGGAGATGATGTGATGGATCTAGGTGCTGAATTATTCATTGCCCTTCATTTTGTTGACTTCACATCAGATGGCTTCCTAGGTACATTGCATAAATCACACTGGATCTTTTTGGTCACGGCCATTCTAATAACATCCTATCTTGTGGCTTTTTTTGCTGTTGTATCCGTCCATTTAGGAGATGTACAGACGTGATCATGCAAATCAAGACTTGCTATATGTATTTTTTTCCCTTCTGAAGCTCAAGACCAGGTTCCTGACACCTTCACAAGACATTTGACAGGTGTACTGACTAAGTAGCCTTCTCCAATGCTTCAGGCAAACCTTCCAAAGGGCTTTTCCAAAGCATTGTATTCAAGTTACTGTACAATCCTGTGCATGTCTACTCAGCAATGTTTCACTAAATTCAGTGGGACTTAATCCCAGGTAAGGTATAGGATTGCATTCCAAATGTATTTTGGTTCCCTGTTGTGTGTGTGTGTGTGTTTTAAATAATAAATTTATTAATAAAATATGTCAAAGCAACCCATGTAGATCAAGCACGACAACTTCCCATCACCTGCCCATCTCATTACCTAAGCTATTAGCCCAAATTTCTTTCCATGACATTCCAAAAGCAGAATGGATTTTTTTTTTACTGTGATGTCACCACTTCCCACCCAATCAGCATTATGCACAGCCAGGTTCTGCTGTTAACACACAAAAATCTGTTATCCCCAAATTCAGTCTATGAGAAAAGATTGCCAGTGTGCTTCTTCAATGGGCTCAGCTCTCCCATTCCATATACCTTTGCACACCCTTAAAGAATGTCGTATTGTAGCACCCTGCTTGTGGTTAACACTTAGCTGGAATGAAATATTCAACGCAGCAATAGAGAAATTAAAATAATAATTTATTTGTCAGACAAATAAATATGAGGCACAGTGGTATATGGTTACCAAGCTCTGGCCTGGCCTCCGGCCATTCTGGCCAGCACTTATATTTCCTTAATCCAGCCCCCTTGCTCCTCCTGTGGCTGCCTCTGTCCAATCAGCCTGGTTAAAATTCCTATTGGCTGTTTGCTAGAACCAATCACAAAAGATACACCCATTTCCTTCTGTCCTTTTATGGGAATCAAAAAGCTATATATTCTTCTATCTATAAATGACAAATAAGTAGTAATATATCTTACATGTGTCTCAACAAGGAATCTTAATTACCAGCTCACCTCTTGCCCTCCTTGCCCTATTGCCTTCCAAAACAGATGGTTAATCTTGAATTTTTATCTTAAACATATGTCAAGGATTTTGAGTTCACATCAACATTGAGAGATCTCCTTCATTTGAAGGTTTCTAAACAAAAGGCCTGACAACCATATATCAGGAGTGCTCGGTGGCGTCTCCTGTCTGGCAGGAGGCTGGGCTGGTGGCTGACTTAATTTCAGGATAGTTACAACTCTTACAACTATATGAAATAAGAATCTAGCATTTCTTAAATCCTTTGCATAATTATATTTAAGCTAATATATTTAATACATAAATAACCTTTTAAAAGGAAAAGAAATCTTAAAAGGATCTTAGTTTAAGAAAGAAACAGCTTTAGAAAAGACTTCCCAAAAATGCTCTTTTTCTGCCAGCCAGACCAGTTGCTTTTCAATTTGCTCTTGACCTTTGAACCTTAGGAAAATATGGCTCATTTTACTATTTATCCACCCTTAATTTGTAGGGTCAGTGTAACCTTGGCTCTCAGCCTGTAATTCCCTTTTTACGACTTTGAGAATTGTTTTCTGCTATAAATCAGGGGGCCCCCTTGTCTAGGAGAAAAACATTTTGCCAAGGTTCTTAGGAAGCTGCTCTTCTGCCTGGCATGAACATTTGAAAATCTTTAAGCTCATTTTAAGATACAGGCCCTGATCAAGCCTTAATAAAAATGCAGGCTTATGATTAGATGCCTCAGTATGTTCTCTTAAACACTCAATGTACATACAAGGCTAGAGAGTCAAACAGTTCTGATCCTCCATCAAAAGAAGTGAAGGAAAGTTGGTGGACCAGATTGCCACACCCCCCCACCACCACCCTGATGAACAAATGCTATTGAAAGTATCCACTGTTCATTATTTGTAGATGCACTCTCAAACCATGCATTAACCAAATGAAACAGAATATGGCTATAATCTCATACCTATTTGGGATTAAGCTCCCTTACAGTCAATGGAACTTCACAGTTGACATGCATAGAAATGTAGTTCTTTTGTTTGTACCAGTGCACTTGTTAGTTGTGCAGTGCTGGAAAGAATTCTAAAGAACTATCAATGGAAGCGTGGTATAAGAAAGTATGGACAACTATATTGGCAGAAAAAAATGAATGGTCAAGTTCTGACACAAAGAGAACAAAGGCAAACAGATTCGTTTTTTGAAACTTTTACTGATTTTTGTTTAGGCAAGCCTATCCAAACATGCAGAAGCTGCCATGTGTTTTAATCTGATTTTTGCATTTTGTTGAGTTTTATTATTTTTGAGTGTTTTAAATATTTGTTCTGTCAGGGAACTACCATCAGTGCTGGAGGGGGAGACCAAGCTCCAGAGGGATTCCAGAGAGCGTCCCGGGATGGGGAGAGGCAGCCCAGCTTCTGGGGAAGAGAATCAGCGTAGCACCAGTGGAGAAGGGGGGCAGATGGGGGAATCAGCGAGGCGGTCCCATGACTCCTTGCCGGGGACCAGCGGGGAGAGTAAGGGTCCTCCACTGCCTACGCCCTCCTTGCGCAGAAGGCTTCCGCACAGGAAGAGTAGGAGGAGACTAGGCGTCAAAGAGCTTCTTCGCTGGAAGAAGTTTATGAAACGCCCACTGACGGATTCTGACAGCGACTGAGACAGCCACGGGTGAGTGGCTGTCCGGACAGAGTAGGATCACTCAGGCAACCCAGCCAGGTGTTGGAACTGGCTTACGCACGAGCAACCCCTGGAACCATTACATGTTCTGAACTGCTTTTACTGATGATTGTATTGTTTTCTTTGTAAACCACGTTGAGGTTTTAGTACACCCAAGTGGTATATAAATTAATAACAATAATACAGGATAAGAGATGGAGCCCACCAAACGATTCAGAAAGATGTTGGTGATATGAATTTAATCCTATAAATGATTATTAAGCTTTTTATTAATGAGTTCTGGTGACAGATTTTTATTGCCCTTTCAATGCATTTGTTTAAATCTTGTAATTTTTTTTAAAAAAGAATTAAAAAGTAACAAATAAAAGCTGGTCATGTGCATATTATTTCAAATCAGAAGATTTTTTAAACCTGTTTTGTTTTGTTGGGTTAATACCAAGAATATTGCTGCCTTTCTGAATATGAAACCATGAACTGTTTTAACCTTAGCTTACGTCCAAGGGATAGCCAACACTTATGTAGTTCTTGGAACACTTTTTACTTGTTTTGCCCCATGATTAACTGAAAACATGACAATACAAGTGCTGTTCTCAAGCCACACCCAATTCTTTGCAAGGCTTACTGAAATGGTCACTTTTTACAGCATTCACTGCCTCTATGGTTACTCTTCAGAGAAAACCACACAGATGAAACAGCAGAAGTGAGTCTTGCAACCAAACATTGCAATGTAGAATGCTCCTGTTCGTGGTTCCACTAGCCAACCATGCTTTTTTCAAGGATATTCCATTCCATTTCTCCTCATGTTTTTTCCCCCCTCCTCCCTGTAAAGTCAGCCAAAGTCATTCCACTCAGTCTGCACTGAAATACTTCTGGAATCTCTCTTATTCCCCAAGCCTCTGATACCTCTCTCATGTGCATGGATGGTTCTGTTTTGGCTACATAAGGACTTGCAATTGGGAAATGATGTGCTATTTGTATATCCAGGCATATTCAAATTGGCAAGCTGGAAAGTGGCTTGCCCCTAAAAGCGGAAGGCATTTAGGTATGAAATTACAGGTTTTGAGTATTTAGGCTGCAATCTCAAAAGCACTTCCTTCTGAAGGGGTCCTGAAGTCATCCAGTAACTTTTAGTAGCACTTCAACCACGTTGTTGCTCCTCCAGCTTGCAACCTGTGCGAATGGGGACTGGATTCTCTAAGCAGCTTTTGGTTCAAGTTTCATTCCATAACACTTTTATGGAGAAGAAATTGCATATTTGGCTCTGGATGAGATTTTTTCCTTGGCAGTTGTAAGTTTAAGAAGGAAATCAATCAACCAACATGAAAATCAAAGGATCACACCAGACAGTAGTTTTGAGCAAAGGCGGGAGCTATGCAAATAAAAGCAAAGGCAATTGCTGGTTTATTCTGCCCATCCTTTAGGTTAGAGTGGGAGGGAAGTGGCGGTTGATCCATTGGGGCAAATCTCCATCTCCCTCCCGCTGCCTGCCTTCCTACTTTGAACCTGTCCAGGGGGTGGCACTGCCTGCCAACTTCTTCCTCAGTTTTGCTCTTGTAGAACTCAGAAAGGAATTGGATCAGGACGAAGCAATAATTAGTTGACTCTACCTAGTGTTATCTCTGGTCCCACCTACTGTTGGCCTCCTGGCCTTCCATCCTACCAGCCGCAGTGGGAACCAGCCACCACTAGGAGGAGGGCTGGAATGCATGGCCTACAGACTACTCTCCACTTACACAGGCGTTACGTTCCAGGATCCTGTGTACATAAGTGAAATGTACACAAGTGGGGAGCCCATGGCAGTAACAGCTGAGAGCTCCCGTAAGCCATTTTGGAGCCCTTGGGGTCTCTTTTTCTGGCCTTTTGGCTCCCTGACATCCTCTTTGGGCTCTGGGAAGGGTGTCCTCACAAGCCACAAGGGTTCGCCCACCATTTCAGGTTAGAATCTATTTATTTCCCGGTGCCACACATAGGCGCGGTGGCACATGAATTGATCGTACGCAAGTGGAAGGATGCCTGTAAATCGAACACAGAGTTAAGGCATGCTTAAGCCCATTGAACTCAAGTGGACTTTGATAGCCTTCCAAATAGGGGACTCCTTCAAGCAGAGGACTGCCCCCTATGAAGTAGGGCATATGGGGTTGACTCCAGCTATGTCAATGTGCTTGCAAGACAACTTCTGCTTTTGTAGCACAACTTCCCCCCTCTCTCTTCCACCTGTATCCCCCCCCAAAAAAAAAACCTGTTTCAGATCATTGGGGCACCTCACAAATTTGATTTAGTATGAGGCGCACAGGTGGGTGACATTCTATTGCACAGGCTGAAGTCATTTTACTTGAGCAATAACGTAGACAGAACCTATGAACGCGGACGCGTTCCATAGACAGAACCTATGGGGCACGGGTGGCGCTGTGGGTAAAACCTCAGTGCCTAGGACTTGCTGATCGTATGGTCGGCAGTTTGAATCCCCGCGGCGGGGTGAGCTCCCGCCGTTCGGTCCCAGCTCCTGCCCAGCTAGCAGTTCGAAAGCACTCTTAAGTGCAAGTAGATAAATTGTTGTTGTTGTTTAGTCGTTTAGTCGTGTCCGACTCTTCGTGACCCCATGGACCAGAGAACGCCAGGCACTCCTGTCCTCCACTGCCCCCCGCAGCTTGGTCAGACTCATGCTGGTAACCTCGAAAACACTATCCAACCATCTCGTCCTCTGTCGCCCCCTTCTCCTTGTGCCCTCCATCTTTCCCAACATCAGGGTCTTCTCCAGGGAGTCTTCTCTTCTCATGAGGTGGCCAAAGTACTGGAGCCTCAGCTTCACAATCTGTCCTTCCAGTGAGCACTCAGGGCTGATTTCCTTCAGAATGGAGAGGTTTGATCTTCTTGCAGTCCATGGGACTCTCAAGAGTCTCCTCCAGCACCATAATTCAAAAGCATCAATTCTTCGGCGATCAGCCTTCTTTATGGTCCAGCTCTCACTTCCATACATCACTATTGGGAAAACCATAGCTTTAACTATACGGACCTTTGTTGGCAAGGTGATGTCTCTACTTCTCAAGATGCTGTCTAGGCCTGTCATTGCCCTTCTCCCAAGAAGCAGGCGTCTTTTAATTTCGTGGCTGCTGTCACCATCTGCAGTGATCATGGAGCCCAAGAAAGTAAAATCTCTCACTGCCTCCATTTCTTCCCCTTCTATTTGCCAGGAGGTGATGGGCCCAGTGGCCATGATCTACGTATTTTTGATGTTGAGCTTCAGATCATATTTTGCGCTCTCCTCTTTCACCCTCATTAAAAGGTTCTTTAATTCCTCCTCACTTTCTGCCATCAAGGTTGTGTCATCTGCATATCTGAGGTTGTTGATATTTCTTCCGGCAATCTTAATTCCGGCTTTGGATTCATCCAGCCCAGCCTTTCGCATGATGAATTCTGCAAGTAGATAAATAGGTACCGCTTTATAGCGGGACGGTAAACGGCGTTTCCGTGTGCTGCGCTGGTGCTGGCTCGCCAGCTGCAGCTTCGTCATGCTGGCCATGTGACCCGGAAGTGTCCTCGGACGGCGCCGGCTCACAGCCTCTAGAGCGAGATGAGCACGCAACCCTAGAGTCGGACACGACTGGCCCGTACGGGCAGGGCAACCTTTACCTTTACCTTTTATGAAGGTTTGGGATAGAATCACACAATTGTAGACTTGGAAGGGGTCCCAAAGGATCATCCAGTCCAGGCTTCCTCAACCTCGGCCCTCCAGATGTTTTTGGCCTACAACTCCCATGATCCCTAGCTAGCAGGACCAGTGGTCAGGGATAATGGGAATTGTAGTCTCAAAACATCTGGAGGGCCGAAGTTGAGGAAGCCTGATCTAGTCCAATCCCAATGAATAGCTCTAACTCTCTACAGAGGAGATGATGATGATTTGCATACATAGCTTTCCTAACTTCTTGGCTTTTACATTGGAGATCTTCAGCTATGATATTTTTCACCAAGGTCAAGATGAGGAAGGCAGCTTGTATTGCTAGAATGAGCACAGAACCTTATTTTAGTAGCTGGCTAATTTTGCTATATTTATTTTAAAAACTGCTTCTAATGTTTGTTTCTAAATGTTAGCAAATCTTTGAGAATGGAATGGGGTGGTAGGGATCCTCTTTTTATATTTTCAACTGTTAACCCCTCCGCGCACCCCCCCCCCACATGCCATTTGTATTTCATTGCCATGGTGCAGGCAGGAAGAGGAAGAAGAAAAGACAGACCCTAGTCATTTCCTTGCATCACAGGGGGTGCTGTGAAAAGAGCTCCACAAAAAAATATGCAGTTTTGCATACACTGTGGTAAAGAGCAGCACAGGAAAGTATAAAATGTACCACATAGTTAATTCATATCTTGCAAAATAGGGCTTGGCAGCTGCGCTGGTCACAGACCACACTGAAATTACAAAGCTGTGGTGCATTGTTATTAATATTTTTTTAAAGGGTTGGGGGAGAGAAGCCCTTCTGGAGATTTTCAGTAACCCTTCATTGCTCTTTCTTCTGCTGACTATCATTCTGTTACTTCCACCCACCTGCTATTTATGTAACCCATTGACTGATGAATGAGCAGGCCCCTGTTCCTATTGGAGGGCAGACCTGCAGTTCTACAATCCATCACCCAGTTATGCACACAGAATCCCCATTCATCTCAGGAGGATTTGAGAGCAGTTTAGCAGCTTCTGACACAGTGGCTGAGCTCCTGTACTCAGTTAAATGTGCATAAGTTCCATTTGTCTCCGTTGCACTTCTGTGCATGCAAGTCAATGTGGGGCTGCAGATGTCAAATCAGCAACACAGTTATGCGCTTTCCTGGAGTGCCACATATCTGTGAAGGAACAGTGTGGTTCAGGGGTAGAAATTTCAGCTTGAATCAGAGCCATATGGGCTCATGTCTACCCTGAGCATGCTCTCTCAACCTCAGTTGTCCGGCTATAAAAATGGAACAATGGTAGCCTACCTCACAGGGCTACTGTAAAGGCAAAGCAAAATAACTGTCTGGAAAGCTTTTGAAAATATGTGTTTCATAAATACGCTCCACTTCCCAGTGGGGAGGAGTTGCGGTGGACCGCATGGTCAGCCACCCACCACTGGGGGCGGGGGATTTTGTCCCCCGTTGCCCAGGGGATCCCGGCCACATCAGAGCCCAGCCAGCCAATCTGCTGGTTGGGGGGGGGGGTGGCCGGGGCAGTTTAAACCAAGGAACGAGCCGGAAGACTTCCTCTTGGCTCGCTTCCTCAATCACCCAACCTCCCTCCCTATTTGCAGGTTAGGCACTGGCCTTGCTACGGTCTTCGGTTGGTCACCTTGGTTGTCCAAGGGGCCTGGTAGGAATTTTCCACTTGGCAAATTGGCACTGGCCACTTGGTTTTTCGCCTACCTCGTAGCAATCGTCACAACTTTGTTAGGGTTGCGGTTAGGCATTGTTTGATCTTGTGTGGGGGAGGGGAGGTGTGGCCATCACCTGCCCCTTCATGCTTAAGGGTATTCCATTAAAGGAATCCGGGGGGTGTTGATCTTGTCCGAAGCCCGGTCAGGGGCTAGGGCCTTGACACGACCCCGCCGGGAACACCAATAAAGCTGTGGCCAAATTTGCCCAAAAACATAAACCTAATATCTGTGTCCTTGTGTGAGTTCTTTTCCAACAAGGGGGTGGCTGCGGGGTCTCGACACGCAAATGATTATTATTAGGGAACATTTGGGCATTTAATTTGTAACACTGCACTGATGCTTGAAAACTATTTGTGCCTCAATCAAATTGCAATCTGTACAACTGTTGGCTGTCTGATTTTCCTGCCCTGTGCATCAACTGGGGCCACATGCATACATAGCCTATGTATTGTATTCACTTTAAGAGAAAATGAAGCAATACTGATTCATCTGCTCAGTTCTACAGCAAATATACAAGTGGTATAAAGTTAAGTTGTTCAAGTCAGCCTAAAGCACTTGAGCCCTTAACATAGCTAACTTCCTTGTCCCTTGGTTCATCCTGAAGATCAGTTATAGTTGAGGTTTTATCTGTATTTTGGTTGCAAAACCCAAATCATTCCCCCCCGCACTGGTTTTTGTCCTTGTTCCTCATTCCCTTCTACTGTCCATTAAGATTAACAATAATGAGAAAACAGGACCAAGCATACTCAAAGGTTCAAGGATCTGATTTCAATTAGCATTACCCTATGGAAAAAAATATTAGAACAGTGGAAAACAGCTCATCTTTATTGTTTAGTTAGCCTCAGTATTTTGGTATATATTATCCTCCTCTCTTAGGAATAATAGAATTAAGAACATATTTGCTGTATGATTAAATTTCCCATCCCACGTCTACTTTAGGTATACTGATTTTCCATTTAAATATTAATTTAATTTTAAAGACCATTACTTTTAAAGAGTCTTCACAGGACCTAAGCAATAATGTTCTCATAAAAATCAGAATGAAACATTTTGGTATGCACAAAAGTCAGCTTTAAAGCAAAAGATGTCTACGATTTTAGTGCTCCAGATGCAGTCTAAGAATGTAAAGCTGTTTTGCCTCTCAGTTGTGAGAAACCAAGTTATATTGGAAGTAAACCATGGCATGCAAAACCTCTGGCCTGCATCATGATATCCGTGGAGGGAAAAAGTGAACATAACAGCTGTTCTTTTGCCAGGCCTTCTCTACCCCTTTTAATACAATAGGTGCAATACTGACTAATAAATACGGGGCATTTCCTCTTCCCAGAATATCTTGGCATCGTTGCTCTGTAAGGAGGAGGAAGCTACAAGCCTCTAACAGAACAATTTCCGTGGCAAACTTAAAACTTCCAGGATTCACTCGGAAAGCCCTTAAAGTCACAGAAGATAAATCTCATTTATGGTTGTGGTGTATAAAGGTGTTTGATTTCACCAGTAGATGGGCTCACCATCAGCACCTGGCATACTGGGCCATTTGCATGCTCCCACACAGCCTGGCAGGGCCCACTAGAGCAGTGTTTCCCAACCTTGTGCCTCCAGCTGGTTTTGAACTACAACTCCCATCATCCCTGACTAGCAAGACCAGTGGCAAGGGATGATGGGAATTGTAGTCCAAAAACAGCTGGAGGCTCAAGGTTGGGAAACACTGCACTAGAGCTTACACCTTGCATTCCTCTCCTTGGTAGCAGGGCAGATGCTGCAACCACCAGCCTTGCACTCGTGAGTGGGCTTACCTGACCTATACTGGACTAGAAGTCCAACAGCCACCATATTTTTTATTTCCTGCAATGTTCCTGGCCCATTACAGTGCTACATCACATTGCTTGTTTGCTCACAAGTGAAAATGAGAGAGTCTGGCAGCAAGAGGTCCAAGTGAATATGACTATTGGGGGCTGCCTGCATCAATGCTAACCCCTCCCCGTCAAGCCCGGAGCTCAGCCTGCCAGTAGAGAACATAATAGCTTGCTGGACTTTGTCAAATTCTCATTGCAAGACACTGACAAATTTCCCTTGATTTTCTCCAAATATCTGTGAACCTTATATTCTAGAATAAAGGTTCCTCTGAAACCTAGTTATGCAGTCTGCACTTCCTCACCCCCATTTTCATTTGCACATCTGAATGTGGCACCACCACCATACACAGCAGGGAAGGGAGTTTTCCCATTCCTAATGTTTGCATAACCCAAAGTGATTGCACATTGAAAATGTGGTATATTTTCCGCAATTCGTTTTTGTATGTGGGAGGTGCCATTTCATTGTTCTGCTATTTCTCCCCCAGAAGGTTAACGTGTGTGGAGGGAGCTGTGCTTTGATCATTTCTTTCCATACGTGGCTGAAGTAGGTTGTGTCAGCAGTAAGCAACATTGCAGCAATACAGTTGCAATGGATTCTTCAGTTGTCGCCGTTGAATTCTTTTTTCTACTATATTCACTGTGATTTTGGTATAACTGCTGGAGGAGCATAAATATAGGTGTGTGGATGTAAGATCCATCTTAAGTGTACCATAAGATGGGTGTCCCTTCCATTTTAGAAAAAAAACCACATGATAATTTTGCTAAGAAATATTAAAGAGGTGGTTTTGTGCTAGTACACAAGTAACCCAATTTGGGGGATGCCCTAAGCAGTGAACAGGAGCCTGCACAGATTCTTGTTGCATGCACACATAAATGATGTTTCTATAGAGTTTCTTCAGTGTGGTCTGGTAACATTATGGTTTGTGCTGCTATGCAAGGAACTTAATCTTGTGAACAGCTGCACAGAATAGGCTAGCTATGGACAGGGAGCTGGTGTGTGTGTGTGTGTGTGTGTGTGTGTGTGTGTGTGTGTGTGAATTTCAGGCATCCACTCTCCCTCAGTGGATGTGTGAATCACTTCTGCAGAGCAAACATTTTTAAAGTTCAGCATATATACCAGCTGGAGTCTGGAGCAAGCAGCAAGCAGCAGAAGCGAGTCTGCTAAGCTATGGCAGCCAGGCAATTTCAGCAGCCATGCTGTAGTGCATATGTACCACCAAACAGGATCACCGTATCCATCCTCTGGCAAATGCAAAAACTGGCCACCCCACAGTGCTTCCTTCCTAGCATGGATTGGAGAGAAAGAGGCTGGTGGAGGAGAGGAGAAGCTGGAACTGCTGCAGCCCGAAAGACCACTGCAGGATGACTGTCCAAGGAGGCAGCAGCTGAAGGAGAAGGGAGTGCATGGATGGAGCAGGTGAGATCCAAGCTTCACCAACATGCACACTTTCCCCTCCAGGTAAATTGGCTTTTTTTTTAGCTTTCCCTTACCTGTTCTCCAAGAGTTGCAGGAAAATAAGGCCGGTGTCCTGTGAAGGATGCATCAGAACTGCTGCCTTCTGTGCAGCACTCATAGTACTTTTTACACATCACTTGGGAAGACAGGTGAAGTAATACCAGTGTACTGGAAGAAGGAAAGATCACCAGTGTCGAAGCAATGATTCTTCAACATCAACTTCGTTGGACTGGTCATGTTGTGTGGATACCCGATGATCGTCTTCCAAAGCAATTACTCTATTCCAAACTTAAAAATGGAAAGTGTAATGCTGGTGGTCAACAAAAGAGGTTTAAAGACTGTCTCAAGGCAAATCTTAAAAAATGTAGTATAAACACTGACAACTGGGAAACACTTGCCTGCGAGTACTCCAATTGGAGAAAAGCCTTTACCAAAGGTGCCATGGGCTTTGAAGGCACTCGAACTCAGAACGCAAGGGAGAAATGTGCTAGGAGGAAGGCACGCTTGGCAAATCCACACAGTGATCAACTCCCACCCAGAAATCTACGTCCCCACTGTGGAAGGATGTGTGGATCAAGAACTGGCCTCCACAGTCACTTATGGACTCATTGTTAAAACCGTGTTTATGGAAGACAATCTTACTCGGCTATGAATGATCGCCAAAGAAGACGACTCATAGTACTGCTGCTTAACTCTTCCATTGAAGGAGAAAGGGCTCACACCAAAGTTGCGAGATATCTTCCTTGAAGAAGAAAAAAGTGATTTTTTTAAAAAAAGAACCTTATCTCCATGCTTACATGTAACTAATCTAGATATAGCTCTCAATAAAGAATACATCATATGGTGTCTCCTTCAATACATCAAAGCAATAGATCTTATTATGAAAAATTCAATAAACCCTCTCATAAAGGCAGAGCAATGGAAGGAACGAGCAGTTCAGCTATAATTCTGTCTTGTTTAACTTTACTTGCCTACTTGCAGAGGAGAATTTACCGCTGTTGCCATGAAACAACTCAATACTACAATATTTGCTGGCACGAACTAAAATGTATATCGGGAGCCATTATGATATCCCTGCACTAAGTTTGCTATAAAGGTCACACTTCCCAAATTGAGGCCCACCCTATATGTGATTATGTGGGAGGATTGCAATTTTGACATGTTTGGGGCTTCTGAAAAAATGTCCCAGTCCCCCACCCCAAGCTTTAAACAGGATGGCTGTTCTCTTGACAATTATTCAAATGACAGGGAGGCAGTGGGAGCATATGTTCAGTGTTGTGTGCTTGAGGCAGGGGATGACATCCTGCCATTCTGTGCCAGAATGAAGACATAAGAACAGCCTTGATGAATGATATTAAAAGTCCATTCAGGCCAGCGCTTTGTTTCCAAAAGTGGCCAATTGGATGACCTTGGGAAGTTCTCATTTTAGGACACGGTGATGACAAGTTAGCCCCTCTTGCCTGTCTCAGATGCCAGGTAATCAGAGGCTGCCCCTGAACACAGGCATGGTGCATCTGAATGCATCTGGGCTGAAAGTTGGGAGCCCCATTACTAACCCCCCCAACACCTCAGACCTCCCTGCCATGAAATTCAAAGCATGTTCAGCTAAATGCAGTAAGAATCTTCCCTAGGATTAGAAACCCTGCCTTATCAGAGGTTTTTTTTGCTTGCTTTTTGTTTGCTAAAAATATGAGGTTCTGGTCCTCATAGTTGATAAGAATGCCAGCACAAAACGGCTGCCATGGTGAAATATGAGGTGCCTGCCCTGTCAAGGAGGATTCTAAACACGTTTGCTACAATGCACTGGGGGTCCCCTTCAGACCTTCCTTCTCAATGTGGGACGGTCTGCAGTAGAGCTTGTGTGCGAGGAGTTGTTAGGGGTGTCATAGTCTCCTTTCTGAACAACACTGGTGTCAACTCCAGGGAGCTCTGGTTGCTCTGGGCACCTGCAACATTTTTACTGTGGGTGCCTGGGCTCTGCCACAGTGGCGACTGGGCTGGGGCCTCTACCTCTGCTGTGGGGCCTCTGTTGGGGCCTGTTTTGGCCACAGACGTGGACATGCACCCATGCTCCACAGCCCCACCCCTGCAGCAGCACTAACACAGCGTCAGAGAGTGCATCATGTCACACACCACTGGGCACTCACATGCTGTGGGCTCAAGTTGGTGCCTCTGCTGAGCAACAACGTGTAGAGCTCAGTGGAGTGGGAGACCAACCAACCGGAAAAGTCTCTGAGGTGTACTTGCCTGGAGGCAGAGTCAGCATCTAAAGTCAGGTCCAGTCCAAGGGCCCGGCGAACACCAATCCACATGATCAAGCGGTCCAGGGTCAGGCAAGCCAATGCTCACAAAGTAGGATCAGAAACTACAAGTGCTGTTGCAAGCATCTGACTACTGCTGGAAGCTCTGCTTAAGAAGATTGATGCCAGCTGGTTCTCATCAGTGCCTTCTCCTCTGTGTCCTTGAAGGCTGATCAGCTGCAGGTGGAGTCACTCTATCTTCTCCCTCTTCAGGCGGCTGTTCAGTAGGTGAAGCCCGTGACAAGAAGCAGGGCTTGTGGTCACACTTCACCCCTTCTTCTTTTTAAGTCTGCAGATTTTTGTCCCAAATGTCTGAGGGAGGCTTATAACTTGCATCATAATAGATCAGAAGCATCATAAAAGATCCCAACAGGTGCAAAGAATCTCCTTGTCACAAAGCTGTTATCCCTCTCCTTCCTGTCAGTCATCAATCAATCACATACAACAAGCCTCTACTATCTTGGAGTTAAGTGCTTGCTCTCACAACTGATGCTTTCCCTTCACAGAAACGTGGTCGGTGAAATCCCGTGCAAGTCTACTCTGATGTCCACCAGCATCAATGGGACATACTTCCAGATAAGCATTTATAAAACTGCAGCCTAGAATACCCCATTTAATGATTGGACAGGCACATGTATTTTGCTGTGTGCATTTTATGAGAAGCTACCATTGGGCATACGTTAAATTCAACAACACACCCTTAGTTTTCATATGGTTTTTACACATTGTATTCTTTATTTTTAAGCATAGGTGCCAACTCCCTGGGGCACTGGGTGCCCGAGCACCCACAAAATTCTGCATGAAGCAGTTGGGCACCTACACATTTCAGAGCCAAGGCCATGCACACTGCATGGCACCCATGGCCCCAGGCACCCATGGGCGCAGGGCCAACTGGCACACCTGTTTTTAAGTAAGCAGGGGGCTTTAGTGAAACATCTCTCAGGATGTGAGCTCTAAGAGCTTCATCTATAGCTATGTCTATGCAAATTATCCACACACAAAAGTGAAGACTCAACAGGCTTGAGGGAACCCTGAAGTTGCAGAAAATGTTGTAGTTTACCCCAGTACATCCATTTTTGTCCGCGTTACTTGGTTGGAGAACAGCATCATGAAATTCAGAGAAGTGTGAAATATAAAAGATGGCTCTGTTTAAGTCTGCATATTATTTTGGAAAGTGTCAGGTGGGTTCGCCTTTAAATGGGAACCAAGGTGATTTTCTTCCCCATTCCTAGTTGCAGCAAGGTCAATCTAATTAAATTACCGTCTCAGGTCTTCTTGTGGTCCGTATCAAACATGCACTTCTATAAAGAGGGATCATGCTTCATTGACTTGCATGCTATGTTAAAAAGCATATATATATATATATATATATATATATATATATATATATATCACACCCATTTTAAATAAGACCCATGTTATTGCAGAGACTTTGATGCTAAGTTTTGCTTTTTCAACTCCCTTCAGCAACAAGCTCAAGTAATATTTAGTTACATTTATTTAACTCTCTCTCCCCCCCCCACCTGATAGTAACAAATCCTCTGAGAACGTAACAAGAAATATTGAAATGATCCATATTTTTATTGCCTAGATACTGGGGGACAGGGCTGGGAAATGGAGGAACAATATTCTAGATGATGGTCTGGCTGTCTGAAAGGAACCCCGAACAGAGTACTCTGCAACATTCGGTTGCACTTGTACGTAAACCACTGAGCCTCTTGGGCTGATTGGAAGGTTAGCAGTTCGAATCCACGCGACGGGGTGAGCTCCTGTTGCTCTGTCCCAGCTCCTGCCAACCTAGCAGTTCAAAAGCACACTAGTGCAAGGAGGTTAATAGGTAACGCTGTGACGGGAAGGGAAATGGTGTTTCCATGCACTCTGGCATTCATCACGGTGTTCCGTCGTGCCAGAAGTGGTTTATTCATGCCGGCCACATGACCCAGAAAGCTGTCGGTGGATAAATGCCGGTTCCCTCTCCCTGAAAGTGAGATGAGCACCACACCCCATAGTCGCCTTTGACTGGACTTAACTGTACAGGGGTCAATTACCTTTACCTTAGCTTATAGATGAGAAAGGTTTTCCATGCTACCTCTCCTCCCACTTTTCCTTTTGTGGAAGGTTCCCTGATTATTATAATTTTGGAAAGCAAGGTCTGCTTCCTGTGGCCTTGTACCAGGCTGAACTGAGTCTTTGGTCACTGCTGTTGCAGTTCTCGGTGAGGCCCTCTTCAACAGAGGCAGATAAACAATCCTCAGAGACTAGACGGTGATTCCTTTCAACACATTACTCTAATTCTCTCCTTTCCTATTGATCTATAGGGTACCACCCCCTCAAACCCCAGACAAATTGATTCTGCGACTAACATCTGTGCACACAATTAATCTCTTTCACACATTTGATGTTCCACTTTACTGGACACAGGACACACACTATGACTCATGTGTTAATCAGCTAATACCTGAAAATTAGGCTCGTGCCTACTGTATAAACAGTGACAGACTATCCATCAACTTGCTTCAATGAATTAATGAATTCTGCTGTTGTGTAGGTTTTTTTTTTTGGTTTTGTTTTTTTGCTGTGTTTTTGAAGTTGTCATATATATTCTAAGCTGATATATGCCGTCACCAGAAAGCAGCCACAAGTGAAAACTAGAAAATGGAGAAAGGGAAATGGATTCTAGTTAGCTGACCTGGCATAGCCTGGAAATTGCATGCACTCTGCCATGCCTTTCTCAATGAATTTTGGGGAAAGGCTGTGGTAGTCCCAAAAACAGATCAGCCAGGCAAGCCAAGATCTCACTATTTAGATGCTTCAGGCCATTACTGAGCTGCTTAATCTCTGATGCACATTGCAGAAACACAGAAAGTTGCCTAATATTGAATCCTACTTTTAGTCCATCTAGCACAATATTGACTACACCACGGCTGGTGAATCTTTGCCTGTCCAAGTGTTGCTGAACTATAGTTCCCATCATCCCTGGCCATTGGCTATGCTTGCTGGGGCTGATGGGTTGTAGTTCAGCAACATCTGGAGGGCCAAAGGTCTTTGCTGACTGACAGCAGCTCACAAGGTTTTCAGGCAGCAGTACTTCCCAGCCCCCCCTTCATGGATCACTGCCTTGCCGTGGCGAAGGGGCTTGAAGAACTCAGAGAAGCTATGAACTATGCCGAGCAGGGCACCCAAGATGAACAGGTCATAGTGGAGAGTTTTGACCAAACGTGATCCACCTGGAGGAGGAACCGGCAAGCCACTCCAGTATCCCTGCCAAGAAAACTCCATGGACAAAGACAACAGGCATATAAAAGTTATGACGCTGGAAGATGAGCCCCTCAGGTCGGAAGGCGTCCAACATGCTACTGGGGAAGAGCGGAGGGCAAGTACAAGTAGATCCAGAGCTGATGAAGCGGCTGGGCCAAAGCCGAAAGGACGCTCAGTTGCGGATATGCCTGGAAGCGAAAGGAAAGTCCAATGCTGTAAAGAAAAATATTGCATAGGAACCTGGAATGTAAGAACCATGAACATGGGTAAGTTGGAGGTGGTCAAAAATGAGATGGCAAGAATAAATATTGACATCCTGGGCATCAGTGAACTAAAATGGACGGGAATGGGTGAATTCAGTTCGGATGACCATCATATCTACTACTGTGGGCAAGAAACCCGTAAAAGAAATGGAGTGGCCCTCATAGTCAACAAAAGAGTGGCAAAAGCTGTACTGGGATGCAATCTCAAAAATGATAGAATGATCTCGATACGAATCCAAGGCAGACCTTTTAACATCACAGTAATCCAAGTTTATGCACCAACTACTGGTGCTGAAGAAACTGAAATTGACCAATTCTATGAAGACTTACAACACCTTATAGAAGTGACACCAAAGAAGGATGTTCTTCTCATTATAGGGGATTGGAATGCTAAAGTAGGGAGTCAAAAGGAACAACTGGCAAGTTTGGCCTTGGAGATCAAAACGAAGCAGGGCAAAGGCTAATAGAGTTCTGTCAAGAGAACAAGCTGGTCATCACAAACACGCTTTTCCAACAACACAAGAGACGACTCTACACATGGACATCACCAGATGGGCAGCATCGAAATCAGATTGATTATATTCTCTGCAGCCAAAGATGGAGAAGCTCTATACAGTCAGCAAAAACAAGACCTGGAGCTGACTGTGGCTCAGATCATCAGCTTCTTATAGCAAAATTCAAGCTTAAACTGAAGAAAGTAAGAAAAACCACTGGGCCGGTAAGATACAATCTAAGTCAAATCCCTTATGAATACACAGTGGAAGTGAGGAACAGGTTTAAGGATTTAGATTTGGTAGACAGAGTGCCTGAAGAACTATGGATGGAGGCTCGTAACATTATACAGGAGGCAGCAACGAAAACCATCCCAATGAAAAGGAAATGCAAGAAAGCAAAGTGGCTGTCCAATGAGGCCTTACAAATAGCGGGGGAGAGAAGGCAAGCAAAATGCAAGGGAGATCGTGAAACATACAGGAAATTGAATGCAGATTTCCAAAGAATAGCAAGGAGAGACAAGAAGACCTTCTTAAACAAGCAATGCAAAGAAATAGAGGAAAGCAATAGAATGGGAAGAACCAGAGATCTGTTCAAGAAAATTGGAGATATGAAAGGAACATTTCGTACAAAGATTTCCATAATAAAGGACAAAAGTGGAAAGGACCTAACAGAAGCAGAAGACATCAAGAAGAGGTGGCAAGAATACACAGAGGAATTATACCAGAAAGAAACGGATGTCTCATATACCCCAGGTAGTGTGGTTGCTGACCTTGAGCCAGACATCCTGGAGAGTGAAGTCAAATGGGCCTTAGAAAGCACTGCAAATAACAAGGCCAGTGGAAGTGATGGTATTCCAGCTGAACTATTTAAAATTTTAAAAGATGATGCTGTTAAGGTGCTACACTCAATATGCCAGCAAGTTTGGAAAACTCAGCAGTGGCCAGAAGATTGGAGAAGATCAGTCTACATCCCAATCCCAAAGAAGGGCAGTGCCAAAGAATGCTCCAACTATCGCACAATTGCACTAATTTCTCACGCTAGCAAGGTTATGCTTAAAATTCTACAAGGAAGGCTCAAGCAGTATGTGGACCGAGAACTCCCAGAAGTGCAAGCTGGATTTAGAAGAGGCAGAGGAACCAGAGACCAAATTGCAAACATGCGCTGGATTATGGAGAAAGCTAGAGAGTTCCAGAAAGACATTTACTTCTGCTTCATTGACTATGCAAAAGCCTTTGACTGTGTCGACCATGGCAAACTATGGCAAGTTCTTAAAGAAATGGGAGTGCCTGATCACCTCATCTGTCTCCTGAGAAATCTCTATGTGGGACAAGAAGCTACAGTTAGAACTGGATATGGAACAACTGACTGGTTCAAAATTGGGAAAGGAGTACGACAAGGCTGCATTTTGTCTCCCTGCTTATTTAACTTATATGCAGAATTCATCATGTGAAAGGCTGGGCTGGATGAATCCCTAGCCGGAATTAAGATTGCCGGAAGAAATATCAACAACCTCAGATATGCAGATGACACAACCTTGATGGGAGAAAGTAAGGAGGAATTAAAGAACCTTTTATTGAGGGTGAAAGAGGAGAGTGCAAAATATGGTCTGAAGCTCAACATCAAAAAAACGAAGATCATGGCTACTGGTCCCATCACCTCCTGGCAAATAGAAGGGGAACAAATGGAGGCAGTGAGAGATTTTACTTTCTTGGGCTCCATGATCACTGCAGATGGTGACAGCAGCCACGAAATTAAAAGATGCCTGCTTCTTGGGAGAAGGGCAATGACAGGCCTAGACAGCATCTTGAGAAGTAGAGACATCACCTTGCCAACAAAGGTCCGTATAGTTAAAGCTATGGTTTTCCCAGTAGTGATGTATGGAAGTGAGAGCTAGACCATAAAGAAGGCTGATCGCCGAAGAATTGATGCTTTTGAATTATGGTGCTGGAGGAGACTCTTGAGAGTCCCATGGACTGCAAGAAGATCAAACCTCTCCATTCTGAAGGAAATCAGCCCTGACTGCTCACTGGAAGGACAGATTGTGAAGCTGAGGCTCCAGTACTTTGGCCACCTCATGAGAAGAGAAGACTCCCTGGAGAAGACCCTGATGTTGGGAAAGATGGAGGGCACAAGGAGAAGGGGGCGACAGAGGACGAGATGGTTGGATAGTGTTTTCGAGGTTACCAGCATGAGTCTGACCAAGCTGCGGGGGGCAGTGGAGGACAGGAGTGCCTGGCGTTCTCTGGTCCATGGGGTCACGAAGAGTCGGACACGACTAAACGACTAAACAACAACAACACTTCCCAGCCCTACCTCAAGATGGGGGAAATTGAGCCTGGAACCCGCTGCATGAAAAGCAGGTGCTCTACCAATGGGCTACAGCCTTTCCCTACCGTTCCTGATTTCACTGAGTATTAGGGAAAGGTTTCTTATCTCACTAGGGTAAGTAGCATCCTAGGAAATTCCCTATATCCCCCCCCCCCCCCAGTGCTGTTATTGGCTCAGGTAAGAGTTGCCATTGACTGTGACTACAGGTTACTAGATTTTACAATGGCTACTAGTCAGCATGGCTACTTCCTATCTCCACTATGGGAGGCAGCATGCATCTGAATACCAGTTGCTAGGAATCCCAACTGGGAAGTGTGTTGTTGCACTCAGGTCCTGCTTGTGGGCCTCTCATTTGCAGGGTAAAGAGATCCCCAACTGTGTTTATCCTTGCCCTGCTTGCAGCCCCCAGTGCTAGGTATCTTGGAGCTTTTATTTTAACAGTGCCCTAGACATTTAGCTGGCCCAAGACATTTAGCTGCCCCAGTCAGAGCAGCAAATGGTGCCCTTTTCCCCACTTCAAGAAAAGAGGCATAGTGCCCTGACGTCAAAATTATGTTGGTACTTGAGGCAGAAAATCCTACTAGTGCCTCTTCCCTTCCTCAACTGCAAAAAACTACAATAATAATAAACAACTTCCATCCTTTTCATGACACCCAAAGTCTGATGCCTGAGGTGGCTGCCCTACTCTGCCTAATTGTAGGGGCAGCATTGCTGCCTAACGTAGACTTGCTCCAGGCCATGGTGGCAAATTAAAATGGGGCCGCCATTTTTCTTTCTCCTGATGTGTGGGAGCAAGGCTATATCAAAGGCATGATGAAAAATGTAATGTTGCTCCAAGGCACATGTTACTTATGGCAGTGCTGCTGCTGCCTGCTGTTGCCGCTAGCTAAGCCTGCTGGGGTCAGTCAACGTAGAGGACCCACCTATAGGCCCTTCCCATGTTCTCCTTGCTAAACTGCTCCCCTCTGAACAGCTAAGTACCACGGGAAGGAAGATCCCCCACTACTGTCTCCATCCTTGCTACTTATTAGGAAACAGTTGAGCAGTAAGTAGGGAGGAATGGGTGTTCCTGAGTTCTGAGGTAGTTGCCCATGGAAGAAGAGTGCTCTGTTCCTCTTTGAGGAGTTCACTGAGTCTCCATTCTGTGTGTTGACAAAGGAAGTTCCTTTTTCTTCCTGCAGCATGGAAGCCAAGCAAGCTGACCGTGGAAGAAGAGATCCTCAAGACCTCAGAGGAGCCTCCTGGTTCTGACCAAAAGCCCATCTGGTCCAACATTCTTTTCCATAGCGACCAACCATTTGCCTCTGGGAAGACCTAAAGCAGGAAATTATCCTTCCCTGCTGTAGATCCCGGCGTACTGTCTGTGATAATGGAAGTAAGAGATAGCCATCAACATTATTATTTAATGGACAGTAGCCACGGAACAGCTTCCATGAATGTGCCTAAACCCCTTTTAAAGCTGTCCCTGACTATTAGCTGGCTGAGATTGATGAGAGTTGGAACCCAGCACCGCGCAGAGGGCCACAGCTCCCCTGCCCCTGTCACAGACTTCTCCATTTCTTGCAGCTGATAAGAGAAGTGAATCAGAAGGAGTGGGGTGGGAGGGAACTCCTCTGGTTTCACAGAGGAAGTAATTCCATTAGGGCTTGAAATGACTTGGTGAAACATGAGTAAGGGGAAATCATCTGCAATAACACACCAGCTGGGCTCCATGACATCACTTGCAGGAATCAAAGGAAATGAACTAACACGATATGCATAAAAATCTCATTTTTCTTTTGTTTACTTGCTTATGCAGTTCTAGTATGATTTTCAGGGTGACAAAAAACAACCCTGCTTTTGGGGAGGAAAAATCAGCATGGATATTTTGCTTCTTTAGGAAAATCATTTTGTCTTTATTAAAGCTGACAATGAAATAAAATGCCTGAGAGGCTTCCCATTTTGTTTTATTTCCAGAAAAGCAATTGCAGGCATAAGAGTCCCACATGCTTCTAAATGTACAATATCTGCAAAGCCGGGAAACAATATTAGAATGTATTCATTAACACCTGTATTCTTTATGCTGTCGTTTACATGCACAGGAATTGACCTTGTTGGATAGTTTATGAGTAACTGTTTCACTTGGAAAAAAATCATGTTTCCTGTCAGAGGCCATTAAACCAATGACACGTAACTGATTTTCAGAATTAATATTGCAGAGATTCAGCATGAGCCAGAAAATGTTCATAGGAAAAGCAGGAGGCACTACTATAAAATAAAACTCTAGTTCCAAAAACCCCCAGTGGTCAAAATCTTTTTTACTTATGTATTTTGAATCTCACTCCATCCCAAAAGCTCTGGGTGGGCAACAACATATTAGAAGGCAAATATAAAATATCCTGTTCAAATTAAACATAAATCCCATTAAACAGCCACAAATATAACATATGCTAAAATTTCCAAAGCTCTGTAAACCTAATCCCAGGCACACAAATGTCAATCCACACACACACACACAAAAAAAAACCAGACAAGCATAGTAAAACAATATGTTTAGCAGGCCCAAACCAAATTCACAGCATGGTGTGCAAGCTTTTGAGGTGTACAAAACTCTCATTCGGACTGGATGATAAAGGTAAAACAATAACAAAAAAGGGCAAAAGAGTGTTTATTTGGAGGGCATGATGATAAACCCTGTCTGCAGTTTATTTAAATCTTAAAATGGTTACAGAGGAAGCCCTCTGCAGATGAATTAGATTAGGTATGTGCCTCGGGCAAAATGTCTCATGTTGCACTGAGATATGCTGGGGATTGAGAAACAATGGAGACCTCCCCTTTGCAAATACATATATATTGGAAGAGAGAAGAGGAATTAGTCCAAAAGATGCTCATGCTGGGAATTTGGCAGGTATCTCACTCTCTCTGTCCTTTCCCTGTTCAGCTGCTTCCAGTGCAGAAGGATCATATCTCAAGCATACTTGGAAGAAGATAGTGGTGCTGCTAAGGCTGGACCTCAGGGCCAAAGTCCAGGGCCCTAAAGTGGGGGCCACCAAATGACCTCCGAAAGAGCAGCAGTTCCTGAGGGCAGCAGCCAACAGGCCAGAAGCCAGCAGCTGGGTTGGCTTGGGCATGACAGATCCCACCAAGACTGGTGCTGGTTGCCACAACATCCCTTCTTTGTTCAGGGACAGCAGCTTGGCCAGAAATTCATGTGGTTTGTTACATATCTTCTTCTTCTTCTTCTTCTTCTTCATCATCATCATTATTATTATACTTTGAATATACATTATCCTGACCCAAGAACTGGCTAGTCAGATCAGTATATACTTTGAATATACATTATCCTGACCCAAGAACTGGCTAGTCAAATCAGTATATGCGATCAATCCCCTTGACCTCCCCACTGCTTGTTGGCCTGCATTACCCATCAAGAACTGAGTCACAATGTGTCTGATTCCATTTAGATATTACAAATGGTAGGATTCACTTGTCAGAGGTGGAATCTACACACATATAAAAAACACTGAGAAAATGCTTCCCCCCCCCAAAAAAAAAAACGCTTTGAAAAATACATTGAATTTTGCATAGCTCACTTTCGCCATCTAGTGTCACATTTTTAATTGCGCTTTACAACACATTTAAACGTTTTATTTGCAGCTGTGTAGCTGAGTCCAGGGTGTAGAATATTTAGCAACATGATGACCGCTTGGCTTCCTCCCTGCCTGCCAAATAATACACTTCACAGGCCTCCTCTCTCAAAGTCCTATGTTTACTTCTATACACTGAGACACAGGTGGCACTGTGGTTTAAACCACTGAGCCTCTTGGGCTTGCCGATCAGAAGGTCAGTGGGTCAAAATCAAGCAGTGGAGTGAGCTCCTGTTGCTCTGTCCCAGCTCCTGTGCTCCCTTGGCCTGAAGCAAGATGAACTCCAACCCATAGTTGCCTTTGACTGGACTTAAATGTCCAGGGTCCTTTACATTTACCTATACTAATCCTTTTTCTTCTTGGCTGTGCTGTTCTTTAACCACTGTGCATTATCTCCCCTGCTATTCAGGTCATTGGCTAGTTTTTTCCTCCACCTTTTTCCAACTTCCCAGCAGACACCCCTTTCTTTATCTGCAATAACATGCAACCCTTCCACATCTTCAGTGAAATTTCTTTTTATCTCTAGATAGTCCCTTTGAGCATTATTTCTTTTCCCTCCTGCCCTTCCATCAAGTATTAATCTCCACCCACCCTTCCTTTATGCTTCCCTTTTGCCATCAATTTTCTTCTGTTCAGCCTCCTTGCCTCTGGTCTTCCCCTCACCACACCCACAAACTCCCATACATTCCTAGTCACTGGCGTGAAGTTTTAATCCCAGCCAAACTGACTTCTCTTGCTTCACAGCACCAAGGCTGAAAATGGCTTTGTTGTCCCACCAAGTGCACATTCAGAGCCTTCGGAACAGCTCAGCTAATCGGTGTCAGAGACTGCTACAAATCTCATGCAATATAGATAAACTCACTCAGCATAAATGGCTCATAATCTCTCTCTGTATTTAGAGTGAGTCACTTGTCAGAGCTGACACATCCCAAGCAATTTGTTGGCTTGCATGGATGAGCTACACTATAAGCAGCTGCCAGAGGGAAGTCCTAAATATTTTCTTCCCTTGATCTTTGAAATCCTGAGCTCCATACACACATCTGGGTCTTGCATTGATGTCTACAGATGGGAAAGATAGAACAGTGAACAAAACCTCTCCTCTCTTTGCAGACGACAACTAGAGCACTCAAGTCTGCATGAAGATTGGATCATGGCCAATTTACAGCTCAGTCTTGTGAGTGTTTACTGGGAACTTGGGAAGTAACTTCCCCTAAGTTCAATGTGCCTTACTCCAAAGTATGAGTCTGTCAATTTCAGTTCCTCTCACTTGCTCATTTTTTCCAACCTAAAGTTCAGATATCCACATTTCCACACCAGTTTCCAGTGGAAGTTGCTGCTGATCGATGAGCCTAAGGAGTAATCATATGGTCTGAAACATGGAAAAGCAGGAGGCTACTGCATGCCTTGCCCTCTCTAAATGTGTTTTGGTAAACACAAGCAATAAAATGCCTTTAGATATGACCACTTCTGCATAATGTGTGCCACAATCAGGAAAAGCTTTAGGTGGTGTTCACATGGGGGGAGGGGCAGTAATACAGTGGTACCTCGGGTTAAGTACTTAATTCGTTCTGGAGGTCCGTTCTTAACCTGAAACTGCTCTTAACCTGAAGCACCACTTTAGCTAATGGGGCCTCCTGCTGCCGCCGCGCTGCCAGAGCACAATATCTGTTCTCATCCTGAAGCAAAGTTCTTAACCTGAAGCACTATTTCTGGGTTAGCGGAGTCTGTAACCTGAAGCATATGTAACCTGAAGCATACGTAACCCGAGGTACCACTGTGCTTGATCTGGCCTCAGAAACCTCTTATAGTGCCAATTTGCCATATATTATGTCTGTGTCTCAGGTCTGAGGTCAGGATTCTGTCCCTTTATCTGCCTCCACATGTGTCTAGAGCCTTCTTTAGCACTCATAGTTCCTTGGTTCTGGATATCAGTTATCTTGGGTGGTGTTGCATTGCGGAGGAATGTTATACTTGCCATTGCCAAGGAATATTTACAACATGCATGGATTAATGGCTTGCCATTTCAAAAACTAATCAACATTGGTTTTAAATACAGAAAGAAAGCCAAGAAACCACGTTGCAAATATAATGCCCCTCTGACCCCAGGAAAAGAAACACATCCAGATTGATTTGTGTGTATAGAAAGGAAACTATAGTCTAATAAATGTTCCCATGCTTTTCAAATTTCAGTTTGGAATCACTCTAGTTATAAACTCCTTAAGATCAAGGATCACAGTTTTAATGAATTTGGCACCTATATTTTATTTTTTTTAATACTGTGGATTGCCCCTATAATTCTAAAATTCCATTCTTCTAACTATCTGGCACTTACGCCTTACATTTAGGATGAAAACATTTGTGCTTTAAAGCAACAGGCTTTTTTAAAAAACCTAAAACTAATTAAAAGGCTGCAATCTTTCACAGAGAGCAGATTGGGCTGGGGAGTGGCTCAAGGGGAGCCTGGTATGAATCTGCCCCTTAGGCTGTTGCCTCGCTCAGCATGCTGCTGCTGTTCTTAGTGCTGGGACTAAGACTATCCACACCCAGCAGAGGCCATCCCACAACCTTCCATGCATGGCTATAATCCTGCTTCTGCTAGGAGTAGCATGAGCAATACGATTTGAGGATAGTGGGCTGGGTAAGGTTGGTCTAAGACATTTTGCAGCCTGAGGCAAACAAGCGGGGGCCACAAAGCCACCCCAGGTTTGGTCATCTCCTGGAACGGCTGGGAACTGGGCCAGATTAATACATGCGGAAGCCCTCAGCTACCTAAATTTAAGACACCCCTGTAGCATTGACCTAAAAGGGCGTGGCAAGTTTAAAATAAGAGTACACATCCTACTAGAAATTTTCACTCAGACTTACACCGCTTCATCATACAGTGGTACCTCGGGTTACATACGCTTCAGGTTACAAACTCTGCTAACCCAGAAATAGTACCTCGGGTTAAAAACTTTGCTTCAGGATGAGAACAGAAATCGTGCTCCGGCGGTGCGGCAGCAGCAGGAGGCCCCATTAGCTAAAGTGGTGCTTCAGGTTAAGAACAGATTCAGGTTAAGAATGGACCTCCGGAACGAATTAAGTACTTGACCTAAGGTACCACTGTACATACTTTGAAAGCAAATCTGGTCCAGTGATTCCTGGTGACTGCAATGCTACAGCTTTGCAGAAGGGCAAGTTATGCATTTAATAGAACAACCCCTGATTGTTTAGGTAAGTAATAAGAATAATTATACATATATTTAATTTAATTTTTTAAAAAATGGCAGGCAAGCTGTAGAACTCAAATATGGCCATTAGATAAACTGTGCCTATGCAGAACCCCCTGTGAGCACTTCTTAGGCCCTTGAGGAACCCACTTTTTGTTTTTAAAAGGTTTCTAGTCCTAAACATGATAAGGGTACATGTAAGCAGACATCCAGAGTCTTCATTGCATAAATGTCATCCTAGGCTCCTTCGGGAGGAAGGGTAGGATATGAATTCAGCAAATAAATAAATAAACTCAACAGATAAATAAATAAATCCACATAAAGCAATTCACATGCCCCAGCCACAGACTGGTTCAGGTTTTTTGACGTTTGAGTGTGACAGTCTCTGATTTAGAACAATCTAGATTAAAGTGCAATCAGTTTGCCAGCTGTAGTGTGACATCTGCTGTGTTCATGACTATGAGATGCATATTATGTTAATTACTTGCAGCAAAAATGTACTAAAATTAACAGCAGTACCCTCCATGGACTCCTGATGCACTCCTGACTTTTCCCTTCCATGCTGAACCTGCTTCCCACCTTGGAGTTGCACACTGTTTCTGGATTTTTTTCTCAGGTTCTCCTCAGCTGCAATCAAACGGTGACTACGGAAGTGCACACTAACCTGACCAAGACCATGTTCAGGGTAGGGGGCGACAGCTGGAGAAGTGCCCCTCCAACATAGCTTAGTAGGTCATATTTCATAATTGTTTCAACTGGTAGCCAGCAATAGAGAGAAAATCTAGTTAATTTTGGTACTGATTCAAGGAGTGTAAATGTCTGTCATTCACAGCCTTCCATATTACTCTGTGCTCACTTCCAATCAGAAGTGCTGTTTCAGATCTGGGGGAGGGGAGATAAATCTCCTTATTGGAGAGAGAACAAGATTTTGTAAGTTCCAGACGTCCACCGTTTAACCCGTTGAAGTGTTAAAAATGGGAGAAACTGGTTATGCTTCCGCCCTGTTATACTTCATACTTCATAATAACAATAGCAATGGGTGGGATTCATATAACAAACCCTATCCATGGAAACCCTGTGGAAAAAATTCTGCTCGCAGAATGGGGGTTTCCCCCCTCTCCTACATCCACACCCACCCCTACCTTCCAAAATTGTATTGGGGGGGGGGGCGGACAACGTGCCCTGGGAGGAGAGAAGGGATAATTTCATCTGCCAAAATGAAATGCTTCCTGTGATGGAACAATTGCCTCTGCATGACATTGAATTCCTGTCATAGTGATCAGGCAAAGAGGCACACACACACACCCTTTCTAAAAGCAAAAGGATTTGTGCTTTGGCATAGTTGCTGACTACATGGGTCCTGTTGATTTAAAACAGAGATGGAAAGCCTCAGGGTTGTAAGGGGAGGCGCTGCGGCCAGCCAGGTTTTTCTGTGAGACCCTCAGTACTATTTCTAGGCCACAGCCTTCACTGACTTTGCTATCCCCCACCCCCAGTGCTTTTGCCTGGCCAGAATGTGCCCTTAAACTGTGCTAAGGTCTCTTGCTTTCTGGATGAGGAAAGAGTATGTTAGAGAAAAGCGTGTGGGTATAGAACCCTCTGGCTTTTGTGTGGTTTAAATGTTCTTCCTTTGCTCTGCCCGCTTTCCCCTCTGACTCCGCCCACTGTTGTGGGCCTGGGAGTGTTGTCCAGAAAGGAATTTCGCCCTTGAACTGAAAAGGGTTCCCCATCCCTGAATTAAAACAATCAGTGTATATTTAAAAGCTGTGAGTTCGCCAGACATCGGTGCTCCTGAGGTGTAAAGAGTTCCACAGCCTCCCTGCTGTGATAGCCCTCCGCTGCCTAAGACTAAAAGCTGGTAAAGATAAAGGAGAAGAGGATTTAAGAATCCAAAGATCTTCTGCATTCCAGATATTTAGGGGGGATCTCCATGAAAGGAACTGTGTGTAGAAGAGATCTATTGAGCAAACGGAACCCCTGCTAGCCAGATGGCAACAGTTACTCGGTTTATGTACTGTAGCTATGAGAGAAAGTTTTTTCTTCTAACCAGCTTAGATACATTTTTAAAAGAACTACAGCCCACATTGATGCAAGTTTACTCAGAAGTATGCTCCATTTACCTCGCTGGAAAATCAAACAGGCTCCTAATTGTGCATCTGATTGCAGCTTAAGACAAATCCATGAAGGATGAGTCTATTGACATCCTGCAGTCATAAGGATAGCTCAATGGAACGTCCATGTCAGTGATCAGGCCTCTTCAGTTTCTGGTTCTGGTGCTTTTTGAGGAGGGAGGAGCAAAACATCTTGTTGAACGCCACCCCAGTCTCTGAGTGGTGGGAGATTCAAGAGCTTCCAGGCACTCACTCAGGTTTCATGCTTCTTTTTGGAATGAGGCACAACAGAGACTGTTGTGTCTTTATGATATGTGGTTTATTTGCAAATGAATTGAGAGAGAGCCTGCCACCCGTTTGCCATCTGGCCTAGAGCCTTTGCTTTTTTAATGGCCCATTACCTTTTCTTTGTTCTCTTAATGGCCCATCTCCCAGGCGATCTAAACATGGAAAGCTGGGTCCAGGAATTAGGAGTCTGACGTTCAGTTGGACTACCTAAGACATGATTAAATCCTAACACCTCCTAAACCCAGGAATTTTGGGGACTCTGTCATCCATAAACTCATAACAATATGTCTCTAAGCTTAAGGAAGATGGCAGGGTGGGAACAGTGTGCGAAGCTCCAATAGAAATGGGTGCATTCTGCAATAGAGAATTATTGTTGTGAGCATTATCTGAACTCTTGCTGCAGTACACAGTGCCTAAGATTTCAATTTAAATTGCCACTGCTGGCGCTGAGGGCGTTAAAGAGACTGCCGAAGCTGAAGCGGGGCTTCAAAGAGTTGGGTCGCGGGGGTGGTTTTGCAGCCACACTGCTGCAAAAGTGCTGAAGCTGCAGGAGCTGTTTAAGAAGTTGGAGCAGCAGAACAAGCAGCTCCACATTTGCAGCCCCGGGTATTCCGCTATTGCCTGCTGCTGCCAGAGTGCCTCTTTTGGTGCTGCATGAGCCAGGGGATCTGCCTGACATTGCGGCACAAATGTGACTCGAAGTTGTGTTTCGGTGCCCCACAACCCAGGTTCCAGGTACTATGTAGAGCCTTGCTTTTCTTTCCTGGTTCTGAACACAGGGTAGGAAAGGGGAATGGATATTAAACTTGTCTGATTGCAGTCAAATAGCTCCAAGGGCTTTTCTGCAAGGCACATCTAAAGTTGCTTTTGGTGTGGGAAAACTAAAAGGGACTCACTTTTTGAGTAAAAAAAACCACATTCTGATTACTAACACCACCTGTGGATGACAAAGGAGCTCCCTCCCACACCTTTTCCCTTGCACCTCCCCTTGTACCTGCAATTATCAGAACAATTGCCCACAAAACGTGAGTGTAGATTAAGTTATTCTTTTTTCACCCAGCCCAAAACCATAGTGGCTGCCCTTGCAGGGTAACCACTGCATCTTTCCTTCTCTCGAACATTTTCATAATGCATCATTTCAGAGCTTGCAGGTCCTTCCCATGAATCAGTCTAACGTGCATCCTGCTAGACAGTGTCTACAAAAAGATCCAGCACATTTGGAACATTGGCCACCTGAATATTCAGAGTCCGTGACTCTCTTGAACAAGATTAAGACACCTTTCCAAAGCACAGTCCTGCTGCTGTGAAAGCCCAGTCAGTGTTGCACAAAAGGCTTACTTAATACATTCTGAAGTCTCCGAACACACAAACACCTCTATTCAGAGCCTCATAAGATGGAGATCAGGGAGCAAGGTGTTAGGAGGACTCTAAAATAAGAAAGGAGGTTGTGTGTGTGTTCCCAAGCCTCAAGCAACACACAGTATTCTGACTGAGGCTAATTGCTTTGCATTCCAACATCATGATGTCACCAGTGTTTTAGGGCCTTTTGGGTGGAGAGCCGTTTTTTGGTGTGTATGACAGCACCCCCTAAACATGTATTGACCCTAGGAAAAGGGGGGGAACCCGCCCCGATTACTTTATATTAATGTGGCCAAACTAAATGAAGAGAAGGTCTCTGTCCAGCTTTTGGAAGCCAGTTAAAATACAAACTCAGTGTTTCTCTAAACACACCAAGTATATTACCTTAGTCATAAAATGGGGGACTTTCAAATCTAATTTGTTCAGCGCTAGTGCTGTTGAAGGCTGGGAAGTGTTCCAGGGGAAATCACCTCCATGCAAACAGAGATTAGCAGCTCTCCATTGCAGACATATGGAAATGATTGTCTATAATCTCCGGTAATTGTGGCTGTATTACATTCAAATCCTGTTTTCAATTTTCTCAAACTTCTAGACTGATTGTGTTATTAAATCATGCTGGCTGATGTGTTTAATAAGGACCTATTAAATGTTTATAAAATTAGGGGAATAAATATGGGCTTTTAGTCAGATGGTGTGTATGTGAGGTAGAACAATAGTATGCCATTGTTAGAATAACAGCGCTGCTTTTAAAAATGTGTCTACAAAATATACTTCAAGGCTTCACTTTAACAAAGTCAATTGGAAATAACACCTAATTAGGAGGGGGCAGGGGAGCCTGATAACTATCTGCAGAAGTGTCCCTTCTGTTCCAAACAATAAATGGCGTAAAATATTACACTACAACACTGAAAGCCCTTGTGAGTACACATGTCCATTCAAGCAAATAAGGCCACAGTCCTATTTGGCCATGAACTTACATCTGAGTTAAATAGGTAGAGGATTGGGCTGAAAAAGTTGTGTGCTCTCATTTCACATGGTTTAAGACTGAAGAGGTTAGGATTCATTGTAGCATCCACATCCAAAGTACAGTGCAACTGCTCTCCTAAACTTCCAGTGGACCAAATCCTTCACATTCACATCCAAAACCCAGTTCTCGTGTTAATTAACACATATGTGTGATTTCCCACCCTTATTTTACCTGCTTCCTGTTATTGAAGCCAAGCATGTATATGCATATGGCAAATAAATCAGAAAGATGGAAAAGATATTTGGAAATCTAATAGCCATTTATTATCTTCAGCACCTACAACCCCCCGACCAGGAAGCTGCCAGAGAATATATTCTGCCAAACGTTTGGTCCCAATCCTAGCCAAAATTGTAAGATGGGCCCCAGTCCTTCTAAGCCCCACTTATCCTCTGGAGAGTATCTTCTTAGTGGACCTAAATTAGAAGTTAGATTAGCTAACCAGAGTCAGGGCCTTTTCAACTCTGGCTCCGGCCTGGTGGAACGCTCTGCCTCATGAGACCAGGGCCCTACAGGATCTAATTTCTTTCCGCAGGGCCTGTAAGACAGAGTTGTTCCACCTGGCCTTTGACCATTTGATTCACTCCCTCCCTCTCTTTCTTTTTTCTTTTCCTTCTCCTCCTGCGATGAGGCTACATTTTAATATTTTAATGTTACAATATTTTAATGTTGTATTTTAATTTTGCTTTTAAGTTGTAATCATCCAACTTGTTTTTATTATTGCTTGTAAGCCGCTCTGAGCCCGGCCTTGGCTGGGGAGGGCGGGGTATTAATAATAATAATAATAATAATAATAATAATAAAATTCTCAGGTAAGTAGCCCTGCCCTCTCTCTCTGGGCAATTTAAGTACATTCTCACCGCCCCTCCCAGAAGTCATTTTATGAAATGCAGAAATTGGTAGACTTTAAGTGTATTTAGAGAGCTTGTATTAATGCATTTATGATCCACAAACCGGTTGAGATGGACAATATGGACTTAACACAACCCCCACCATGACTTCATTTGTAAGCTTTTAATGCCTAAAAGGATTCCCATTGACCTTAATGCAGCTAAAGCCATTTAAATGCACTTAAGCACCATCTTAAGTAGTTTGTGGCCGAGGTTGTAAAATACCAAAAAATTGCACTAAAGAATGAAAAGCCTTATAGAGGAGTGAGGTCTATGAACCATTTGAATATTATCTTTTACTATTTCAAGTGCCTTCCCCCACCCCCCACTTTTCAGGAGAGGTCTATAACCCCCTGGAGCGGATTTTCAGAGGGCTGCAGGAGGAATGGAGAATTGGCTGAAATTGCCTCCCCACTCCACCCCACCCCACTCTCTGAACATGAGATTCCACAAGCAAAACTCTCTGGATCCAGACCAGTCTCAAATCCATGATTAGAAGCTTCATATGAACATTGCGATTATATGTCTTGGTGAATAAATAGTACATTGGTGGAGGGGTCCCAGCTCTTGGTAGAACATGCACTTTGCATGCAAAAAGTCATCTCCAGGTAGGACCGAGGAAGACAAACCCAGGAGAGCCACTGTCAATCAATGTAGACAATACTGAGCTAGATGGACTCAGCGGAAGGCAAATTCCTTTGCTTCTGTGTGGTATTTTGTACACTGCATAGATATATTTATTTGATTATGTGGTATAAAACTTGGGAACAAACAGAACTGAATGAACAAATTCAAAAGGCCAATCTGGTGCTCCAACCCGGCACCCATGTGACCCCGATCTTACCACTGCCTTGTCCTAACTCTTCAAGTAGCAGAGACCCTGGTCTTGAGAAGGCAGTTCTGTGGCTCTGCCCCACCACACAGCCCACTACTGTGGAAGCTAACTGCACTAAAATAATGCAAAACTAGATATGTTTATGAACCACCTTTCCAAAGAAGGTTCCTCCCTCCCAAAAAATCACAATAATTTAAAATGTTGCTCAAAACATCAGTTGATCCATAGAGATAGCATGTAATAATCTTGTCACAATGTGTAGGCATCACTAGAAAAGGCTTTGCTCAGGTTCCCCCTGCCCCAGCACATTCTATCATTTTTGAAGGTGGGGCTTTCTGACAATGTTTCAGTCCTGTCCCACTTGGACATTGAAACAAGGAGAATGTCACACTCTCCTGTCATAAGGGAAGACCCTTCTTGGGAGAAATTCCCATTCAAATTGAACATTTGCATTTTGATCTCAAATTTTGTCATTTCAAGCACGATAGACAAAATGGCCAACTTTGCCCAATTTTAGATAATTGCAAAATACTTATTTCAGCCTTGGGGTAAACAAAAATTCAGGTAAATGTGCTGTTCTTCGTGTTATTTTATTGACACCAACACAGAAATAATTCAGTGATCATAAGGAACAAGAGGTTAATTTTTGAGGTTCGCATATTGGGGAATCCCTTTCCCAAAGTGCAGGCCATTTAATCTCACGCAGAATGCAATGTGATCATTCCAGGAATCTCACCTTGAAATTTCCTTTTAACCTTGTAATGAATGTTTATTTTATCTTTGTAACAATTTTAATGAGTCCTCCTCATCAATATCTGCTTCCCTCATTCTCAGACCTTTTTTCATTAATAATCCTCAGTGGGCAGAAAGCATTTTGAAATCCTAACTCATTAAAACCACAAGCCCACATGCTAAAGCCATTTGGCCCCCCGACTTAAGGGTAAACTTGAACCTGTTTTCTTCAGCAAATTAATTTCTTTCTTTCTTTTAGGTGGTGCTGGGGAGATGGAGTTTTACAAATGAATTAATTGCTGGGTTTGCCTGGCATAAAACGCCCCACCTCATTATGTTTACATAAACACGCAATGTTTTAAAACCTATAACTAGCTCATAATGCGGCCTTTACGGAATCCTATAAAGTAACGAGGATCTTGTATGGTTCACATTAGAGACTTTGAAAGGTTTGAAGCGAATTGGATATAAGGTTAATATTTGGCAGAGCCTTGTAAATAGCCCGGTTGTTATTTTATATTGGCTGAAGTATAAAATTCTGGGTTGCATGCCAGCAACTAGTCCAGCGGTGTGGCCAGGTAGTTACATGGCTCTGTTGTTTGCCTGTTTCAAGTTGGAATGTTCCTGCTCTCAGTAGGGTGTGTGTGTGTGTGTGTGTGTGTGTGTGTGTGTGTGTGCATGCGCGTCTGCTTATACTCAGCTCAAATACAGCAAGGACTCTGCACAGCAATTATTTTTTACTAAATTTTGTTGGTCTGCCCTCAGGGGACTTTCTCCCAGTTTAATTATTTGAGGGATTGTACACTTCTGGGATTTTATTTCAAAATGTTCCCTCTCGGAATTTGTTTCCGAGCCAAGTTAAAGTGAAGTCTTCTTTCTTTATTTCTTCCTTTGGAAAAAAAAATGTACAGAAAAATATACTGAACTTGAAAATTAATAGAGGTGTTTCTGGAGGCACTGCTTTTAAAGTTATTTGTCTAAAGAGATGTTTAGAATTGATTGTATTAAAGGGCCATAAATCTGTGGTACCCACCCTTCTCTCCCCCCGCCCCAACCCAGGAGGTTTAAGAAATGAATTTGAGCAACACTTCTGAATTTTAAGACAAACAAGGGAGAGGGAAATAGCTTATAATAGTTGCTGGCTGAGTACATGGAGCATTGCTTAGACCCTCTTAGAGATAAATCCCAGTCTTGGCTCACTTTATGTATTTATGAATCAGATAGTGTGCCTGCATAAATAATAAGTGAAAATTCAAGATGCATAAGCTGCTACGTCTGCATTGATTTTTCTAGTATTCCCCTGCAGAAGAAACTGATCGGAAAGGGTAGGATGAATGTGATTAAGACTGAGGGACAATTATGGGCTTGTTCAGAGGTTCCAAGCCTTTGGTAGTCACGTTTTTGGTGAACCCAAGTTGACTTTTTCCTCCTTTGCCATGGGCTCAAAAGGTTATGTGAAATCCCACAGCGGATGCCAGACATGTTCAGCTCAGTTTGGGGTTTGCTTTTGAGTTTCTGCAGATGGAACCGAGTGCAAGTCTGTGGCAGTGCAATCTAACACATGTCTATTTAAAAGTAGGACCATGCATGTGCTGTGGATGCAGCAATAGTGACTAACCTCTACTCCATGGTCCCAATTTACATACCACCAAGTCAATTTTTCTGTCCCCCCACCAATTTTGGTGGCAGAAGCAAATCTATTTAGTTTTTCTAAAACAGAGTCAGTGCTGAGGTGAATGGATTCTTCTGCCCTGAAAAGGATGCAAATCAGCCCCTTCCTGGTAACCAGATCAATCTTTTTATGAGTGGAGAGAGGGTGAGATCAACTGAAAGATTAAATGAGGTGCATAGGTGCTGTGCGCCTATATGTGTGTCTGTGTGTCTGCCTCTGAGTGTGCATGCATGTTTACCTTCCTGCCGCAGTGGTACCTATTTATCTACTTGCACTGGCATGCTTTCGAACTGCTAGAAAGCGAGATGAGCGCCGCAACCCCATAGTCACCTTTGACTGGACTTAACCTTCCAGGGGTCCTTTACCCTTTTTCACCTTGTGCATCCATGAGAGAATGTGGGGTGGCCACATGCTCCTTTAGCTCAAGCCACTGCTGGCATGTAGCACCGGTAGCGGCTGACTCAGGATAACCTCAGGAATGTCTCCTAGTATATTGGGAAAACTAGTTTCAAACTCCTGTCCAGTCCCAAGTAACCAAGAGAGTCAATACTGACCTCTCCTCTCAGGGAGACTGGTGGGTTCCACTTAAGCCCTGAAAGCCAATAAACTCCTGCCTTTCAGTAGCGAGTCCTATTGGGTAAACTGAAACCCATAAAGTCTGTGGAGCTGCATGTGCCCACACCTTCTTATGAGAAGGGAGATTTTGTGAAAACAGAAGCATTCATCACTGCTCACATCATGGCTTCCTGTCTCATACCTACACACAAACAGGAAGTCCCTGCATACATAGAATCTCTTCTTCTGAATAATCCAGCAAATAACTGAAACTAATTAGGTACAGCTTCTTTCTTAAAATTAAACATTTTATTGTGTGATTAAATATACGAATATGTTATATGCCAGAGCAGCATTCCTCCCGTGAAAAAGAACAGCAACCAGGTTTGGATTGAACATTTATTATTTCCTCTTGCTCCAATTCCTATTCTCTTGATGGACTATTAACTACAAAACAGATTTTTTTTTCCTATTTTTAAAAAAGGCTGGATTTTCATTACCAAATTTAATTCACTCAATTCCGAGAGCATAACCTGTTTGTTAGCTTAAAATCAGGAGTCCAGCAGTATCCCATAAACCCAAAACATTAGCATCTGCCACCATATGAGCACCAGCGATACGCTGTAAGCAGAGCCAAGTATTTACTGAGGTTTTGTATCTTTGCCGTGAGTCTGAAGGGCCTCAGATGACTTCCCTGCAGACAACAGTCTGCATCACAAAATCACCACACGTAGAGCAACATAATTTTTCCCAATTAGCAGTCTCTCTTCTGGAAAAGCCTGAGGCGGATGCAGTAGACAGATCCCTAGAGGAAATTGGTCCGTCTAGGTAGGTTTGAGATCACTAGCAGAAGCGTGTGTGCGTGATAAATGAGGGTGGGGAGAGAACACTCATAATACATTTTCCTCTTCTTATCACTAGCTCAGGGGCACCTCTATATCTTAAAGTAAACATTAGAGGGGGGGAAACCCAGGTCTTTTTTATTTCAGTGTGTGAAAAATATAGTAGCAGGGAATGCTAAATAATTCTGCTTACTTCCCAATAATAAACATAAACAGGCAGAACGAAAGGAGAACAGAGACAAAACAGGGGTAGGGCAGCACAGGGCAATTTAAAAAAAAATTCAGAACAGAATTTGGGGTCAATTTAGATATCTTTCCAGAGTGTTCCAACTGGTAGAAGAAAGCAGTACACAATGGTCGGCAGTTTGGCCTAAAGAAGAGTGGCTCACAGCAGTTAGAAACTTAGGATAGGGCAGCCCAGCTATATGGGTGGGGTATAAATAATAAATTAAATTGTTGTTGTTATTATTATTATTATTATTATTATTATTATTATTATTATTATTAACCTGCATCAGGTAGTAGTATTAGGGGCTGGAGACAGATGAATGCAGAGCAGCTCCTGCAGCAAACAGTTAAACAGCCATGACTTCTCCCAAGGAAAACTGGGAAGTGTAGTTTGTTAAAGATGCTGAGAATTGTTTGGAGATCCCAGTTCCTGGCACAGAGCTTCAGTTCCCAGAGTGGTTTAGCAGGCATTCCCTCTTCCCAAGGATATTTGGGAATTGTAGCTCTGTGAGGGGAATAGGGGTCTCCAAACAACTCTCAGCATCCTTAACAAAGTACATCTGTCTCTCAGGATTTCTGAGGGGAACCACGGCTTTTAAAGTGGCACAAGAGGGTTTTAAACGTATGGTGTAAATGTGGCCCAGGAACTGGCAGGGCTTTCCAAAGGATTCTTTCAAAAGCATTGGCCCTGGCAGAGGGTGGTGCACAACTGGGACTCGGTTTCAGACAGCAAAATGTCTTGGGCCAGCACTAAACTTGTAATAATAGATTGGGCATTTTATTGCCAGGAGCCTTCTACAGATCTATGGGTAGTGTCATATCACACACAGATGCTGTTCTCTGGAGTAGGTATTCTTGGAACTGTGCTTCAGAGCTTTTCAATCAATATGTAGAACTTAGTTGAAAATCCATTTAAGTCTGCAAGAGGCATGCATGCATTTTCTCAAATAGGCTTTCCCCTGCGTCTTAAGTCATGAACTTCCAACGTTTGTTTGAATTTTGAGTGTTATTTTAAAATTTGTGCTAACATATTATTGTGAGTCACCTTTCATGCTAATTTCCTATATTAAAGCAATATTAACAGTTTTCTTTATATTATTGTGAGTTCCTGTGGTCCGTTGCTAAACAGTTTACTTAGAATTTCCATCACAATTCAAACTGCATGCATGCCATCCACATTCAATATGGGGAGATAGTTTTTTCTTAATTGATTCCTCTTACCACATTCTGTAGACGTTCTAGGAAATACTCTTATACCACAATTCTATGCACATCTACTTAGAAGTAAGTACCATTGTCTTGACATTCCCAGGGAAATGTTGCATAGGAACATGGTCTAAATGATTTTTTTATATATGAAAATTGTGGAGTGTGTGGTTTATATCAATGGATATATTCACATAAATATACATCTCTATGAAAAAACCTTAGCGTATTCATGTTCTGATCTTACTAAAGTGAGAAGGGAGCTGGGATATAAATTCCTCTTTAAGAAGGAGTAAATTCTAGAGGTGTGCACAGGCCTCAAGATGTGTCTTGTATCTGTGCACTTTTTAAAATTCCAGTCTGTTTCTGTGCACTCTCGGCTTCCATCTGTAATCCAGCTCCTGGGCTACTCTGTTAAAATGAAGCTCTCTGTTTCACCATTCACTAATAATGAGGAATCTAAAACTGAAAAGCTATAACCTTTTCCTGTCCTGAGCTACTCTAATGAAGCCTAGTGTTTTCCCGTTCACTATAATGGTGAATCCTGGCTGTAATGTTTTCCCATTTCAGCCACATGAGCCCCTCCAGAGTAGATTAAACCTGCTAAATTGCAGACAAATAGGTTCAGGGGCTTTTTGTGGGGGAATTAATTGGGATTAACTTTTTCCCATAATGCCTTATGTGGGAGGGGATAGGGAGTTGTCCCCTTCTTAAAGGTAAAGGTAAAGGTACCCCTGCCCGTACGGGCCAGTCTTGACAGACTCTGGGGTTGTACGCCCATCTCACTTAAGAGGCCAGGGGCCAGCGCTGTCCGGAGACACTTCCGGGTCACGTGGCCAGCGTGACATCGCTGCTCTGGCGAGCCAGAGCCGCACACGGAAACGCCGTTTACCTTCCCGCTGGTAAGCGGTCCCTATTTATCTACTTGCACCCGGAGGTGCTTTCGAACTGCTAGGTTGGCAGGCGCTGGGACCGAGCAGCGGGAGCACACCCCGCCGCAGGGATTCGAACCGCCGACCTTTCGATCAGCAAGTCCTAGGCGCTGAGGCTTTAACCCACAGCGCCACCTGCGTCCCACTGTCCCCTTCTTACTTTAAAACAATTAAGAGGAGGCTGAGTGGTATATATCCTTGCTTGTATATGTATATTTTTTGAAAAATTCTGCAGCTTCATACTGGTCTATCTGGTAGTTGCTTGTGTCCTTGGATAGGCTTTGCAGGGCTCCTGGTAGGCCCTACAATCTCCAACACTATCTGGAGGGGGAAACCCTAGGTTTTTGAAATGGGGTTAAAGCAATGTTAAATATTTGAAAAATATATTTGGATGAAGCTTTGGTCTACTTCCAAATTCCCTGGATGCCTTAGACCATTATAGACAGAATTACCATTTCTCATCTTTGAAAGCTAGGGAGCCTGAAAGATGGGTCTTTGGTTGCATGGTACACCAGAAGCAGCTCACCAGGTGGAGCAAGAGTTCCTACACTGGCTTCCCTGTAGGTGAATCACTGTTGCTTCCCAGAAGAGAGAGCGGGAGGCATGAGGTGTGGTGTAAACACACTGGCAGAGCCAAATCAGTGCTCCTGCAGGTGCATTTGCACCATACCATACTTCCTGCAACTTTGCCCCTCCCCTCTTCTGGTAAGTAACAATGACTGTCAGAGACCAGGCTGAGGAGTACTGCTCTGATGAAGAATGGTGGGAGCCTCCCCCTCCCCCTGCTCCTGACCAGGATCCTGAAGCTGCCCAGGAGCATTGAAGCAGTATAGATTTGGAACAGTGGTTTGCAGAGGGGCATAGTTCTGAAGACAAAAGTTGGGAAAAAGTGGGGCGTGAAGAGCAAAGTGAAGAAGAACTGGAAAAGAGAGAGCTAACAGACTGTCTCTCACTGGAAAGTGTCTAACCTATCAGTCCAAGGTCACATAGAGCAGCTAAGGTGGCTACACAAAAAGCGCAGTGGTTGAGAGATCAGGTTGCAAGGCGCGGAAGTGACTGGGGGGAAATGGGTGGGAACCTGAATTGGGAACACCTTCATTCTAAGAATAGCTGCTTTGTTCTTTTGCTGTGATCATTAAAGACTCTTTAAATGGTAAGTGACTCTTTTCGCTTATCTATGGCCAAAGCGGGGGGGGGGGGGGAGGAAGCTGGGTCCCCGAAGCCTGACAGTGACCTACCTGCCAGGAAGCTAGTGTAGTGGCCCCACCCCACCCACCAAGCTGCTTCTGCATGACACTGGGTCCCTGTAGCTTTCCAGGCTCAATTCAAGGTCCTGGTGGTGACCTACTGTTTACTAGGCTATCGATTGCTATTTGCCACAATGGCTAACTTCTACCTCCAGTGTCAGAGGCAGCTTGCCTCGGTATATCAGTTGCTTGGAATCACTGGGAGAATAATGCTGCTGTCCTTGGGTCCTGCTTGTGGGCTTCCCATGGGCATCTGTGAGAACTGCATGCTGGACTAGATGGGCCTTTGGCCTGATCTAGCAGGGCTCTTCCTGTGTACTACCCTTTGTCCCTTCATGACCTTCTTTATTGTGGCAGCTCTTGATTTCGTTTACCTTGGAGACTCTGCAGATTTTTCCCATTCTGTGTTCTCCACTATTGGTTTGTTAAAATTCAATGTGGCATTTGAGGGACAGAGAGGGGAAAGAATAGAGCAAGCTGGGTTTTAAATGACATGAGTTTGTTTTGCAATTAAGATATGTAATCCTTTGGATCAGGTCAGCTGTAAGAGGAATTAATAAAGGAGAGCAGAGGAGAGCCCTGGAGTCTCTTTTCACAACTTCGTTGGAATTATACACCTTTTGTGAAATCTACATTTGTTCATAAGGAATTTGTAAACAGTACAGACTCTTGAATAACATATAAAGGAGTTCTGGATTCTTTTTGCCTTTTATAAGGAACACACTCCCTGCTCATTTGAGTATCAATTATCGATGGTGAATCTTTCCCATGTCGTAATTTTTGTCACAAGTATGATTTGAGGGTGCCCTTGCTGCATCGCAACCATTATACCATGGAGAAAAACAGCACAACCATGCCTGCTGCAGGGAATGTTCAGTGCCCAGCTAACGAAAAGAAGCCAAATGTGTGGAGAAGCGAGGCAGCCATCAGTTTCCAGAACTGACATTTCCAGAAAAGCTATTTGGTAAATGGTGAGTTTGTGAATTGTAAGAGGAATTATGGGGTGGGTGTGGGTGTTGGAGAGAGGATAGGGAGGAAGGGGGAGAGCACTTACGATATAAAAGACATTCAAGCTGTTAGTGGACACTGGCATGTGGTATTCTCGGTAGGCATGCTGATTGAAGCTAATGGCAATGTATTCTACTATCAGCAATCGAACAACTTCTCCAGCGTAAATGAAAAGAGCAAATCAGAGTGTGAGGCTTTAAGAACAATGCCACGCTGAAAGAAAGAGAAGAAATGATGTCATTGAGGAGGGGGGCGGATTGGAATCGGGGGAGGGGGAATGAGGAAAGAGGTTTGTGGGGAAATGTAAAATTTTCAAATATGGTGTTTTATTACGTTATTGCGATTTAACAACCAGGTTGGTACTGAACAACTCTGCAGTACAGGCCAACAGCACCAGCGGGATTCATTATGATTTCTTTAACGCTGCAGGGGGAATGCCTAGCTGTTTTGGGGGCCTAGTGGGCCCCAAGCCTGGTACACTATATTACATAAGAGAAAACTAGCCATTTGGAAACCTTATTCAGCTTACAGTCATGACAGAGGTAGCCACAGGGGTTTTTTTATGGAGTGTGGTAGAGTTTGCTTTCCTAGGCTGTTGAAAAGGAGTTTGGGCTAGTGCCCTGAACTCTTTCAGGCTCCTTATAAAGACCCACATGTTTACACAATTTTGCACTTCTCTGAAATTTGCAGAGCAGTTTTCCACCCAAGCATTGTGTACCAAAATGCATATCCTAGTGTAAGGTGTGCATAAAATGCATAAATGAGTGACATGCATGGTGAGAATTGCATACACAAATGTGTATTTTAGGAGAAAACTAAAACTCTAAAGACTTTAAAAAAATAATCCGGCAAACCAATTGCAGAAATGTGGAGAACTAAACTTAAGAATGGAAAAATAAGAAACTAAGATAAATCAAAAGTGATAAATTTGCCCATTCCTAGTCTCCTGTGATGTGATTGGGAAGAAGGAGTGGGTGCTAGAGGGAGGTAGCCACCACCATTTACAGGGCAGAGGACAGTGGGTGGAGATTTTGGAGAGAAAGGCAAACTAGACAACTGTGTGGTTCCATACTTGCTTGGTTCTTCCAGATCTGGCAGCCTAGAGGGTTAACCTACAGTCCCCTCAAGTATGCAGGTGCTGTCGCCAGTCTGGCCAAAGTCCAGGGATCAGTTATTGCTAGCCTTCTTGTAGAAGGGGTGGGGTTTGCCTGTTTCTCATATATCTCTTCAGGTTTTATGGTACAGCACCAGCCTAGACTTGGGGAAATGCAATGGATACCTTGTCAAACAGTCAGTCTGGCTGGTTGTTGGAATCCGAGATGGAATTGAGCATCCAGTTAGCTCTCAGAAGTAGTGTCGGACATGATAGCCAGAATCTCTAGGCTGATTGTCTTGTGGAATGTCAACATTCACACTGAGATTTTAACATCAACTTGAAGCCACTGGAAAAAGTCCTCAAGAGCTTTGGGCGCAGCAGTTATCAATGAGTTCTACTTTACTTTTCCATCTGCTCATCCTCTGAATCGGTGCTTAGAGGGTGCATTGGGTTGGATGAAGGTGAACCAGCTGAGACTTAATTCAGACAAGTTGGAGATGCTGTGGGAGGAGAAACTAACTCCTTTGAACTGAAAGTGTTCAACCAGTCATAGATGAAGGACCAAGATGTAACTTGGGTTTGCTCTTAGGCATAGAGCTACCTAAGGAAACTCAGCTGGCAGCAGTTGCCAGAGATGCTACAACCCTGTCAGGATAGTCTGGACCTTGCTTTAGTTATTCTTACACTAGTAACTTCCAGGATAGGCTACTGTAATACATTCTATGTGATGTTGCCTTTGAAGACAATTTTTAAGCATCAACTGGTACAAAATATAGCCACCAGGCTACTCAGTGGGCCAGGCAGTTGCAACATGTTACACAAATACTATGCCAGTTACACTGGTTGCCAGAATGTTTCTGGGCCCAATTCAAAGCTCTGCCAATGGCTTTTAAAGCCCTAAATGGTTACTATAAGGATCACTTTCACCTATATCAAGCTTCTTGTACCTCCTGTACCTCTTGAAATGCCTGCTTCTAAAATCAATTAGTGTGTGGCCTACTATGCAATTCAATTCCAAATGAAACCAGGCATGCCTATTCCTTGTTAAATTTAAAGTTGACTTAAAAACTCATAGTCTTTTGGGGTTAATTAAGATCTGTCAATTGGATATTGTTTTTAAGCTGGTGTGGTTGTTTTCTTGTATGGTAAGTTGGTCTGTGCACCTTGCATGGAAATGGATATTTTGAATGTTTAATTATTTTATTGTTGAATTTCATGGATCTGTATTGTATACAGTTGTAAACCACGTTGAGAGACATTTTCCTCAACAATCTAAAAGTCTATTCAATAAGTAAAACCATGTATTCAATCAACTGGTGAGCATTTTCATAAAGTACTGTGAAAAATCATTGAAACACTAGGCATTTTTAACCACTGCCAAGAATGTTTAAGAAAAAGTTGAGTGGCTTCAGCTCAGCCCTAATCACAAAAGCCCTTCCCACAAGCATAACATGTGAACAAAACACCGTGCTGTCTGTTTCATATCTGTTCCTCATTTGCATTGTGGTGGGAGAAGACATCTTGTACTGAAGGGTTTTATTACTTTGGCTTAGTTTGTTACAGTGCTATCCCTGTTGGTGGTGTAATAATTTATTCTCATCCTATTATTTTTGTCATCACTGTAGCCTGCAAAATATTTCTTACTGAAAAGGATTACCATATGAAAATATAATACCTAAAGGTGAATTTCCACAAAGGGATCAGATTCTGTGTGCTATTTCAATTCCTTTTCTTAGATTTTATTTTTAAATATTGTTTTATTTCTTTAGTTGTTTGTACCTAACCAAAGTGCTTTTTGCCTGGGGAAACTTAGAAATATTAAGTTGATCAATACATTGAGTACTCAACCTTCTAAAGTTTTGGGGAACTAAAGTATTTATAGTTTTACAGTTTATATTACTGCTATTATTATTATTATAATATAAAAAGTGAAGTTTGATTTGAATAATTATAAAAGCAAACCTCAGTTAAAAAATAATAATAATGAAAGAATGGACAAATTGTGCCAAGATTATACCCACATATCCTGCACACATCTTTCAATGTAAAACTGTGTTATGAGATAGCCCTACTAAGTAGCAGAAACACAAATGGGAGGGCAGGGGAGATAAAATAACTATAAAGCTGACTTAACAGATCCATATGATTCAATAAATGGCATGAGATAAAGAGGTAACCTGTCCTGGAGAATTAAGAAGTACAGCCTGGAAGAGACAATTACAGACTGAAGGACAGCACAGCAAGGAATATGTAGCATTAACAATCATATTTGCATTTTGGTGGGGAAGATTATTTGCCACAGGATCTCCTAACTACTTGAGCAACATTATTGTAAAACAGCAGATGTCTTTCTCCTTTCTCGGCTGCTACACTCTTGCCTCATCTGAGTAAAGGTTAAATTGAGGCAGTCTTTTCCCATCTCCTTGAGTGAAACACCCTAGCAGAGAAACACAGCCAGAGCATCACAGAAGCATGCTGTGGAGACACGCTGTCCAGCTTCCAATGGAGAAGAAGATTCAAAGGCTTCCCTCTTCCCTTGCCGCAAGTCAGCACAATGTGCTGTGCCGTACTAGCATCAGGAAAGTCTTAAGCTGCTTCCATTGCATCTCACTTTGATCCGTTTACAACTAAGATGAGATAAAAGTCCCGTGTCATCACTACCACACTGCCCCAGTTCTTAGGAGGAGCGGGCAAGGTTTTGACTCAGTAGGGAACTGGATGAATGTTAGTCGCAGGATGACAAAGGAGATTCAAAACAGTTCCTTGGTATTCTGGAAGGGCTGAGGGAACATTGTGAAGTTTTCACAGAGTCTATTTTATGAAAGGAAGATTTGGACCTCCTATGGAAAGAGGTTGTTTATGTTCTGATGGAGTATACGGCCAGCCTTCTTGACCACAGCCTTGAACAACAGGTTTCCATATTGCTGCTTAGGTATCACTGCTTAGATAGGTATTGCTGCTCAGTATTTTGATATACTTATTAACAATGAAAATGTATTTCCAAAAGCAAAGCTGGCTTGCTCTTCTCTTCTCATGGAAGATTATTTCATTGGCCCACCTGCTCAAATGAACAATGTATTGCACATTCTGATAGAACAATCCATCCACAATGAATTTGCCTTCTTTTGGAAATATGCCATTACATGAGGAAACTGCTTAATAGCATCACTAGACAGTCTTCTTGCCCAGGAGATTCTCTGGATGCCCTTGAGGTATTTATTTGTACCCCACCTTTAGACCTAATTGGAGTACTGGGTGGGGGCAGATGGAGCAGGGCCTTTACTGCAGATACTCAGAACCTACAGAATAACCTCTAAGAACCTGGTGAGATCATGAGGTTTTATTCCCTCTTTGCCTACCATAAGGTACATAAGATGCATCTGTTTCACTGGTGCTTCCAATGTTCATGTATCTGACCTACCACAGTTGCAATTTTATTTTATATTATTATTATTATTATTATTATGCTTTGTAAACCATGCTGAGCAAATAAAAAGCAGGATACAGATTCCTAAATAATTAAAAGTAAAAACATTTATGAAACTGTTATTGGCTAGATGTGAGCTGTAACAACTCTATGGCTGCTGTCCCATGGATAAACTGGTATTCAGCAAATATTGCAATCGTTTGTTTTTAAATAGAGCATCTGTATCACTTTTGTTGCTTCTTCCTCCAAGTCTGATCAGTCCATACAGAATGAAATAATGGATAGCCTGATTTAAAAAGCATTACGGCTGCGATCCTATACAAAGTTTACCTGGGTGTAAGCATGCATAGGATAGTGTTGTAAGGAAATTACTATTTGCTGCTTCCACAGAGGGCTCTGAGGCTGTGTTCCCCCCTGCCTTAAACTCTGTACTTGTGCACACAAGTAGCAAACTTGGATGATGTTCTTCGTAACAGCTTGGCATTCCTTCGTAGTTACCCATAGAGCTATATATGTTCAAGAAGTAAATTTATGTCCGTGGTAGATGCTTCCACTGAGAGATACAGTTTAATATGTATCGAGCACGGCATAAATTCCTCATTAACCTTTACAACCATCTGGAGAAAGAACTGCTGCTCATATCACAACAGACCACGTCAGCGACAACGACTGTAACCTAAAACGCTGCATTTTATGAGATAGTGGAGGAGTTGGTGCCAAGGCAGTCAGCCTCGTGAGCTATTAAAGGACTAATAGGGGGCACATGAGAGGCACCTACATTGGGTCATGTAGGTTTTTTAAAAGGTTCTTGCTAGATCCCATCAATGTACACAGGAATTGTAATGATCAGTCAGCAGCCCTGGGAACACCTACTGCCGCAGCCCATTCCTAGAGGATCTGGAGAAGGTGGGTGAATGTGGTACACATTCCTTCGTTCTGTAAAACTGTAGCCTTTTTTCCATCTTCTGACTTTTATAGCAGGCAGCAGCTTTAATATAATACAAAGCACGGCTGCTGAACCTCCAAAGGCAGCTACCCACTTAATGCTTCAATTTCCATGTTTTATTTTACATGTAATTTAAAGCCCATGGTTCCTTAATTGTAAAATAGGGCTTATTAAAATAATAGCTTGAAAAGCAGTGGGGTACCCCGAGCTGTGGAATGAAGGTTGCTAGCTTAACCACTGTTTATGTGGATTTAAAAGCAGGCAAAGCCAATATAAAACTGGAGATATTTCTAATGCAATCAAAGACCACAGGGTGATACAGCCCCTGCTTTTATATGTGTTTTCGGTTGACCTGTCCCCACCTCCATTTAGATACTCAAGAACTCCCCTTACTACTTTTGTGATTGATGAAGTAGCAATGGGTAAGCAAGATGGGACTTTCAGTAAGGTCTGTGCTTCTTGCTTGCAGGGAAATGGAAAGAGAGAAATGGAGTAGCTGAAACTGTGAGAAGAAACAGGCAGTCCCATGTTTCCAGGAAGCTTTCCCTACAAAGCACCCTAATCCAGACCAACAGGTTGGGCCTTGAGGATCAAAATATCAAAAGTATGGCTATATGGCACCTCAGCCATATATTTCAACAGCTCTGTATGGTACTTTTCAGACATTATGCTGTTAGGGTCAAGGAAATAACTGCGCAAGGGAAGATAGCTAGGTAAGCTGCCTGTGCAGAACCTCCGTTGGCATGAGAACAAGATGGCTTCCGGGATGACAGCCCTACTCTGGAACTCTGACTCAGCATTGGAGATGGGAAAGCATGGGTATGTCATTTGCACGAAACTGATCAGTATGTTGTTACGTAATTTATTTCATAAAAGTTATATAGCACTTGATGGGGGGGGACTCAAAGTGGTTTATAGCTCACTATAAGGGTTTTGAGTGTACATTTCTTTGCTATACATTTGGTTATGTTATACTATAATGTGTGTGGTTTGTCTTGTGATATTTTCTAAAAAAGATTTTAAGTGCTTGATTTTTTGTTGCTTTCAGGGGACGATAAAGTTTTGTGTGTCAAGTCTTGGTTGGGCTTTTAAAGGAAAAAATAGTATTGTTTCTCTTTCTTTAAAAAAATGAAATCTTGAGTGTTGAAAAAACATAATGTTCAAGGTCAGATATAATTTGGCTTTAAGCCTACCCCTGGCTTTGGTCACCATTTATAATATCTTGCTGCAATAGACCTCACTGTAAGTTGTAGCAATGGTGGGATTTTTCTCACTAGGTGCAGATATCGTTCTCTGGTAAGCTAATGTGGCAGTGGTTTGAATATGTTAATAAGCTTAGTGTGTCGCAAGTGGTTTTCTGGGAGATACATCAGAGAATCAGAGTCAAGGTGAATGCATGAAAAATTGGATACTCATAACAAAACAGAGGAATTTCTCACGCAACAGATGAGTAAGGGAAATAAATCTTTCCTGTCATGGACAGAGAAACAAAAAACCAAGAACATGGCAATCCATTTGCAAACTGACCATGTGACAATCCTGAATGCAGTCAAAGTTCAGGCTCATGGCTAAAGAATTGTATAAATTTCCAAAGTCCCAACTGAACACCTTGTCATGAGCTAGAACATTCACGGACAAATGCAATGATATAATCTCATATTCCATTGATTGCACAGTTCAGAATTTGTGTGACAGTGTCATAACATTACTTCCTTTTTATTATTTCTATTTTTTTAAATAACAGCTTGTAACAAGCATATGTAAGAACAAATAGATATAAACCATGAACCAAGACAAGAGTGGATGATTGTCACTTCTGACATTCTGTTACTTCTAACAACAGTAATGTCCATATCTAGATGCCCATGCAAGTAGAGACTGTGGACATCACCAGTGCTGTCCATGGAAAAATGGCTCCTGTAAGCACAAGTCAGTGTATATGAATGAAGAGTCCTATCTGCATCAATAAATGGATGTGACCCAGAGCTGGAAATGGGACCCTTAACCTGGAGGGAATATTGTTTTCCCTGTATTGCTGTATTCCAGTTTTAGCTGCCTGGAAATGATTTTCATGAAACTTTTTTTTTGGGGGGGGGGGACATAGAAAAAGAAGGAAATACCTAGTAACTTTTTTGGGACACAGAAAAAGAAGGAAATATCTAGTAACTTTTTAATTCACATCATTCACTGTGGTTTAAGGAGGTGTGGTGCAACAGAGGCCTACACAGGAAAAACTGATTTCAAGTCCTGGCAGAACAATTAGCTGTTTCAAAGGATGTGAATATAAATTTCTTCTCTAGGCACATCTGTCCTCTCTGCTTTTAATTTCCAACCACCAGCTTTAATTTAGAATCTGTAATGTAAGCACTCCATTCTGTGAACACGAATGACATAATTCGCTGAACTAAGACCTGCAGCCAAAGCTTTGCTCTTGTTAAGCAATCTGTGATGGGTAACTATTGGGCATTCCCTAACTCTTTCCAAACACAACCCCTCTAATCCTACAGATTTATCATGGCATTTCAGAGGGTAGAATAACTCTGAGCACACAGGATGGGTCATGAACACCACCTCCCACGTTCTTGATTTATCTGCCTTGAACATATAGAACAATTGATCCCATTGACTCTTACCTTTTGATTCTTTTTTAATGGGCCATGGGGATAAATTTGAGACAGCTAGCAGCATGAGATCAGGCAACAGTGTAAGTATTATCTAGCAAATGTTCTTTCATGATCTTACATAAGAGATTTGTTCCATCTACCTCTCAGAACCCCTTTAATTAGTGACTTGAAGCCTTCCTCTTGAAATGTCATGGGGTACCTGTCTGCTTTCATGTTCTGCAGTGACCTGTAGGCCATGTATGCGTGAAGAAAACCCAGACATTGTTCAACAAGGTTGCTGGAAGACAGCCCATGCAGCTTCACTCCCCAAGAGGAGTGCAGTGGCCTGTGTGTGGCAGAGCTATGCTGCAGAAGTATGTGTGTGCAGCATTGGTATCATATTAAAGGCAGGCAGTAGAACTGGTATGTTGCCAAAGTATTTTATCCCCTTAGGCTAGAACTGTGGTCCTTGCAACAAATCCTACACAATCTCAGTGCAAGTTCTCATAGGGTTCAATGTTAGATATACATGAGCAATTGTTAAAGGGTTGAAAAAGAAGAAGTGGAAACATATAATTATGAAAGCAACTGATGTGAACTGGGAGGTTTAGTTAAAGCACTGAAGGATGAATAAAGATGCAGATTGAAGGGAACAAATTTATGGATGGCTATGACAGGGATGGAATTAATTGTACTACAGTAGACTAATATACATATGACTAGTCGAGGTCCCCAAGCCACCCCCCAAATAACTCACAACACACACTTAATTTTTGTTTAAGGTTTTTGGCATAATTATAGCCACAACTTTATTTAAATACAAAACCGTGAGTGGTTGTTTAGGCATTGGTTAAGACTATCTGTCCCCCCACCTGGGGACAGAACTGACTTCCGGGCACCACCAAAAGACAGTGCGGGGGAAAGCAAGTCGGGGAGAAATGGAGCTGAGTCACAGACCCTCAATTCTCATCCGCATGCTCCCCAAAGGCTTGCCGGCCCTAGTCCCATTCCAGGGATTGGACGAAAAGATGGCAAGCCCCAGGATTCCTTTAACGGAATTCCCTTTCCGCAGCAACCATGGAGGGGCAGGCCCAGCCTATCCTAACCCCTCCTCCACCAATTTATAACCAATGCCTAACCGCAACCTTACAAGTTGTGACGATTTGCTACGCAGTAGGCAAAAACCAAATGGCCCAGCCAATCAGCCAGATGGACAAAATTCCTACCAGGCCCCTGCCCCAACGGCAGATGACCCCATGACAAGCATAGCAAGGTCAATGCAACAACCCCTTACTCAAGGGCGGGTGGACGGGTGATCCGTTGCACACAGCAAAGAGAAAGCTCAAGGCTGCGTGCAGAGTATTTAAACATTTTACCCCTCCCACCAAAATTGCAACATAACTTTTACCCCAGCAACCCAGTGAACCAATCACTGCCCCAGGCCATCTTTAGAGACCCTGCCTGGTAACAGAGGGGTGGCTCAGCAGACCCCACCGCAACACGTGCTCTCCATGAAGGAGAACACGCTTTGTATAAAAAGGGTCTTAGTTTTGTAGCTGGCCATAAGATGCGCTACCCCATGAGCATCTGCAAATAAAGAAGCTCCAAGGCTATTGTAAACATGTCCTCAGTGGGAATAAAGCATATCCAATTCCAGCCACCTGCATTCAAAGAGGAATGAACAATCCATTAATTGCAAAAAAAGAAAATAGCAATAATATGGTGAATATGTCCTGTTTAGCTTAGGGAAAAAAGAAGCTGAGGAAGAAGACTATAATTGCTTCCAATACATTAAAGAGGTGAGAGAGGAATAAGATAGATAAAGAGGAATATTTACATAAAAGTTTTGATGGTGGGCCCAAGAACTAATGGCTGCAGATCAGCCATAGATAAATCTAGTATTTTAATAAGAAAAAGTTATTAAGTGTTCAGAAATTTGGGGGCTCCTGGGCCACTAGATATCATGGCCACTTGAGAAAGGAAAGAGCATAGGATAAATTGCATCCTAATTTTGAGATAAGTCAGAGTATTTGTATTCTCACTTGATCACTTTCAGTTGGCATCAGCTGATCATGCATGTATCCACCCTTTGGCCCTACATACTCTTAAGCTACAGAGGGCACCCTAATTAACATGGCTGTACACATGGAATAGGTGTCTTGAGGTAATGCAGCTGATCATATTGGCCATAATGTCTTCAAAGGAGAACTTTTCAGCGTCATTATTGGTAGTGTTCTTGAGGTTATCGAACAAATCCTTTCATTTGGGTCTTTGAGAATGGCTCTGGCCCCTGAGCATTAAAGGGCTGATAAGCAGAGTGACTTGTGATCCCACTTTTTATCCTTCCACTGTTATTGTCCAGGAGGAAGCTAACAAAATGGAATGATCAAGATTTCCATACACGAACGGATTTATCATCCCAACTCCAACTGACATTATACCAAAAGTACAACAGAGCAAAAACACAATGCACTGAACATCTTCCTGTTGTTGTTTTTCTTGTGATGTCTGAAGCCTTTGCTTCCTCTTTTTAGTTGTGCTTCTGAAACACCAAGCAGGCTAATTTGATTAATTTGATTAACAGTAGTTCTTAGAATCAACTAGACAATCTCTCTGCTTTTCAAAAGAAGAAGGATTTAGACCTCACTGTGTCATTTGCAGGCTCCTTGGGGATGCAACTTTCCCTGTGCCTTGTAAAAAACAAGTTTAACCAATAAATCAATAATAACATCAGAAGGGTTATGTGCATGCTGCTCCTTCAGTGCCACTTGAATGTTATATCACGCTGTCTAGACTGCTAGACTAGGGGTCCAGTGATGTAGGGGTCTATTTTCAGTTCTGCTCCTGACCTCCTCTGTGGCTTTGGACAAAGCCATTCTGCTGGTTCACCTTGTTATTTGCTTTCTTTGCCTACTAACTTCCTAGGCGTGCTGTGAATATAATATCTAATGTGAACAGTACCAATGAGCAGATGAGGTCTATTTGAGCAACTTTCAGGATTTAACCAAGCTGAAAACAAAGATGTCACAGTTGAACTGTTCTTGGTGGGTGTCAAATTATGGAGACCGCACGTGACTTCTACAAATGTAGTGCAAATATATAATTGATGTGATGGATCATAACCAACATCTTTGCTGATGGTCCAAAGGCACTTGAAGCAATTCTGCTGCTAAAATTCATGGCTTGGAGACAACCTGGGGGGCAGTGTTGTATAGTGGTTAAAATGTCAGACTATGTTCTGGGACATCAGGCTTCAGAATCAGCACTTGGCCAAGAAGCTTAAACCAGTCACTGTCTCTTAGCCTAACCTACCTCACCATAGATGCCAACTCCCCAGGCCCCTGGGTGGCCAAGGACCCACAAAATTTGTCGTCGGGGCCATACACATTGCATGGCACCCACGTCCCCAGGCACCCATGGTCAAAGGGCCAAGCTGGCACTCCTGTACCTCACAGGGTTGTTGTGGGGAATTAAATGAGGAGGAGGAGGGACCATGTACACCATCCTGAGCTCCTTGGAGGAGGACATGGGATATAAATGCAACAAACAATTAAAAGAAAGGAATAAAAGGAACAGTAGCCCTCTTCAAGGGATTCCACTTAAGTGTAAATTAATCAGGGAAGGGGCAATGGGGGTGACTGCACTGGCTCCACCCCCTATTACTGGCCCTGTCACATTACAGCTAGTGGAAGTCAACCATCTGTAGTGGAGAGCCGTTTGCATCCATGGAGGTTCCATGCATGTTTCAGAGCTCTTATTCTCCAGAGTTCTAAAATGTGTGGGGAAATGCTCCTTACTGCAGACGTCACCTCCCATGACCTGCAAGGTGACAGACAGAGCTAGGTCACTCCTCCTTGCTGCCTGCTTTGTGAAACACTTCAACAAAATGCCTGAAGAGGTATTGAACAAAAGCCACTCTTGAATTCACTGGATGAAAAGCGGGATATAAGTAATAGTGTGGTGCACTGGTTAGTGTTGGACTAAGGCAGTGGTTCCCAACCTTTTCTTGGCCATGCCCCACCTAAGCATGTCTAAAACTAAGGCCTGGAAGACCTGTATTCAAATACCCCCTCCCCTCAGCACTGGAGCTTACTGGGTGATCTTGGGCCAATTACTTTCTTGCAGCCTAACAGCTCATGGGGTTCTTGTCAGGATAACTTGTGGAAAGAGAGAACCTCTTGACTAAAAATAGAGACAGGCCTGGGCATGTGCATATACTGTTTCATCTGCTTTTGTCTACCAGGCCTAGGAATAACCTGGTTTTATAACCCAAGAATCAGAACTTCTGGAGAAAGAGGGCTTTCTACAACCACGTGTGGTTTCTAAGGATTAGAATCTATAAGATATGGCTGGGTAAAGGGCAAACATAGAAAGAGTATTTTTTTAAAAGGTTTGGCAAAGGGCTTGCTTTCTTTTTGTATAAATGATGTCAGAGCCAGCCCAGCCACAAGGCAAGGTGAGGATATTGCCTCAGGCAGGAAATGCCCACCAGGTTGCATACCTGTAGGTGCCCCACCTCCCCCACCACCTCTGCCAGTGGCAGAGAAGTAGTTCACGACAGGCGCTGATTTGGGGCATGATCACATCCATTTGGGGTGAGATGTCACCCCAAATCAGCACGAACTTGCCCAAAATCGGCACCAATGGTGGCACCGCTTCTCTGTCAGTGGTGGTAGCAGCAGCAGGGCAAGACGGAACTTTTTGTTTCGCCTCAAGAGGCAAAACAGGATGTGCTACCGTGAATGCTGCTAGTAAGTATGTCAGCATTTTAAATACGTGGTCCTTGCCTGTCTGCCAGCACTGAAGACTGATGATGAAATTTGGATCCTGAACCTCCTGTAATAAAATCTTCAAAATCTTCAAAAGAATAATTGTTTTAATTTATGGCAGCAGGGTATTGTTTCCCTGACAAGATTATCAGAATTGTTCTTTCTCCCCTCTTTCTATAATTGTTATTTGTGTTTTGTTTTGCTACAAATACGAATATGTACCTATCTGTTTGTGGAAAACGAAATAATTTTTTAAACGACGATTTTCATATACTTATGTAACACAAATATAGTAACATCATCCGGTAATGTAAACCTGATGCTACTTAGGCTTTAAATATTTCAACTCTTCCTGGTAACATCCTACGCTAACCTCAGGTATTAAATCAACGTACATGTTTTTCTTGTTATGGGTTATGATTAGATAATGTATATAATATTAGTATTGCACATTTTGCAATTACACCCCTCACACACATACTTATATAGAGAGGGTGGTTCCCTATATAGATATAGCATAATAATAGCAGAGACTAAAATCAATTCCACATCGTGCCACAACTCAGGTGCTCTTTTCCATGTTCCAAGACAGGGAGTTAGTTGTGTGGAAGGGCTCCTCTTTCTTTTTCTCCTTGTATCTCTTACCAGGAACATTGTTTTTTGAAAGAGAGAGAGAGAGAGAAGTAAGGGGGTGGAGGGAAGAGAAACACATAAAAGAGGGTGGGGGGAACGAAGTGAAAGATAAATGGAAAAGGAAATCTTAATAAGGTTCCTTTTTGGGGTAGACTGCTGTATTAAATTAAAGTCATACATGGGTTTCAAAGGAAATCATATGTCGGTGGAATGGTGAGCCCACCTGACAATGCATGCTAACAGAATTGTAAATGTAAAGGGTAATGCTTGTCAGCTCCTGACAGCTCTAAATGGCCTTTTAGTTCAGTACGCAGAGCTGTCATAAAAAAACATAAAAATGCATATGCAGACAGCTGAAACTGCTATGCACATCATTATCTGCAAATGGTATAAGTATCCTGAACAAAGGGCCTTCCAGTTTAAGGACATGCATAAGACATTTTTTCTGCCTCTAGCCTTAAAACAAAGTGCTGTCAAGAAAACAAGATTCACAGTGCCAGAACTGAGGATTCTCTGTCAATCAGTGAGGTGCTACATTTGTACATATTTTTCTGACCCTGCATATGAGAAGAGCATCCTTAACAGATGTGTATTTAACTTCTGGCAAGCACATCTGTTTCTTCTGCCGTCCTCCCCCCCCCCCAAAAAATCTTCTCTTTCTTTTAACACTGCAGCAGAACAGTTTTGTTGTGGGTTTATTCAATTCTTTGTGCCTTGGCGTCTTCCTCTAGCGCCCTTTCCCCCTCCCTACAGCAATGGTTGTAGACTTTATATGCTAGAGAAATTGAAAGGCCAGGATCATTTAATATGGGAATTAGGGTTAGATTAGTAATGGCAACTATAACTACTGTTTCTCTTGGCATGCTTGTGAAGATTCCTAAAGGGGAGTAGGCCAGAAGTGTAGATACTGTAATATTTGCAAGCAGGCCAACTTTGATGAATGGAGGGTAAAGAAAATTGGGTGGGGGAAACCGCACAGGGATAGGGATGCCATAGGTTCAGAACAAGGCATTAAGAGAACTGGACAGCCGAGTGGAAGGAAGTTCCAGGAGATAGAAATGCTAAGAGGAAAGGAATTGAACTTAGGGTGCCTGAGGGATGGTAGGACACTGAGCATCAGGAGTCTGATGGGGTGTGTGGTATGATCGAAGTCTGAGAAAATGGAATCTGAGAACAGCAAGAAAAAGCTCAAAAGAGCAGATGGGTATGAGGATTGACAGGACTGGCTACATATTGACTATCCTTTTCAAGCACAATTTCCCCTCAAAGAATTCTGGGCACTGTGGTTTGTTAAGGGTTGCTGGGAACTGTAACTCTTTGAGGGGTAAACTGCACTGCCCAGAATTCTTTGCGGGAAAGTATGTATTGGGAATGTGCTTTATGCCGCCAGAGAGAAGAATGCTGCTTAAATAAGAAAGTTGAATAAGAACCTCCCAAGAAGCTAAAACCATCTTCTTGTGGTCTTCCTGGCATACAGTCACATAATCGCCAACTGCTCCGAAAATGCTGGGACTGTCATAAAAACCCTTAAGCCATTATGGCTTCCCACTTTGTCACACAGAGTCCCAAATTCTCATCTTTGTTGAGGTACGCTGATCAGGTTGCAGGAAGCCTGAAATAGTTTTAAACGCTTTCCCAAAGTCTCCTAGATTAGCAATTAGCCATCATAAACAATGCAGGCATTTTTTAAAAAAGTAAATTTTTGAACTTTTAGTGCAAGAATGATAAAATACAGTATTTCAGGGTACCAGAAAGGTAAATAGAATAAATGTCATCTGTAGAAAATTTCAATCCCTTTTATGGGCTCTGTTTACAAAGTACTGTATCTCAGTCTGTAATTTTTCCTAGTCCAGAATTACTCTGTGCAGTTGGTTAATGGCACCTTAATTCTTCCTTAATCGTGTTTGGAATTTCTAGTAATTTCTCCAGTAAAATTCATACTGCTGCTTGTGCGTACTTTTTGTTTATTTGTCCCCAAATTGTGATACAGAAAGTCATCAAAGCTAGAAAGATTTCATTATTGGAGAGTTATAATCACAAATGAACTTGAATCACAGAAGAAATGTATTTGTTACAATCATCAGTTACTGAAGATGCTCAACATGAGGCATTCTGAACCAGCAGTTCCAATTCCAGGACTTGTAGGAAGGTGCCGGGCTGAGCCATCCTAAACATGGGAAACCAGCGTAAGTGAAAATTAAGCTGGCACAAAATAATTCCGATCCAAACTCCACCCAGGAGTGTCTGGGAGGAGCAAGTGCCAGCTGAGTCGGCCTCAGCCCAGCAGAGAGAAAAGAAACCAGCAAGACAGACACGGAGTGCCAGTTCAGTTGGCATCACCATGGCAATGAGGCCTACTTGTTGACACACAAGGGAAAGTTTCCAAGTACCTGCATTGGGAATGTGTGAACAGTGAGACCGCTCAGAGACAGCCCATGGGAACTGACAACACACGTCTGCAAACAAGCAGAAAACAGCACACCCAGTGCCCCTAGCAATGCTCACTGCACACATTGCACAACATGGGCTTGCCATATGCCAGGAAAATTCCTGACATGTCCCGGTTTTTGGGTGTAAAAATGGCATCGGTGGGAATTTTGCCAGATTGGCAAAATGTCAGGGAAAACCCGGATGTATGGCAACGCGATGGAAAAAGCAGGAGGAATAGCTCTTAAAACTTAAATCACTATATATTTTTGGTTAGATTCCCCCCCCCCAAGCAAAACAATTTGGGTGTGTTCCCAACTAAAGCTTAACAATTTTGGTGGTCTTCAACAACTTTGCAGGTGTCAGGAACTTTACTTCTTGAAATATGGCAACCCTAGCACAATATGCATCCCAAACATGCCCACCACATGCTCTGCAAACTGCGCAACCACACATGACAACAGTGGGACATTGTGCAACAAGGTTAACAAGCCCACGTGGAGCACACCAGTACCAGTCCACATGGCCCAGTTTGTAAGCACCCCAAACATGCACCCACCCACATGGCGCAAAAGAACACACAGCACTCTGAAGTACTCATGGGCTCATGCCTCACACCTCCTGGGCCATTTCCAGTTCTCAGCTTGTGGAGTATAAACCTACTTCCACCCACTCCCAACTACATAATCATAGTTTGCATTGTGCAGCGTGTTAAATCCCAATAGCTTCCAGCAGCCCAATAGCATACCCTCCCCCAAAAAACCTCACCACATAGATTCACAATCTGTCTGCTCACACCTTTCAGTGACTGAGTCCTGGATTGCTCCACTGGATGGAAATGCCCATTAGAAAAGACTTTCAGCAAGCCACAACCCCTGCAATTATTTGATTGATAAAGACCACCTTGAGATCGGCTGTTGCTGGGAGCAGGGCCTTTGCGGCAGTTTCCGCAAGACTTTGGAGCAGCCTCTTCGATGAGGGCCAGGAATATTCCTCCTTCTTTGTCTTTAAGCAGAGATGAACACCTTTCGTTTTCATAATGCTCTTGGCTGCTGATGTTAGAAACAGATTCTCTTCCTACTCTTTTCAATGCTGTTCATTGTTCTATATGTTAATTTTGGTGGTATTTTATTATATTGCATTATTATATTTAGGGCATTAACTGGATCTCGGCAATAGAGCATCTGCTTTACATGCCAAGGTTCAGGGTTCAATCCCCACCATCGCCAGCTAGGGTTAGGAGAGACCCCATCTGAAGCCCCAGAGAACCACTGTAGACAATACTGAACCACATGGAACAATGGTCTGACTCGCCGTAAGACAGATTCCCATGTTCCTGTACCTGAAGCATTTTAAAATTTATGCAAGCCTTTGTGAGCTGTGGAGAGGCAGTGTAAATTAGATAGGTACACTACATTTTCAAGATACAGGTAGGTAGCCGTGTTGGTCTGCTGTGGTCAAAACAAAATTTAAAAATTCCTTCCAGTAGCACCTTAGAGACCAACTAAGTTTGTTATTGGGACGCGGGTGGCGCTGTGGGTTAAACTACAGAGCCTAGGGCTTGCCAATCAGAAGGCCGGCGGTTCGAATCCCCACAATGGGGTGAGCTCCCGTTGCTCGGTCCCTGCTCCTGCCAACCTAGCAGCTTGAAAGCACGAAGTGCAAGTAGATAAATAGGTACTGCTCTGGTGGGAAGGTAAACGGTGTTTCTGTGCGCTGCTCTGGTTCGCCAGAAGCGGCTGTGTCATGCTGGCCACATGACCCGAAAGCTGTACGCCGGCTCCCTCGGCCAGTAAAGCGAGATGAGAACTGCAACACCAGAGTCGTCCGCGACTGGACCTAATGGTCAGGGGTCCCTTTACCTTTACTTTCTAAGTTTGTTATTGGTATGAGCTTTTGTGTGCATGCACACTTCTTCATTTTCAAGGCACTTATGGAACTATTTTACAGTAAAAATAACCAAGGCTCACTAGTGGGGCCAGTTTACCGCTCCCTCATCCACCTGGAAGTAGCCCATAAATTCCTGGTTCCTGATTGGAGGCTGGACCACTGGTCAAGTGGTAAAAGGTCATGTGATACTCCTTATTCTGTATAGGTCCCCTGATGCCATTTTGGGCTTAGTTACACGTACCAGTGCAGTGGGACTGGCCACAGATATTCACCTTGGCTCCTCACAAAGCTCGAGAAGGCAGACCACATGAAGTAATGTGGGAAAGAGCCAATCCTGCTTTGGAGCTTTTAAATACACTGTATAGGTTCTATGCCCCCTTCATGGATCACTGCCTTGCCGTGGCGAAGGGGCTTGAAGAACTCAGAGAAGCTATGAACTATGCCGAGCAGGGCACCCAAGATGAACAGGTCATAGTGGAGAGTTTTGACCAAACGTGATCCACCTGGAGGAGGAACCGGCAAGCCACTCCAGTATCCCTGCCAAGAAAACTCCATGGACAAAGACAACAGGCATATAAAAGTTATGACGCTGGAAGATGAGCCCCTCAGGTCGGAAGGCGTCCAACATGCTACTGGGGATGAGTCTGACCAAGCTGCGGGGGGCAGTGGAGGACAGGAGTGCCTGGCGTTCTCTGGTCCATGGGGTCACGAAGAGTCGGACACGACTAAACGACTAAACAACAACATAGGTTCTATGCAAGATAATCTTTGTGCTGGAAAATGTACAGGCACTGTAAGTTCAGCGAAACAGTTTTCTCAGTCTGCATAGTAAAAAGGGAAAGGGAAGACACCCTTCCACACTTTAAAACACTGTATTTTCATCCACGGATGCCCACTGTAATATGCATAAAATTTAAAAAGAAGCTCTTTCTCCAGTGATGGCCATTGGTGAGAGTAGGCAAGAAGCATATCGTAAAAGCACCAGAAGGCCAAAAGGGGAAAGGAATTGGTTCATATTATTTATTTTATGGGTTACTGTAGATAATGCTTCATTATCTTATGTGCCACTAATGGCTGCTACTCTGGAGAAAATCCTGACAAAAGTATCTAATACTGTCTATTGGTTATATAAAATAAGTAGATTTATGGTTCAATGGTGCATGTATCTGTCCAGAAGGGAAAGATTCCATTACTCATTTCAGTAACAATTTCAGGCAATATAAATTTGTTTATCATTTAAAGTATAGTTTATAGGATATAACCTGCTAGCTTTCCCATTTCATATCAATGAGATCTCACTGGATTTTACCAAATATTTTACCAAATAATATCAATGATTATTTTTGCGTGTTGAGTGGGTATCCTGAGATTTTGATTCAATAACTGGCAGAATCAAATTGTGGCATACTTTATTCAGAAAATAGAAAGGTTCAGGTCCCAGAAATCTTCATCTGTTGCTTCTCAGTGATACTCCCATGCTGACAAATTTTCAGGTGAAGTGACTGTCGCTTCAAATTGTCTTGTACTTCTGCAGCAGAAACAAAAACATATACCTAAGCTATCAGAGGTTCGTGAGACACCACTCTATAAAGTTTCGAACAGAATAAAGGGATTCAATGGCATAGTGATGGTTATTTCTCAGTTTTTTTGTTTGCTACTTAGTGCAGCTGTGATCATATTTTGGTCTCTTAATTTTTCTTGAATTTTGGTGCGTTTGAGTTCCTCAGAACTACTAAACTGAAATTCTTTGTTCAAATTCAGCAGCATTTCTGCAGTGGCTCCCCATCTGTGGAATGCTCTCCCCAGTAAGGCTCACCTGGTGCCTTCATTACATCTCTTTAGGCACCCGGTGAAAACATTTCTCTATCACCAAGCCTTTGGCTAATTAACATTCTGTGTGTTTGTGGGAGAGGGGTTAATGTTCTGTTTTTGTTTTATTATGTATTTATGTTCTCATTTTGTGTTTTTATGTTGTGAAGGATCCTGCGGTAAAAATAATAATGCACTGTGTGGCCATGTAAAGCCCACTAGCACTCTCAATTCTCCATCTGTAAAATGGGAACAATAGGGACCAGTGGCATTATGAAAATGGGGGGAAAAGATTTCCGGCATGTATAAATTGAACAAAACTAGAAACTCGTTTTTACTAAATTTTAAATTTTCTTTCCAGGGAAGAATTATTATTATTATTATTATTATTATTATTATTATTATTATTAAATCCTTTCAGCAAATGTTGATTAAGAAGCTCTACAAACTGTTCTCCAACAACAATAAATAGTGTGTGTGTTTTTAAAATCAATTTGTGTCTTGTGCAGTCCTATTTGCTTCTAAATAAACAAGTAAGACTGTTGCTGCTTTGCTGCATTTCTTAGCATAGAATGCACATATATCTGCTCTCTCTTCCTTGGAAGGGTTCAGCCAGATTTACACAAGGTGAATGTGACCTTCAGGAGGCAGAACATCTGGGAGTGACAATTAAAGCCATCTGCACCCAAGACAAGCAGGTTGTTCAGTACCCAACTCTCTTCTGCTGCCTCCAGAAAAGGAAAAGGGGGGCTAATCTCAAGGCACCCATCCCTTTTTTATTGTCTGTCCTCTGATCTAGTTGAGATGTAAAAATATTGAAAACCTGACCATGTCCTTACTGCTAATCTTCTCTGTATCATTCCAGTCAGTTTTAGTAAATGTGCTGCCCAAAGAGGAAGAAATATCACCATGAGAAAAACGAAGCTGGCCCATAATGCATTTTTAAGGCAGCTTCAACGCTGCCCTTCAATAACCCAGAATGCCACGATGACTTTAGCCCATGACAATGTAGGCAGCGCTACATCTCCAGTCCAAATTTCATGTGGGTTTGCCTTGGAAGAATGGCAGATACAAGTAATAGACTATATGGAACTGGCTGAGATGACCGGCAGAATCAGAGATCAAGGAGATGAGCAGGTGGAAGAGGATTGGAAGAAGTTTAAAGTTTACTTACAAAAACATTGTAAAATATATGAATGCTGAGGACATTGAAAATGAAACGAAGGGGTTCTAGTGATTAAGATAAGTAAAAGTATAAAGGGAGGGATAAAGGATGAAAACGAACTATGAAGGATCTTGCTGAACTAATTTTTAACTGGAATACAAGAAAGGAAGGCGGGTGGAAGTAAGGGAAATAAGGTTTTGAAGGTTATAAATTTGAAAGAGAGCTTTTTTATGTTAAAATTTTCTTTTTTATGTCTTTTCTTTTTTGTATTTTTGTGATTTTTGTTGATTATTGTTGGTTTGTTAAAGTTTTTTTTTCTTTTTCTTCTGTAAAACCTAATAAAATATTATTAAAAAAAAAAACAAATTTCATGTGGGTTTGGATGCTCCAGAATCCATGGGCTTCCTTCCTGATTCCAGTGTATGTATGTGTATGCCTGGGTCTGGGGAGAGGCAGCGCCATAGACATCTCAGAGTGAGCACCTGGTCCACGTGTCGCCCTGGTGGTTTATGCTAGGGATGAGTAACCTGTGACCCTCCAGCTGTTATGGGACTCCAGCTCCCATCAGCCCCAGCCATCAGGACCAATGGTGAGGGACAATGGGAGTCATAGTAGACCAGCAACATTTGGAGGGCTACAGGTTCTCCACCACTGATCCACCTTTGTCTCTTGCTGTCAGTAAACCTCCTCTTTGATTCTAAGAACTGTCAAGTCTCAAGTGAGAAGCGCTAAGTGAGAAAAGTTGGTTTGTCTCTTAATGAACATAATCCAATAACAGATATTACTCCACTGCCTTGGTCCTTTGTCTTGTTCTTTCTCTGGGGCCATCGCCAAAATAATTCTACGCTGAACATCAGGATCTGGAATTACAATTTCATCTGAAGTTCTCCTGAGAATGGCTGGATCTATATTACTTTATTGCAGTGGGACTCGTTCCAGGTAGCGTTTGGGACTGGGCTATATATGCTAGTCAGATTCATTCCCAGTCCCTAAATGGCTTCAGAACTACTTGAACCCCATTGCCTTTGTCAGTTGTGCTGTATTGGTTGTACTTCTGACCTGCTGTTCTGAATGAAAAATAGGCTTCGAGGAGAACTGCTCTGCAAATTACATGAAATGAGATGGTAGAGTAAGTCGGAAGATTTCTTCAGCTGTACCATTTTAACTTAACATATTTATGAATAACAAAACAAAACTCCCTACAAGATGAAGAAAGTTAGCATATTAGGGAGAAAGGTTCGGTGTGTGTGTTTCTGAAGTGCTAGTTTATTACATGCAGGGAACTTTTACATTGGGGAGAACTTGCAGTCTGCCGGGTTACAGTCCAGAATCCACTCATCTTACTCTGTGTTATGTGTGTGTTGTAGAACAGTTCATCTGATGCAACATAGGGTGTGTTCACACAATAGTTCATCCCCATGCTGTGCTCTGCTTGACTTGCCATCTGAATGGCAAGCACATCCATTGCCCTTGTGGATCTGAGTTCACTCTCCACTATGACTCAATCATGGTTTGTCCATTAGGGATGGGTGAACCTCCCAGTTTTGGTTTCTCTCAGTTTCTGCAGATTTAGTTGTCCATGTTTCCACATGAGTTTGATTAAAACAAAAAATTCCTAATGAAAATTCATTGGCACTTTAGTGCGATTTTCTCCTAATAATAATAATAATAAATTTTATTTATATCCCGCCCTCCCCAGCCGAAGCAGGGCTCAGGGCGGCTAACAACACTAAAACAGTGCAACATTATAAAAACATTATAAAAATTAATTAAAATCAAAATTGATGGCAACCATAAACTAAAGTTTTGTAAAGATTGCCAAAGGAGGGAGTCAGGCTGCACCCTGACCAAAGGCCTGGTGTAACAGCTCTGTCTTGCAGGCCCTGCGGAAAGATGTCAAGTCCTGCAGGGCCCTTGCCTCTTGTGACAGAGCGTTCCACCAGGTTGGAGCCGCAGCCGAAAAAGCCCTGGCTCTAGTTGAGGCCAGCCTAACCTCTCTGTGGCGTGGGACCTTCAAGATGTTTTTATTTGAAGACCGTAAGTTCCTCTGTGGGGCATACCAGCAGAGGCGGTCCCGTAGGTACGAGGGCCCTAGGCCGTATAGGGCTTTGAAGGTTAAAACCAGCACCTTAAACCTGATCCTGTACTCCATTGGGAGCCAGTGCAGCTGGTATAGCACCGGATGAATGTGATCTCGCAGCGATCCTAATATTCAATTTTTTGAAAGCAACTTTGTCTAATACTCTCATTTTTGCAAAACAGTTTCTATCAGAATGCATTTCTGTATTGTATTTTCACTCATATACACAGTCTATATTAGCCAAGAGCTGCATTGCAATATTTGGTGCAATGCAGATTTTGAAGGATAGCTGTGTTTTAGTTCATGCATCATTTTGGAAAGTCCGAATATGGCAGGATCACCTTCAATTTCTCTCCCATTATTCAGGAGTAAACCACAAGTGCAGGAATGTCCACACTAATGGGAACTGGAGATGAGATTATGGAGATCATGCTGGATAGAAATGTCTGTGCATCCATTCTGAGGGAAAGCCATACTAGCGGCTGATCAACTGCTCATTTGGGTGTGACTTACACAAACCAGAGAATCTGGTTACACAAGCAGGAAGATTTTTTTTCCTTAAAAAAAAACCCACACAGCAAATGACACATGCAAGCAGATATCCTTAGAGACTTAACCCCACCTTTTTTTCAAAAAGAAACCAGACGCTTAGAGAATTAACCAAGATTTTATTGACAGTTTTAAGTTCCACAACAATTCACCTTGTATATGCCCTATAAACACCTTTCTTTTCGGTGTCACTCACATGCTCATTTTCTGCCTCAATAATTCTCTGCTAAGATCCCATTCCCATAACAAAAAGAAAAAATGAGTGACACCTCAAACAATATTTGATAGTCTAACAACAATTTCTAACTTCAAAGACTATATACATAAAAGTTGAAGACTTTTGCTACAAAACCAAACCACTGGGAAATCATTTTCCAACTGACATCAATTCCCTAGCCACAAGAGTGAAGTCTTTCACTAAAAAAAATATAACTTTTTACGGCATTCTTTAACGTTTTAATTTAGGCACCAGATATTGTAAATAAAACTCAGCCTACGTTTGTGTTCATTGTAGGATTGGGAGAATAAATGAAGGAACCCCAGAAAAACAGAATCCTTTTGGTTAAATGTGGTTGGATAATTTTTAAAATGAAAAGGAAACTCATATATTATAATATTTTATTGTGTTTTTGTGATGTGTTTTTCTCAGAACTGAAATTATATAAATTCCTGTGGTAGTGACAATGGAATAATAGTGGTTTTTAGTTTATGAACTTTTTATAGAGACAGATTATGGGAATGGCGGGCCATGGAAGATCTGTAGGAAAAACAGGTTAATGTTGGGGGGTGGGACATCACTAAGATATATTCTGATAATCTACATACAGGATACAAAACCTGTGGTCTCCAAGATGTTGCTGGATTACAACTTCCAACATCCCTGACCATTGACCACATATCAGGGGCTGACTGGAGTTGAATACCAAAAACATCTGGAAGGACACAGGTTCCCCATTGCTGCCCGACAAATAATCTAAACCAAGCAGTGGAATGCTTCCATGTTGGTTCTAATGGACCTTTCTCTGTGGTTTTTGATAGTATTAGCCTTGGTATCCTTCTGGACTGGGATGAGCGTTATGATTACTCTAGTCTTTCCTGGGAACTCTTGGTGGACACTTTGGCAGTTAGTCCTACTACCCATAAGGTTCAATCTTGTCCTCATCCTGTTTAACATTTACATGAAACCTATTGGAGGGATCATTGGGGCTTTGTCATCAAGATGTGGATAACACTCAACTCCACGTTTCCTTTTTATCTTGTTCTGAGGAGTGCCTGGATGTGGATATACAACTTGAAGCTTAATCCAGAAAGAACACATGTGATCCAAGTCAACAGAGCATTCTCCTTGAAAATTGTGGGTTCTGGAACTAGTCTTGACCCTGGGTGTCAGTTGTTAGATGTAGTCAAGAGCACCTATGTCCAACTGAGGCTGATGAGTCAACTGTACCCACTTCTGCAGACTTCAGACGTGGCCAGAATGACACACGACTTGGTTACATCATGTCTAAACTATTGCAATGTGCTGTGGGTAAGGTTTCCTTTAAAGAGTGTCCAGAAACTGCAAATGATCCAGTCTGCGGTGGGCTAGGTTGTTAACTGGAGCTGTACATCAGGAGTAGGCAACTCTCTTATTGAAACAACTGCACTGGCTTTTATTTGCAACACAGTTCAAAGCAGCAGAAATAGGGAACCCATGACCCTCCAGGTAGTGGGCTTCAATTCCCAGCATCCCCTGCTAGCATGGCCAATGATCAGGGCTGGTGGGAGTTGTAGTCCAACAGAATCAGCATCTGGTGGGCCATAGTTTCCCCATCTCTATCTTACTGCTTGGGATCAGTTTATCTGAAGATTATCTGAACCCGTTGTCCTATTAAGTGCATTATCATAGGCCCTCCTGTGTGTCCTAATGTCTCCAGAAATATATCTAGTTGGGATCAGCAAGAAGGCCTTTTCAATGGCTTCACTCAGACTCTGGAACTCCTCCCTCTTGAGGGAGGCTCATCTTGTCTCCTCCTAGGATGCTTGAAACCTTCATTTCTAGGGTTGCCATATTTGAAAATTAAAATTCAGGACACCCTGAAAGTCGTTGAGCCTTTTTTAGGAGGATCGCCAAAATTGTTGAGCCATATTGAGCACTTCCCACCAAGTTCAGTCTGTCTCCACCTGCCTGTCTTCTTACTTTCAGCCTGTCCATGGGGTGGCCCTCACTGCCAGCTTCCTCCTCCTTACCCTTGGTGTTGCCTTGGTAGAATTCAGCAAGGAGGAGCATGGGGCCAAAACTAGAATGATTTGGACCTCCTTCTGATTGGCTGTGGTTCTACTGGTTGTTGGTCTCTCTGCCTTCTGCCCTACCAATCCCAGTGGCCACCAGCCACCACTGTTTTCTTTTTAAGATGGTTTGTGGGGTGTGAAAGGGTTTAAGATCTGGTTTTATCGCTGGGAGAGGTCTACTTGTTTCAATGACGACCTTTTATCGTTTACCTATTCTGCTGCAAAAATATTTAAGTTTTGTTTTATTTGTTCATAATTCCTCAACAATCACTCCCTTAAGCCTTTATAAGGAAAGGTGGGGCAGAAATGTTTTAAATCAATATTTGAAGCCTCACTTGGTCACAATATGTTCAGGAGCAAAGTGATCCTTTGCACTTTGTAAATCTCCGCAATTTCCACTGAAGGCTGGAATGCCAATTTGGACACTTCTCTTTGCCGCATGATTCATGTGTGATTATGTTTTCCTTTGTAATTTTAATGTACTGCTGACTCGCATGACATCATCTCTTTTTGCTAAGCCTTCCCTAAAATATGAGCATTCTCATTTGAATTGCCATGACTAAATATATTGGAAGCCATTTAAAGTTCTAAGTGCATTAAACTGGTAACATGCAATTCCTCTATGTTCCTGTTGCCAAGCTGCGTAGTAAAAGTTTATATGATTAAAGCCATTTAATGTATGAAACAGGCACTCAATGAGACTGAGCACACTAAGTCAGTTTTTCCAGTATAACGCTTGCCTGGTTGTTTTGCATTGTCCAGAGTTCGGGAAATGTCTTTGCCAGGAGAATCTGAAATAACCAATACAGATGAATACGAAAAAATGCCCTGGATCTTAAACACATTACCTCATACGCTGAAGCATCTGAGAGGGCAATGTCAGACATGAGAGTCCAAGTATCAATTGTGAATTTTATTTTAATAGATTAATAACATCTGTGGCTACAGTGTGGGACTTGGAATAATAAAAAGAGTCATGAAATAGCTAATGGGTGTTCAAAGTGGACGGTTCAGAGAAGGATGATTAGGAACGGCCTCCCACTTCTTCTGCATATCGCCTAACATGAGTGGCTGGCTTGTGTATTGCATTTTTCATTTGTACATTTGTTTTTCATTTAATACTTCCTAAGACTTGCCTAATTGGTAAATAAATTTGGTTCCTTAACAAATAGAAAAGTCTGTTTGCTTTGACCAGAAATGGGCTTTCATTCTGCTGCTGCTGCTGCTGCTGCTTCTGATTTTTGATTAAAGAATTAGAATGCACAAAACGAAGTGGCCTGCTTTCCCAGGTTTTTACTTTATCTGTATTTATTTTTCATTTCTGTTGCACCTTTTGGACTCACAGCTGTCCATGGAGGCACAGGTCAGTTCTGTGTCCAGGCCAGCTGTCTACCAGTTTCATCTGGTACGTAGGCTGAGACCCTGCCTGCCCACAAACTGTTCCACCAGAGTGGTGCATGCTCTAGTAATCTCCCACTTGGACTACTGCAATGCACTCTACATGAGGCTACCTTTGAAGGTGACTTGGAAACTATGACTAATCCAGAATGCGGCAGCTAGACTGGTGACTGGGAGTGGCCGCTGAGACCGTATAGCACTGGTCCTAAAGGAACTTCATTGGCTCCCAGTATGTTTCCGAGCACCACTGAAAGTGTTGGTGCTGACCTTTAAAGCCCTAAACGGCCTCGGCCCAGTATACCTGAAGGAGCGTCTCCATCCCCATCATTCAACCCGGACACTGAGGTCCAGCGCCAAGGGCCTTCTCACTGCGAGAAGCAAAGTTACAGGGAACCAGGCAGAGGGCCTTCTCAGTAGTGGCACTCGCCCTGTGGAACACCCTCCCATCAGATGTCAAAGAAATAAACAACTATCTGACTTTTAGAAGACATCTGAAGGCAACCCTGTTGAGGGAAGTTTGTAATGTTTGATGTTGAATCGTGTTTTTAATATTCTGTTGAGAGCCACCCAGAGTGGCTGGGGAAACCCAGCCAGATGGACGGGTATAAATAATAAATTATTATTATTACTTCCAATCCAAGGAACCTGGGGTGCCTTACAGGGATCTCCTTCTCCCCATTTTATCCTTGCAATGACCCTATGTGGTGGATTAGGCTGAGAGGCAGTGATTGGCCCAAGGTCACCCAGCGAACTTCATGGCTGAGTAAGGATTTGAACCATTGTCCCCCAGGAGCTGGCAATGGCTTCATGTCCAGTTTGCACTCACATGGATGTGCAGTTTGTGAGAACTTTTGCCTCCAGGTATAAGTAGCATGCATTGCTGCTGTGACTTGCCCAAATGCAGCAGCTTGGAAAGGGACCTCAGGTAAGGATACCCGGCTCCAGTGAGTATATCTCATCCTTCACATTTTCAAATAGGCCACTGGGAAAAGCAGAATACTACACTAGACAGACCGCTGGTCAGATTTCATCTGATACACAAAGCTGTTCTAGCATTCTATTCCATTGGGGTCTGTATATTTCTTTAGAGCATTACAATTTAAACAAAACCATATTAAATTGCATAATAGCTTCATTGAAACAGTTTCTCAACCGCCTCATTTGCCCCACCCCCTGAAGGTATAAGCAAGTGTTTCCCTGAAGCTAAAACCTCTTTTTCTAATTGGTTGAAGAGATTATGTTATGAATGATTGTTAACTCATTTTGCAGGAATTTCATATCATCTACACTGTCAAGTGTTTGACTTATACATCCTGGCTGTAAGTTCAAAAGTGAAATTAATATAAGCAATGCTTTTTGGTTATGGGGCTATGGAATTATAAGAGGCCCTAAAGCCTTGCTTAATAATGGTGTGAGTTTGGCCATTTGATGACTATGAATTGGGTCCATCGCTATGGTTTTGCTTAAAGTGTCACCTGATGGGACACTTCTTTGACAAAAAAACCTTTAATGGTGGTTGATAATTCTTGAATCAGCAATTCACCTGCAAGGTTAGAGTTCTGAGACTAGAGCTCTGCAGATATGTGTGTGAGAAAGAGCAGTTTTCAGTTTTAATGAATATAGACAGAGGAGGGGAGAGAGGCAAACAAGAGTGACAGCTGGAAATTGAAGACGACACAAGTTTATAAAGACCCCTATATTTTGAGGACTCCCTTTCCATGTATGAACCTACCCAAACTTATCAGGGTCTGAGGTCCCCTTCAAAAGATGTTCAGTGGGTGACAAGATCAGGTGCAACGTAACCCCGAAAGCTAATTTACATTTTGCAATATATCGTATTTTTCCGTGTATAAGACTAGGTTTCCCCCCTAAAAAATAATGTCAAAAAGTAGGGGGTGTCTTATACATGGGGCCATCTCCCCCCATTTTCTTAAATCTGAGTCCCCCAGAATAGGGGGCGTCTTATACATGGGGGCGTCTTATAGACGAAAAAATACGGCAATTACAGAATATGAGGCAACTTTTTCTGGAAAATAGCTCATCGTCAATAGCATTCCTGGGTCACCAACATGTTGCCCATGAGTACAATGGCACCTTTGTTTTAAAAGTGATATTTGGTGTCTTAAAAAATAAATAAATCACAGATTAATGTTGAAATGACAGTAAACAAGCCCGTGCAAAAGTGAAATAAACAGATCCCCCCAGTCCTAGCAGTTGGATTGGGTTGTCTGTCCTCTGTGTTATAAGAGATCGAAGACAGGCATTGTGAATCAGACAGGAGTAACACTGGGCTAAAAGCTGACCACCACCCCTTTCTTTGCCTTGCAACTAAACTCTTGAAAGGTATAGGAGGAGGTCAGGAGCAGCTGAGTGGAGGTCACCTTGTGAGATTTCCATGCCAAATCCCCATCAGTCACAATCTCTGCATTTGTGAACATCTGCAATCAGTCCCATGGCTTCCCATTAGGAGGGTGGGGGAACGTCCATAAACACTCATGAAGAATTGTCATGGACATTTATGTTTATCTGCAGGCTATATGAAAAGCACATGTGAAAATATCAGCATAAGAAACAGTGCCAGCAACCAAGAGATTAATCAGCCTAATTGAAATTGCCAACGTTTGCACAATTGCCTCGAATCAGCAGCCAAACTATTCACTCCTCACCGAGGGCACTTTTGCTGGTAGCTGTGGAAGTTCATCTTTTGCACAACATCTCTCACAAAATGATGATATCCAAAGGGCGCAGAGAAATCATAAATAATTTTTAAAAGTAGACATATCTGGGACCTGTTTCAAAATGATGAGCCATGTTCTTAACTGGGCAAACATGGCACAAAAATGCTCTTGACATATACAACTTAAATAAAATGTAAGCTAGCTGTGTTTCCTCAATCACGTGAGGTTCACCGTTCAAGAAGATGCCTCTGCGGTGTTCATGATGTCAGTTCTGTGTACAACATGACAGAGCCATTACCTTTCTCGTTGCTGGCAGAGTCCTAAACTTCAAGGATGAACCAAACATTCATTCTCTTTTGTGTAAGTATCAGTGTGGGTCTCAGGCACCTTTGTAGCATCACACAATAGAAGGCACTGTTAGGCGTCTGCAACAGTGAAAGGTCTTCAACTTGACATTTCTCTTGGGGCATTCAGTCCCAGAAGTCAGGGTTCAACTCCTTTCTCCTTCAAGAGGACTGCAGAGAGACCAGTGAACTTTTTGCTCTTTTCCTCCTGCAGCTTCAGAGCCTGAGTCAATGTCTCTGCCCAACTTATTAATAATGGTAAATGTCAAGTCTTTTTTCCCTTCAGTCCAGTAGCATAGGCCTAAAAGGAGCGGGGCAGAATTTTTTTTGAAATGGTGGAATTCTAAATTAATGTTCCATTCTTTAGGAACATAGTTAGTATATGAGGTTCACAGGTTGATAAACTGGCTCCAAATGCCTCAATAGTAGATCTCGTTGCTTCCAAAATGCCACATACCCACTAGAAACATTAGCGTTTAAGTTAAAATGCTACTATGTAGGCCATGTAGTACTTTCTTTTCCCCTGTCAGCCTGAAGAAAAGTTGTTATCCAAAAAGCAAATGGCCTCGTTTCTCAGATCCAGGTTACCTAAAGGGCTGTCTTGCTCCATGTATCCCTGTTCCTTAAATGGGGCACTGCTGGAAGTGTCACATACCTCACTGGTGCACTTAGAAACCAGGCTTTTAGCATTGTAGCTCCAGCCCTCTGAAATCACTTTTTGGAGAGGAAGGTTTGGGAGATAGATCCTTACCCTTTTGAAGCAGAGTTAGCACAATGGTGCTTGCTTTAAGCACATTAAAACTTGGTTAGATTTGCATCTTCCCTCATCCACCTTTAAATGAACATTCCCCTCAAAAACACTTAGGCTAGAATAAATCACAGACACTTAGCTTTGCAAATACGTGAATATTTTACTTACAGAGTTTTCAGAAGTTACAACAAGCAAATCTCCATCCATTAAAATGAAGATGAAAGATGTTCCAAATGACTTTAAAAGAAATGGAACTGGCTTACTTACAAAAGGACTATGGAATATTTGCATTAGCAAAGATGCAGGCTGTAAAATCTCCCTTTTGGAGGAGATTCAGTTCTCTTCTAGGAAGCCATGACCGCATGGCTTCTTGCTTGTTTCAGGAAGCATAAAGAGAAAAAGACTGAGAAGGTGGGGGGCAGAGGCTGCTGAGTACTGCTAAGCCACACCCATTCTGGTAATTTGAACTCAGGGCTCCGGTTAACCCTTTCACGCACACAAATGTGCTTCAATAACTGTATATAACAACATCACTTACCAATTGAAATGAGACAAGCACCTTGATGTTTAGGCAGTTCCTGAAATAGTTTTTGCTTGAGAAGGCTTTCTCTGAAGTGTGACCCAGTCATTTTATGCAACATGAACTGTACATTTGTGGAAATGGTTTTTACTGTTTTTAGTTTATTGAGTATCTTTGTATTTTATCTTATTACACACTACTTCAGTAGCTTCTGGCTGTGAAACAGTTCATAAATTTGCAAAATAAAAAGGAAGCAAGATAAAAGTCAAGAGTCATGCTCAGAAGCATTGCCCCCCCCCCTTGCTGCATACAAGGAGAACCTTTCGTAGAAGGAGCAACATGGCTTTCTTGTAGAATAACATGGAAAGCAGGTAATTGTTAAGGTGAGTAAACTGCCTCCAGGCATCACCTATGAATAAGAGAAAATATAATTAAGCCATATTACAAAAGCCCAGCAACATATTTAGTTAGCTCAGGATCATTGGAGAGCACTAGACAAACTCTTAACAACTGCTTTCCCCCCCAAAAAAAGGAAAGATACAAGACTGTGCCTCACACTCCTTCCTATAAGGAAAGGAACAGTTAAGGAAGTTGGGTATGTTTAGCTTGGATAAGAGGAAACTGAGAGGCAATATGATAGCCATTTTCAAATATCTAAAGCAGAGGTCAGCAACCTAAGGCCCATGGGCCACAAGCAGCCCAGGGGGGTCGTTTAACTGGCCCACGAGCCGTCCCCAAACTAAGCCGTCACCTGGCACAGTGCGGTGTGGGGACTCGCTTTTGCGGCACCAGAAATCGCATCTGCGCAGATGCCGGAATGATCCAAATGATCCGGTTTGAAGGACCCCTGATCTAAAGGGCTGTCACATGGAAGATGAAGCAAGCTTGTTTTCTCCTGCTCTGGAGGGTTTCAAGTTGGCTTCAAGTTACAAGAAATGAGATTCCGACTAAACATCAGGAAGAACTTTCTGGCAGTAAGAGCTGTTAGAGAAGACAGTGGAACGGACTCCCATGAGAGGTGGTAGACTCTCCTTCCTTGGAGGTTCTTAAGCAGTGGTTGGATGGGCATCTGTCATAGATGCTTCAGCTGAGATGGGTTTGGACTAAATGATCCTCAGGGTCACTTCCAGCTCTACAATTCCATGATTCTAAGATTTGGACAAAGATCCTGAAGATGCTACAAGCACAAACAATTACAAGTTGTAGAATGTTTCATATATGACACGTTGCAGTTGTGTGGCACATTAGTGCACTGTTTAGTGCTTTGGCTACTTCAGCATCACATCTCATGCAACGAAGAGGACCTGGCCTGTTCCGCGCTGCAGGATTAGTCTCCATCCATTAGTCAGGCTGCTTTCCCAGTTCGAGCCATCTTAGCAGGTGCACTTTATTTATTGTTTAAATATTGTGGAGATGGATCTGTTGCTATGCCATGAACTTAGTTTTTCCACAAGCTAATGCTTTATGCTGGGCTAATGTGATTGGTGCACTGTGAAAAATGCTGGAAGCAGTAGAAGAAGCCAGCCTGCAGCTGAGCAAACGATCTTTAATGAATGATTTATTCAAGGAATTTAGGCCTTTCCATCTGACTGTCAATTACTAGTGGTCAAGTTTTGCTTTTTACAAGTCAATTGTTTGACAAAGGCTCAGTGCAAACATACCAGAATAATATTTCAATGTCTTTGTTTTGATGATGTCTGGCCATTCACACAGTTAATTGTGACTTCCCCTACCCATTCAATCTCTCCGGCAGCAATCCTGTACCAATTTACCTGGGAGTAAGTTCCACTGAGCTCAGTGGGACGTACCTCTGAGTAGACATATTTTCAACTTTCAGCTAATCCTAATAAAATCAAATGAGGATGGAAAGATTTAATCATTTAAAAAAACCAAACACCTTACTGCATGATCCGTGAATGATAAATTGGCAAATTCAAAACTGATAATCAAATAGTATTGTTTCTTTATTCTTAATGGATAATCTTTCAGAGTGATGACACTTCTGTACTAAAAGGCTCAAAATTCTGTGGTTGGTATAAATACTATGAAAACAATCATATTTACATACCTGTATTTAACTTGCAACATTTGGATGGGGGGGGGGAGTGGGAGAGTTTCATTATTCAGGAACTGCAGTTGCACCAAAGAAGAACAAATGATCCAATGACGTATGGAAGGTCAGTAGAGAAAATGGCCAAGGGGTTTGGAATATGAGTCCAGCCCTCCTCATCAGTTACTCATATGAAGAGGAAAAGCATGGAGAGAGTCTATGAAGATAAGAATATAAGCACATAAGATGAGCCTATTGGCTCAAGCTAATGTCCCCTGTTCCCACAGCATCTTTGGTCTCACAGTGGCTACCCACATGCCTGTGGGAAACCTGCAAGCAGGACCTGAGCGCAAGAGCACTCGGCCCTCCTGAGGTTTCCAGCAACTGGTTTTCAGAAGCATTACTGCCTTCAACTGTGGAGGCAGAGCCAGCATGTTTTTGGCCCTGTCTTCGTGGCACATATCTCCCTCAGCCCTGCCCCTGCCATCCATGAGTCAGCAAGGCTGTCTGAAGCAAGGAAGCCTTTGGATGTTTACCTCTGCAGGGGAAAGCAGAATCATTGAAGACCACCATCCTCCTGTTTTCTCTGCTAGAAGTTCCATGTAAACTACGGAATGGCTTGATAAGAAGATTAAACAAATTCACGGAGGATAAGGCTATTTGTGGCTACCAGGCAACATGGCGGTGGTCTACCTCTACTCTTGGAGGCAGCATGCCTCTGAATACCAGTTGCTGTAAACCATGGGAGGGAGAGTGCTCTTGGGCGTGGGTTTTGCTTTTGGGTTTCCCACAAGCATCTGGCTGGCCAGTGTGAGAATAGGATGCTGGATTAGACAGGCCATTGGCCTGATCCAGGAAGCTTTTCTTATGTTCTTATGTGAGGGAGGTTCTGCTCCTAGGGACTCCAGATCCCAGCCAATATTGATGCAGTAAGTAAAGAGGTTAAACATGTGGCACAGATTTTGCCCCTGAGCTGCTTTCTCTGTGGAGTCCCCATTAAAAATCTGTGTAGGTGAAATAAAAATAGGAACTTGGTGAGATAAGGACAGGAAACAGCATGTGCTGTATTGCTCCCTGCTACCAGGGCAGAAAGGATCCCCAATGTTAAAAGGACACCAGTCCTAAACATACGCATAAACATAGCATTGGTCAATTATGCTTTCTTCCCACTAACACGGGCACAATCAGCCTCATTGTTTCACTTGAAGAACACCTGAATGGTCCCACTGCAGTGGAACTGGGATTGATTGGAAACAACAATTAGGTCCTGCCAGCTAGGACAGGGAAGATACAAGAGAAGATATTTTCATGCCCTAGACATTTATGCAAATGGCCTGTTTGCCTGAAATGATGGCAGAAATGCAAACAAGGAGGGTAGGGAGAAGGGGGACAGCAAACATTTTGTAGTCATTTTTCCTGCAATCTATGCACAAAGCCCACTTCTATGTAACAAAGTTCCTTTTTAAAAAAATCAGATGAAATGTTTAGTGACAGCAGCTTTTACAAACCTGGCACCCTCCAGATGTTTGGGTCTACAACTCCCATCTGCCATGCTGGCTAGGGCCGATGGGAGTTGTAGTCCAAAGCAAAAGGTTGACAAAGACTGAACAACACCCTCTACTCTCCAAGTGGGGCATCGTTGTGGCAGCATTTTAACAAATGTTCATCTAATCCAAAATATCAAGTGTTTGCATGTCCTAAAATATTGGATACATTAGCACCATTCTTTGAAAAGTTGTCTCTAGGAAGGGCTGGGGTCAGTTCATTTGACTGCTATGCCTATACTACTGTTTTGAATTGTCGGTTTTATTCTTAATTGCTTGTTTTACTTGGATTACGTTTCGTAAGCCACTCTTGGGAGCCTTGCACAGAAAGGCAGGGGAGCCTTTTAACAGAAAGAAAGGAAGGAAGCATATTGCTGGCAGTTATCTCAAAATTTGGAATTCCCCTTGGAATTCTGTCCCATTGAACACTGGACAGGCGCCATCTCCCTTGTCTTTTTAGCACCTACTGAAGACCTTCCTTTGCCAACAAGCCTTTTACACAGAGCTCTTTGCCTGTCTGCATCTACTGGAATTGGTTTCTTTGCTAAGGGCTTTGGTGCCCTGGGCTGTTTTAGGAGTAAGGGTGGGCTATAAATCAGGGTTGCCATATTTCAAACAGTAAAAACCAGGACACCCCAAAAGTAGTTGTTGAGCTTTTTTTTCTTTCACAAAAATGCCAAAACCATGCGATTTTTTAATTGACTTGCCTAAGATCCAGGATGAAGCACCGCCCCTCGGATATCAATTCCGCTTTTGAAATCCTGGTACTTATGGCTGCCCAGTATAAATTTAATAAATAAAATTTAGATTAGATATCTGGATTTGGGCTGCCTAAGTCACTGAAGGTTCTCTGGGAATTCTTTGGTTCTGTTTTTATTTATAACATCTCCTATGGCTACTTTGGGACGCAGGTGGCGCTGTGGGTTAAAGCCTCAGCGCCTGGGGCTTGCCGATCGAAAGGTTGGCGGTTCGAATCCCTGCGGCGGGGTGCGCTCCCGCTGCTCGGTCCCAGCGCCTGCCAACCTAGCAGTTCGAAAGCACCTCCGGGTGCAAGTAGATAAATAGGGACCGCTTACCAGCGGGAAGGTAAACGGCGTTTCCGTGTGCGGCTCTGGCTCTGGCTCTGGCTCTGGCCAGAGCAGCGATGTGACGCTGGCCACGTGACCCGGAAGTGTCTCCGGACAGCGCTGGCCCCTGGCCTCTTAAGTGAGATGGGCGCACAACCCCAGAGTCTGTCAAGACTGGCCCGTACGGGCAGGGGTACCTTTACCTTTACTTTATGGCTACTTTAGGTCCTTGAGCAATGTCGTGAAATGGGGCCTGATCAGTACAAACATTGGGACTACAATCCAGACACTTCACCATAGCAGGACAATTCGTTGTTGAACATAATTTCATAATTCCTGGGTTGGATATAGATCTTGGTGACTAATGATGCTTATCTCCCCAATGAGGTGATTACAATTCTGTGAGTTCTTCACCGTCTCGGTTTTTAATATGATCACCTCCTCATTCCTTGCCTTTTCTGCACCTATCCACCCTTCTTCCCTCTCACAACTAAGTTGGCTTTACTGCTGGCCCAGGGGCAACAGTGGTGGCGGTAGGGAGGGATTGAGGTGTTTATCATATGTGAAATGTGGGTGCAGTCGTTCCAGTATTCTGCAGCACACCACTAACTGAAGTCCTTGAGCTAAACTTGGCAATATAGGGGCAGAGGGGGTGGGAGACTGTCACAAGTAGGGGGCAAATCTGATGCACTTCATTAGCTTGTGTTGGAGTGGAGAGTCATTGCATTGTTTATTGTATCTGAACCTTGGAAAACATTCAAACAGCTCCCATTTTCAATATTACCTTCAAGGAAACTAATGCCCTACAGTGCATGTGACGTTACTGTACTGGAAACAATGTTTAAAATCACATTAATAGAAGTCATTAAAATCGAGCTTTTCCTCTCTGCTGCAGTCACACTCAACCCTTTTTCAATTGCCTTTCGAGCTAAATAATTGTAGTGTGGTATTCACACTATTCCCTTGGTAGCCTCTATTCTAAGCATTGGGGGTATTGTGGTAATGTTATATAATTACAAATGGCAACACAGAAAAGTTTAAGAGGAACCGCTGTGCGTACTTACAAACAGTTGGTATTCTATGTGTAACGTCTCACATACTAATAATCTCTGGCACATTCTTGGACCTGTTTCATAGAGGAGCAGCTACAAAAAAAAATCCTGATGGTAACTAAAAACAAAACAACCCCAAACCATTTATGTGCATGCAGTGACAGCAAAGAAGGTTGCAAAAGTAAGAGAATTTACAAAACAAAACAAAAAAAAGATCATTTACTGGCCCTTGGCCTAATTCTGCTTCATATTTAATCTTGTATATCTTAAAACAATAAGGAATAACATAGGCTGCTGGTGATGTCCTTTTCCATGTAACTTTTATTCTCCATTATCTGCCAACCAAAAAATAAACAGTCGATAACATTCTAGCATTGCTTCTATAGACCAGATTCTAAAAATGCTAGGTTGTTGCAGAAGTCAAGAATGAAGATGTAAACTCATCCCATCTCCCAAAAGAAAAAAAAGTAGTCAAATAAATAAAACCACACATATCAGCTTCCATCACTTTTCCCACAAGAGTATAGGAAACTGCCTTATACTAAGTTTGTTCACCTAGTTCAGCGTTGTCTAGACTGCCTTCCTTAATTAACACTGGCAATGGCTCTTCAGACTTTCAGACCTGAGTGTTTGCCAGATCTACCTGGAGATGCTGTGGATCAAACCTGGGACCTGCATGCAAAAAGCTTGCCCCACCAGTTTCTCATGGCATTTGTCATGCATGCCTATGTGCAGTGTCCCGTGGAAGCAGTCCCATGTCACCTACCATTACTTCTTCTGGAACTGCAACATCCCAGTAAGAGAAAAAGAGTAGTGGGCAGGGCTCACATTGAGTCTCAGTCTTGAGTGTTGGGTCTCAGTATGCATAAAACCCATGATGGGAACTATGTAGAGAAGATGCTATCCTGAAGTATTTTCAATGATCTCTGGTTGGCTGCAAAAGTTATGGATTAATTCTAAGTCACACAGGCATTCCACATGATGTGCAGCAATCCAACTCTAGCAAACTCACTTAGTGAAAAGTAGAGCTAAAATCCTACTCATTAAGGTAGGTGAGAGAGAAGGGGAGGGTACATAATTCATTAATTCTGGAACAGGTCAATATTTTTAGGTGTTAACCAAATCCCCAAATATTTTACTTTTTTCACAACCTCTATCTCTGTCTGTTGTTGCATTGTTTCTATCTTATTTTGTTCCATATTTTTAGCAATTATTTTGGTTTTTTTCTTATTCAATCTAAAACCTGCCATTTTTCCAAATTGTTCTATTTCCTCCAAGACTTCTTTTACACTTTCCAGTGGTTCTTCAATTGTTATAACCAGATCATCGGCAAAGGCTTTCACTTTATATTCATTCTGCCCCACTGTTACCCCTTTAATTGATTTATTTTGTCTAATCGCACTTAAAAAGACCTCTAGGACCGTTATAAATAATAATGGTGAGAGCGGACAACCCTGTCTTGTTCCTTTTGATATTTTTATATCCTCTGTAATTACCTTATTGACTAGCAGTTTAGCTCTCTGTTCCTTGTATATTGCCTTAATTCCATTGAAGAACTCTTTCCCCACATCCATACACTCTAATTTTTTCAGCATAAAATCCCATACTATATTATCAAAGGCCTTTTCTGCATCCACAAACATTAATATCGCTTGTTTCTCATTCCTGGCAGTCAGATATTCCAAAATATTAATTATATTCCTGATATTTTCTTTCATTTGTCTGCCTGGAAGGAAACCTGTTTGATCTTTATGAATGATTTTCAACAGTATCTTTTTCATTCTCTTCGCTAAAATTCCTGCAAATATTTTGTAATCCGTATTCAATAATGAAATAGGCCTATAATTTTTGACTTGTGTTAAATCCGAATCTTGTTTTGGAATCAAAGTGATAAATGCTTCTTTCCATGTATCTGGGATCTCTCTTTCTTTTAAAATATTATTCATAACTTCTTTCAATGGTGTCAACAATACATCTCTCATTTCTTTGTAATAACCTGATGTAAATCCATCTGGTCCTGGGGCCTTTCCTCTCTTCAATTCTTTTATACCCTCCTTTATCTCATCCATTTCTATTGGGGCATTCAGCTGGTCTTTTTGTTCTGTCGGGATCTTCTGCACCTTTTTTTCTTTTAAAAATCTTTCTATTTTCTTTATATTATTCCTTTCTTTATTTTTATATAATTGTCTATAAAAGTCCACGAATCGTTTTCTGATTTTTTTCGGATTAACTATCTCTTCACCATTTACAATGATTTTATTAATTGTGTTTTGTTCCTTTCTCTTTTTAATTTGCCATGCTAACCATTTGCCTGATTTGTTAGCAAATTTGAAGTTTTTCTGTCTCAACCTTTTTATATTCCATTCCACTTCTTTGTTTATTATCATTGCAAATTGAGTTTGTAAGGTCTTGATTTCTTGTTTGATTTTTAAGTTGTTTGGTTTTCTAATTAGTTTTTGTTCATTGTCCATAATCTGCTTCAAAATTTCTTTTTTTCCTTTTTCTCTATTTTTATTCCTCAATGGGTTCTGCTGAATGAAAAAGCCTCTCATAACTGCTTTACTTGCGTCCCAGACCACATTCATTTTTGTCCCTTTGTTGATATTATCCACAAAATATTCCGTTAGTTTCTTTCGTGCTTTTTCTAAAGTTTGCTGATCATCTAATAAGTATTCATTGATTCTCCATCTATAAGTCCTTTCCTCAAAACCTTTTAATTCCATTTTTATTGGATTATGATCCGAGATTACTTTAGGTTGTATTGCAATTTGTTGGATTCTTGGAGTCAGTTCATTCGAAACCCATATTTGATCTATTCTTGACATTGACTGATTTGGTTCTGAATAATAAGTGAATTGCTTCTCCAATGGGTGTCTTGAGTCTCCAAATATCGATCAAACCGCAGTTCTTTTTTTTTTTTAATAATATTTATTAAAAATTTTCCAGAATAAAATGGAAAGATAGCAAGAAAAAAACAAAAAACAAATATGATTTACACTTGGTTTCAGTGGCATCTTTCCCGGACTTCCCCCCCTCCCCCTCTTGTATTCCATTTCCCTTAAATTGATTCCACAGATTCTTACCCCAAATTTTAAAACCTTATTTGTAATTTTAAATAACCCATTTATTCCAAATTAATTTATCTTATTTATCTTAATGAACCATTTCTCCTTATATTTTATATAATTCCCTAAGATCGACCCCATTTCCCTTCCACGAATTCCCCTATTTTCAAACAACAAACATGAAAAAAGAAAAGAAAGAAATAATATATAATTTTACAGCCTTTGGATTCCAAATCTCTCCCCCCCCCCATTCCCCGGTTCCAATCCCCAAAGTTCATCCATTGTCTACTGCCAGCCTGGTGTATCCACGTCTATATCTCAACTCCACTTTGCCGTCTTTTGATAGCTCTTAATTTCAGAAAGTCCAATCTCGAAAAAACTCTCAGAAAAAGTCATTGTTCTTCCATCCAGACCTCTATGTTTAAGAGTCTAACTTAAATTCTATTTCTTGGTCCTTTTAAAGTCTGGATGTTCCAAATACTCCGGCTTCAAATTTGGTCCAGCTCTTATTCCTCAGGTTGCTTTTTCCTGTTCTGCTGCAGAAACCTTCTAATTCAGAAACTTCTTGTTCTCCACAGAGGCTTTTGTTATTCAGGAACATAACTTGCGTCAAGTCCCTTCCTTTCTTCAATAGATAAATCCATTGTCTCCTTTAGTATAGAAACCTCTGTAGACAAAATAATGCTTCGTTTTTGCAGCTTTCCCAAGAGATAACAGATCCTGCTCAAATTCATAGTATTTTTCCACTTGCTGCTACTGTTGCAATGTCCCAGCCTCCCTCTAGAGGGAATATGGTAACTTAATTTCTTTCAAAATCAGACCCAAAAGTCAAATAACTTGTTGCCTTTATTTCCAATAATTTATGTCCAAATTGTAACAAATCTAACCAGCAAAGCCATCGTAACAAAGTTCTCTTTTATTTTCCTGCTTTGACAGCTACTTTGACAGCTGTCAAAGTTTCTGTGTCTCTTCACCAGTCTCTCATAGCGGATCGTTCCCGGTTCCCGGGGGGGTTGCATTTTAGTTCCCACAAATCAGTCTTCTCCTCCAGCACAATTATTGTAATTTCCCTTCGTGAAGTTAAAAATTTTTCTCAGGTAAACAAGTTCATCTCTCGATCTTAGTTATCAAATCCTTGCGTTGAGCCATCTACAACAGGGGGGGGCGGACTTCCTTTTTGCACTCCCCCCGCTCGCTCCAAATTCAAAGATCAAATTTCCCTTTTAAGTCCAATCAATTTACTCACGTGTTGTTCCTTTTAGTCCAAATCCGAAATTTTCAAAGAAGAAGTCGTTGCTCTCCGCCGAATGGCATGCGGCTTCGCTGGGCAGGGGAAGCATTGGACTCACAGCACCACACCCCCCGTCACCCGCTCCGCAGCCTTTAAAAAGGCTCCTTCGCGGGTCGGGGGGGCGCAAACGGTGCCCGCCGAGTCACCAAGTCTATGGGCATCTCCGCCCATGGTTTTTGAGGGTCCCCGCGTCGCCGGCACGGCAGGACCCGATCCCTACCCAGCCGACTCCCTCTGGAGCTCGGAGGGAGTCCGCCATTCGGCGATGGCGCCGACCCGGAAGTGATCTTACTTTCATTCTAAATGCACTTTGTACTGTTTTTACAATTTCTTCTGTTGGTAGCTCCAGCCATTGCGCTATCTCCATAATCAATCTCTCTTTAATATCTTCATTCTGTATCTCCGGCACTGATCTCAGCCTCAGATTCACCTCCCTCTGTCTCAGTTCATTCATAGCTATCACATCTTTAATATCTTCCTGTGCTTTATTTATTTCCATCATATCCACTTTCATCTTCTTTTCTTCCCGTTTCACCTCTTTCATTTCTAATTTAACCTTTTTCATCCCTTCTTCTAATGATAAAGTTCTTTTTGATACCTCTCTTATTTGTCCTTTCAATTCATTGACCATCTCGTCAATTTTTTTGTCCATTTTGCCAATTTTACTATCCACTTGCTCTAATTTTGTTTCCAAATTCTTTTCACTTTGTTTAATTTCTGCAAACATTTTCAATATTTCTGCTTTGAAGTCCGATTCTTGCTTAGATGCTCTCCTTTCTGTTGGTGTCACCCCCTCCACCCCTTTCTTCTGTTGGTGTGCCATTTCTACCTTCTACAACCTCCCTCACCAATCTTTCACCGAACTGCCTTACAGTACAAAACCTTGTTCATTAAATTAGCCAATAATCAATTATCGTATACCAAATTTGAGTGATAAACTTTAAACAATTTTTACAATTTCAGTTATTGATTTATAATATGTCCACTTCCAAAAAAGTAGGTAGTAGAATAGGGGTAGAGTAGTAGTGGGTAAAAAAAGAAAAAAGAAAATACAGTATGTAGAGAGGGGTATCTTTTGAGAGAAGGGGTACCCAGATAAGTAAGTTGTCGAGTTATCTCCTTTTAATAACTTCAAAGGAGAAAAGGAGAAGCCAAATCCAAAATCCAAGCCAAAGTACAGGACACAGTACAGGACAGTCTTCTTGCCCCCAATCGGGCTAATCCTTAATTATAATCTTCTCTTGCGCTTCCTCCCATATAAAATTATAATCCAATTATAATCCAAAAAAATCGTAATCCAAATATTTTCTTTTATAATTCAAATATAATGTCCAAATATATTTATTTTTCAAAAATATTTTTTCAAAAATCCAAATATTTTATAACCTATAATATCAACTCAGAAGATTGATTCTTAATTGTCTAGTTGGTATTAATTCCAGACTATAATTAAATACTTTTAAAGATGAATCAATAGAGTCCCAGAAGGAGTATTCCACGTAGCACACAAAACATGAAGTGGGAGAAGTCAGATTTCCTGTTTCTTAAAAGTATTCCACTGGTAAGGAAAATCATAGAAAAACAAGTTGTAATGTCTCATTCCAACCACTAGGGAATTGGAGTCCGGATAAGTGGCGTAGAACTAAAATTCATATAAGTGTCAGTCTCCAAAGGAAAAAAATAAAAATAAGGGGGAAACCACCTCAGTTCCAAATTATACTATATTTAATTTTTTCTTCTTAAGAGTCTATATCGACCAAAAGATGAAAAGAAGCTTTAATTGTCCCTCTGCTACAGCAGCCTTTTAACTCTTAACAATGGAGTCGAAAGCTTTGTCTTTAAAAGTGAAAGTGGGAAAACACTTCAAGCCTTATATATCCTCTGCTACACCAAAGACGTCTATTTGCCACTATAGTAACTTTCTGATCCCCCTTTTACTGTAATAATCTTCCTGTGTCCTTGTAGCCTCTTCCAAAGTCTCTTTTATACTTTTTAACTTTAGTTCTAAAAGTTTAGAGAGAAACGGAAACAATAGCCGCTAGCGGCAACTCACTTTCAATTTCCAGCTCTGCTTACAATGCTGCGTCTGCGCTGATTCCAGATGACAGCTGAACTCTGTATTAATCCTTTTTAGTTATGGAGCCTTCCTCAATGTTATTTCTTCCAAATTATAATTTTGTTGAGTCCGAATTTCTTAAATTTGAGAGCGGAGCGCTGTTCCTTGCAAGGTCGGGGCTTCGCTCATCGGCCATAGCAATGCCTTCCCGATAGCCTGCTAATCCTCCCTCCGTGCTCTTCACCCCTTTTCGGGGTTACCTGACAGCCGGTAGGTTAGCTCTAGGCACTGCCGGGAACCTGACCCTCTGAACACCCTCCAGAGGCTTTATGGGGGGGGGGTTATTTCGCCCAATAACCCCCCCGTTTCGACCGAAATAGCTGGGATTCCTCTAGTGGAAAAATCCCTCGCTTGCGACGGGCTCGCACTCCACCGGAAGTTCATTCATTAAGAACCCATTAAAGCCCCAGAGCTCTTGAAAGAATAGCACTAATTCCTTATCAGACAGTAGCATACACATTTTCTGTGCCAGTGTGACTGGTAAGGTTGGGATCAGTGGTGGCTGTTGTTTTGCAGGCTGCCTGCAGCAGCTAATTAGGTAGGGTCCAACACTCCAAAGTCCAAAGAAATATTCTTCTTTTTTCTTTGGCGATCACTTGTAGCCAAGTGATCATGGTTTTAAAACATGGTTTTAAAAGTGAGTCCGTAAGTGACTGTGGAGGCCAATTCTGGATCCACGCATCCTTCCACAGTGGGGACATAGATTTCCAGGTGGGAGTTGATCATGGTGAGGGTTTGCCAAGCGTGCCTTCCTCTTAACACGTTTCTCCCTTTCGCCTGAGTTTGAGCGTCTTCAAAGCCCATGCCATCCTTTGGTAAAGGATGTTCTCCAATTAGAGCACTCGCAGGCCAGTGTTTCCCAGGTGTCAGTGTTCATACTACATTTTTTTAGATCTGCCTTGAGGGTTTCTTTCATAGAATCATAGAATCATAGAATCATAGAGTTGGAAGAGACCACAAGGGCCATCGAGTCCAACCCCCTGCCAAGCAGGAAACACCATCAGAGCACTCCTGACATATGATTGTCAAGCCTCTGCTTAAAGACCTCCAAAGAAGGAGACTCCACCACACTCCTTGGCAGCAAATTCCACTGTCGAACAGCTCTTACTGTCAGGAAGTTCTTCCTAATGTTTAGGTGGAATCTTTTTTCTTGTAGTTTGGAACCATTGCTCCGTGTCCGCTTCTCTGGAGCAGCAGAAAACAACCTTTCTCCCTCCTCTATGTGACATCCTTTTATATATTTGAACATGACTATCATATCACCCCTTAACCTCCTCTTCTCCAGGCTAAACATGCCCAGCTCCCTTAGCCGTTCCTCATAAGGCATCGCTTCCAGGCCTTTGACCATTTTGGTTGCCCTCCTCTGGACACGTTCTAGTTTGTCAGTGTCCTTCTTGAACTGTGGTGCCCAGAACTGGACACAGTACTCCAGGTGAGGTCTGACCAGAGCAGAATACAGTGGCACTATTACTTCCCTTGATCTAGATGCAATACTCCTATTGATGCAGCCCAGAATTGCATTGGCTTTTTTAGCTGTGATCCTGTCCTCTGGGGTGTTAGCCACTTTGAACCTCTTTTGTTGACCACCAGCATTACACTTATCATTTTAAAGTTCGGAATAGAGTAGTTGATTTGGAAGACGATCATCAGGCATCCAAACAACAAGACCAGTCCAACAAAGTTGATCTTGAAGAATCATTGCTTCAACAATAGTGATCTTTGCTTCTTCCAATACACTGGCATTAGTTCGCCTGTCTTCCCAGGTGATGTGTACAATTTTTCAGAAACATCGTTGATGGAATCAACGGTGGCAAAGAAATGGCAAAGAAATATTAATCTACCCTGTACACACCCAATGCTGTGAACATGAATGAAGTTCGGTCCGCTGAGATCAGAGGGCATTGACATCTATATTATGGATTTAAACTCATTTTAATTGTCATTTCCACTATCTAGGGATCCCTAGGAGCTATTTTCTGTGAAGAGCTGTAGGGATCTCTGACAGAATTTTCAGCCACCAAACTACAATTCCCAGGATTTACTGGGGAAATCATAGCAGTTAAACTGTTATAAGAATGAAATGACACTGTGGTGTAAACTCTCAATGTGTTTAGAGTTAAGGCAACAGTGACAGAGAGTTATTGGGGCATACAACTTTTCAGGCTTGAAGGTTCATGCATGATATTTTCACGAATATGAACAGAAACAAAGAGAGAGTGCACATTTTTATGCAATGAGTTATTTGTAATTAGGGAAGGCCCCAAAGGAAGACTCTCCCTAACTTGCCCCACAATACTTAGGTCAGCCATCCTGACTGAACTGGCAAAGTAATGGTTGGCAACCACTGGTTATGTTGGAACTAAAAGGAAGGCAGCTCAAAAACTATTTTGCAGGCTTCCACTCCTGTTGCTGACTGAGAACAGAAGTTGTCTCCACAGCTTCAACAAATGCTTGTAAATGTGATTTTTGCTTTCATTAAAAACGGAGTTAAATTAAAGCATATAGAACTTAGAGGTTTCGAGGGGGACTTAACTCAACTTGTTAAAACCAGATGTTCCAAAGAATGGGACATATCCACAAACATAACACATGGAGATAGCTATTCAGAAGTATGTCACTGCATTACTTTAGCTTTACCCAACAGATTTTCAAAAATACATTATATAAACATTCTGCTGAAGCCTCAGTTCTTTGGATTATCTGATTGCCATATGTTCATCTCTCTCGTTTTGTACAATTGAAACTAATGAATGATTCCCACCCCCTTGTACTGGGGCCAGGAATAATGCAGACCAGACTCTGTGTCAGTTTCCCCACCCATTTCTGTCAAAGCATTTCAGCCAGCTCTTCCTTTATTCAGGTATTCTTTGTTATATTTGTTATATTTTTATTCCTCAAAGGAGCTCAGGGTTGTGCTCCCTTCCTTGTTTTATACTAACAGCAGCCCTGTGAAGCTGATGCCCCAAGAGAACCTTAATAACCTGTATTCTAAAAGATGCTCCATTGCATCTCCTGGAGCAAATGCTGCTGCCAGTCAGTACTGGGTAGATAGGTTAATATTATGACTCAGTGTGTTACCGCTTTGCATATTTGATATCAAACAGGCATCTTCACTGTACTTTTTTTGGCACCTGCTAAAAACATTCTTTTTTAGGCAAGCCTGCCCAGAGGCTTAGCATGTTGAGGTGAATTTTAATCTGTTTTAGTATCTTAACTTTATTATGTTTTAAAGTATCGTTTGTAATTTTTTCTTGATTTTTAAAATCTTTTTCTAAACCACTTTAAGGTTTGTTTTATATGTATATCTAATATAAATGAACAAATAAACATTTCATTCATGTTTGCTAATATTTATATGCCACCTTTCTTCCATTATGGAATTTAAGGCAGCATACACAAACGATTCCTGTCCAGGCAAAGATGAAACCCAGAATTTCTTAGCTTCAATAAAGTTGATGTATCATCCACATGTAGACCATGCCCTAGGACTGTAGGACTTCTTTCTAAGGAAGGAAGGGGATTCTGCAATTTATCCCATTACCAGTCTGTATTTGCAACCAATATGCTTCTCTTAATGGAGGGATGGAGAACTGTGGCCTTCCCTGATGTTGGCTGGGGCTGATGGAAGTTCAACAATAACCTGCCCTGCAGAGGTGCCCCTGGCTTGGCTTGGCTTGGTTTTCAGTGCTGCTTTAAGGAAGTACCTCTTTGCTCAGTCTTTTGGAATAGATAAATGACCAGCTGCTATTTGAATGTATCAGCTTCTGTGTTACGATTTCTAAAAGAATATTATTTATGTTTCAATTGGGGCTGACTGGCTCTGTTTTATGTTGGTGTTTGGCTGTAACCTGCCCTGGGATCAAGATGAGGGGGTAATAAATCAAAGGAAATAAATACATAGTGATGTTTAAAATATGACAACAACAACATCCTGTCCTAATGCATAGTTTAAAAAAATAAATAACTCACTTCATGACATTAAACATTAACTGTTATCTGAATTTTAACTTCCTTCACAGCAGGGATTCAGGCAAGGAATTTTTATTACCGTGACGTTCATTGATGAGCTCTCAGGCTACAGATGTAAGGTGGTGGTGGTGAAACTGAATGCAGTTCAATTGCCACATCCAGTGCCCTGGCAGGCTCTTGCCAACGAGGCAGTAGCAATGGTGGAGGAACATTCCTCCCACTGCTGTCTAGTGTTAACATTCTTAAACCATTTTAAAAGGGAGGGAGAGATTTACACTTGCTCTGGAGCATGTCTAAATTCCAGTGGCGCATCCTGTCCATCATCCTGTTCTCATAGGTGGCCAACCAAAGCTCCCAAGCAGGACCTGACTGTTACACCATTCTCCCTTCATATAGCTGGCATTCAGTGAAGGCAGAGCAAAGCCATTGTGGCTAATGACCATGGATTCAGCATGAATTTGTTGAATATTCCTTTAAAGCCATCCTTCAGATGCAAGCAGTTTCCTGGTCTTCCTCAGATGTTTCCTGGTCTTCCTCAGCATGCCTCCAAACACAACTGACACACACACAATATTTTTTTTGTCCTACTGAAGTCAGAGCTCCAATGTCAGTTGAGCCAGGGCATTTGAAGCTTCAGAGGTCATGGGAAGGGGAAATGTGATGTCAGATCTCCCTCTCTAACCTGTACAGTGTTGATCAGTGTTGATAACTGATATGTTATGGCAACTGGGTTTGCATGATCCTTAGAATCATGGAGCTGACAGGTACTACAGCCAGTCCAACCTCCTCCTAATAGAGGTAATCCAAGTCACAGAATAAAAGAAACTGTTTCTTTAAAAAAATAAAAACCCTACTTTCAATTAATTAAGATATATTTCGGTCATAACCCAACAGAGATTCAACTTCTGATGAAGTGGGCTCCAGTGCATGGAAATCTATGCAGGAATATTCAACACAGAGTTGAGTGTCCTCATGCCTATTGACTTCACTGGGTATAAAACACAAATAACTCTGTGCTGAATTGTGGCCCCCACATTCTCATTTTCTTCACCATGGGTCTGGTTTGAGTTAGAGATGCTGTGCTTGGCAGGTCACCAAATGGGTATGTTTACATGAGTGTATGTGCTTGCCAAGTTACAACCACTAGAGCAGCACCCAACATGGCTAGCAATGTTCAACACCACCTACTTTAAGTAAACTTCACTTTGGATTCCCCCCCCCAGGCATTTGCCACAGTACAACAGAGAGCTAAGTGAACGTAAACCCACCGATCATCACAACGGATCTCCATGCAAACCTATGCCTGTATATGCCAAATTAAGGCCCACTGAATCAAATGAGGCTTACTGCCAGACAAGTGGGTATATGATTTCAACTTTAATCTGATGCTGAAGTGGGACCAAAATTACATGTGTGTGTCTCATCTCTGTGTGTAAACAGACCATTTTGGAAGCCAGAACATGTGCATTTCTGCCAATGAGGATGCCAACCAGTTCAAGTCCAAAAGGCATTTCATTCTCTTTATTCTAATGTGCTTATGTTTCCCCCCGAAATGATTCTTTTACTTCTGGAAAACATTTAAAAGAGAAACAATGCAGTTTTTCTCCAAAGAGCGAGAAAGACAGAGGGGTGTGGGAACCATAAAACCAGAAGAATAGAGGAAGGTAACTACATAAAATGTGCTATGGCTTAACTGGACTAACTTATCTCAGCACAGCTTCACAACATCAATTCGTGGCTTATACAGGCTTGATTCCTCTTTCCATCCAATACACTAAGGACTTGCATACTAGTTCAGTGGATTTTCTGCACAATTACAGATTATTGCCATGGCAACCTACTGCATCACATGACAACTTTGTTACCTCCGAGACTAGAAACAGCCATTAAAGAAATACACATAATCTAGTAATGGGACTTTTTACTGTTGGCCTCACATTGTTTTAAGAGTAATCGTTTGCTTTTCCAGAGACGTGTTTTTCCTCATTTTGGTTGTGGTTGGGGGTTTTTTAATCACATACTTTTTTTAAAGTTTTCTGTAGCAATAAGTTCCAGGAAGGTAGCCATATTAGTTTGTTGTAGCAAAAACAGCAGAGAGTTTTGCGGCAACTTAGACTATGGGTCTTCAGCTACATTTTACTCAGAGTAGACCTACTGAAATTAATGGACCTAACTTTATAATTTTGATTAATTTCAGTTGTTTTACCCTGAGTAAAACTTATTTGAACATCACTCTAATAAATTTACTACGTTCATATTGATACTCTCCTTATCCCCAAATGAAGCTCCCTCACAACACAGATTTTGTCCTTCTCCTGCTTCCCTCCTTTTCTTTGTCCTGAAAATACAGATACACCACTAAAAGGAGGTAAATTAATGCCATCATCCAGAACCACCTTCCTTACTTTCTTTTTCTTAAAATAATAATAATAAGGTGCATCTTGGGCCTTAAAATTGCCCAAGAAAGTGAAACGAATCTTCTGTTGTTGAAGCAAAAGGAGACAGAGGCAGCAATGGTGCCTATTCTTCTTAGGTTTTGGTGTTACTTATAAATCGTCAGGAAGCAAGCTTCCTTCTTGCATTATGTAAGAAAGGTTATACTATATTTCAAACAGTAACAACTAAAGCAGATGAAGATGACTTCCAAACAGCTTTAAAGTGCCTCACATATTTAAGTCCTCTTCCAAAGATTGTGAGTGGCCATAAAATGTGTAAAGGGAGCAGACAGGTGTGTAACAGCCCCACTTTCAGTGTCCCAACCATTCCACCTCCAACTTCCCCACATAGGAAGGAAGATCTTAAGAGGGCTTCCAGGCACATTTGTCTGAACATGTTTAGAAGCCACCACACCCCGTAACATGACATTATCAAGGTTTTTGATAGTATGCCCCCTCCTTCCACACACTATGCTATGTCACAAAGAATATAAAAACTTGAAAGCGTTGCATGTAATAATCAGCGCATGGAAGATCTGTCGCTTGTCCTGGTGTTCATCAACACTTCTGTGCTAGTAAAAACGTTCCAGAGTTGTGTGTGCTGTGTGAGTTGTGTTGCATGGGCACACACCATTCATTCCCTCTCCATCGCACTTCTGCAAAAGATTGGTGTTTTATATTTCTAAATTCGTGATAATAAAGAACTGGCAAATAAAACACTGGGAAGTAATGAGTAATGATTTAATGGAGGACTGGTACAGACAAATATGGCAAATCAGTTTAATGGAGAAATTAACACGTTATACAGCTGAAAAATATGGACCTCAAAGATTCATTTCTTTTATGGTGGGAAGGAACATGTTGACAGGAATGTGATATGGACATTATCTCTGTATTTTATCTTTCATGGTGGGCTGACTAAACCAGAAACTGAATGTATGCTTTGTGCACCATTGCTGTTACATGAAATGATGTGTATACATATTTTAATTATGTATATTAATCATAGGGAAATTAATAGACTGACAATAGATTCTCCTCACCCCTATGAACAATTAATCTAAAGGGTTGGTTCTCAAATGGCGTGAGTTATTCATCTTCTCAGTAGGCTCTGCTACCTTAGCAAGTTTTTTTTTTTTAAGTCTGTTTGCCCTCCTTAGGTGTGCAGCTTTGAGGGCTGGCACAGCGTCTCACCTGTGAACCAGCTTATTGCCAGCCGGATTGTGCTCCTGTCACTAAATTGACCAATGGCGGCAGGAATCTAGGGGGCATTCACCTAAATGTGGTGTCAACTGAACAGTAGCAGAGCTTGGCACTGTACCCAAGGGAAGGATAAACACCTGGCCAGCAGGGCCTTTCAGCCTCTCTCTCGCCGTGCCGGTTCTCCCGCCCTAATCCCGCCCAGATTAGGTTTTTTGCCAATGGTACAACCTTGCTATGGACAATGTTGGTCACTGGATTCAGGGGCCCGAAAGGAATTTTTTCCCATCTGGCAAATTGACGCCACCATTTGAGTTTTTATTTACCTCATAGCAATCGTCACAACTTTGTAAGTTGGATAGGCATTGGGTTAAGCCTAGTCTTGGTTGGAGGGAAGGTTATAGCCTCTGTTTGCCCCTCCATAGGTAATGGTATCCTGTTAAAAGGATCCAGGAGGAGGGGCTCCTGGCTGATGCCCAGATGGGGGCTAGGGCCATTCCACTCCAAAGGGGACCACTTGGGGGAAGGCTCCGATTTAACGTAGCTCATAGGGCGTCTCCCCCCATTGGCCACACCCTTAGAAACACTCCCAGTGGGCAGACGGGAGTGACATATGCTGTTGCTTACCTCCATGCCTATGGCCAAACCTTTCACAATAAAGTTGTGGGCTTATTTGATCCCAAAACCCCAATATGCTGTGTGTTGTCTAGTTATCTGCACCTTAGGGGATAGGGTGGCCACGGGGCCTCACCACGCAAGTGCCTCCACAGCAAAGTATCTCTGAACCTGGAACATTTGCATGACAGTCAGAACCTTTCATCATAGCCTGACTGGCCCTCAAAAGGTGATGGTGGACTGAGGTGATTTAAGACATTAAAAAAACAAAAACACTTCTGTTTCTATTATGATGAATATGCTTCCCTATTCTCAACCCTTTTCCCTGATAGTTTCTCAAGCAAAAGTATGTGGATTTCTGAGCTATCATCAACAATTTTTGAATTAAGAAATAGTTTTCTCCCAGGAAAAAGCATTCTGGTTTTTCATGGTGGTGGGTATGTAACTCATTCCTGTTTTCTGTTTCAGTATATTTTCTTTGTGTTAAAGAGCTGTTGATGCCTCAGGGAAAATTCATATACAGATCCTATCTAGAAACAATTCCCTTTCTCTGAGTAATATCTTTATTGTGCTAATTTTACAGGTATTTGCATGGCTTCAGTTCAGATTCTTCTCCTACATACTCTAAAGTAAATGGCGGGGCATCATTTTTTTTCCTTTTTGGCCTTGTTGAGTTGCACTAAGTAAAGCCAGAAAAAAGGAGGAAAGTGATTTGAACTGATGCTTTTCATGTGAATAGCCTCCATAATAAGGAATAAGCAATGCATCTATTATAAAATATATCCCAGATTTGTTTCTTACTGAACCCCCTCCCTTGCCGTTAGTGGAAATTCTGCCTCCATCCAAGTTAGTTTTCTTAATGAGGCTATTGCCTCTTGTAGTTTTTCCTATTTAAATGTTTCTGATAAAGAAATACAATTTTATCATATAGCTTCATTTAGGAACATTTTCAAATTTGAATGCATGCATATTTCCATACCCTCCAGTGGCTTGTATTTAATTCTTGCTTAGCTTTTTTTTTTTTTTTGGGCATGTTTTTCAAGCAAGGGAAAGAAAAGATCAAACCATGTTGCTGCATTGTATAGTGCTTTAATTTCATGCACACGAGGCAAGCATGAGGTCTTTGGTAAAATGTGGTTTTGTAGCTTTCAACCCATATTGTGAAGAGTTGCAGAGATCATTCTTCCTAAAAATGTCAGCTCAGCGCTAAAGCCATTAAAAACAGCAGCAGCAGTAAGCAAACAGATCATTATGATTGTGGCAGTGTTAATCCCAGAGGGTTTTTTTTTTAAAAAAAAAAAAAGGAAAAGTATTAATATATAAAAAAACCAAGAATGGTTTTATATAAATCTATTGGGTGATATTCTACTAACAAGTTCCATCAGGGCAAGGATTTCCACTTGTGCAATGGGACATTCTCTCCCCACTCCCCACCCTGCACACCCCCACACTCACCCTGCTCCAAAGGGTTGGGAGAACCCCTAGAACAGAATTAGGGGGTGCTTGGGGAGGGGAGGGAAGCAAAGGAGGAGAACATTCTGTTGTGGAAGCAGAAATATTTGCACTGATGGAACAATAGCCTTAGAACTATGTTGCATTCCACATGATGTCTATATAAATACTAAGGAATAGGTAAATTCAGCATACCCATCCAAAAGTGGTACAGAGAACAGGATCAAAAATGTTCAAGGGTATCAGAATGGTTGGCAAGCGGCTCTTGTATTTCCTTACTAATGGACAGTTAGTATTTCTTCAGTGGGCACAAATGTCTAGCTTTGCCCAGCTTCAGCCCCATCTGGCTTGACCAATGACCAGGAATAATGGGAGTTATAGTCCAAAACCTGCTGCCTATTCCTCCTCCCATTACTTCCTTGGTCCTATAACGCGTGAAATTTAATTTCTGACTGCAATTGCTGCTCAAACTATAGTTTGCTGTGATGTCTCTGATTTGATCACTAGTGCAAAAAAGAAAGCAGCCAAAAGATGGTGGTTCTCAGGACAGGATCCAAGGTATCTCAAACATTCTGAAATATAATATTAGTTTAAATCGAGGTGACTTACGGTAAAGGGTTGGGGAAAAGGAAAGGAAAATGCATTTAGCTCATGAGCAAAGTTTTTTTTTAAAAAAAGAAGAGGGCAAGAACTCATAATGATTGAAAAATGGCCCGAACATAAACAGGGCATTAGGTAGAATTAACAGACTACACCTCCAAGCCATCAAAAATTCCCGGTTGAATAAAAGATGGTTTTCAAAGACTCCAAGATACCTCAAGGCCAACATCTCTCCTGAAGACAGGAGCTGATTGGAGCTGAAGCATTTCCCTTCTCGATGCATTTGAGTGAGCATTTTAAATCTCCAAAGATTGAACTATAAAGAGAAATTAGTTCATTAATAATTCACAGGCTTCAAGAAGGGGAAAAAAATGTCAAAAGCGTATGCTCATGAACAAAGCTGATGTTGTCCCCCCACCCTACCCAGTTTGGAATGGAGCAACATGTAGGAATGCCATGCTCAGAAAATTTAATTCAGCATTGTTGTCTCCCTCCCCACCCCCCTTTACCCATGTAAGCATTTATTCTGACTTCTTTGCAAGCGCTGAAAGTTCTTCAAATCCCAAATGACTTATGTGAAACATTAAAAGCATGCTATCATCTTCAAGTCTTTAATAAGCTAGGACATTTTCATGGCATAGTTGTTATCCCACAGCTCTTAATTTTTAGTCTGGGAGTTAGACAACATTTCCACAGGCTGCAAAAACAAGTTGTGCCCCTGAATCGGCAAGCTGTATAAGTGTGTGTCACATTTTAAACCTGCGAGGAATCTTGATAGAGTCAGTGCTCTCTTTCTACTACTATCAACTGTTTGGGAGCGGGTGTTTGTCATATAACACAATGCCTATCAATGTATCCTGCAGTGCCATTGTGTAAACCCACAGAGCAGAATACCATCCTATACATTAACAGCGAACGAACTGGCTGCATCCATTTGAAGCACATTACTTCCCTCACAAAAATGCTGGGAACTGTAGCTTCTTCCTCACACAAATAAAATTCCCAGCACCCTTAACAAACTACAGTTCACAGGATTGTTTTGAGGGGGGGCACCATGTACTTTAAATTGATGGTGTGTGTGTGTAGCCGTTATTTGAGTGCATGGAGCATATTGTTTAAACTATGGGATTTGCTCTCTCAAAAGGCAATGATGGCCACCAATTTGGGTGGCTTTAAAAGAGGATCAGACAAACCCATGGAAGAAAAGGCTACTAGTCACAATTGTTCTGTTCCACCTCCACTGTCGGCGGCAATACGCCACTAACTGCCAGTTGCAGGAAAATTCAAGTGTGAAGAGTGCTGAAGGCATCTGGTAGGCAACTGTGAGAACAGGATTCTGGGATAAATGGGCCTTTCTCCTGATCCAGCAGGGTTCTTCTGGGAAGCCTGCAGCAAGATAATGCTACATGACCTTCCAATTCGGAGAGTCCCAAGCTAGACATTATGGGACGAGAGGGGAAAGAGGCATGGGGCTGCTATTTGGGTGGTACCTGCTGTGATGCCTAGTTCCAACCTAAGAACTCCCCTTCCTCTTGAGTAGAAGAAGACCCACGTTTCAACTGGACTCTTTCTGCATCCTTTATCCCTGCTGCTCCTGTACAATAAGAGCGCAGCAATTAATAAAACAGCCCTTGGTTACTAGTTAAATATGCTGTTTACATTTGTTTCTCACTTACTAATATTCCTTGGAAAGATAATATTACTACTGTGGGAAGGAATCTGATGAGAAAGACTGAAGGGGCTCCTCCCAGCAATCAGGAGATGATTATGAGGATAAAACAAAGAAGCATTTATACTCTTGAAGGGCTGTCCAACTGTCCAGACCCTGCGCTGTTTCCAGAACCCTAACACAGCTGTGATTCCCATGAGAATCTGTACTGACTCATACTACAGGCCACTCCTAAGGTTAATCCCACTGGATAGTACTTGGCCTGCAAATCATTGCTCTGTGAACATAATATATTAAAGTGTGTGCACCCCCCTCAACCCACTGAAAAATAACTTTCCCCTACAATGTGAAGTGGAGAAAATTTTGTGAAGGCCTCATACAAGCCTACATAATAATAAAGTTTTCGTTTAGATCTTCTAGGGCCTTTCCTGTGTTCTAAATGGACTGGGACAATCTGAATTTTATTTTTGCACTCTGAAGGTCAGAAACAGGAAATCAAAGTGGACCCAATATTTTGATGTATTTTCAATACATTTGTTTTTATTGTGTTTTTATTCTATTTCATGGCATGAATTATAATCATTGCAAGCCTCCTTGACCGGTCAGTAGGCACGAGAAGGGGGTAACTGAAATCGCCATATAAATATAAAGCTAATTTATTGCATGCTCCTATACACCTGTTTTCAAATGTAAGTCCCATTGAGTTCAATGGGGCTTACTCTCAGGTAAGAGAGAGTGGCTATAGGACTGCAGCCTTAATCATGCTCGTTACTTTCCATGGGACAACTCTGAGTAAATGCCAACTATTGTAAGGGCTCATCCACACTTCCACTTGTCCCGCGCCTAAAAAGCACAGGTCAGAGCAGTTTTCCGCCTGATCCACACTTTCTAGGCACAGATCTGAGTGGTTTCCCCCTTGCCCCACTCCATTCCCAAGGGAGACCTGCTTGTTAGCTCTTGTTGTTGTTTAGTCGTTTAGTCGTGTCCAACTCTTCGTGACCCCATGGACCAGAGCACGCCAGGCACTCCTGTCTTCCACTGTCTCCCGCAGTTTGGTCAAACTCATGCTGGTAGCTTTGAGAACATTGTCCAACCATCTCGTCCTCTGTCGTCCCCTTCTCCTTGTGCCCTCCATCTTTCCCAACATCAGGGTCTTTTCCAGGGAGTCTTCTCATGAGGCGGCCAAAGTATTGGAGCCTCAGCTTCAGGATCTGTCCTTCCAGTGAGCACTCAGAGCTGATCAGAACAAATGACAATCCATGGAAAACACAATTGCTGTTTTAGCCAACTGAGTGCTAAAGAGCACTTTTCCCAGGAGAAAGCAGTGGGACAAGAGGAAGTGTGGATAAGCCCTAAGTTTTGTTTTATTTAACCCAAGATTCCAAAGTTGCTGGTGTGCAGCTGCAGAGGTGCATTGGCTTATTCAATGAACCGAATGAATTCAACTGCAGTGCCTATGGACAGCCATCCTGGAACCCTATGAAGATTACTACCAGGATAAAAATAAAAATTGACAACAAGCAATACCGTTGTGTGGAGTTCAGCTGAGCAAAGCCACTTCTTATATCTTACCTAGAAACAATTGAAAAACAAAGCAGCTATTTAATTTTTTTAAAAAATAATGACATCAGTCATGTGGGTAATAAAACATCCTGCTATATAAACCAGAATTGAATCCTTGACCTTCAGATGTCCTTTTCTAAAGGCCCATCATTCATTCTTCAGGAGCAACTATTTGTCTGCTTCTAATTCCATTACTAGAGATAGACTTCACATATTGGCCATTAAGTTAAACAGCTGTTCATTAAGCTGCTGGAAAAGAATAGCAGCCCAGTCTTGTGTTGCTGCTGGCCAAGGGAAGAAATTTCTGGTCCTGGAAAATGAAGTATTGTGTGCTGGGTCCTCACAAAGGACGGAGGGTAACTTTGTTCAGTCCACATTTTAAAGCAAATCAATCTAATCTGCATTCCCCAGATTTACAGTATATGTGTACTGGATTGCAGTTAGCAATTGTATTGCATGTGTCTCTAAAATTCCGCGATGCACTTTCGGTTCCAAAAATGCATACAAAATGGTGTAGATTTTGCGGGGAGGGAAAGTGTATTTGGGGAAAGGAAGTACATAGAAAAGCATTCTAAAATTATATATTTGGAGGAAATGCACACAAAACCCAAATTTGGAACAGAAGTGCATACATAATATGTACAATTTTCCTGTGACTTTTGTGTGAAATCTGCAGAAACAGGACAGAACGGACTTGTGACTGTGTGCATGCAACACTCGCATGGAACGGAAATAGACTGAACTATCCATCCCTCATTCCCAATCATTCAAAGCCAGAATATGCACCAGCATAATGGTTTCAAGGACCTCTGGAAAATATAAATAATTATAAATATAAAATGATGATGTAATTATTCCATGCCCCATCCACGGATTGTTTCTGTCTACTACCCACAGGAAACAAATTTGTGTTGGGCTGCTTTCAATGCAGGGCCCATACTGAGCCAGCTAAGCACTAGAATACTTAGTAACCATAAGGTGTGTGGTCTTTCTTTCACTAGTAGATGGCCAAAGAAGAAGTACTGTGGTACCTTGGTTCTCAAACTCCGAAAACCCGGAAGTAAGTGTTCCAATTTTCAAACGTTTTTCAAAAGCCGAACATCCAATGCAGCTGTCGGCTATTGTTTCCAGGCCCCTTATTTTTGAATATTTTGCTATACTTTTGCTATAAATTTAGGCATCTGAAGGCCAGGACAGTTGATACTGTTGTCATTAATCTAACTCAGGAAATAGTTCGTAAAGTTTGTTGAACAGAAGCTTTAAAGAACCTTTGAAGGGAAGTGTGTGTGAGAGAGAGAGGGGGGGGGACAGAGACAGAGACAGACAGACGGACAGACAGAGAAAGGATTTTTCAAAACTAACAGTTTTATGAACTTCAAAGGTTTTTAGAAATTAAAATACTGTTGCAATTTTGAAACTGTCTACAGAAAAACACACACACTTCAGTCAGTCCTGTTGCTTTGTATTTGATGACTAGGGCAATATTGCTCACTTAATTAACATTGCCGTGATATATTCAATATCTCTTTCCTCTGTTCAGTTGAGGGATTTCTTAACAGGGAACAGTTGTGCACAGTTTGTCAGTAACAGCCCAACAAATGTAGCAAATCAATTCTAAATAAAGTTCAAAGAAGTGCACCCCTCCTTCCACACACAGAGACACACAAGCTCCCATCACAGATGACAAAGTGTTATTAATGAATAATGGAAGAAAAGGAAGCCTAGAATGGATTTTACACCTGTTATTCAATATCCCAATTAAGTTAAGCAGCTTTTAGTGGTAAATAAAAATAAAAATAACAGTGCATATCTACTCAGAGAAGTAAGACCAGTTAAATACAATGGGGCTGACTCTCAGATAAGTGGGCATAGGATTGCAGCCTATGTTCCCAGAAAGTGGAATTGATTGTAAAACTATGATGGGAATTGTAGTTCTGTAAGAGGAATAGCGGTCTCCTAACCATTCTCAGCACTCTTAACAAACTACAGTTCCCAAGATTCTTTGGGGGAAGTAATAGCTATTTAAAGTGGTATGATGCACAGTGCACAGTGCAAATGAGGCCTCTGCCTCTCGCAAGGTCCAACTGCAATCAGATATTGATTATTCAATAGAATTCCAGCTGCTAAGATATTGGTTGCTTTTTCCTCATAAATAAGTATTGATTTAGCTATATTACAGCTTCTTTCAGTCACTTGGGCTCATTACTTTATTTCCCAACACTTGATTAGGGGATTCTTCTGTTTTCATGGCCTTTGACATGGTATTTATACAAGAAAGCATATCTCAGCGCAGACAAAAAAGAGAGCAAAGACAAAGAAGAAAGAAAGAAAGAAAGAAAGAAAGAAAGAAAGAAAGAAAGAAAGAAATCATACTTTAAACTCCTATGTTGAATTAACTTTACACCTTATTGTACTTAGATTACATGTTACTTAAGTACATTTATTTACCTGCCAATGTCCTTTCTCTCATTATAACGGCTAACATTCATTCTTTGTGGATCAGAGAACAGAGAGGAAAGGAAGAGAAACAACAGCAATTGGTTCTGAAAAATTTCTTCCAACTTTTATTGTCAAGAAGGGGTTTCACCACCAAGTGAGTGAAGTTTTGGAATGGTCTTCCTAAAATAGGATTAAATAATTTCATTATTATTATATTATATTATATTATATTATATTATATTATATTATATTATATTATATTATTACCCACCCTTCACCATAAAGTCCCAGGGCAGGTTGCATCAATTTAAATATAGAATATGAACATTAGTTTAAAATCAATTACAGTCAGAAGAATAGGATGGGTCTGTGGGGGGACACACACACACACACAGAGAGAGAGAGAGAGAGAGAGAGAGAGAGAGAGAGTGAGTTGGGGTAGATGGGTGCATCTTCCACAAAACTATAGGTCAGTGAAGATGGGACACGGGTGGTGCTGTGGGTTAAACCACTGTGCCTCTTGGGCTTGCCAATCAAAAGGTTGGCAGTTCGAATCCCCATGATGGGGTGAGCTCCTGTTGTTCTGTCCTAGCTCCTGCCAACCTAGCAGTTCAAAAGCACGCAGTGCAGGTAGATAAATAGGTACCACTCTGACGGGAAGGTAAACGGCGTTTCTGTGCGCTGCTCTGATTTTGCCAGAAGCGTCTTAAGTCATGCTGGCCACAGGACCTGGAAAAACTTTCAGCGGAAGCTGACAAACGCCGGCTCCCTCAGCCTGTAAAGCGAGATGAGCGCCGCAACCCCAGAGTCATTCGCGACTGGACTTAATTGTCAGGGGTCCCTTTACCTTTACCCTATAGGTCAGTGATGGCCAAACTTGGCCCTACAGCTGTTTTTGGACCAGAACTCCCATCATCCCTAGCTAACAGGAGCAGTGGTCAGGGATTATGGGAATTGTAGTCCCAAAACAGCTGGAGTTTGGCCATCACTGCTATAGGTGGAATCCAGTGTGCCACAAAGACAATTGTTCCATAAGTGGAAGGATTTCTATTTGCACAATTGAATGTTCTCTCCTCACCCTATTCCTTGTTTATATTACAGGATTTTAAATTTCTTATTTTAGATTAGTCATTTAACAAAGGAGAAGAAGTGCAAGTGGTATGCATGAGTCAGGTCCCTCTAACAGGTGCTGTTTCCCAACCCACCAGCAGTTTCTTCCTGTTTCCTTTCATAAGAGCTGCTGAGAGGCTGGAACTATGAAATCCCAGGTGACCCTGCATTTCCAGTGCAAGATGAGGAAGTGGAGAGTGATTCCTGAGACCTTGTTCTGGATCTCATTGTGGCTCTCGTATTATTCACAATAACACACTCAGAGCAGCCTGGTTGGGGGTATCGGCTCCAGAAATGACAACCACCACGTCAAGCTGTTGCCCTTGTTTCTTCTTTTCAGTATTTCGCATCTCCTAGGTTTCTGCTCACTTTCTAGCAAATTTACATCCCAATTTCCCAACTCTAATCCCTCTTTCACAATCTAACCCGGGGTAAGCAACCTAAGGCTGGTGGGCTGGATGCGGCCCAATTGCCTTCTCAATCCGGCCCGCGGACATCAGGAATCAGCGTGTTTTTTCATAAGTAGAATGTGTCCTTTTATTTAATGCTTCTCTGGGTTATTTGTGGGGCATAGAAATTCGTTCATTATTTATTTTTTTCAAAATATAGTCCAGCCCACCACATGGTCTGAGGGATGGTAGACCGGCCCACAGCTGAAAAAGGTTGCTGACCTCTGATCTAACCAGATACTGATTTCCTTTTGACACATCTAGTCCAAGACCTGGTCACCAAAATCTGGTTTTTAAAAAGTGGGGTTTACCTCCTGAAAGTTAAGCCATCAAATCTTTCAAGCTATGCTTGCAGTGCTGTGTTTGTTTTATCATTCAGTATCACTATAAAAAGCAACACTTTTCAAACTTATCTTCAAAGATTGAGATTTTTTCTTAAAAATATAAAGCGGTATAGAAATGAAATGAACAATAATAAGAAATAAAATTAATGTACTTACATAGTGCTCCTGTTCAGTAGGGGTATTTATATTTGTGTGTGTGTGTGTGTGTGTGTGTTTTGAATCCCAAAACATTCTCTAAAACAATCCTAATCAGGGGAGGAGAAAAATATTTCCACATAAGAGTTTGCATGAGGAATAAGTAGTTACTTCATACCACTTTTGCTAAACTAACTCTATGCTTATTCATGTTTATTTATTTATTTTAAAAATACTTCTACACCATAATTTTTATATTTTTAAAAAAGCAAAGCTGTTACACACACAAACTAAAAAAAAAAGCACATAAAATTTAAAATGGATCACCAGATATCTATTGCGTGTCGAGGTCCCCAATACACCCCAAAGGAAAACGCAATTGACACTTAATTTTTGTTTAAATTTTTTGGCATAATTTTGGCCACAACTTTATTCAAATACAGCAATGTGAGTGGTTGCTTAGGCATTGGTAGCACTAACTGCCCCCGCACGGGGACAGCTCTGACATTCGCACCCCCCGCGAAGTCAGGAAGGGTAAGTCACCTGGGGAGAGAGACGGGACTGGGAACCATGCCTCACCTCTCCCCAGCATGCTCCCAGGGGCTTGTGTGGCCCTAGCCCCTTGCCAGGGGGTTTCGGACAAAAGCATGGGGGAGCCCCTGGGTTCCTTTAACAGTAAAACCCTTCAGCAGCAGCAGCAGCATTTTGGGGGGCAGGCACAGCCAAATCCATACCCCCCAGCAACCAATTCCAAACCAATGCCTAACCGCCAACTGAGCACTGAAGCTCATCGCCAAACCACTCACAAATGCAACCCTTCCTTCAATCCCAAAGCAACCGCATCCAGCCAGGTGTCGTTCCCCATAGGGGAAAGATGCACCCCATCTGCCCTAAAGAGGGCAACAGCCTTGAAGGAAATAGCAGGGTGCAATATCACAGAACCACTGTTATTTTATTTTATTTTATTTATTTTTATATATTTTATTTTATTTTATTTATTTTTATATATTTTATTTTATTTTATTTTATTTATATATATATTTTATTTTATTTATTTTATTTTATTTATTTTATTTTATTTTATTTTATTTTATTTATTATTGTATTTATTGTGTTTTATTTTATTTTCCACCGCCTTATTAACATGCTTTCTGGCCTCCTCGGTGGTAGTTTGTCTAGGCATTGGTTCTGACTATCTGCACCTGACCTCAGCAGAGCAGCACTGATGACTGGGCCCCACCATATCATCAGTACAAGCAAACATTGTGGGGGAGCAATGAACCAGGATCAGACTCAAGCGCACCCCAAATGCTCCAGGGACCCTTGCGTGGCCCTACTCCTTGAAAGGGGTCGACAAAAGCATGGCGAATCCTTGGATTCCTTTAAAGGATTACCTTTGCGCATTGGAGGGGACAGGTGCTCCAACCCCCCCCCCCAGACCACCTTGAACCAATGCCTTAAATTATTTTGAGTCCAGGGAGAGCTGCCATCAACTCATCCAAGTCCTCCTGCATGCAGGAACGCAAACTTATGCTGTAAGAAGACGGCAAGTCATTCTCGTCCAGCTGCACCACTAGCACTGCGGGAGGACCTGCACATGTCACACTCGACCGCACCAAAGGAAGGAACTCCTCCCAAAGCATTCCCCATCTGGACACCCAGTATATGTTCACTTGGGCAGGAAGACTGAGATGGCGCCCCAGTCCAGACTCGTCAGCGCGCTTGCCAGCCCAGTGTACAATGCTTTATTTTTTATTTATTTTATTTTATTTATTTATTCATTATTTATTTATTTATTTATTTATTTTATGTTATTTATTTTCCACCGCCTTATTAACATGCTTTCTGGCCTGCTCAACCGCCAATCCAAATGTGCACAGCTGCTCCTATGAAAAAAGGAAATAACAGACAGGCATCAGGACAGACATCATTGGTGACACTTCCTGATGTAACCCTTGTCAGCATCAGACTTCCAATGACCCGTATTCACAATCCTGTCTACTGACAGGCCCCCAGTGTGCAGCCTTTGCAGCAGCCCTATTCAGAAGGAATGAGGCGTGTTCAACGGTAGGCAAGCCTCAGGCCGTAATAACTGGTGCACGACGTAAGCACATTGATGCCTGGCTAACGGGAACCAATTTTCATGCACTAGGAGCGGGCCAGCCCCCAGGGGAATGAAAAGCCAAATATTTCTAGCATCCATAACTGAGCAAGGGCCCTCCTCACCTGTGAGAGGAAGCCTGATGGTGGAACTCCTGCCCACTAGGTCTGTTTTAGAGTTCCCAACTCTAATGACCAGCTCCAAGCAGATAAGGAAAAGTCCTGAAGCAATAAGCCTCCAGACTCTCAGCCCCGTGCTGGTTCCAACACAATTTCCCCAACCCTCAGTGCACCAAAAACGCAATGGAATACTGAAAGGAGTATCGCCTTGATCTTTAACCAGCAGACAAGTTATAACTTGTTGCAGATACTGCATAGGTAAAAATTGACTGACTTCCTGCCCACTGTCGTATGAGGTTGGAGCCTATTCCAACTTTCCAAGGCCCTGTGCACGACAGACTTTATACAAGGGTCTCTGAAAATTAAAGCTTTACTATAACAGACATTGCAGTGGACTGAATACTTCTGCTCTTAAAAATCTTTGACTCATTGCAATATTAAAGGAAGCTCAAAATGGTGCTCCTGCCCAACGCTAGATTAAAATTCGTCCAACAGCGCTGCACACACCCAAAATAAAGCCACCTTTGGGGATACTAAAACGAAAGTGACTCCAGCTAGGCTGGGAACAGTCCTGACTAGCCCCAAAATTAACAAACAGGCAAAATGAGGGAAACCTTTCTACAAAAGAAAGCCCTAATGGGGGCTCTCTCCCTACTGGGAAAGGCAAGCCAAGGAGGATTATGCACAGGCAGCGCTCACAGGTACAGGGAGGATCTTCTCAAAGGGCAGGGTAAGGGGTGGGGTGGGAAATCAAAGAGGAAAAGAAAAGGGGTGGAATTAAATTAATTAAGGGACTAGAGAGGATTAAAGAGAAGGGGGGAAATAAAAAAAATGTAACCAGACAATGAGAAGATCACTCCACAGTCCAAGTGCTCCTGGTGATCAGAAGCACGCAGCGAAAGAGGACGTCCGTTGCTGCGTGCCTTGTATTTTAACAAATACGGCTGTCTATCACTAAATGGCAACATCTAAATTTCCCCAGTAACAGCCCGCCCCTGCTTATGAGTTGGCCAAACCATCTGCCCAGAAACAGCAAGGTGTCTTGGAATCCCCAACCGCAACACGTGCTCTCCGTGATGGAGAACACGCTTTACAGAAATTGTTTTTCTTAATGGTCTACAGAACATGAATCTGGCAGTGAAGCAAAGTTTTCAGCAACTGTTTAAAGATGATAGAAGGTGCGTGCTGAATCCAGTGGCGTAGCGTGGGTTGTCAGCACCCAGGGCAAGGCAAGTAATTTGCGCCTCCTAACACGGTTGGGGCAGAGAGCTGCGAGTGCGAGCGCGTGCCCCCAGATGTTGCGCCCGGTGCGGCCGCCCCCCTGCACCCCCACACTACACCACTGGCTGAATCTCTATTGAAAGAACACTCCCCAGGACTGGAACAATGACACTAAAGGCTCAGTTTCATGTTGATGTCACATGATCTCACTAATTGCAAAGTTTTAAAAATTGGGCTACCTACAGATCTTCCTGAAGCTGGGACATTTACACCACTTGACAGCAGAGAGAGAGCTCAGTCGGTAATTTGCGAGACTCTTAATCAGGGGTCAGCAAACTTTTTGAGCAGGGGGCCAGTCCACTGTCCCTCAGACCTTGTAGGGGGCCGGACTATATTTTGAAGGGGTGGGGAAAATGAACGAATTCCTATGCCCCACAAATAACCCAGAGATGCATTTTAAATAAAAGTACACATTCTACTCATGTAAAAACACGCTGATTACTGGACCGTCTGCAGGCCAGATTGAGAAGGCGATTGGGCCAGATCCAGCCCCCGGGCCTTAGATTGCCTACCCATGCTCTTAATCTTATGGTCATGGGTCTGAGCCCCACGTTGGGCAAAATATTCCTGTCTTGAAGGCTCCTGGACTAGATTACCCTCACAATCCCTTCCATCTTTACAATTCTATGATTCAAAGCAGTTAGGCTGGTAGTTCATCCACTTAAGTTTCTTTTCGGTTGTATCTTGATTTGGGACCTTCATGAGGATTTGAAGCATGGCAGCAGCACATCTGGATTCTGGAGAACCAATATTTCTTAATTTGACTAAACAGCCTTAATTTCTAAGGTGATGAAGGTGACAGAAAAAGAGTGCATGCAGGGCCAGAGACCTTCTGAGGTGCAGAGCCCCCCTGTGGCTAGCTGAAGTGTTATAGCTTTGAACTTTTATACAATTTTCTATGCACTTGAGAGAAAATACATAGCTGTCATTGTCTCATGCAAAAATAATAATTAAGGAAGAATAGTAGCTCTCGGCATGCAAAAACTGAGAGCTAGAAACATTTTAAAACTGAAGCATATGGGTTTTGTTTTAATAAAATGAGCTTTCATAATACATTTTGAGCAACAGTGCCAAGCACTGTTTGACCTGGGCGGGGGTCTTTTCTTTCATTAAATTGTCATTTACCCCTTTTTTGTATTAATTCAGCCAAATCACTAGCATGCTAACTAAACCAAAAGCAAACAGGCTGAAAAGATGTTAGTTTTCCTTGCCTTGCCATAGGATATTGTTTCAAACTTTTCTTTCAGATCGTTTTAGGCAGGACATTCTTCAGCTGTGCTCTTGGCACTAGTAGCTTGTTGGCATGTCATCTCATGAGGTAGATTCCTCCCCAACTTTACACATAAGGGAATTTACATGTGCAACTCCTATTAGTGCTGACATGCTTCTGAGTTAGCAAATGTTTATGTTACTCCCTGACTCACTGTTCATTATGCAAGGGGGAGGGGTGGATGGATGGAACGTAATCTATCCCCTGCCCTCCAAAAATTGGCTCTGGGGACATTAGGAGAACCCCCCAGAACAGCATGAGTAGAGAGGAGACGGGAGATTCTCCACTGAGCAACCAGAAATGGTTTCACTGGTGGAACATCTGTAACAGTGCTGTGTTGAATTCCTCCTGGTGTTACAATATAGTTCATTAGGCCCTGTTATGATAATTATGGGTTCATTTTTTCTCTCTTTATAAGTGGAAATATATAAAAGTGTCCCAAGATCCACATGCTAAAGTAAAATATGTTTGAATCACTGGGATTGGCTTGTCTACAGTAAGGTGGGAAACCTCAGGGTTGGGCGACCAATGCTGTCCTCCAGGCCTCTCTATTCAGTCCTCAAAACTCTCCCTAAGTCACATAAGTCTCACCTCTAACCAGCCTCGCTCCAGGCCCTCCTTGAATGCTTTGGCCTGGATGAAACACATCATTGAAGATAATGCGTCTTGCTGAGAGAGAGAAAGAGAGAGAGAGAGATTAAAAACCTCTGGCTTTTATATAGCTGGAATACCATATGCTCCAACATTTCTGCAATGAAAATAGGGGCGTTCCGAACAACAACAACAGCAACAACAACAACAAAAATCCCACCCATCTGACTGGGTTGCTCCAGTACTCTGGGCAACTTGCAACATAAGAAAACATTAAACATTATAAAACATTATAAAACTTCCCTATACAGGGCTGCCTTCTGATGTCGTCTAAAGATTGTAAAGTTACTTATCTCGTTGGCTTGGGGGGGTCACATAACTCCATACCCTCCAATATTTATCAAATGAAAATAAGGACTTCCTATTCAATATTAGTAGTAGTAGTAGTAGTAGTAGTAGTAATAGTAGTATGTCGCCCATTAAACATTAACAAACATCCCTATACAGGGCTACTTTCAGGTGTCTTCAAAAGGTTGTATAGTTACTTATCTCCTTGGTTTGGGGGTCACATAACTCCATAACCTCCAACATTTCTCCTAAGGAAAAGTGGGGCGTTCAGGGATCAAATCAGAAAGCAGGGTGGCTTCTGTAAATATGGGACTGTTCCTGGAAAATAGGGACACATGGAGTGTCTAGAACACAATATACAAAGGTAAGACACACACTTTGGCCTCTGGCCCCACCCAACACTGGGATGCGGCCCCTGGAAGGTTGCCATGCAAGAATGGGGCCCTCGGATGAAAAAAATGTTCTCAACCAATGTTGTACAGTCAATGTAAATTCCAGCAAAGAGAGGCTCTTGGTAACTCTAGGATGCCTGGAGCCAACTGAGCTTGCTTCTTGCCCACTTCTAAACAGATCCAAACATTTGGCAATGTTTACAGGCCAGTTTTAAAGTCAGGAAACGGACCATGATAAATGCACACATATTTTGTGACCAATGTTAAATGGTTTGTGGTGATTTTTTGGGCATAAGATTTCCAAAAGGAATGTGGTAAATATAATAAGTGGGAAAGTAGGATATTCTATTATGATGTCAAGTGTATTAGGAATTGTGGATGATTTCCAATTTGTTCACAAGGAATTAGTCTGGTATTTAGTATTCAGAGCTAAATTTGCAAACACTTTGTCTATTGAAGAATGGTTAAGAACAATATGAGTCTCATTAAACTAACACATTATGTTAAATTAAGGGAAGAGATGTGGAAAAAGAGTTTATTGATTGAAAAGAAGAATCAGCTTATCGCCTTTTGGAGAAGGTATAATGGATCTTTCAATTCAGGTTTTTTTTAATGTACTCAAACATTATCAGTTATTTTATTAATAGCATGTGCTAATTGTCAGAGAGTTTAAATTTAATACTCTCTGTCAAATTTTATATGAGGAATTTGTATATTATGAGTCTGAATGGGAAAAAATAAACACTGGTCACAAAAAGATGTGCACACATTTAAATGAATTAGCACACTAACAAAAGACCATCTTTTCTCCTGAGAAATGTTGTAAATCTTGAGCCGTGAGACAAAAGCACCTGAATTTGTTTTCCACTTCAGATTCTGTCTGTGGGTAGATTTATTCTAGATCGAAATTCACAGTAAGACTGATTACTTCTGACTTGCTCTCCTTGCTCTTCTATGTGTGTTTTCACATACATGTGTATTGTAGAGCATGTACTTCCTCTTAAGTATAAACCTCCTTTCGTGGAGGCACCAAAAATGGCCTCTGCAATCTCTTGAAAAACCAGGATGTTCCATTTTTCCTGGGGCCCCTGGCAGGTATGCAGATGCTCTACCACTGGGAACTATTACTCCCAAATAAGTGGGTATAGGATTGCAGCAGAAATGGATTTAACAGTGGGTCACAAATACCAAAGAAGACTGAATATATGCAAACCTAAAGGCTAGAGGGGCAGGAGGTAAGCACAGGGCAACACACTGGTTGCTCGTCATTTGACTATGGCTTTGACTATGGCTGCATCCAGACCAGATGATTTTAGGGTTCACTACCCCCCCCCCATTTCTTTTTTGTGCTATCCTTCTCTCCACCTAAACACAGCTTCTCCTCTGCTTGCATAGTAATGAAATGAGGGTGATTCTCACCTAGTCAAGCAGATAGCAAACAAGTTTTGCAGCAATTATACATAACCTGTATCTCAAACTTGCTTCCTGTCCCTGTGGTTAAATTTAGGAATAGTCCATTTGATTAAAGAAACATTGGTCATACTTTATATTACATGCCTGGTGTAAGGATTTAATTTTGACTTAATACGTTATTGATTGCATGTTATTCACCATTTTTTTTTTATTAAAGCTATATTCGTTGAAGTTTTGCAGCTGTGTCAGGACAATATTCTATGCAGAACTGGAATTGTCAACAGGATATTGTTTAGTGACTCTGACATCATGCATTCGGTTACATATTTTCACATATTCCATATCCTTCACTTTAAAAGAAACAGAATAGTTACAGCAAAATGAAGCTGGAAGGGAAATCTGCTCTGTGCTCTCACAAGCCCAGAGCACTGTACTGCATCACATCAAGAATGTGAAGAAATTTGACCCGTCACAAATTTTCTTGTTTAGCATGTCTAGAAATCACGTAAGTTGCCCAAATTCTTTCAGAAGATAGGGGAATGAGCCACCATTATCTGAAAATATATACAATTATGACATGCTTGGCATTTCCACTGGTTGAGATCATGATTAGCAAAGCTTCAACCTATACAGTGTGTGGCAAAAAAATAATTATTATTTTTTCCGATTACTACATTCATTTATCCCTGTGTAAAAGAGGAGTTTCAAGAAGTGAAGTTTCTTTTTGAAAAGCCTTGGAAGCTGAAGCAGGTTATCCAAAAGACAATGGATTTCTGAATTCCTTGTGTTGTTATTAGGTAATGGGTGTTGCTGTTGTTGTTGTTCCTAAATCACAGCTAATTCTACCTTGCAGTTACACCCTCTTCCCATCTGGACCTGTGTTTTCATGTCATCATTTTTTGATGCTGTGAAGACTACTTGAGCGATGACAACGTCAAAGAGCTAAGGAGAGGTGATAGGAGATGGTGAAGATATGAAGCTTTCCCCTCCCTCAAAAAAGTCTGTAATAGCACAAATAGAGAGCAATATTATTTATAAACATTTGAAAGGTAAATGGATCTGAGTTCATGCAAGCTGCGTTTGAAAGTTTTCCCCGGTGTGAAAATCCCTAGGTCTGTCCCTGTGTTCAAAGCTTTCTGTTAGCTTACACTAGTCCTCCTTCAATTACGCTTTCATGCAAAGAACTCTATAAGCCCAGGAGCAGTTATGATGATGCCGACATGGGAATCTGGCAACCCTATGAATACCTTGTTTGTCTCGTTTTACAGTTATATTTGGAGATAGGCCCAGGAGGCAAAATTCCCATCCATTATTCATTCATTATTCCAACTGCAGTGGCACCTAAGGACCCCAAGCAGGCCTCAGGGCCTCATGAGAGCAGGCAGCGTGAAGATGAAGTACACAAAGGCACACCCTGCCCCAGAGAAAACATAATCTAATATTTAAAGAATATGCATCAAGCAAATAAAGAAACAGGGAGCTTGCGAAGTGGTGTGGGGGGGGGGAGAGAGGGGACGAGGAGGACAAACAGGCAGTGTGGGTTAAGACGGCAGGATGTGAATCTGCACAGATACACAAGCTCGAAAAAGGACTATATTAGACTCTGCTGTCATTCTAAAATTCCTTTCCAGTTAAGGAACACAAAACAAAGCTTGTAAACATCCCTGGTACAGCAGATCGAATAGAGCTGCGGTTCCCAACCTAGTGCCTGTGGGTGCCATAGAGCCCTCAGATACCCCTTTGGCCTCCTTTCTCCCCAAACTGTATTTTATTTTAGTTTGAACTGAGGTTTTAGGACTTAAAAAAACCAACCCCACACCACACCATTGGCAGAGCTGGGCTGGCAGGAAGGCCAAGTGTATTGTAGGTATCCCACTCTCTTCTAACTGCAGAATGTCTCTGGGCCCACTTTCTTATCATAGGAAAAGAAAGAAGGGGTCAGAAGCCCTATAAAACTCTTCAGAAATGGAAAGGAAAAGGCCCCTGCTGCTGCCTGGTAAATTCAGGGGAGAAGGGTTGTTTTGCCTATTGGGCGGGTGTACAGTAGAAGGCTAAGTGTTTTCTTAGATTTGTGTGTGTGTGTGTGTGTGTGTGTGTGTGTGTGTGTTGGGCCTTTTCTTTGGGAAGGAGTATTGCCTGGGTTTTGCTTTTTTGTGAGGTGTGGGTGTTATGCCTGTGGTTTTCTTTTGGGTGGAGTAGGGAGTACTCCCAGATGATGAACCTTCAGCAGTAGTATATCTCCATCTGGAGCAGGTCATTTACCATAAGCACCTCCATCATTCAGCTTCAGTTTTCTGGCTGTCATCCAGCCCAATGCTGCTTTGTGGGATTGACTCAGCACAAAGACAGCTACATCTGTTTCAGATGATATAGAAGGACAGAGCTGGGGGTCCTCCACATACTGATGGTGGCTAGGTGCAAACCTCCTGGTGACCACACCCAGAGATTCATATAGATGTCCAATAGCACTGTGAATGGAAGGGAATTCCAGGGGCCTCTAGAATGCAACTGCCGGGGGGCTGAGCAGGAGTCTCCCAATGCCTGTTTCTGGAAGCAACTCTGCAGGTAGGAGCAGAGCCATCATATCGCTCTGTCTCCAGCTCCTTGGCAATTGGATCCCATGGCCAAATCTATCTCTCCCCCAACCCCCATGTGCTAACTCTGAAAAGTGATTGAGACCGCCTGTTAATGACCCGATATCTTTATGTCATGTTCACTTATCAAAGTTGGCCAGCACAGGTGGAGGGAAATAGTGACCAAGCAGGATCACTCTTCGCCGATCAGCTGATGGGCAGGGGATTCACTGTGCCCATCAACTTCCCCTCATAAGGTGATGCCACCTGATTGACAGGTGAGCATATTAAAATGGTTCCAAACTGGAACCCCCTGGTGTGCCAGGATTGGTCCATGAACCAGAGGTTCCTCACCCCTGCCATGGTTAATGGTATCAGAAGCCACTGAGAGATCTCAGAGAGAATTAACAGAGTCACACTCCTCCCAACTCTCTCCCAATGCAGGTTATTAATAAGAGTGTCCAAAGCTATGTTGGTGCCAAAGCAAGCCTGAAACAGCTTCTCCCAAGCTTGCCAAAACTCTCTCAGGAACCTGGTCTAAGCAGTGGCTATTGACAATCAGGAAGCAGTTCTCAGGGTTAGACTTCAGGGTCCATGGAGGGCTTCATGAAGGAAAGAGAGCACCACCACCTCATTTAAGACAGCTGGAACAATCCATCTGGTCTTCTGTGTTCACATTCAATCTCTGCTCAATGGAAACTTCAGCCCAGGTTGAAAATATAATCATTTCTGTCCAAATCAATAATGCTGATGATTTTAAAAAATACACACACACAAAAAACACGTCTGCATTATTTCCAGGGAAGGCATTCAGTGCCTGAATTTGACTTTAGTGGGCAAATCTATAAAATCCAAACAGATAATTTTTATTCTTCTAAGTGTTTTTGGGAGTGGGCTCAAATATGGAAGTGCTGGTATTAATTTTTTTTGTTACAAGAAGCATGGTGGCAAAATAAAAACTGATTTTACATGGCAGCTGAAGGATGCTGATCTGAAATGTATTGGGACAATTATATTTTACAGTTTTCCTAAATAGGGAAAAAGTTGCCTGGCTTTACTTCCCCCACCATTCAGGCCCTTTAATTAAAGCAGTATCACGGATTGCCTGCATTGTAATAAAACTCCACTGCATATCCAGGTACCAAGGGATTTATTAACTTGTACTTAGCTCTAGCAATCAGCAGCCGTGGTTAGATGTGCCTGTTGATGATGACATCATCGTTTTTGGCAGCTCCTTTCTATGAGTGTTGAGTGAGGTAATGTCCCCGGTATTAAAACTGACAGCATGATTAATAATGATGGATTCACCGACTTTGTGTGTGAATGATCGAAATTGGTAGTCTATTCCTTCCACCTGGGATTACTTAGGGATCATCAAAATATTAACTTGGTCATCAGTGGACCCTACACAAACAGGGTATGTTAGGAGGCATAGTTTATGTATACACAAAGTGCAAGTGGATTCCTAGGGAAGATGTTTTTGTGCAAATCATGACACTGTGTAGATGCCAGCAAACCACTGTGATTTTTAGTGGACAGTTGCATTGGCTACTGCAAGCTACCAAAGGCCTCTGCGCCACATAAAGCAGCCCTGCTCATGCCCTCTTAGCTCTCTTGCCCTTGTGGTGGTAGCTGAAGGAGTCCATACCAAGGAGCAGTGGGCTGATGCTACTTGACCCTGTGATCTGCCCATGATTTCAGCCCTGGGTGGATGGCTTAGCCCCGGAAGGCTCCATGGAGGGCATGCATCTGAATCAGTGGGCTTCTGCTAATATATTTACTTTTCTTTAAATATCTATATCCCACCTCAGTCTTGATCCAGGAGACAACATACTTAGGATACAATAAAAGGGCACGCACAAAGGATTAAATCCAAAGTAATAAAAACGGTGGTGACAGCAGGACACAAAACATAATGCACTGAAAGTCATTTCAAATAAGCAACAGAAAACATACTCCAGAGATTCTAAATCCCCTTAAGTGTTTTCACAGGGAAAGTGCCTTTAAAAGGAGGGTGCTGATGAACAGCTAGAAAAAGGTGAGTGTAATAAGAGCTTGTCTGCATCAGACTAAAGGCTCATGGAGTTCACAGTGGCCGAACCAGGTGTTTGTGGGTAGCCCAGAAGCAGGACCTGAGGGCAACAGCACTCTTTGCTTGTGATTCCCAACAATTGGTATTCAGTACATAGGCAGCATGGCTGGTAGACCTCAGTAGCCTCATCGCCAACTCATGGCACCACAATTGAAACACCCCTTTCTCTCATTGTCACCCACTTCACTTTGAGCCTCTGGAGAATATATCAATAATCAGGCAAGTTCAAATCGGGTAGGTATCCAGATGTAGCCATTTGGGGCTCTGTAGGTCAATATTAGCATTTTTAATTGTTCCTTAAATTGGTAGCCACTGACACTTCCAATTGAGTACTGGCTCTTAAGTATGAACATCTAGGAGCAGGCTCACTCCTGAGTTTAAAATTTACAAAGCTAAACACTTCTTGATGGATAAACTGAGTGAGTGACAAAATAATCAAACTACCAGCTTGAATAAAGATTGACTCAACCCACACCAGTCTATGTGCTCATGTGAATTGGCTGCCACACAGCTCCAGTTGACCCCATGCTCCATCTCCTTGTGTTTCTGAGCAAAGAGGTATTGTCTCAACCAAGCTGAAGAAATGGAAATCTGAAATCATGAGGGGAAGGAATGAGCAAACCTTGGGTCATTGTTTAATTTGCTAAAAGAACAACCCCACCTAAGATTCCTTCTGCCATCTGCCAATGATGACAAAACAGTGAAAGATAAAGACAAATATGCCTCAAAGATGGAGCACAGCTGTTGTAAAAGCAGGGAAAAAAAGGCCAAAAGGAGCTACGTTAATAAGAGCAATATGCTTGCTGTACACTCAGCCTAGTGCTACTGAGTCCAGCATTCCACACTTATTTCTTTGCCAGCTTTGTCCTTGAAAATACCTAACAACAATAATACATTGTCCTCTTAAAGCCTCTTACAGCCAAGGGTATCAAAGCAGTTTGTAATCACTACTGGATTAAGTTGCATAGCAGCACAGATGAAGGATTATGGAAACCAAACAGCCAAAAGAGGGAGATCACCATCCATGGTTTTTCTGAGAATGTTTCTGGAGACATGTCAAATTATTTCTCTCATTCATTAGTCTTCTCCATCAGTTAATTCCTAATGTGCTCTCTATTTTCCCATTGACTTCAGCAATGTGGAATTAAGTACTTGTTTAGCAATGCACTCTGGCCAAATATCTGATGACTGTAATCTAAGGGTGTAGTCCTTGTCTTATTATCCTATTACCATGCACATTATTCTAGGTGCAATCCTCCTTTCCAGACTTTCCAAATAGTACCCTATGAGCAAACTCCCATTTGTTGGCCTACAAATGATGCTAGTGTAAAAAAACATACAAAAAAACAAAAAAAACCCAAGCCCAAAATCTCACATCTCTCACAAGATATTAAGCTTTTCCTATACACAACAGCAGCAGCAAGAATTTTATTAGCACAGAAGTGGAAACGAGGAATTACCGACAAAGGAAGAATGGCAATTGAAGCTAATGGAGTATGTGGAACTGGCCAAAATGACAGGAAGAATCCGAGAACAGTGGGACCAAAAGTTCATCAAGGACTGGACCAAATTTGTAAATTATTTGAAAGAGAATTGTATTCAATCAAATACGCTGGTAGGATTGCAAGAAGCTTTGTAAGGAAAAGTACAAAAACCACTGCAGATAAGAATAAGAATGTATGATGTTTTAATGTTTTTGATTTTAAAGCAATGGTTAAATAGTGAAAATGCAGAAATATGAAATGAAAGATAGAAAATCATAAGGAAGGTTTGAAGGAATTCAGGGCCCTAAAAAGCCAAAATGTATAATATAGGAGGAGATATTGCAATGGAAAATGTATAATATAGGAGGAGATATTGCAATGGAAAGTATTATTGTATAATAAAAATGATATGGGGGGGGGGGAATCTCACATCTCTCAACTGCATCAGCAAGGAAGTTGATAGCTAAGGGCAGCCCTCTCAAAGCTGTTGACCTCCAGTGCCCATCAACCCCAGTCAGCAAGGTCAAGAGTTAGGAATTTGTGAAGTTGTGGTCCAAAAACATCTGGGAGTCACCTTGTTGGGTAAAGCTGGTTTTCAGGGAATAATGAATACTATTCCCATTTAATGTTGTGACCTACACTTCAGTGTAATAAAGCCGTGATCACTCCTGCTCTGTATTAAAATATTTGGATATGCAGGTATTTGGTAACCGTTGCCTACTTCCCACTGCCAAGCAAAATATTAAATGTAAAGGTAAAGGTAAAGGGACCCCTGACCATTAGGTCCAGTCGTGACCGACTCTGGAGTTGCGGTGCTCATCTCGCTTTATTGGCCAAGGGAGCCAGCGTACAGCTTCCGGGTCATGTGGCCAGCATGACTAAGCCGTTTCTGGCGAACCAGAGCAGCGCACGGAAACTCCGTTTACCTTCCCCCTGGAGAGGTACCTATTTATCTACTTGCACTTTAGCGTGCTTTCGAACTGCTAGGTTGGCAGGAGCAGGGACCGGGCAATGGGAGCTCACCCCGTCGCGGGGATTCGAACCACCGACCTTCTGATCGGCAAGTCCTAGGCTCTGTGGTTTAACCCACAGTGCCACCCACGTCCATTAAATGTACACAAACACAAATTAAATGTACATTCATTTCTGGCGTGCTCTGGTCCATGGGGTCACAAAGAGTCGGACACCACTAAATGACTAAACAACAACAACATTCATTCCGCCTCTTGTCTGTCCACTCGCCGGCAGAAGCTGCCACTCGCCCGCCCAATTATCGCAGTGTCAGTCAGTCACCAGCCATTGCAACCTATAATACACCCAATAGCCACTGACAGCCACAGCAGCAACCAATCAAATGTCCACCCTATGCACTACCCATGTATAAGATGACCCCCACTTTTTAACATGATTTTTAAAGAAAAAAAACCAGTCTTATACATGGAAAAGTACCGTATTCACAACTGTCCCACCTCCTCCCATATCTGCTATAGTGTCTGTGCTGGACAGGCTTCATAACAACAGCTGAAGTCAGAGCATTCCTACCAGGACTGACTTTCTGGCAGCCCAATCAGTCACATGCTTTTTCTGCTTAGTTGCCATTCTGTAGTGCTGGATTGGGATTGCCTGAGCGGGGCAGAGAGGTGATTGGTCAGAGAGCAGGAGATTGACAGCTATGCCTCCATATATTCAAGGAAGTATAAAATTGTGGGTCAGGAAAAAGTCTGCAGCTTTAAGACTGTGAGGATGATTAAACAAAAACAAAAACTTCTTGCCATTTTTAGTGGGAGGGCTGTGCCCCAGTAGCTCCATATCAGCAGGGTGCAAAGTTGGATCTCTGAGTTTAGTGTGCCATTCCAATCTAGCCCAAAGACATTTGGCTAAAAACATCTTTGTTTTTAATAATATGTGTTTAGTAGCGTTCTTTTGGGGGGGTCATATTTATTGCTATACATACATACCCTGGTAGACTGAGGATGCTGTGCATTTGCTAGCAGTCTGGTATCTACTTCTGGACTGGGTACCATGTTAGCAGGATAGTGCTGAGTGATGTTTTCTGGAGCTGGACTAAAGCAGCTAGAACCCTGACCCACACAATGAAGCTACAATCCTAACCCCACTCAACCTGGGAGTAAGTCTCATGTCTGATTCCACACTTGCTTTTCCTCTGTGCTTTCCAGGCATGTTCCACACTTTGAATCTCCGTCTCAGAGTGCTTTTTGTTTGCTTGAGCTTTTATGCACTTTCCTCATGAAAACCCATTATTTAAAGCTGAACTGGATCAAGCGCCAATCTGCAGAAAAACCTGAATTGCCATTTGTTGTGCTTCAGCTTTAAAGAGCAGGTTTTCATGAGGAAAACTCTGGACAAGGCATGAGGACCTGTGCCTTGAAAGAGTAGAATGAAAGGTCAATGTGGAGATGCCCTCGCTGAATTCAGTGGAACTTACTTTTGAGTAGATATTGTCAGGCCCGCAGTCTCAGTCCCCACAGCTGGAGCCACAGAGGTAAAGTGGGCAGGGCAACATCTGTGACTTTTATCCTACAATAGGCTGAACTCTAGCCACATGCAAGTCAGAGATTTCTACATACACATGCTTCATATACACATCTCTCCATACTACACCTTGGCAAGTATGAGAATGATCAAAGTTCAGGGATGCATTCCAAATGGGCAAAAGCACTCAACCTAGGCACAGAGAAAGACTTGTGAGGACTTAGGGGGAGAGAGAGTGTATGGCCCATAGAGAATCCCCCAGGCTTGAAGATCCCCACTGTCCTCATCAGCATTTTGTTATTGATCTGATGTTCCTATTTCTAGCACTGAGACTTAATTCTCTGCTACCTTGCAGTAAATGAGTGAGCAGCAAAGCCAAGCCTTCTGCCAGGCACCAATTTATAGAACGAGAAATAAAAGAAGATGTAATCAGCATGAGCCATCAAGAATTATAACAAAGGTGAGACATTTCTCGACATCACACACTGACTTCATTGCATTCAATGCTGCTGGGCCAGGGGATGTTTCCTGTGCTCCCAAAACCACAAATTAAATGTACAGTACATTCATTCTGTGTGTGGGGGGAAAATGAAATTCTTTCTTCCTTCCTGTTGGAAAACTCTTTGGCAGTAATGCTTGGATTGTTTTCTTTGTAAATTACATTTTTGCTGTTTTCAAGATGTTTTCCTGACTTTCTTGAAATTTGACCCACTTAACGAGTAATGTAGACCTTGTTTCCATGTTCAGAGGGGAGGGGGAACTCTCCCAGGGCTGCTTGAGAGTAATGATTAAAACTTCCATGTGTGCAGCAAAGTCAGCCACTTTTGCAGAGAGCAGAAAATAACCTCTCATAACCGAAGGACATTTCTCTCACCATTGGATAAACAATGTGAAATCAGGGGCAGCCAATCCTCGTCTCGAGTCCAGAACTAACACCTGATTTTCATATTCACTGAAGAAAGCCATCTGATCACAGGTGAGGCCCTGATCCAGTGTTTAATAATATCGTTTAGCAGGAAGCTCAAATGGTAGAGCAGGTATGTGTTCCTTGCGCTGGCATCATACTGCTTACTCCTTATGAGCACATGTGCACAAACACTCTTGCTCATTCCCCTTGGATACTCCTTGGTCCAACAGTAATATATGCACAATTCCTACCCATTGCAATGGAGAAAAGGCAGAGGAACAAAGGAGACCAAGAGGTATTCATATTTATACATGCTATTTTGTGAACTTCTTGTTTTTATTTTGTTAATCACAGCCTAATGTTGGAGGGGGCGACGTAGCATGAAAAGAGCTGTAGTAGCACACAGCACAGCCTAGTACTGGAGAGGGCTGTAGCCTGCTGAAGTAACCCTCTCCTCAGCAGACCATTCAGCCTTGTTCTTATTTGCATTACCTGTACTACAGTGACCACTTTATCTGCATCCTAGTCCTGAAATGTCAGCACAAAACATTTTCATAGTAAACAGGTGCCTTGTGAAAAGAATGCTTCATCTTCATGGTGTTGCAAAATCTAAGTTATGTGGTGTGGTTATGTCTCAGAGTTGGATACTGCAGCTCTCCTCGGCTTAGCATTATTCATGCATCATTATCACCACCATCACTATCATAATCACAATTGGTGATAGCCAACATTAGCCAAACTCAGCATATACTCAATTGGTGTATTCCAGCGTAGCACTAAGTCTCTTGTTCTGTCAACGCAATTATTCCTTCTTGGGCAATGGAATGTTCTCTCCCTCTGCTTCCCCTCTGCACTGCTTAAATTGCTTCTAGGAGTCTCCCCCCCCCCAAAACCCTCTGGAGCAAATATCAGGAGGTTGTAGTGCACACAAAGGGGGGTGAGAGGGGTGGAATACCATTGTGCAAGCAGAAATCCTTGGTAGTTGAATACTGCCCATTCAGTTTACTCTGAGTATACCATGAATCAGATTCTTGGGTCAAGGCCTCAGCTGCGATCAGAGGACTTCCTTCAGTAAATATGAAAATCAGGTGTTAGTTTTGAACTCCTAACAAAAAGCCACAGAGGCCTCATGGGGGCTGATTGCCACTGATGCCACACTGTTTATCCATTGGGAGATTATATACAATGGATCTACTCTCAATATTACTTAGATGGACAACACCCAATATCTCTAGCATGCATATAGTGTCTTAGAATATTCCAAGTGCTTCATGTAAATGTCTTGAAAAGGAAATACATATATAAAGAATACTAAGTATTTAGGTAGAGCACTGCAATTACTCAAAGTTTTTATTAGTGGTGGGCCTGTTTCCTCTGGCTCACCTCATAAGGAAATCCATTTTCCTGAGTGTTCTTGAAGAATTCTCAGGGTAAACTCAAGGACTTTCCAAGAAAGTTGGCTTGTCCAATGTAAGGGCAAGCCAACTCTCCCACTTCAGTTATTATTTTGTTGCCTTTATACTTAAACTTCCTTCAATGAATGAAGAGAGTGGTTTAACCTCCCCTGTAAAATAATGACTTGCCCAGAGCCGTGCCATGAGTTTCAGAGCTGAGCAGAATTGGTTTGTTTGTATTCAGTATTTGTATACTGCCCAGTAACAAAAGTTCTCTGGGTAAATCCAAGAAACACCACACACAAAATAACAACTGGTTTGAAGACTGAGTTTCCAACTGTCAGTCCTCCACTCAGTTTCTGAACAATATGGACTCCTTGAGGAAGAATCTGATTTTAAGGCTGAGCTATTTCCAACTTGCCAATACCACACTGGAGTTCTGCCAGCAGGGCTGTAGAGGAGCAGGACTGAGGCCCGGAGGGAGATGTAGCAGCTTTTTCACATTGTGGCAACTGCAACAGCCTTTCCCTGCTCCTTTGTACTTGTAGCTTACCACTGCCTCCTCCACTTCTGTTCCTGCTTCCCACCTGCCCAGCTGCTGCAGTGTTGCCACTGCAGAATGCCACACTGACTGTAGCTACCCATGGTGTTGTAGTCTCTGACAAAACAAAAGAGTGAAATCATAAGAAGCAGCTCTGCCATTTGGGGATCTCAGAAAGAGATTCAGGGCTTGGGCTCTGCTTACCCATATCAAGAGATGCCCATAACTCCAATGGGGGGGCAATACAACTCTAGAGAGAGGGGGTGGAGCATTCATGATCAGGGAAGGAGCCTACACACTTTTTGGGAGGAGGTGTTGTTCAAATTTCAATTTACGTGTTCAGACCCAGAGACCTCCCCCCTAAAAAAGTCACACTTGACTCAAATTTTAGTTTTGGTTTTTGGCAGAATTTAGGCCACAACTTTATTGATTACAGTAGGTGAGTGGTTGCATAGGCTCTGGTTCGACCAGCTCCCTGCACCCTTGCAGGCATCGCTCACCCAGGGCACCTGCATAGGTCAGCCAAGGGTGTACACCTGGGTAGGCAAAAAGCCGGGAACAGACTATGTTCACCTCCCAGATGCCCCCCTGGACTCAGGCACGGGCACAACCCCATCTCGGGGATTGACCAAACCATTGAGTCCCTTGATTCCTTTAACAGAATACCCTTCACATAGGGATGGCGAGAGCGTTCTCCCATCCCTATTACCTGAACCAGTGCCTATTCGCAACCTTACAAGTTGTGACGATTTGCTACAAGATAGGCGAAACCCAAATGACAACAGCCAATCAGCCAAGTGGGAAAATTCCTGCCGTGTCCCTGTCACAATGACAGACGACACACGGCGGCATAGCAAGGTCAATCGCAAAATGCCCTAAAAGTAGGGAGAGGTGGGCAGGTCTTCTGAATGCACGAGCCGAAAGAGAAGCTCTGGGTCACATGCATGGGTATATATAGGTCCCTTGATCCGTTCAGACTGTGCCCCATTGGCCAGATTGAACCCAACATCGAGGGACCCACCAATCAGGTGTTGTGGCTGACCAATCTTACCCACCCACAGCACAGGTGGTCAGCCTCCAGGTCTCACCGCAACATGTGCCCCCTTTTAGGGAGGACACGATATATGAATAGATAAACTGAGAGCTCCCAAATAAATAGTGCATATTGATGGTAACCCATATTCTCAGCTAATACTCAGGGTTAAGTCAGTCTCCAACCCAACTGCTGGAAGAGTGGGAGGGAGGGAATAAACAAGAGCAAAGCTTCATACAGTAGGAGAGCATGAGTAAAGCTTCCCATTGCTTTTCTTCTGTCACTGCTGTGGCTTGTTCACAAACTGGCACCAGCACTCCAGACAGAGATGCCTTGCAGGTTACAAGCAAGGACCTTGCACTTCCTGGAGGAAAGCAATTCATCTGGGACAGGATTAAAGCTGTGTTAATGCCAGAGAATGTCTCTGACAGGCAGGCCACCTGTCAGGCAAGCGAGACACATTCTATTTGCTATTCAGATGGAAAGAGAAAGGCAAGCCTTCCAAGTTCTAAAGGCAAAGTAGAGAGCTTTCTGCATGTGTGGTTTATGGAAGTGAAGTGGAGAGGCTGGCATTCTGAGGACTTTTCTGAATGAGAACATAGGGAGTTGCACTATATTGGGTCAGGCAGCTCAGTGTTGTCTACACTGGCAGAAGCTCTCCAGGGTTTCAGATAGAGATCTCTCCCTGCCCTGCCTGGAGATACCAGTGATTCAACTTGGGTCCTTCTGCATGCAAAGCTGAGGCTCTATGGCCCTTCCCCTAAAGAAATAAGAACACCTTTTGCTCCTATCTTTTCAAAGCAGCTGTGGAAGGATTTGGGCAGGGGTTCTGATTTGGCCTGCGAAGCCTTTTCTCCCAAACCATAGCCACCTGACGTCATAGCTCTTCAGTATGTGTCAATGCAGTAACTGTTTCTTTCTCTTGTCCACACCCCTTTGCCAATATTTTCACCCCTGAACGCTTCCAGCAAGTAAGGCGGCAACCAAGTGTCTGTAGATAACAATCTGGACGTAAAGCATTTTCTGTCATCACACTGGAGAACCTATGGTGGGCAGACATTTGGGGACTTTAGGCCAGTGAGTTACATATAACTCTGTATCAGGAATGGGCAACCTGTGGTACTCCATATGTTACAGGACTGCAGTTTCTCCTATTCTTGGAGAATGGCCATGCAGGCAGGGACTGATGGGAGTTGGAGTCCAAGGGCTTCTGGAAGGTCACCCCTGCTTTGTTCAGTAGGTAACATTCTAGCCACGCAAAACTTAAAGGTGAGTGCAGAACACAACCTCTCCATTCTCCATATGGACAAGCAAGACTCATTTTCATGGTTCAAGGGCACATTCTACTCAGGCAAAAGCACACAAGGAATGTGCAGGGTCAATGCAGGTTATGGCTGAAGGAGGGATGTATGTGTCCCGAGAGTGGACAGAGAGGACTAGAGAGCCTCGTTCAGTTCCTTGGCCTGAAGACTCCAGCATCTAGAGAACAGGAGTACTGGACTGGCTCCACTGGTACAATTTGCAGTGTGTTGACCTCATTGCTGCCTTGTCTCTCCTGCCTCCCACCTCTCCCTCCCACTAAACAACAGCAACCTATTTGCCAGAAATTAATGCAGAAATTAATGTAAGCTGCTTCCTGATATGGGTATTGGAAACATTGCAAAAGAATTGGGGTGCTTTTAGGAGGGTACTTCCAGTGCACAAAGAAAAGAAAGACAGTGTTGACACCCCCCCCTTCCCAGCCCACACAAACAAGTTCCCTCACCTGAAATATTCACAGATGAACACAGATTTAGCAGAGCTCTATTAAAATGTGCAGGTAGTTGTGTCAATAAGAAATGAGTGCTTTCTTATTTTATAATACAATGGCAGTGCCTGAAAGAAGCCAAATCTCACATTTATTTGCAGAGAAGCCTACTAAAGCCAGAATGGGTATACAGATGCTTATTGCGTGGACAGGCAGAGTCCCCAGATCCCGAGCGGTCCCCCCCGTCATGTGGAATAACGACTCTAGACAACGTGCTATGGGATTAAATTGGCCACAACTTTATTAAATTTCAAATGTGGGTAGACCTTGGCTCAGGCATTGGGCGTTCTCCCTCCCTAGTCCCCAGCCGGGGACCTAGGGAGCATCAGGGTTATCCAGTGTGTGTGGGGGGGATGGGCCGGCTCTGGAGAACATATGTTCAAGCAGAGATAGCCGCCCCCGTTACGCCGCCGCAGGGGAGAGCAATGACAACCTTTCGGCGTACGGCCAAAGCCTCCCTTCAAAAACCCCTTTAACGGGGAACCCTGGTATCGCCGCCGCAAAGAGGAAGATGGACTAAAGGATTCCGCCCAAGGCCTGATACCGCCAAAGTTGTGACGTTTTGCTACGGGAAAGGCGAAACCTGCCAATGCAGGGAAATTCCTTTCCGGCCCTTTAACAGCGACCTTATCATAGCAGCGCCCGCATACCTGTGGAGACAGGTTAACCTGCAAAACCTATGAAGAAAAGTTAACCTGCAAAAGAAGACATTAACTGAGGGTGGGTAGGGTGGGAGAAGCTCTGGAGCCAAGTGAGGATTACCAATTAAGATCCACCCTCTATTATGTGGGCAGGTAATCCCTCCCCCTACCTGGCCTGGTTTCCCTGGCAACGCTTCCCCCAGGTGGGATTGGGCAACTCACTGGGGTAGGCGGGGACCTCCAGGTATCCCACCTGAGGGAAGGCAAAGCCTATGCTGATGGGGCCACTCCGGATCCAGGGCTGCACGCGTCCACACAAAGGGCGCCCCCGTTTTAAGTGGGGAGCGGTCATTGCGTGGGCAGGCGGAGTCCCCAGATCCCGAGCGGTCCCCCCCGTCATGTGGAATAACGACTCTAGACAACGTGCTATGGGATTAAATTGGCCACAACTTTATTAAATTTCAAATGTGGGTAGACCTTGGCTCAGGCATTGGGCGTTCTCCCTCCCTAGTCCCCAGCCGGGGACCTAGGGAGCATCAGGGTTATCCAGTGTGTGTGGGGGGGATGGGCCGGCTCTGGAGAACATATGTTCAAGCAGAGATAGCCGCCCCCGTTACGCCGCCGCAGGGGAGAGCAATGACGACCTTTCGGCGTACGGCCAAAGCCTCCCTTCAAAAACCCCTTTAACGGGGAACCCTGGTATCGCCGCCGCAAAGAGGAAGATGGACTAAAGGATTCCGCCCAAGGCCTGATACCGCCACCCAAGACCGCAAAGATTGCGGTCTCGCCGCCAAGACTACCTACATCTGAAAATCCCCTTTGCCATCCTCCAACCAGTCTATCAGGCCATGCCTGATGTCGCTCAGCCAACGCTCGTTACCACGGTCCGATAGGTGCACGCCATCGGGCCGAAATAGCTCCTTCATGTAGACTTTAATGTTGGGGTGTTTCGTGACCTGACCTCCCATGCGAGTGATTGCAGAGCGCACTGCCCTATTGATTTTTTCAATGGTGTAATTAAGTGTAGTGGGTTTGATGTTGCTACGCCAATGTAAGCGTGGCAGAAGTTCGGACCAGAAAATCATGATGTTGGGGTGAGCGGCATGTACGCTTTCCAGGTCCGCGATCGCTGTTTTGATCAGAATTATGCTTTTTTGCACGACCAAGTCATTTTCGCCAAGGTGGAGCACAACCGCATTTGGCGGAACGCAAGTTCGTGACGCAACCGAGGGAGCAGGGCATCCCATCGCATTCCACGTTGGCCGAACCAGGAAATGGAGATCTTTGGCTGCAGACCCAGATGTTCTCCACCTGGACCAGTAGTGGCATGGATGGCCGCCCAATGCACTATGCTGTGGCCGAAGATCCACACATGTTTGGGGGTTGAGCCTGAAAGAAAGGATTATATGGTATCTGTCAGTGTCTGCTGGTTGTTTCGAATATAGCCTTTGAAGGCAGCTGAACGCCACCACCCCATTGTTTTTATGTGTTCTGCCGGGAGGCCGCTCGCAGCTGCCGAGGTTGCTGCACCAATACGAAATGAATGCCCGGAGAATTGTGCCGGGTCGCCTCCACAAGCATGGATGGCCTTACGCAATATTGAGACAAATTGGCAACGGGTCATGGGGCGGCCTGATGCATGAATGAGGAGGGGGCCTGGTCCCGGAGGACGTACCTTCAGGAATTTGCGTGTGTCCGCGACAGGGCATGGTCCAGTGTGTGGGGAGGCGGCTAGACTTAGCGTGGAACCCCTACCTAGTTGATCGGTTTTGGAGGCTCGGATTTTGACTTGTATCATGTGTCTGTCAAGGTTGATATCAGCCAGAGACAAGCCCCTGCGATGAGGTGACAATGTGCCCCCTATGCACTCCCCGATATGGAGTGCACCAAAGAAGGCCAGGGAGAAGGCTGCCCTGAAGAGCCTGACCTCATAGTTGGACCAGCAAATACTGGGGAGCGCATCCCAGATCAGCTGGAGGATTTCTATGGTTACTGGCCTCCTCTTATCTGGAATGGGCGGGTGGGAGCAACGCCACCCTGCAATAAGCTTCCTTACGTGGGAGCCAAGTGAGGATTACCAATTAAGATCCACCCTCTATTGTGTGGGCAGGTAATCCCTCCCCCTACCTGGCCTGGTTTCCCTGGCAACGCTTCCCCCAGGTGGGATTGGGCAACTCACTGGGGTAGGCGGGGACCTCCAGGTATCCCACCTGAGGGAAGGCAAAGCCTATGCTGATGGGGCCACTCCGGATCCAGGGCTGCACGCGTCCACGCAAAGGGCGCCCCCCGTTTTAAGTGGGGAGCGGTCATTGTCCTTTTTGGTGTCAGCTTGCAGAAAAATCCCCATCAAATGGCAGGTGAGTTTGCCATTATTTACTGTGGGTGTGTCAAAGAGTTATAAAGTGAGAAACACCTAAAATACTTTCTCCTCCCCCCTCGTACTGTCATGAGAGCACATTGACATATCCTGCAGCATGTTTATTAAAATTCAGCATTGTTCCAGCTTGAATGGCATTTCAATGTAAAAAGAAAAGTAATTTTGTTTGATTTGTACTCTTTTCCCCAATGGCACACAAGAAGGACGTGTGGGCTGAGGATTGCAAGCCTGCTGTTCTGTCTGCTGAAAAATGAATATGCCCCAAGATTTAGTTTCCTGAGATGAAGGGAAGCAAATGATGTGTGCTACTGGCAGGATAGCAGCACATGGGGTAGGGAGAAGGTAACTGGGAGAGCTGAGCAAATGATTAAATCTCTCTGTTGTGTAGGGTGCTAGAGTTGTTAAGTTAGGAGAAGGGCAGTAACTCAGTGGTGGAGCATTTGGTTGTATGCAGAAGGTCTCAGGTTCAATCTCTGATATCTCCAGGTGGGGCTGGGAAGGATTCCATGCCTAAAACCCTGGAGAATCACTGCTAGCCCGTATAGACGATGCTGAGCTAAATGGAATTGTGTGACTCAGTAGCTTCCAATATTAACTTGCTTCTAATGTTTCTTAACTCTCTAGGAAACTTTTTTATTTTTTTGCAGTAAATACAATGTCAGTGGCATAGATAGAAAATGCAGAGGTCAAGTACATTGCCAGTATTCAATATCCACATTCATTTCATAGAAACCATGGAGCTGGTTTCATAAAAGTGTCAAGTTGAAAGAGACCCAAAGGTTTGTCTAGTCCAATTTGAAATTATTCACTTTACAATGGGGATTCCTACTAATGCACCTACAGGTAATTCTAGATAATTTTTTTAATACAATTTTTCTGCTTGGTTTGTTTTAATTTTTGATAACAAGACACAAAGAACCACGTGGAGCAAACCGTTTAAAACAAATAAATAAATAAAAGTGACCGAACGTCCCCTCCCCTCCCAGCAAATAACTGCCGCAACACAGCTTCACAACCAGAAGGGTGAACTTGATCCTACTACACTCAACAGAATTATAAAGAAATTCTAGGACAGAAAGCCTCTTTCGCAGGGCAAGAAAACTTTTGACAACCTGGAGGACGTGTTTTGGAGCAACACCACTACAGCTGGCTTCTCCCCAACTCTTTGTTTTGCTTTGTTTTCCATTTAGCCTGATGGAAGAGTTATGGAGAACTCAAAGCTTGTGAACTATTCTGTGATATTTGGGTTGGCCTAATACGGGATTTGGATTTTTTTTCTTATGGGCCAACACAACTCCCTTTTGTAACACAAGGAGGTCAGTGTGGAGACAATAGGCATTAGTCCTCTCCCTTCATACTTTATACCAGTTTGCTATTGTTCAAAAAGGTTGTATATCTTGTGAAGTATTCTCTGCATTTTCCCTATGCTTTTTGAAACTCTTGTCTAGTGTGATCTCTAATTGCCTCTTTTAATCTAGCCAATTCAGTATACTCTAACAGTTTGTCTTGCCATTCCTTTTTTGTTGGCACAGTTTCTTTTTTCCAGTTTTTAGCAATTAGGATCCTTGCCACTCCTGTGGCACAGAGGAATATTTTCTGATCTTCTCTTGCTATACCTGTGTCCATTATCCCTAGTAGAAAAGCTTCTGTATATTTCATAAAGTTATACTTAAACATTTTTTTAAGCTCGTCATATACTGTGTCCCAGAAGCTTTTGATTTTTTCACAGGTCCACCAAACACGTATAAGTGTCCCCTCTGTTTTACCACACCTCCAGCACAGATTTGTTTTTGTCTTATACATTTTAGCTATTTTGGTAGGTGTTAAATACCATCTATAAAACATCTTGATTAGGTTTCCCCTCAATACTTCAGTGCCCTAAGATACATACCTGGACTTGTTTTGATTAATGTCTGCAGGAGACTTTGTGGATATTTTAGTTGCAATTATAAAAATCTTAATAATTATTCATAAAGTAAACAGTTTATAAGAGGTATATAAGGAGGCCAGACAGATACAGGATAAAGGAAGTCTTTTATTTCGTTGTTTGTATTGTTGTATGTTATGCTCACTCTATGTTATGTTCACGTTTAATGAGGGTGGGTTGTGTATTGGGGGTGGGGGGTTTATGTTATGTTGTAAATAAAATTCTAATAAAAATTTAAAATCTTTTTTTTAAAAAAGATTGTATGTCATTCAATAAACCCTTGATCTTCTGAACAATACATCTACCCTTGTAAGTCGCTTCCGAGGAAACTTTCTACATGTCTGTTCCACATGCTTAATCCTGTCCCTACCCTATCAAAACTTGGGAGGAGGTATCCTAGACTCATTTATCTGGGAATAATGGGGCATTTTCTGAATAGGATTGGCTTTTTTTTTTTTTTTTGGCAAGTTTGAGCATTGTTCTTTTTAAAAAAACCTAACATTAATTTTCCAATTATATCCAACATATTTTCCTGGACACCAGATTGGAACAAAAAGAAATAGATCCACAGTAATAAGTTTATTTTATTTTTTCCAAAAAGCAACTCTTATTACTTTTTATTGAATATTTTTTCTGGCATGAATTGTTTCTGAATATTATTTTTCATAATGTACAGCAGATATTCTGATGCCCAGTGAAGAAACTGAATCTCAGTATTAAAACTTATTTATTGCTTCATAAATAACAATGTTTAAAACTATGAAGAAGAATTAGCCCTACTTAATGTCTACAGCTAATAAATGTCTGTTGACCCATTATGGATGCATAAGGGGGGGGGGAGAATAAAAGACCACTGTCACCTGTGACCTTAGAATCAAAATGGAAATTAAGAAACTAAATGCCTTTCTGAAGGCTTGCTCTTTGTTAAGTCAATTGTTTGTTGAGAGAAATCCTACTCCATATCTTATAAGATCATATCTACATAAGACAATCTAGTTCTGTTTGAAGTAGCTCAGAAGTAGGATGACCAAATATATATTCGAAAGTAGACAAATAAAGCAAATCCTGGGTAATCAGAGGCAAGAGATAACGGACAAAAGCCACCAGCAGATGGGTGAATGTAACACTGAATCAAGACCAAGAGTTCCAAATCACAAGCAGTAATAGGCTAATTTGGCTTAAATCTCCCTCGTTGCTGTGCTTGGTCTTTACAGTCTTTACAGATTTTAAAGCTGAAATGGATGTTTTTGGTTCGCTAAAATGTATGTGTGGGGCAAAATGAGAATGTTGGGTATACTTTTACTGGCCTGTCTGGAAGATAGACCAGCTGCCTATTCTGGACAGAGTGGCCCTCCCTTTAAAGGAGCAGGTATGTACCGTATTTTTCGCTCTATAAGACGCACCAGTTCACAAGACGCACCTAGTTTTTGGAGGAGGAAAACAAGGGAAAAAAATATTCTGAATCTCAGAAGCCAGAACAGCAAGAGGGATCGCTGCACAGTGAAAGCAGCAATCCCTCTTGCTGTTCTGGCTTCTGAGATAGCTGAGCAGCCTGCATTCACTCCATAAGACGCACACACATTTCCCCTTACTTTTTAGGAGGGAAAAAGTGAGTCTTATAGAGTAAAAAATACGGTAACTTGCTCCTTTAATCCAGGGTACTCCTGGATACACCTTTGTCATTGGAGGCCCAACTGACCTCTCAGAAATCACTCTACCAGGTTCATCTACAGCCGTATCTGGATCATGATCACTTGTTCACTGTATTCCATGCAGCGTTTAACCCACTGGCGGACAAAAGTGGGGGTGATCTGCCCCGGGTGCCAGCTGGGGGGGTGACATCGCAGCCGCCCCCACCCGCCAAGGACACTCACCACTCGCTGTGCATGCCCCGAGATGCGCACCACTTGCCTCACACCCTCTCAATACGCGTCACACCTCCTGAGACGCGCACCAGCCACGCCCCCGGATGTACGCCACTCCCGGTGCTGGAGCAGGTAGCTTAGCCACTGGGTTGACCTCAAGACTGGATTACGCTCTACGTAAGGCTGGTCCAAAAGCTCCAAGTGTTGCAGCATGCAGTGGCTGGATGACTGGTGATGGCAGATGGTCAACAGCATGTAACACCTCTCATAAAAAACCTAGACTGGCTGAATAGATGCTGCCAGGCCAGGTTCAAGTTTCTGGTGTTGATATACAAAGCATTGACCAACTTAGGCACAGGATACCTTGGAGGAATGCTGTTACTTATCCTCTGCATACTCTTCCAGCAGAGACTCAACAGGCATCCTCATTTTTTACTTGCAAGCATCCTTGAAGACCTTTTTATGTCAACAGGACTTTGCAGCTGTTTATTTCTTCTTCTTCTACTACTACTTCTTCTTGTTAGCAGCTAGTCACCTTAATGATTATCTGTATTTTTAAAATGTCATTTTAGGTTTTAACATTGTGCACTGCCCATACACACACACACACACACACACACACACAGTATTTCTGTAAATAAATAAACAACAACAAATCTGGAGTTGTGAACCAATTTACCCCAGCTCTAACCTGCAATGTCTCAAAGCCGTCACTGTGGCAAACCAAATAGTAGATATTATAGTAGATAAGAGTTGGGGGAACTGTATAACTGGACTCTGACAAGATTTTTAAGGTTCAAATTATAGCAATGTCATCATTTCAGCATCTCTCCAAAATCAGACTCACCCTCATATATACTTATGAGGCAGGCAACTAAAGAATAAGGATACTGAGCATGTAAATAAATGGTGTATTGGAAGCATTCTAAGCTCACAACAGTTCTGAAAGGTAGTACAGTATTCTCCTCCATGCAGTCCAGGCGAACAGAGGGAAGGAAAAGGCTGTGAAATAGTCTCCTGACAAAGGCTGCCTAGTAAGTTCATGGTTTGTGAGATCTGATCCAGGGGCTTTCAGCTCTCTGATCACATTCTTACATCACTATGCTAAACCAGCTACAACTAGCATCCTCTACTTCATCCTTTAAAATATTATGTATGTTCATGCCAATAAAAATGCTGACATTTCAGTATGCTGATAATGACTCCCAGGTCTTTCTGTTTTTCCCCAGCTAAGTCACATGGAGGCCAGCACTGCCTTCACTGGGGCCCCACCTGATGGCAACCAGGGCCTTTTCCCAAAGCTGCTGCTTGCCACCATGGTGCCACACATTGCCTCCCTCTCTGCTGCTATGATATCACTAGTCTGATATCTGTTGGGCACTCTTCTCCAGCATCAATCTGCCCATCCATTAAGATGAATGGTATGGAGATCTTTGTCTGGGTTTCCTGAAATCTAAAGTGTGGCCGGTGTCAAATGGAGAAACCAACTTTTCAGTTCTGGCTCCTTGACTTTAGAATGCCTTCCCCAGGGAGACCTGTCTGGCACCAAGCAAAAACGGGATCTGTTTCTCCAGGCTTTAAAAAAAACTGCTATTACTAATGTTCTTAAACTTAGAAATGTTTTTGATCTTACTGTCTAAACAAATGGGCTATTGCTATTCTTGTTTGTTGCATTAGTTGCTATGCTTTTTTCTTGGTAAGCTTTATTTTATTAGTTTTTACTTTTTGATGTACTTTGTTTATTACCTTGTTAGATTATCGGAGATTATTTATGTTATGTTGGACATACTGGATATAACTAGTGTAAATAATAAGAAATGAAACATTTCAGCATGCTTTGGAACATAATCCAAATTTGCACTGGGTATCGAAATCCCATTTTTCAATTTGCCAGTATTTATCCTGTGGCTTATCTTAAATACAGACATAGTTCTATAAGAAAGGAAACCCGTCAGATTGTTCATAACTGCATGATTATTCCAGAATTGTGACCTCTGGGCCTTTAAGATAAATTTGATGCTGGAAAGTTCCCCATTGTTTTTCACAGTGGGCATTATTCCAAGTGATGGGGACTGCAGACAACATGACCTCCTCTTGTCATTCTAACATCAAGACAATAACAGCAGCTGATCCAAAGTCTGACATCTAAGGGATATCATTATCTAAGTAATAAGTCAATATGCATGACAAACAACCTTTCATCAAGTAATCACTTTTACCCTTGAACAAGTAAAACAGTATGGAGGACTCCAGGTCAGTGCAACAGCAACAGACTGATCAAATTATTACTGTGACTATTATGGGACTATGAACAAGCAACATCTCCTGACTGCTCACAGAAATAAACAGAGCATGTTCTTCTTTTACCAGCTGCAGTGCTAGATGTGGTAACAAGTGAACAGGAGAAGGCAGTACTGAATGTCATTGCTATGCAAGAGAAAATGTGGCCAGTTTCTGACCATTATACTTTATGCTTTGTCATTTCAATATTAGCGAAGTCGATGGCCCTACAATTTTTTAAGAAGAAAGTTAACATAAAGTTCATTATTTCTCAAAGGAAGCCTTCTGTGTGATCTTAACAAAGAATATATATATATATATATCTTCACATCAGTTGCAAATATTTCATTTCAAACATAAAGTACAATCCCCTTATAATAACCAGCCAGCTCATGCCAAAATTGGTGCCTGCTTTTGGTTATTATATTATAGACCGCAAGGGTTATTGTGCATAATTAAACGGGGTGGGGTGGGGGTGGGGGAGAAACTCTCCAACCTGGAATTATAAAACCGTCACCACAATCCAACAATTCCACTTGATGTGTATTAAGTCATTTAATTTATTTTGTTTTCTTCTTTTAAAGGGAGAGGGGAAAGCAAATGAGAGGAATTTTTTCCCCTGCCTTGTAAATCATAAAAAATGCATGAAGGTTTAAAGCATGCCAGAAACAACCCGCACATTCACTTAGGAGCATATGCAGAAGAAACCTACTGCATTAAAAATAAGAAAGAAGGTTTTCTGAAACTGGCATTGCATTCTATCAAAATAAACACTATACGGCCTTTGGGAAGGAAATGCTTCAGGGAAGTAAGGGGTATCTACTAGTTGCAATGTACTTTTGCTTAAAAAGGGGTGGGGAAAACGCAGTGCATCTGCCTTGTAATAATTTAGTTTGCCAATGCTGTGAATTTTGCAACAGCCCATAAAATCTTTTTAAAGGTTCATCCTAGAGGAGATGGAAAGGTGGAGAAGTATACTTTCCTGTTCTTATGTGTGGATCATGGAGTTGCTGGTGCAATTTCTGCCTCCAGATAAGGCAACCACAGTGTCAGAACTCACCAGGTCAAACATGAGTATATTGAGAATTCTACACATACCTGAATTGTGTCTTGCAAACAATGTGTCTGATAATGCTGGAGGTCCTCAGTTAGAGATGAGACAGCCATCTCTTGGGGATGCTCCAGCTCTAGATTTCCTGCACTGAACAAGCAGGTGGTTTAGAAGGCCTACCTATGGGAACCACCCCACCTCTATGACCCTATGATTTATATAGTAGCATAAGTGTTCACAATGCTTTCCAGGATAACATAAACTGAATATAGGTTCCTGACCCAAGGAGCTAATAATCTAAATTTAAAGACTGCATGTCAGGAGGTTGGGAGGCTCCTTCCTTGGAGGTTTTTAAGTAAAGGTTGGATGGCCTTCTTTCATAGATGCTTTAGTTGAGATTCCTGCATCGCAGGGGGTTGGACTAAATGACCCTTGGGATCCCTTTCAACTCTACAATTGCATGATTCTATGTGGGCAGAAATACCAGATTAAGAGAAAGAATGATGGGAAGACAAAGTATCATTTCAGAGAGAGACAAGGAATGGGAAAAGCAAGGTAAGCAATGGATGAGTTTAAGGAGAGCACTAGAAATCTTCTAATATTTTTGCCCAGGAGTGGGGTAGCAGGGCACTCACATGACAAGATGTTTGAGGGGCCAACAAGCTTAAATAGGAGGGTAGCTACTTATCAGCTTGAGAGCTCATTCAGTTCTGCTATATGAGATAGAGATCAAAATCACTCCCAGTCATTGATTCTCTGGGATTCTGGAATATCCAGCTGCCCATGTTAGGGGCAAAATTCTAAAGCAGTGTTCATAGAATCGATGTGTGAACCAAGAAATACCTTCGTTTTAAAATCTTTGAAGGGATGCTATAAAAATAGCTCTGATTTTGGTGCCAAAACCCTTTCTTGTGCAATATAAACACTGAAAAGTCCTGCAGGTTACCCGCATTCCTCTATGAGAGAGATGTGCCACATGAATGTAGGAACTTCTCGTTGCAAAGTGCTGAGTTGTTTCACTTTTCTTCCTAAGGAGCCACTTCTGTACATACATACACTTTCCTTAACTAGCATCAATAACAACAGCCTCTGTGGCATTTTAAGAGATTAACATATTTATTATGTTATGAGCTTGTGCGGCAACAGAGCTCAGTTCATTAGGTGCCTTTCTAATGAATGGCTGTTGCCATTCACGCTTTGATGACTTCCAGATTTGACCATTGTAATGTGCTCTATGTGGGGCTGCCTCTGAAGATAGAAATTTAGTTAGTGCAGACTACAGTGGTCCACCTGTGTAACCAATACTCTGATACATCACCTAATATCCTGTTCATTTCTAGGTTCAATATTCAAGTACTAGTTCTCACCTTTCAATCCCTGTTTAGCTCAGGTACTGATTATCACAGGGAATGTCTCCTCCTGTGTAGGCACGTCCCCAGTACCAGTTAAGATATTCTGTGGAGGCTCTGCTCCAGATTCATGGGGGCTGGGGGCTGGATTAGCAGATTTGGAAGCAACATCAGTGCTATGGATTTCTCTCTCAAAGTAAGTTCATACAGTTTCCACCTTGCTGGTAGGTAAACACTTTTTTTTGGTCTCAAGTGGCATTAGGGAAAATTGCTCATTTTCCCTTTCTCAGAGGGAAGGTTGGGTGATGGTGTGCCATGCCCCAAAGGGAAAGGCAGAGTGCCTATGTGGACCAATGGTTGGATGCATGTGTCCATTGTGGCAATGGTTAACGGAGAAGGACATGGGCAATTTGTGAATGAAAATAAATTCCCCGTCCGGAATATTGGGTCCAGCAAGCTTCCCAGTTCAGCTCCGTATCCCTGGAAGCTCTGAGCTGGCCTAGCAGAATAATGCAGCGGTCCTGAGTCCATGTGAGAAAGGGATAAATCAAGTCCAAAAGACAGATCGTTTCTTATCTCTAGAAGCGTTTATTTACAAGCCATAAATCAGTCTCTCCATCGGAGACCTCCGCCATTCTCCAAAGACATTCCTCCGTGCTTTCCAAAAGCACACAGACACAGCCTGTCTGTTTAGCTGTGTCTCTCAGCGTCTCTCGGTAGAACTGAAAGTAACTCTCACAGACAAAGCCTGTGACGTAAAGCCCTGCTTCCGGCCCCTCCCAGATGCAGGGCACCACGGAGTTTTAACCCTGTCTGTTCCAAACTCCACAGGCAAGTGGTATATGAACAACCCATCCACCCCTTTCCCAGGGACAGAGATATCCAACCCATCTTACTGTGCTGGGGTGGGTAGCTTGGGCAGATGTAGCTTTCCACCCAGCTCTCCTAGTTGAGCTGCAGATCGTCTTTGGAAAATATGTCTGATTAAGATTAAGCTTTTGCTGGATCAAATAGTAGCTCTCCCAGCATAGAAGAGTAGAAAGCATAGAAGAGTATAGAAGAGTAGAAAACAGCAAGCATGGGCCTGCCTCTTCTGCCTACCTGGTGCACATGACTCAAGTCTACCATCACTGCACATCTATGCAGTGACAGAACATGACTGAACATGCCCTACAGCGGAACGGAGCAGCCAAGCATACTAGGACTCAATTTCTTGACTTTAAGAAAGCCGACTTCATAAAACTTAGGGAAGTGCTGGGTGAGATCCCATGGACAGTAATACTAAAAGGAAAGGGAGTTCATGATGGCTGGGAGTTTGTTAAGAGGGAGATAGTAAAAGCACAACTTCAAGCAATACCAATGAGACGGAAACATGGAAGGTGCCTAAAGAAGCCAGGGTGGCTATCTAAAGAACTTTTAACTGAGTTAAGATTAAAAAAGGATGTGTACAAAAAATGGAAAAGGGGGGAAACCACCAAAGAGGAATTCAAATAAATAGCCAGCACGTGTAGACACAAAGTCAGAAAAGCTAAAGCACAGAATGAACTCAGGCTTGCCAGAGAGGTTAAAAGCAACAAAAAAGGCTTTTATGGGTATGTTCGTAGCAAAAGGAAGAACAAAGAAACAGTGGGGTCACTCAGAGGAGAAGATGGTGAAATGCAAACAGGGGACACAGAAAGGGCTGAACTCCTCAATGCCTTCTTTGCCTCAGTCTTCTCCGATAAAGAAAACAATGCCCAACCTGAAGAATTTGGAGCAAATGATTCAGCAGAGGAAACACAGCCCAGAATAACTAAGGAGATAGTACAAGAATACTTGGCTAGTCTAGATGTATTCAAGTCTCCAGGGCCAGATGAACTGCATCCAAGAGTATTAAAAGAACTGGCAGATGTGATCTCAGAACCACTGGCAGTCATCTTTGAGAATTCCTGGAGAACAGGCGAAGTCCCGGCAGACTGGAGGAGGGCAAATGTTGTCCCTATTTTCAAAAAGGGGAAAAGAGAGAACCCAAATAATTACCACCCAGTCAGTCTGACATCAATACCAGGGAAGATTCTGGAGCATATCATTAAGCAAACAGTCTGTGAGCACCTAGAAAGGAATGCTGTGATCACCAATAGTCAGCATGGATTTCTGAAAAATAAGTCATGTCAGACTAACCTGATCTCATTTTTTGACAGAATTACAAGCCTGGTAGATGAAGGGAATGCAGTGGATGTAGCCTACCTTGATTTCAGCAAGGCATTTGACAAGGTGCCCCATGATATTCTTGTAAAGAAGCTGGTAAAATGCGGTCTTGACTATGCTACCACTCAGTGGAATTGTAACTGGCTGACTGACTGAACCCAAAGTGTGCTCATCAATGGTTCCTCTTCATCCTGGAGAAAAGTGACTAGTGGGGTGCCACAGGGTTCTGTCTTGGGCCCGGTCTTATTCAACATCTTTATCAACAACTTGGAGGATGGACTCAAGGGCATCCTGATCAAATTTGCAGATTACACCAAACTGGGAGGGGTGGCTAACACCCCAGAGGACAGGATCACACTTCAAAACAACCTTGACAGATTAGAAAACTGGGCCAAAACAAACAAGATGAATTTTAACAGGGAGAAATGTAAAGTATTGCACTTGGGCAAAAAAAATGAGAGGCACAAATACAAGATGGGTGACACCTGGCTTGAGAACAGTACATGTGAAAAGGATCTAGGAGTCTTGGTTGACCACAAACTTGACATGAGCCAACAGTGTGATGCGGCAGCTTAAAAAGCCAATGCAATTCTGTGCTGCATCAATAGGAGTATAGCATCTAGATCAAGGGAAGTAATAGTGCCACTGTATTCTGCTCTGGTCAGACCTCACCTGGAGTACTGTGTCCAGTTCTGGGCACCACAGTTCAAGAAGGACACTGACAAACTAGAACATGTCCAGAGGAGGGCAACCAAAATGGTCAAAGGCCTGGAAACGATGCCTTATGGGGAACGGCTAAGGGAGCTGGGCATGTTTAGCCTGGAGAAGAGGAGGTTAAGGGGTGATATGATAGCCATGTTCAAATATATAAAAGGATGTCACATAGAGGAGGGAGAAAGGTTGTTTTCTGCTGCTCCAGAGAAGCGGACACGGAGCAATGGCTCCAAACTACAAGAAAGAAGATTCCACCTAAACATTAGGAAGAACTTCCTGACAGTAAGAGCTGTTCGACAGTGGAATTTGCTGCCAAGGAGTGTGGTGGAATCTCCTTCTTTGGAGGTCTTTAAGCAGAGGCTTGACAACCATATGTCAGGAGTGCTCTGATGGTGTTTCGTGCTTGGCAGGGGGTTGGACTCGATGGCCCTTGTGGTCTCTTCCAACTCTATGATTCTATGATTCTACATGTTAAATCCAAAGCACATAGGCCAAATTTTCTGCCGATCCCGTGATTTTTTTCTTAGCAACACAGGAATGCTAGGAAGACCAAGCCTACACTCAGTCCTCTTGAGGCAGTGAGTTGGATTGGGGGTGGGGAATGTATCATAAGAACATAAGAAGAGTCACTCTGGTCAGGTCAGACCAAAGTCCTGCATTTGGGTCTGACCTCCCAAAAAAAGCTCAACAATTTTGGTCAATCCAGTGGTTGGATCACTGCTGCCAGTGTTTTTATAGTGGGAGTAGATTGCCGTCTCTTGAAGGTTGGACATCCCTGGTCTATGGGAAGCCCACAAGTAGGCCTGTTTTGTGTTGCCTCCTTCTGGACTTCTCACAGAGCAGACACACGAAGAAGGGCCTCAGATGATGATCACAGGGTCCGGGTCAGTTCGTATAAGGAGAGGTGGTCCTCACTGCCTCTTGTGAGAGCAAATCCCACAGTTCTGCTGGGTGAAGAACTATGCACTGTGTGAAGAAGTACTTTCTTTTGTTTTCACTGAATCTTCCAACCTTCAGCTGTGTTTGATGGTCCTGGGTTCTGCTTCCATCTGTCCACTTTCTCCACACCAAATGTTTTCCTTTCTGCACAGGAGAGTTGTGGTAGCCTTGTCATCTTTTGGGGTGTTTATTTCTGCCAAGGAAGGGTATAATTCCCTTTTAATGAGAACACAAAAAGACATCATCCGATTGAATCCCCCTTTTCATATCACAAAAGTACTCCCATTGGGGATTTTTACCCTGGTTTCAAAATATGTGGATTTAGTAATCATGTTCCAGATTTAGGGTTCTCTTTTCACCTGATCTCTCTGGCTAGCTGTTAAGAGAAGGTTGCATAACTGCAACCTCCCCCCTTCCCCCTGTGCTCTCTTTCCCTTAATGATGCCATTTCGTATCATAGTCACTAAGGTTGGCCTTAGTCAGCAATTTCCTACCTTTTGATTTTCTTGCCCCTTTTGTCAATATTCATTTTAAATGCTTGAAGTCAGGCTCCTTTTCAGCTGACATGGCTCCATAGCCTCCCACACCCTTCAGGTGTATAACTGACAGGTGACCAGTAGCGCATCGGGAGACTTTAAATGAATCCCAGAAGGCAGTATTTGTATAAGCATGAAAGGGCATCCCAGCCTTTCTGCTGAATAAAGGATGTGATCATAATTATAGGGAGTTAATACAAAAGGACTTTCTGCTAGCCAGGTTTTTGATCAAAAGATGTGAGAGCTTAAAAAAATCACGTGTATATGGCAAACATGTTGTTCTGCTGACTTTGAGAAGGAGCAGCTGCCAATTAGTGAATCAAAAAAACTAGCCATTGTAACACATATTCATGTCCTTCAGTTTACAAGTGAAATTAGTGATTCACACACATTGCGCCAGAATACATTTACTTCAAATAAGTCCTGTGCAGTGCAGTCCTAGAGATGTCTGCTTGGAAGTAAGTTTCCTTGAGTTCAAAGGAATTTAGATGAAAGTTGAGTGTGCATAGGATTGCAGCACAATCCCCTCTGCATTTACTCAGAAGAAGCCCTATTGTAGTCAGTGGGGTGGAAATGGAAGCTCTTCAACATAACAACACAGATTTGCAATAATGGTGGAAGGACCATAGTGGTAGAGTTTTTGCTTTGCATGCAAAAAGTCCCAAGTTAATAGAATCACAGAATTGTAGAGTTGGAAGGAACCCAGAGGGTCATCAAGTCCAACCCCCTACAATGCAGGAATCTCAACTAGTTCATACATGACAGATGGTCATCCAACCTCTGCTTAAAAATCACCAAGGAAGGAGAGTCCACAACCTCTCATGGGAGTCTGTTCCAATGTTGAACAGTTCTTCGTGATGTTTAGTCAGAGTCTCCTTTCTTGTAACTTGAATCCATTGGTTTGGGTCCCAGCCTCTGGAGCAGGAGAAAACAAACTTGCTCCACAGCCCTTTAGATATTTGAATATGGCTATCTTCTCTCAAGTCTCTTCTTATCCAGGCTAAACATGCCCAATTCCCCCAAACATTTTCACACCCCTGATCATCTTGGTCATCCTCCTCAGCACACCTTCTAGTTTGTCAATATCCTTCTTAAATTGTGGCGCCCAGAATTGTCCACAATTTCCAGGTGTTGTCTGATCAAAGCAGAATAGAGGGGGGCTATGACTTCCCTTGATCAGGACGCTATACTTTTGTTCATGCAGTCTAGAATAGCATTTAGCCTTTTTTTAATTTTTGCTGCTGCATCACACTGTCGAAATGTTAAGCTTCTGGACTACTAAGACCCCTAGATCCCTTTCACGTGTACTACAAGTAATCCAGGTGTCCTCCATCTTATATTTGTGCAGCTGGTTCTTCCTACCTAAGTGTAGAACCTTATATTTTAGGATCCTTTCCTTCATTCTACAAATAATCTCGTCCAACCCTATGATTCTGATTTCAGCCACCCCATCCCAAATAAAACAGCTCTCAAGTACACATATAATCTATTCCTTCAGGAATGCAGAGGGAAGAATGGGCTGGACTGAGAATTAAGGGGGTGGACATTTTTGTGGTATATTCCAAACCAAATTGTATTTCATTTCCTTGCGATTCCCCCCTGCCCCCATCCCCACCCACACACTTCATGATGAAAAGAGAAGTTTATGAGGGGGGAAACGTGGTTGCTGAGGAAGACTTGAACAAAGTTCCCTTGGGATTAAGCTGCTGCAAGACAGATGAACTCACTGAGTGACCTTGGGAAAATCTTTTCAAGGCAAACACTCCTGCTGTTGGAATCAATTTGGGTGGGGTGAAACAATATTAACGAGAACACAATCAATTTAGTTTCTCAAAAAATCATCATAAACCCCTTCAGTCTTCCACAGGAATTGCAGCACCTCACAACTTTAGAACACTTCTCTAGTGTTCCAACACTGAAGGTACTTGGCAGGGAAAACATTGTTTGAGACTTTGAGTAAAAATGCAAGTCACAAATGGAGCTCAAGTCTTTGTACCTCTCTGTACATACACCCAAAATGGATAATGTAGCTTTGGGACAGGGGTTATCATCCCTAAACCGTCTGATACTCTAAGTCCCCCCCTGCTGACACCAGACAGCTGAGGCAGTAACTGAGGTTGGCACTCACCCCACAACCCCAACGTCCACATGCCAGGAACTTTAAAGCTTCTGAGAAGGAGGTCTGCTCTCCCTTTTACAGATCAAAAAGTCATCTGAGAGGTAAATTTTAAGCGGAGAAAATGCTTTCACCTCCAATACCCTCATCCAAAGGTCCTTTTAGGGACACCGACTTTCTTCAAGGATCCTGGAAGAGACAAAATGGAATTAGGCTGTGTTTGTGTCCTCCCATTATTAGGTCCTAGGTCTGCCGCTTGCTTCCTGTCAGGCTCAGCCACCCATCATACCAAAGTTTTGCACCCGAACTCTGCTCTCTTGCTGCAATGTCTCCCTAATCTGACCTCTCTTTCTATTTCTCTATCAACCTACCAACCTACACACACAAACACACACACATTTACCTAGGCTGTTTCCCCTGATATGCAGAAGCCATTATCGTCTCTTGGAAATGGTACATCTAGGAGGCAAAGTACAAATGTATTGTTTTGAACTAGGGATGGATAATTCTGTGAATTATGGTTTCTCTCCGTTTCTTCATCTTAAGTTCAGTTCTCCACATTTTCACATATGTTTGTCATTTTTTTAAAGTTCTCAAATGTTCTTATGACAACCAACATTTTAATGCAAATGTATCCTATTGTACAAAGTTTTGCCCATATTACTTGGCTGGAAAACTGCATTGCAAAAATTGGAGTATGAATCACATTCTTCTCCAGCCTTCATCCAGATGAGCAAGAGGTATCATCAGAGTTCAAGGACAAATTATTTGAGCCAGGCAGAAAATTCTCAAGGAAGGTAATATAAAGCCCTACACAGCTTAGGCCCAAGATCATATTCCCTCCTACACACTTGTATGAAGTTCTGAGCTCTTTGGGGGAGGACCTTTGGGGGGGAGGAAGAAGGAGAGGGCCTTCTTGGTGGCTACACCCAGACTCTAGAACTCCCTCCGTGGAGAAGAAAGACTGGCTCCCTCCTGGTTGTCCTTCTGCCAGCAGGTGAAGACCTTCTTGCTCCAACAAGCTTTGGGGAACTGGCTGCTTTTAATGAAACAGCTAGTGCCATGCTGTTTTTTCATGGTAATTATTTGTATCTTTTAAACATATTTTATATACATATATCATTCTAATTCTATCCGTGTTTAATTATTTTTTAATTATTATTTTTTTGTGTGTGTTTAGCAATTCTTGTTTTTATCTGTAAGCCATGTTGAGTCCCATCAGGAAAAAAGGCAGGGTGTAAATAAATTCATGAAGTTGTTGTTGTTGATGATGATGATACAAAGCAGGGCTGAGAGGGAAGGCCTGGATAGAGGAGGTATGACTGATAAGAAATGACCTGGCGGTAGTCTTGAGGGCTCCATTCATTTTGCCTCTGAGTCTGAGGTTCCCCACCAGCCTTTAGGATCTTTAAAAACAAACAAGCAAACAAACAAACAAAAAACACCTTTTGCAGACTTGGGGGTTCCTCCCAGTATGGTGATGTGTCTCTTTTGCTTATCAGTGGCCAATTTTACATCCACTCCTGCCAGTCCTCAGCGCTCAAACGCTCTCTTAGTTGGAGTGAAGATGATGAAGATGTAACTTGCCCTGCAATGCTTCCCAGCTCTCTCCAGCAAAAGCTTAAGTTCCCCTTTCTGTCAAATACACGGTGAGAAGCTCTTGGGCTGGAAAGATGCCGTCAGTCAAAATGTTGCCTCAAAACAACATGCTCTGAGGTTTGCTTGCTCTGTGTAATTTCAAAATTATCCGACGACAATGAGGATGCTACACATTCCATGCAAAGTTTTAGGATAAAGGGGAAAAGTGACACACATCCTGAGATGCAAATGAAGACAAGCAAAGCCCCATGTATTCCGGATGAAGTCTCTCCAGCTGCCTGTGTTTGGCTGAGGATGCTGTCACTGTGAGTGATTATCCTACAGTGCCTCAGGAAAGGGCTTTTGTTTGTATTTCAGGTAGACAGCTTTACTGCATTATATATGATCCTGGTGATTGTTACCAATATCTGCTTCACCCTAAATACAGTGTGGATGTTCATTGCTTACACGACTGTCATCTCCACCATTCACACACCCACTCAAGGTGTCGCATATTGGTGCCAGCAGTTACAAATCAGTACAAATGAGTCCCTATGTTTAAGAGGTCAGAAATGGAGGGGGAGTGGATTCGGAGCAAACTTTCCTGCATATCTGTGAACAAATCGGAAGAGCCAGTATCTCACAAGCAGAACAGAAATCTTGTCCAGTGGGTCATGTCTATATCTTTGGTAAGACAGGGTTTGTTCTGACAGGCTTTCATCAGATTTATGACACATACAAGTCATACACAAACAAATTTTATCTGCTCATTACGGAGTTTTCCACACATGGCACATTTCAAACTGGGAACATGTGCGAAAGCATTGGTTTTGGTTTTTTGATGAATCTGTTTTCAAATGTCTTTTCGTGTTTAGGAGGGGTTGGAAGATGAAAGAGAAATCATTGGATTTTACTGTCTGATCTCAAACTAAAGCAGCACAGCGGGTGGAATTTAGGGTCAGATGAGCAACTCTTTAAAATGACATGACATCATGAATGTTCTATATTTATGCTCCTCTCTGTAAAGCTCCTATCAAATCCACTCAATCTGAAGGTCAAAATACAGTAGTAGTAGTCCCTGACTGAGCAGTAGGTTCAGCTTGGCACCTGAAAATCAAAATGGACTTTTGTTAAAATATATATATATCCTTGTCACCTTCCATCACTTTGACAGAGGTTGAGGGAAGGAGATCCTAACTAACAAGCAAGCTGTTATCAAGATATGTGAACTAGGACAAAACACAATTGTGTTCTGCCCTTGCTTGCTTTCTGTCAATTCTTGAACTGGTGATGTGTGTGAATATATATATATATATATATATATATATATATATATATATACACACGCGCAAATCTGCTAAGGAGAGTATGATTCAAAAATAACTTAGTAGCACACTGCCAAGATGACAGAGCCATACCTTTCCTAGGATACATAAAATAAAACTGCAAGCAAGTACTTTCTGAGAACCAGTGTGATCCCAGTGAACTGAGGGAGGGTTCGAGCCAGAGCTGAGAAACATGACATGGGTTTTATAAATCAGCTTAACCAAGGAATAGGGGACCACTTAACACACAGTGATTACCCTACAGAGAGAATGCTCTGGTGAAGAAAAATAGTGTGTCCACAGCCTGCATTCATTGAAGTGCAATGCATTTACTTCATAGTATTTACACACAGTGGAAAAGATAGGCATGTGTTTATCACATGTTATGGTGGTGTACATGCAATTTTCCTACAGTAAAGTGATATCTTTGAAGCAAAATTGCCATATCTCTCTCAGTGTATAGCCTTAGGAAAGTCAACCTCAGGTTTTTTTTCTTACCATCCCCAAAATAGGAATATGTATAGTGACATTTCTGAAAGGGGTTGTTGTGAGGATAATGGAGGCAAAGTGCTGCAAAGCATTGTCTTTCCTTACCTTACATTCCCCATAGGGCATGTATAGCATAAATGTGCAGATTTACATTGAATGGAATGAAAGTTTTTCTCATCTATAATCATTTGTTCCAAGGGAAAAATTTGTTTGAAGGGGAGGGGAAGGAGAAATCTGTACTTTTAATGTTGAGAAAACAGATGGAAACTGTTGACAGCTTTCCAACTGGAGCTAATAGGAATGAGTCCTGGAGAGGTGAAGGCAAATGTCAACACGGTGAGTCATTGGAGAGCAAAGAGGAAAAGCAGAAGGCCATGAGATGCTCTCAGATGAAATCCACCTAAAGAAGGGAAGGCAAGTTCACCCCTTGAGCTGCAGCTCATTAGCTTCCAAACCCTTCCAAGCTTGTTTTCAAAAGTAGGTGAACTTTGTGTCAGCATCGCAGCTGTAATTGCAGCTTTCCCTAAACACTGTCTGCTAAAATTCATCAGCTGTTAGCTTAATAAAAAATGTACACAATGAAGCAGACTCCTCTGCTATCAGCATGTGTCCTGGGTGGCATTCAGTCAAATGGAAGGACATTTACGGACAGCTTCAGATTGTTATGCTCTATCAGCAAAATGCTGCGGTGGTTTTTCATAGAATTATAGGAGGAGGAGGAGGAGTTTGGATTTGATATCCCGCTTTATCACTACCCGAAGGAGTCTCAAAGCAGCTAACATTCTCCTTTCCCTTCCTCCCCAACAAACATTCTGTGGGGTGAGTGGGGCTGAGAGACTTCAGAGAAGTGTGACTGGCCCAAGGTCACCCAACAGCTGCATGTGGAGGAGCGGAGACGCGAACCCGGTTCACCAGATTACGAGTCCACCACTCTTAACCACTACACCACCCTGGCTCTCCAGGGAAAGGACCCCAATAGACAGAGTGGAAAGGACCCCAAGACTCATCCTGCCCAACCCCCTGCAATCTCTAACAGATGGCCATCCAACCTCTGCTTAAAAACCTCCATTGAAAGGGAGTCCACCATCTTTTGAGACAGTCCATTCTACTGTTGAACAGTTTTTACCATCAGCATGTTCTTCCTAATGTTCAATTTCCATTCCTGCAATTTGAATTCAATGTTTTGGGTCCCAACCTCTGGAGAAGCAGAAAACATATTCACATGGAAGCTCCATCTTCCATGTGACAACCCTTCAGATATTAGAAGACAGCTCTAATGGACTTGGATAGGACCCTGGCATGGGGTCAAAATCCACAGTTAGTCACTTGGGGTATGTTCCCTATACCAGATACAAACTGCCCTTACTATAATGCTCGTACTAGCTGCTGAACAGGTGGGACACATGGCCACCACCAATTGAAAAATGATGACTTCGCTAAAGCACTGACTCAGCACTGCAGTGATGTGACTAAAGGTGACATCACAATAAAGCTAAAGGCTTCTCTCCATGAAATAATGCTTCTCTAGGGAATAGTTTCCGTAATTTCATTATGTGTATGTATGTGTGTCCTTTAACCAGCAGACGTTCTTCAATCTAAACTACATTAACTATGACAATAGTATGCAAACTAGTTTGCCAGATTAATTGACACACAGCTGCCACTGCCAGAGTTTGTTGCTCATTGCTCATTTTTGATTTCTGTGGAAAATGGGAAATCCAGAAAGAAAGAAATTTCTCCTTTCAGACTCCATTAATTATTTTCGAAGTTCTGGTTTGCTAGAAAATTGTGACAGTATTGTTACAGGTGCAGCACAGAACCCCCACATGTTGTAGAGACAAGCTGTGCAAAATGATTCCCTCCCATGGAATGACATGACTACTGATGTTGTCATTAAAAAAATGTTGGGCAGAGCATGGGGACACAGAGTGCTACTGCCCTAGTACAAACTTCCCAAAACTGATGTCCTTCACATGTTTTGGGCCACAACTCCCAACATTCCTGGCCACTGCTTTCGCTGGCTGGGGCTGATGGGAGTTCTAGTTCAAAACTTCTGGAGGGCACCAGGTTGGGGAAGACTGCCCAACCATTTGGAAATAGAACCAATGCTACTGAATGAAAACAGCAAAACCAGGTAGGCACAATAATTGCATCCACTTCTTCAAGGACTCAGACTTCAATAAATAACTCTATGAAATATTGTGCTGGGAACTTTAACCTTTAACTTTTCCCATTTCCTTTTGTTGCTAAAGAGAATGATATGCATATTCTAGCTTTAAGATTAACTGGGTAGCAATGACTGAAAAGATCCCACTGATTAAAAATAGAATAAAAACTGCACAGACCACAAGAACATTTCATTTTATTGTGCCCTATTGTTTTTTAAAGATTGACTGGAAAGCTACAATTTAAAACCAGCTCAGAATGTGCGCATTGAACTCACAAAACAAACTGGTTCCTGTCGAATTCCCATACCACTCACTGCTCCTGACACTTTCCACTCCTGAGTATGCCAGCATATCCCACTTTTCTAAAATCTGAGATGACCAATTCAAAATGACACTGAGCCTCTCTTGCCTTCCACACATGCTAATGGAACATGGATAAATAATAGCACAACTATTGCTAGAGCTGATCTCTACTGGCAGAAGTAGTCTGACTGAAGCATCAGCTTGTAAAAAAGCTAACATGTCACTAAAATCTGTGTTTTAACTTTGGGGTGTGTGTGTGTGTGTGTGTGTGTGTGTGTGCCCAGCTGTGTTTCAGTTGCATTTATGTGGCTCTGGATTTTATGCTTTTGTGTCTTTATTTTTTCAAATTGTTTTCTTAGTTTTTTTATTGTAAGCCACCCAAATAACTTTGTATCATGGGCTGCATGATAATTTAATAATAATAAAAAAATTACTTTATTTACTCTTTCAAGTGCCCATTCAGCATTCCTGATGTTTTATCAAATGCATGCAAACGGAATTGGTTAGAAATAAGGCCAGATCATTTCACAAAATCGCAGCCCAGCACAAGGGAAGGGCCAGGTTCCATCCCCTTGCACACAGAAGGACCCTAGTGTAGCTGCTGATGTGACTGATCTCTGCCTTAGGCCCTGGGAAGCCATCGGCAGTCAGAGTAGATCCCCTTAAGTACAAACAGTCTAGGCAGCTTCTTGTGTTCCTCTCACTTCAAGAGTTAAACTACAAAATAGGAACTGAAATGGGGGTATTTTTTTGGCAATTATAACACTTACGACACAGGCTACATATACACCATACATTTTTAAAGTGCATTTAAAACACATCCCCCCCCCCAAAGAAACTTGGAAACTGTAGTTTGTTAAGGGTGCTGGAGATTGTAGCTTTGTGACAGATAAACTGCAGTTCCTGGGTTGTATGTTCTTTTAATGCGTGGTGCACACACAGCCACAGTCTAATACAGAAATTACCGTATTTTTCGCTCCATAAGAGGCACCTAGTTTTTAGAGGAGGAAAACAAGAAAAAAATATTCTGAACAAAACAGTGGATGTATGATTTTTGTGGTTCATACTGTGGCCACAGACATGTTATATGATTTGACTGTGAGTTTGGGGTACCCCAATGCAAAAATCCTGAGAATCCATGTGGATCCATGCTTTGTAACCATGTTTTTGCACCATTGCAGCCCCACAAAACAGTGGATGTATGATTTTTTTGGTGCAGGCTGTAGCCATGGACATGCTATGTGATCTGATGCTGAATTTGGGGTGACCCAATGCAAAAATCCTGAGGATCCATGTGCTTTTACCATGCCCTTCCTAGGCAGCCTGCTTTATCTCTGGAGTCCCTTATCTCCCTCCTGATCCCTTGCCGAACAGCTGCTCAGCTGCTTTGTTTCAACACCCCCTTCCCTCTTGTTTGCCTTAGTGTCTTTTCCTTAGATGGAGCAGTTTTTTGCTCCTCCTTTTCTTCTAATTTCTCTCCTCATTGCTTTAATTTTCCTGTCTCCTCTCCTTGCAAGTTCGCTGTCTTTACCTCCCAGGCAGCCTCCTTTATAGCTAGAGTCCCTTATCTCCCCTCCCGATCACTTGCTGATCAGCTGCTGAGTGGCTTTGTTTCAACACCCCCTTGCCTCTTTCTAAAAAAAAGAGCACCATCTGCTTTTGCCCCTGGGCAATTTGGCTCCAGGGACCACACATTCGCTCCATAAGATGCACAGACATTTCCCCTTACTTTTTAGGAGGGAAAAAGTGTGTCTTATGGAGCGAAAAATACGGTACATCATTTCCCAGAATGCTTTTAGAACCTTGCAGGTCCACCCCATGTGAGAGAAGGTGCCTTCCTTTTGCTTACATTTCCAGCAGATATTTGCACTTGTCTTGTACTTTTTTGCGGTCAGTTTTGTCATTTCAGCATAGTCCAACAGCTTGGTTTGCCATTCCTCTCTGGCAGGGACTTTGTAGCATCCACATTGCTGTTGTCACATACATGAAAAGTCTTCTGGGTTTGTTTGTTTTTACAAAAGTTATTTTTTAAAAAAAATTCAATTCATTATACCGGTAATCATTGATTTCAGTGGGCAAAACATGCCTTACTTTGTGCCAGCCTATGGCTATAGTGTACATGTGGACAATTTTCTGCACAACTTGCTACCATGACACATATCCCATGATCTCTTTACTGCACATCTCTTTTTGTCACGCAAGGTTTTAGATAATTACAGATCAACAAAAAGCATGGTAGAAGAACCAACAGTGGGTGAGCATCCTTTTCCTACACCCTATCATGGTGATGCTGGCAGGGTGGAAGGTGGAACTCGTGATTTTTCCCATTTTTTCTCCTATTTTACGGGGTCCTCTTTATTATTATTTAAAAGAATAGCTTCCTGCTCATTTATTCCAATGGGAGAATAATAAGCTAAGACAGCTCCAGAGCTCATGTGGCTTGTTCTCTATTCTGGAGGTATGTCAAGGGAATGTGAGAACCACCCTGGAATTATGGCTGGAGGCTGGCATGCAAACTTTTTTTTTTTTTAAATTCTGTTTACTTACATGCAACACATGAATGTTGCTCTGGCTGCCCCCTTATTCTCAAGTAATCCGGTGAATTAATCGTGAGTAAATGCTTTCAATATTGCAGCCTGTACAAATCCCCCCCAACAAAATTCCACGATCACTCACACCTGATGGGTATTCCCCAATGACAAGAAATGGTGCTAAACTCATGCTGTTATGGAGACAAAAAAAGAAAGAAAAGAATATATTAGTTTTAAAGGGAGTCAAGGAAAATATGTTGCTGTTAACATCACCAGCCAGCCTCCTTTATGTCGATAAGCAGTGCAGCTCAGCCTCTCTCTTGCTGGTCGCAAACTACATCAGCCCAGGACGCAGGGAGAGCAGGGGAGCAAGTGTTGAGTCCTAGAACTGCCTCTGAGATGATTTAGAGATTGACTCTTAAAGAGCGATTCATTATGAGCTGCTGCAGGCTTCCCAAATGTGGAAAATTCCAAAGATCGGTGGGCTATGCTCAGAAAATATCCAATAGACAAAAATGAAATCTAGACAGGCTTTTCTCAGGCAGGCCCTTGATTAGGGTGGGAGAAGAGCAGCTGGGAAAGTAAATCTGTTCTCAGCTCTTTTGCATAATTTCTTTTCTTTTCTTCTTTACTGCTTCCCTTGGCACCACGAGATTGGCTTTTGGAGCCTGGGAAGGAATATGAACAGCAGATGCTGTGCGTGTCTCTCTGTCACAGGGTAGAGCAAAGTAGAAATCGTGGGGCAGAATTCATCTGTGAAATATACACAACAGGTTAACCAGTTCTGGAGAGCCAAGGTCACAGATCTTCCTGTGAAAGGTTCTCTCTCTCTTTTACTATTATTGAGTGGAAATGATTCTGTAAAGCCACACCAGCAGTCCTGCATTTCCTTTCAGATGCACGTGCCCTATTCATGGAGTGGCTCCTTTGTTTTTCTTTGCCAGTATTTTCTTGCTTTGATACAGAATGACAGAAAAACAATACTTTTTTGAAAAAAAGAAAAGAGAGGGAGAGAAGTAAACTTTGGGTGGAAACTAGCACCTCATCAGGCAATTGGCTGACATTAGCCCTCCTGAAATCAATGAATACTGTTGTTGTTGTAGTAGTAGTACTTAAAGGACCATTTGCTAGGAAATAAAGGATCATTCTGAAGTACTGCAAAGTTGCTTCCTAAAGTGCACCCAGCACTTTAGAAGCCGAGCTTCAGGACTGGTTTTCAGAGCCAGGGCTTATGCCTGGAATGCATTAATGACTACAACTGATGAGCAATTGCAACTAATCTATGTCCTTCTAGCATGGTGCTAGACTACAACTCCCAGATCATCCCTGATCATTGTCCATGCTGGCTGGGGCTGATGGGAGTTGGAGTCCAGCAGCAACAGGGGGCATGGGGTGGGAGACACAGGTTCCCAACCCTGCGTTTAAAGAGACCAAAGGCATCCAGGACAAAAAGTGAGAGTTCCCAATTTTTTGAAATACCATGATATTTCATATTGGAAAGTAGTGTAAGATTGTAAATAAATTAATCAATGGTCCATCTATCTGGTAGGCAGCTGCATACACATTCCCAGCCTGAAAAGCTCAGGGCCAGTGAACTTGCTGGTGAAAGCAAAGGTATGGCAAAGATTTGACACCCAGTTCTAGGCAGATCTGGAGAGGGTGCGGACAGAGGTGGAGCAAGGTGGGTGCGGTCCACCCCAGGTGTCACCTCTGAGGGGGAGGTGACAAAATGTTGTGCGGCACTGTGAGAGACCCTGTGGCTTTGGTGTGCACAAACTTCTCTGGCTGCACAATTTTTTAAAAAAATAAAGTCAAACCAAATTTCAATGGAGGGGGTGGCAAGAAATTTTCCATTCCGGGTACCACCTGACCTTGCTACGCCACTGTGTGCAGAGTGTGCATGAGGGGAGAAGTGGGGCGGAGACCTGTTGCACAAGAGGGAATCCTTGCACTGATAGGATGCTTACTTAGTGTTGCATTGGCTATAAGCTGGAAGTTCTATTCACGTGATGTAACTGGGAATCAGTGTGGGGATAGAGAAGGGTGAGATCGCACACTGGCCTTTCTCTCCGTGTGTTCAATGGAAGCTCTCAACAGCTGCTTTTGCAGCACCTGCTCGTGCATGCATTTCCACATGCAGCTAAGCCTAGATAGGCTGAACGTTGTGTAGGGTCACAATGAGGGTATGAAAGTACTGCATTTTCAGAAGGCAAAAGTGCAGCCTCATCTATCCTCTGTCAAGAAGCCTGACATTGAGGGCATTAAGTTTCCAGGATGGAGATGAGACCTAGAATTAATGGCAGTTTCCCCGAATTGGAGTGCTTCCTGGTCCTTTCCCTTCCCTCCACATGTGCCACGTTTTGAAGAGGATAATAGTGGTCCTCTGAATCTATAAAGCCACTCTTGTAATGGAGTACTCGGCAGTGCTTGAGAGAAGGATACGTATGTGTCAAAGCAGGGCAGGAGAGAAGGGAACTGTTGCAAGCACATAATAGTGCTTTCTGAACTTAGGCCTAGTCAGCTGAAAATAGCCTTCAAATTCTAAACTTCTCTCAGTAAGCTAATTAGCTAGCTTGCTAGATATGGATATGTTGATTTTACATTTGACACACACAAACACATTGTCCCCGAATTCCCCCCCAATAAAATTCAATTTTTCTAGTCTTTTCTTAAGCACAAGGGTTAGCCAAACTGCAGGAGACTAATAATACTGATTTCCTTTAAGCAACCACAAAACTCAGGCACAATAAAGGAAACTACATATATTCACTGCCCCGAGGCCTCATTTCTGACCTCAGAGGGCCACTGCTTATGTGAAAGATAATTAATCATCCATGCTGGCTCAGGCCTAGTCTTTTCCCCTGAGTAGCCGCCACCACTGGTGCCAAATTGGGCCTAGCAGTGTAGATGATAAACAGGGTCTGACATTCAGTCCCATGGACCAGCTGCCTGCAGTGGATCACTAGCCGCACTCTGCAAGCTAATTACCTCAAGCTCACCGCTTCTAAGCAGGCAGCCACTCCGCCGGTGACAAATTTTCATGCGCAAGCAGAAGAAACTGACAGTTTCGCTTTAAAACAAACGTTTCTAGATTGGAATATTGATTGCAAGCACAGGAAAATGCAGGCCCTTGACATGAAATTATCACATGCCTTTTATTCAAATTAAAATAAAACTTCCAGATCATGAGGGGGGAAATGGCCACAACAAAAGAAATAAACCCAAAAGAAATAAATTCTTTATTATTATTAAAGAGTTAAAAAAATTACCCCAACAATGTGTGTGTTTGTGTGTGAGAGAGAGGGGGGGGGGCAGTGAAGTGCCACTCACAAGGCAGGCAGCACTCAGACTAACTCTCTTACACATTAAAATATTGCGAATTGCTCTGTTTTTTAAAAAATCTACTGGTGGTTTTTATTAAATGGTGCTATTGGTGCTGATGTTTCAATTTTATAAAATTGCACTGCAACTGATTACCATACTTTTCCAGGTATAAAACGAGGTTTTTTTATTTAAAAATTATGTTAAAAATTGGCAGGTGAGTGATTTGTGGCAATCCCTCCCCCCATAAAAAGCTCAACAACTCTGGGCAATCTTCCCCCATTTTCTTAATCTGGAGTCCCCCAAAATAGTCTTATACATGGGGGAGTGTTATACATGGAAAAATACGGTAATTAAAAGCATGCTATGGGTCCATGTGGGCTGGTGCTATCTTCATACCTATACACAATATGGCCACACTTCTGCCAGTCATGCATTCAGCATCAGGGAATGGCTGTTCCCAATTGCCTTTCCCCATCCTCCTCCAACTTCAATGACATTCATAATACAATTGGTTCCAGAAGAACTCATGAACCCTTTGGGGTTGAGACATAAAAGACTGGAGGGTAGTGGGTGTTGCTAGGTACTAATGCCAACTCTGAGGCTACTTTTGGATGTGAAGTTACTGGATATTTTTTACTTGACTTTATGGTTGGCTTTATGCTTACTAGTTGAATTAGCATGCTGGCTGAACGGTTAATTGTTTAATTTTATTTTGTAGGGATATACTTTTTGTTAGGAATCATTATTATGCTACCGTATTTTGACTGTTCGTTTTTAACGTGAACTGGTCTTGCTCTGCTGGCTCTTTATTGCACCGTGTGCTTGGCCACCCAGCCATTAGTTGAAATAAAGAAAAATCCTTCCCATTGCTGCCTTGTAAGCTTAGGTTTGGCAGAGAGCAGAGCAGAGCTACCAGGGTGGGTATAACCGATAAAAGTATTGTTGTTGATATGGACTAAGACGTCCCTATTTTCATCAGGGAAACGTTGGAAGGTATGCTAACCTATATGCCCTGAGCTTTGTGATAGAAGGGTGGAATAAAAAACCATGAAAAACTGGACTGGTATAACACTAGAGGAAGGCAACAACGTGGAAGCAATTTGTTGTTGTTGTTGTTGTTTAGTCGTTTAGTCATGTCCGACTCTTCGTGACCCCATGGACCAGAGCACGCCAGGCACTCCTGTCTTCCACTACCTCCCGCACTTTGGTCAAATTCATGTTGGTGGAAGCAATAGCAGGAATTAATTTATGTTTTGAATTTTTAAAAGTCTAAATGAAGAGTGCAACTCTGGAAGTAATCCAAACCCCACCTCAAAGTTGATGGCTGAAGGTTTATGTGTGTTAGGACGAACTGTGGATCCCTCTCCACGGTTCTCTGTGATGGAGGCACAACCTCTGCCTGAGGAGGTAGGAAGCTAGCACCCGCAGTCATCTTGTCTGGTAGTAGCTGGTACCAAAATAGAGTGCTTTGCGGTAGGGTGAAGCTGCGCTAGCCAAGGTCCCACTGGATCCTATCCTGACCCATTTTCAGCTGAAAGTACAAACTCTGTGGTCAGTTTTATTTGGTTTTCTTGTAATGTTTTACAGAGAGCAGAGATGGCCTTGCCCTCCCATTCACCCTGTTTCTCTACAGCACTTTTCCAGTGCAGCCTTCCAAACTCATCTATGGACAGATGGAGCTAACATCATGGTACTTTCCACATATACATGAAGAGAAAAAAATGGAGGGGGGGTTCACCCAATTCAGAGATATGCTATGAATTTCATTGTGGCCTATTTGCAGTAAAACCCTGCTGGATTCTACAGAAAAATTTAAGTGAATTACTATAGATCCCCATTTAATTTCTTCCCTTTATCCCCATCCCACAAAATACTTTTATTGATTTAAGAGTTTTTGTTTTTTTAAAAAAGTCAAACTGAAACTTGAAGATCACGCTTGATTGCATGGGACAAACCATTTTAAGTGGTGAGAGTGAGGGATGGAAAAAATGAAAATGGTGTAATTTAATCACATCCCACAACAATGGGGCAAGAAATCTTTCAGGAGCATTGCTGACAGTGATCATCTTGGCATGCCAACCCCCTTGGCTGAGAGGATCCAAGATTTTCCCACTCCCACCCTTTCTCAAACATAGGCCTTGCTTATTCCATATTTCCAAGTACAAAACAGAATGTTGGCTGGTTTGCATTATGCTGCTACATACCAATTAGTTTTTGAGAAACTGGCAGATTAAATATTGGATACATATGAATTTCATATAGTTCTAGAATAATAACTCAGAGATGTTGGTGTTTTTTTGAAGGAAGCAGGCATCACTATTCATTTTCCATATATCACTTAGGAGTAGACTAACTTGACCAAAGCATAATGACCAGAAGGGTCTTTAAAATATATGACCAAGTAATGATGATTGTCCTTCCCCATTTGTCTGCAAATAAAACAAGACCTATCAAATAATACAGTATTCTAAACAAATTATAGATGCTTAAATTTAAGTGAAGAATTAATACCCTTGCATTCCCAAGGTTTAATGGAAAAATCTTAACCTCCTTGTGATCTATAACCTCATGTGATGTCATTTATTTTGTTTCCTGTGAAAGCAGAGTTTAACAGATTATTAACAATGCAGACACTGTGATCAAATAAGGAGTACATATTGGATTAGGATCTGGACTGATAACCAAGCTTAGTCAGGGGCTTGGGCAAATGAGTATGGGTCAGGTTACATGCCTGCTACCTAGAAAGACTGGTCATGTGATGGAACAGCAAAAAACATACATGCCTCCAAAAGCATGAGCTTTTATATTGCATATGTGCAATGTCCCATACTTCTATAATCTTTCTTCTGCTTCATAGAAATTTATTATTCCTTTTGAAAGAAAGCACATAATATAAATTTAATAAACTGCAAGGCAAAAGGCAGAAAAGGGGCAACACAGAGATCTACTGTACTTTTTCATGTATAGGGTTTCTGAACGATACATGTTTGAATTGACCCCATCTTGGTGCCCCACTTCTTCATTTGGGAGAAGTTTCTTTCATACACCCCAGTTGCATACATAAATGAAATAGCTGCTGAAAAACATGTTTGTATATGTTAAGATTCTAATAATTAATAGCGAAAGCCCTGTCCATTGTAATGTTGGTTTTTATTTTTAACAGAAAGTAATTCGACTCTCTGTTTGTTTACTGACAATCAAGTCTCATTGTGTTCAGTGGGACTTTCTTACTATGTATGCATAAGACTGGAACCCTAAGACAATGGACTTCCACCAAACCTATTCTTGTAAGTCCCAAGCCCTAGTCTTTAGTTCCCAAACTCTTATTTCAGCCAGCAAACACATCACAAACTGACCAGGTAATGTCCTCCCCATGATAATGAAAAGTCTGTAAGTTCTGCCTATTAAACGCTTATTGAAGGCACACAAACCATACAGGGGACAGGCGGGAGATGGATTTCCAGAATACAAGTTTCATTCATTATATCAGTTTCATTCAGCTTCTGAAGAAGTGACTTCCAGTATGTAAATGGTTAATTCAGTCTCCAGTGTAGCTTAGCAGGGAGCCATCCTCAGCAGGGATGGATGCAGGGACTCCTGAAATGACAAAGGCCATTGCTCAACATTTCTAACTTTAAAGCTTGAGTCAGTCTTAGATTGACAGCCCTGACAAAGTCCTTTATGCTACAAGCCTGACATGAACTACCAGCTACCCAAGAGTTCCAAACCAAACTCTTGCTGACACAATGCTCCAAGAGCAATATATGGAGGAAGACCTGGGATTTCTTTATACTCATTAATGCATTTCAGCATTAACCATTTTATGTGGAAGGCAATAGCCTATTAGGTTTATGAGAGTCGGTATTAAATAGGTAACCCAGGAGCTACTAAAAATTTAACAGGATAAAATTAACAGCACATGAAACAAGAAATCCACAGCACACTTATGTATGTTGCCCTTTCTTGCATGCAGTTTTGTTAATTGTCCATCAGTGGTATGAAACTAACAAGCCAGGTTTTCCTAAAGTTACAAAAGCCTTACTTGCATAAGGCAATCTGATACCCATCTCAGTGGCAGAACATGGTGGAGAAAGACACAGGTGTCATCAATTCTCTGAAGTATCTTCAGTTTATAAGCAGTTGAAGGCAGGAGGAAACATCCAGAGGCATTCTCCCATACCAAGAGAGCTGTCTCCACTGTCAACCTACTTTTGCCCCTGCTGAATTGTTTCAGTTTTCTTGCCCTTGGAGAATGGAGATGGGTAGCAAGCAGTGGGAGAATGAAACCCTTTGAATTCTGTTTTTAATGGCCAAACCCACCGTTCCACGCACTGAATGAAAATACCACACGCCATACATCTACCTAACCAGCAGCTACCAAAGTCTTTATCTTTGTTTTCTATCTCTCACAGGATGACATTCATAGGGCTATTTCATTTTTTTTTTTTTTTTGGGGGGGGGGGGAAGATTCTTAAATTAGCTAGTAAGAGCTTCAACATTTTGCTATAAATAAGTAATAAAACCGAACGAGAATCAATTGCTCCTCTGGATGTTCTGAGAACAAATAAGACATATAGGGAGGCTGACTCTGTCCAAAAAGATAGATTAGGATTCAAAATTTCATTTTCTTTTTCTTTTCTTTTTTAACTAGAAACACTTTTCAAGAAGATATTTTTAGTGTGCCTTGGGGGAAGGGAGAGTGGGGAAACAAGCCTCAATAGGAAGAATTAAAATGAGTTGGGTAGTAATAAATGCCAACCCCAAAGTGGTATAGCTGTCAAAAACCCAGATTGTCCTAGGCTGGAAGGCTGGTCTATTTCTGTATCCTGGGAGAGCCCCCTGATCTCTCTTTCTCTCTGCTTTGACACAACCCTGACTTATGGAAGGGATTATCCCTTCCTATCAAAAAAGGAAAGCTGCAGAGCAGACACCCGTCTATTCTTCCAAAGCAATGAGCCTGAAAGGCTTCTTTTCAGCCAAGCTCCCATTACCAGCTGCCCTACAGTGAGAAAGCTAAACTCTACATAAGGCTTGTGTCAGGCCACTGAAGGAGCTGGGGCTTGAGGATGGGAGACAGGTGAAGTGTGTGCTGGCGGGTGTGAGGGGAAGGGGAGAGAAGAAGCCTGCACAGACTATGGAAGTGCTAATCCTATTTAGCGCATACAGTATATATTACCAAGGACCGTGTGTGTGGGGGGGGGGTGTGACTGGGGTGAGGGGAGAAACAGGGAAGCTGAGAAACAGCAACAATGACACAAAGCCATTCACAAGTGACTTGCAGTGTCAAAAAGGTGACACAGTCTGCTACTGGCTTGACTCCAGATGCTTAATTCATGTTAAAATAAAAGCATCCTGTGCAAGTAGCCAACCATCCCTCTGACAGCTTGTTTCTATTCAGTACCTTCCACTAGGACCCACCACAGCCTGTTTTCTGTCACTACAGTGACAATTTGAAGCAAGTTGGCCAAATCCGCCAATGCAACGTTTCCATGTAACATCACGCCATTTAAATAATGCTTCAGTGGCAGCACTTGGTGGATTGTGCCCAGTTTCTGAAATTCTCACCTGAATTTTGAAGTCTTGAATTCTGTGGGGTTGCTCCTGAAGTACTATGCCCAATAGACAAAATAAAAACTGACAAATCTCCAGGTCAAAGAACTCAGATGTGAAATTGCTGTTCTTCTAAGAAAGCATAGCACTTCCCTCCCCACCCCCCACCCCTAGGATCTGGGAGTGGGGGTGGCATCCTGGAAATTACAGACTGGTTAGTTTAATGCCTGCCCCTAGAAAACTGGTGGGAAGTATTGTTAACGATAAAATAGCCAACCATAAAGAAAAAGGATTGCTGAAACAAAACCAACATGGCTTCTGCAAGGGCACATCCTTTCCCATAAAACTACTAGAGCTATTTGAGAGTGTTAGAAAGCATATAGATAGAGGTGATCTGGGTGACATTCTGTACTTGGATTTTGAAAAAATTTCAACAAAGTATCTCACCAGAGAGGTAAGCTTAGAGGTCCTCTTGTGGATCAGAAACTGGTTAAGTAACAGGAAGCAAAGAGTAGGGTTAAATGGACAGTCCATTGAATGGAGAGAAGCAGAAAGTCAAGTTTGCCAAGGATTTTTAACTTATTGATAAATTATCTAGAGTTAGGAGTTAGGTGGTTGATGATAGTAAATTCTTCAGGGTCATTAAAATAAAAAGAGAGCCAAAAGAACCTTTCCAAATTGAGCGAATGGGTAGTAAAATGGCCAATGTAGTGATGCATGTTGTGGCAAAAAAAAATTAATAATTTCACATATATGCTCCTGGGGGAATGAACTGGCAATGACTGACCAGGAGTGACATCCTGGGTTCGTAGTGAACAGCTTGATGAAGATGTCAAACTAGTGTGCAACAGCAGTGGAAAGAACAAGTTCCATGCTAGGGATCATTAGGAAAGGAATTGGAAACAAAACTGATAGCATAATGCCATTATACAAAACTATGATGTGGCCATCTTTGGAACACTGTGGACAGTTCTGGTTGCCTTATCTCAAAAAGGAAATTATAGAGTTGCACCACAGTCTGACTGGGGCTGATGGGAGTTGCTCTGCTATCCAAAATATCCTGATTTACTCATTAATCAGTCCCTTGTCTATCCTGAGCCTATGTGGCTGTGGTTTTTTTACTCAGTCCAGAGCAAACTTTGCACTAGATTTCTATGAACTTAAAAGGTCATATGAAACCCCGTTAAATTTCTTCTGGACCTTTAAGGACCCTAAACCTTAAAAGTCTTATTGGTGAACAGTTTGCAGCTATAATGATAAATACTGATAGGTCAAGTTTATTGCTGAATATATATATTTTTATTATATTATATTATATTATATTATATACTATATTATATTATTATTAATGTGTTAATTTTTGCAAGTTAGATGACACACATTTGTTTCATTTCTAGCTTTTGGGCAATTTAAATTAAAACAAACACAAATACAAACATTTTGGCTTGTCACAAATCCTTCACACAGAAAGATTGACAACTTTAAAGGGACTTGAAGCCCACATTTATTTTAAATTACAGGGAGATCAAAGGCTAGCTGGGGCAAGTGATTTGAAATGCATAAGGAATCTTAGGCCGTGGATCTTCTCTTCCCCACACCCCTAAAACTACAAGATGTATTTTGGACAAACCACTTGACTGCTAATGAACCACAAACATGGCTCCTTAATTTGCATTCAGCACCAGAAGAGACCAGCTTCTAATGAGCACTGCTGGTCACCCTTCCACAGCTGCTGAAAGGCGCTTGCTTATTCCTCCAGGGAAGCCGCGATTGGGTAAATCCTCAGGCTTTGGATGGCAAATCACATTGTGCTGCATACCTCTGGCTCCCGTTTCCATCAGCGATGCTCTTGCATTCTGCCTGCCATCTCCAAAGGAATCAAAAGGGCAGCAGGGGTCCTCAGATCCCCATACTGTACACACAGAGAGATTTTAATCCAATTATGCAGCTTCTGCTCAGCAAGAGATGCTCCCTCCTTCTCTCTCTCTCCCCCCCCCCCCACTTTCTCCATTTGCTTTCAATAAAGAAGCTTAATATGTTTGGGAACTTTCCAGAGCTACAGAATCAGCCCTTGACCAAGAGAAAGCAGCAAATCATGGTATGTGTTTAAGTGATGGGGTGGAAATAGCATTGTGATTTCAGAAAATAAAAATAAAATAAATAAAACAAAACCTTATTAAGCAAGCTGTATTTCAAAAGAGGCCTCAATTATTCATATAGCTAAAGACTCTACATAGCCTGTCTCTTTTAAAAAAACACACACCTAGTAATGGACAGTGCAATCCTATATGTGTCTACTTAGAAATAAGTCCCACTGAGTGCAGTGGAGCTTACTCCTAGATAAGTGGGTGTAGGATTGCAGCCATAGGCACCAACAGAGCCCATGAAGCATTGATTTTGTTACTTAACAGAATTAGAAATGCCATCCTGCACCTGCTTTCTTAAGCTTGAACAGATAATGTATACTCATCATAAAAACCATTAAGGAAGCTCCCTTTTATTACCAAGATCCTGTTATATTTAAAGTGTTATATGTAACATGCACACATGCTCACAAAAAGCTACAGAATGTTAACTCTGTTCTAAGAAATGGGCCAATTTACTGCACCTCAGTTGTGGGCAGTATAAAGCCCTTGGGCCACACACAGCGCTGCTGCACAGGCGCATACAGCCTGTGGAGTAAAAAAAAGGTAAGGGATCATCAAGATAAATGGATCTTCTACTTTCCCTTGAGGACTAGTAGGTAAATGGTGGCTCCATCCCTCTTGAAAGGGGAAATTTACCACATTTTACATGCTGGATTTTAGGTTATTCCACCTAACAGAATATCCAAAAAGAGTTCTTAAAAAAACCTCCAAGAGGGCTTTTGTGGATTGCATCCTCAGTAGGAATGAGGGAGAAATCTGATTCAGTCCACATTTAAAGATGAACCTACCTAGTTTGAGCCATTCTGAGAATGGAGCACCTCCATACTTTGAAATTCACACTTCAAGGAATGTGGATGCAGTTCTTCAGCCAAGTAATGTGTACAAAAATACATGTAACCAGGGGAAAGTGTGCATAAAAATCCAGGTGTTTGTGACACCTACGTAACAAAAAAATAAATTCTATTAGGAGAAATTGCTTTGCAAAAATGTGCATCTTAAGGAAGACTGCATACCATCCTGTGTACCTGTATATTAGTGCTAGACGTACTAAAATGCTGGTGTATTTTACGAGGACTTTTAAAAGAAATATTTCAAACTGATGTGGAAATGTGGAGAACAGAACTTTAGACTGAAAACATGAGAACACGATGTGCGTAAATGGAAAATGATTTTCCCATCCCTAATCCTTAGTTGTAATGAGACTTGGCTCCTGGCTATTTATTAAAGCAACTGTTGAAGGAGAAAAGCGTTGAACGTCCACCAGTGCTGCTCAGCACATGGTAAGGGTTCCAGTGGCAGACTGGGGAGAGAAGCAATTTTCACCAATTTCCCCTTCCCTTTGCACCTCTCTAAATTTGGACGATTCCCAAAAAAAGGATCCCCCAAAAGAGCAGATTCAGGGGCATGAGGGTGCTGAGGGGAGGGGAAATTGCCAAAACTTGCTTCCCTCCCCATTCTGCCAACAAAAGCCTTACCATCAGCTGAGTGATGCTGCTGGATACAACCCAATATATATTTCATACGTGTTAGTTTAACAATTTTGGAAATGAAACAGTTATTTTAAAATGCATTGCCCAAGTTTTACAGCTTACTTCATTTTAATTGCTCATTGTGCAGAGGGACAGGGCATTAGTTGTTTGGAGCAATTTTGCCATACAACTTCTCAAAGTACAGACAATTTTTGTACTGCCATTAGAGCAATAAATGCTTTCACTGCCTCCAACTCTGTAAATCCCTAAACATCACAAAAAGCTATGAGTTTCTCCTGCAAGAGATTAGAGATGGGACTTTTGTAGGTCACAACTGGGAACACTAAGAAGAGGTTTTCTACCATTTGCTTACTTTTTTCCTTTTCTCTTTTAATAGTTATTTTTGTGAAATGGATATCCTGAAAGAGGGGGAGAAAGACAGCAAGAAAGTAATCAGTTTTCACTATGAAGAGCTGCTTCTCTTATTTCAGAAAGAGTTTTTGAGTTACTATCAATGAAAAAGGTGTGATATAACCAAATAAAGTAGCAGCAGCAGCAGCAGCAGCAGTGATAATAGTAGTAGTAGTAGTAAAGGTAAAGGGTAAAGGGACCCCTGAACATTAGGTCCAGTCGCGGACGACTCTGGGGTTGCGGCACTCATCTCGCTTTATTGGCCAAGGGAGCCGGCGTACAACTTCCGGGTCAAGTGGCCAGCATGACTAAGCCACTTCTGGCAAACCAGAGCAGCGCACGGAAACACCATTTACCTTCCCGTCGGAGTGGTACCTATTTATCTACTTGCACTTTGACGTGCTTTCGAACTGCTAGGTTGGCAGGAGCAGGGACCGAGCAACGGGAGCTCACCCCATCGTGGGGGTAGTAGTAGTAGTAATGCTAATAATAATAATATGTTGGAAATGATTTCAAGTGATTAATTGCTTTCTTTTAAAAAAAACTTATTCCTGCAACCAGAAGACAATAAAGACCATACAACTATTCATGTGCATGTATCTTTAAATGTTTATCTGCATTTGTGGCATATAATATATAGGTTATATATTTACTCTAATGTAATGCACGCCTTTTTTTGGCCAAATTACATCGCGAAAATTAGGGTGTGCATTAGATTTGATGGCGCATTAGATTTGAGTAAATACGGTATGTAGTGATTACACTGCCTGTTATATACAGCGTGAGTATTTTAAAAGAGGCCCCATGGAACATGTGTACTCTGTATCCATGGGACCTCTTTTAAAGGACTCACCGTGTGTGTATTTTGTGTGTGTGTGTGTGTGCGCGCGCAAAGAACAATTCTGAAGATATGGGTGTTGACCCTCAGAATATTTTAAAAGAAATTAACCATTTTGCTGGGTTTCGGACAAATTATTTTTCTTAGGCATGGAAAATGGAAGCTTGCATCAAAGTTGAAGGCTAAAAGGCAAACAGCATGCTATCACAGACTCCCATTGAGCTTTTCCCTTCTCACCATAATATATAGGTGGACTTCTTCACATCTGAATTTCCCACAGCTTCCTTTTCATAATTCAGAGGTTAGTTCATTGTGAGAAATGGGAAGAAGGAGCCACAAGACCAACTCCTTACTCTACAGTAGCCTGACCAGCAATCAGCTCAGATGGGTGACAGATGGGACTGGCGAGATGCTGCAAGCTTTCAAACTCCTTCCAATGGCTTATAAGGAGGAGTTGTGGAAGCCAGAGAGAGGTCAGAGACAACCAAGCAAGCAACTACCCTGAATCTGGGTGGGTACAGCAACCAGTAGGGAGAGGTTATCTGGACTATCTTCTTCCCCCTGTCTCTGTGTTTTCTTACTTCTGTCTGGCAATAAAATGGCTGATCTGCCCAGTGACTGTCTTCATAAGAGTCAAAAGCTGCTGATTCCCACCTGCCATGGAGCAGGGGAGGTTGGAACGATTGAAACTGTGGTGTTCATGCATAGTGGGAAGAGATGCAAATGAACTGAAGCTAAAACTAAGTTCTCAGAGCTAAGCTAGAATTCAGAAAGGGTGGAGCCCAGGGCAGACCGAACAACAAAATACAGCGGAAAACCTTTAATCTCTCAGTTTGATATGACATTGTTATGTCAAGTATTCTTTCATTGCATTTTCCCTTTTCTCCTCCAACATGTAATTTATTTCAGCTACCCATGATGTGATATCATCTTGTGCCTCTTTGCACTTTTTTTCTTACTTGCCACAATAGTTTCCATGTCTGAAGACACAACATTGCTTCCCCACCCACCAGTGACAGCCTGTGTCACAGAGAGAGTGGGTGGGGAAGAAACAACATTACGCCTTGGAAAAATAGAATTAAATGTTTCAAGGAGAAAGGGGAGATATCAAGGAGAACAGGAAGATGTCATACTCTAACCACCACCGCATATCTGTCATAACATATAGTTTGGCCTTTACGATTAAGCTGGTGAGATGTAGAGATGTTAGAGTGTTGGACTTGGACCAAGGAGATCAGGGTGCTCCTACTCAGCCACAAAGCTCACTGTGGGCCAGTCACTGTCTCGCAACCTAACCTACCTCACAGGAGCGTTGTGAGGATGATTGGGCAACCATATTAGGGACATATGCAGGCCCTGAAACAAAGCAAAACCATTTGTCTACTAGCTAGCACTGCCACCAGTGTCATGTCTGCCTGTCCTTTGAGTAGTCCACATAAGTACAGTACAAGTTGGGGCCTGCCAGAAACCAGCGGTTTCAAAGGTTTTCTGAATCGCTGTGGATGAACATTCCTTTCAAGAACCTCTGTGTGTATACCTGTTATTTTCCACGTCTTGTTTTGCTTTCCATGGAAACGGCTTTCCTCATTTTGGCAGGAAGAGGAAAGGAGGATGTTGCCCACAGGGTCTTACTGTTCAGTCCTGTTTCCCATTGGCGAGAAGATTGGTTAACACACTCCTTTAAAGCAGGTATCTCACTCTATGACACTATAATTAACCATTATTCCTAGTCACTCTGTGGGTGTTTTGATATCCTCTTCCTGTTGCCTTACAGAACTAGATTCAGAAAGTGGCAGAATTCTCTGAGGACAGAAACACATATGTTGCTATTAACTTCAGTCAAGTCTAATCTTTTGGAAAAGAAAATATCTGCCCTGTTCTCGGGTTTTGAATCAGACACCTTTCTCCCATACCACTGCTTCTTAAAGAGAAAGGCTCTTGTGGTGTTGTGTCAAAGCAAGAATGGTCATAATTTAAAATGACAGCTCTAAGGAGCCTCAGTATCCCTAATAGCATCATTAATTTCAAGGGGAAGCCTAAAGTGAGGTATTCTGTAACTTGATCTCTTCCAATAAATCTACCTTCAGAAATTCTCTTGAGCACCAAAGCTTCAGCTGCAAGAAAAGTGCATGGCCTCCCTTGCAGGTTTGGCATGGGGGGCTGAGGTGGGATGCCAATACCTGAGTGACAGCAGCAAGCACATATTAAAATAACAGCAATTTTAATGAGTAAGCTTGCATTTTTCATGTGGGCTTGTCTGCGCAATTTCATATCCCTGGTGAGCAATTTTCTGCCACTGGAGCTCTACTGCAGTTGCAAACCATTAATGGAATAATATTTTCATTGAGCCGCTCTATATGAATGGGGCATTTAAAAAATGTATCCATTAATGGTGGTAGATATCAGTTATATGCTACCATTAAGGGTCTTGGAAATATTATTGCAAAGGTGGTTCTCCTCTGACATATCTTCTCTAGACCAGGGCTGAAGGGAAATGAACTGAAAGTTCTATTTGTTTGGTTCTTTGGGAAGTTGAAATTTTTAAGGTTGACCCTGAACTTCCCAATGCAAACATTCTCATGTTTGGAGTTTAGAGGAGAACTCAGCCCCTTTGCTGAATTCATATTGGGGTTGCAATTCTATCCCTGCTTCTTTGGGATTAAGCCCCATGGAGTTCAACAAAACTTAGTTTTAAGTAAACCAATAGATAAAATTATAGGATCTAAAACTAGGATTGCCTAAGATGCAGATATTGTCATGGAGCTTCTAAGTGACTGCCAGTCTGAACAAGAATCGTGTCACAGATGTGGAAGTTCCAGTATGTGCACAAAACTCTGCATCCTATTTCAGCAGAGAAAGCTGAACTACATGCACGCTCCTCTATACAAGCAAATTCTCCATGGAAATTAAAAGGGAACTCTGCAGATACAGAAGCTCTGTGTGAACCTCCCTGTATTCATGATCCTCTGGGTCATAAGAACATAAGAAAAGCCCTGCTGAATTAGCCCCCAAAGCTATCTGTTTCAGCATCCTGTTTCCCACAGTGGTCAACTAGATATGGTCAAAGCGAGTCATTCTTGTTTAATGCCATTGGTCTGGTTCCAGTTCCATTAAAATCACTAAATTTTTCAAATTCCATTTAAAAATACATCCTACACCCCATAAATAATATCATGAGTTTTACAGTCATTATGATGAAATTAACAAAACAGGAAATACTAGTGAACAAAAATCAAATTTTGAAATTAAGAAACATAAAAATGGTAAGCGTATTTTAGCTTTAGCTGTAGTAAGTAGATATGGTTCAGACCCCCATTTGGTGCTTTAGAAAACATTATCAGATACTTGATCTGAATGATCTTTGTCTCCCTTCCTCCCCTTCTGGCCCCCATTCCCTATTGGAAAATCAAACAATGGCTACAGCATCTTTGATTTTTATTTTTATTATTCATTTCATTTCTATACCTCTTTATAATTTTCAGAACAAATCTCAAAAATCTTTTCTTTTTGGCAGAAGTGAATGAAATTTCAATGTGTGATAAGCCCTCTAGAACAAATGTTGTTTAGTCGTTTAGTCGTGTCCGACTCTTCGTGACCCCATGGACCAGAGAACGCCAGGCACTCCTGTCCTCCACTGCCCCCCGCAGCTTGGTCAGACTCATGCTGGTAACCTCCCTGCCAAATCACAAGTAAATAGGACAGGTGGTTTCATGCTGAGCACCTTTAAATTTTGATTATAGTTGTACCTTGGTTTTCGAACAGCTTAGTTCTCGAACATTTTGGCTCCTGAACGCCACAAACTCGAAAGTGAGTGTTCTGGTTTGTGAACTATTTTTGGAAGTCAAACGTCTGACGGGGCTTCTGCACACTTTGGTTTTCAAACGTTTTGGAAGTCAAACGGACTTCCAGAATAGGTTCCGTTTGACTTCCAAGGTACGACTGTATCATCATCATCATCATCATTATTATTATGAAATAATAACTTTTTTTCAGCCTGAGGGCCACATTGCCTTTCAGGCTAAGGGCCACTTGCCAGGAGCCAAACCCCTCTCTATTCTCCATCCTGTCAAGTGAGGCATTTTGTCACGATTCAAGAACTAATGTCAGACAGACAAATGCTCAAGAAGGGTGGAAAGCAGAGCCAGAGGGGGATGTGGCCTGGGGAAAGAGTGTAGCCTGCATGGTGGATGTGGTCTAGAAAGACCTGGGGTGGGGGAGGGACTTTATGGAGGCCCCACCTGAAGCTCCTCATCCCTGCTGTAAGAAGAAGATGCAATGCCATGCTGTATCACCTCTTGCCTATCATTTCAAATGATCACAACACCACTTGCTCTTTTTCTTTTTGGTAAGAAAGTACCGTATTATCTTTCCCCTCCACCTTTGCATATTTAGAGCTGAGTAAGACAATATACATGGGACGTGGGTAGCGTTGTGGGTTAAACCACAGAGCTTAGGACTTGCCAATCAGAAGGTTGGCGGTTTGAATCCCTGCCACGGGGTAAGCTCCCGTTGCTCAGCCCCTGCTGCTGCCAACCTAGCAGTTCAAAAGCATGTCAAAGTGCAAGTAGATAAATAGGTACCACTCCGGCAGGAAGGTAAATGGCATTTCCGTGTGCTGCTCTGGTTCACCAGAAGCGGCTTTGTCATGCTGGCCACATGACCCAGAAGCTGTACGCCGGCTCCCTCGGCCAGTAAAGCGAGATGCACTCCACAACCCCAGAGTCGGCCACAACTGGACCTAATGGTCAGGGGTCCCTTTACCTTTACCTTTAAGACAATATACATGACAGGGAAGAAAATGAAATTTTGCTATGCTAAGTCCATGCTTGCTTAATGTTTTCAAATGTTAAGGGTATAAGAAAACAGGCTTATGGTGATTCGAACCACTGGCCCATCTATGATAATATTCTCTACACTGATTGGCAATGGCTCTCAAGAGTTTCAGATAGGAGCATTCTCCATGCATACCTGGAACATTTCTCTTGCAAACTATATGTGGTCTTCCACTGAACTACAAGAGCACAACTTAGCCTAAGCAGTCAGAACCTATTAAATTTGCAAAACACTCCCTGGGAATTTTACTAAATATACAAGGTTCCTGTGAGTTGTAAGCATGAAAGACTTAAGAAAATGGAACCTTTGAAGTGCAGCACCTTGGATTTGCCTTCCAATAGCCAGTTTGGATGGGGGGAGAGAATCCTCATTTGTTTTTTGGCACCGTGTGTCTGCTTTTCTTTGTCAATAGTTGTAAGTGGATGTCTGGAACCAAGTGCACCTTATTTGGCGACATAGAAGTGATTACTTCTTTATTTTAGTAGCAGACCCTTGAGGAGCATAACTGAGCTGAGATGAATTATGTGCAGAGCAATGGAAGTTTAATGAATAGAAGGCCAGTGGAATTCAATTGCTGTTGGCACATTAGCACACTTTTTCCTTTGCAAAGTAACTTGTATCATTTTCCGCACATTAAGGGTAAAAAGGGCCCCTTCCACGTTATTTAAGAAGTTTGCTCATTTGAAAAATATGCTTTATAGTTAAACCTGGGTCACTAAGGTGATCTCTCCTTCTCTCTCTCTCATACCTTGACACAAAATCCATATTCAAAATACCCTTTCTCCGCCATGCACATGTATAGCATTATTTTTATTATTATGACTTCATTTCATTTGTTCTCTAAAATGCATTTTGAATAGAAATCAGGGAATGAAAAGGCCCATGCTGATGGATGTGAATTTCAAAACAACAAGTGATTAAAAAAAACCTCAATTCACACATCATAAGAGCCTTCAGGCCTGAGGCTCCCCATCCCTACATTAAAGAATTACATTAAACATAATCAGTAGCTTGAAAATCTGAGTGAACCCAATGGCTTGAAGAACCTGCTCATCTGAATGTCATATCCATAAGAAACGATCATTGTGATTTGAGGACCCGATCCCCGCTTGGGGAATAAAGACACGTGGATACAGTATATAAGGTTAATGGGCAAGGAAAAGGCCACAACTTTATTGATTACAGCACGTGAGAAGGTATTGGCTTAGGCATTGGACCATGGAGAAGGAGTTAACCACCAGTAGGGGGAGCCTGTTGATGCTAATACAACTATTGGCTCTCTCCTGATGTCACCAAGGGTCGTGCCATGGCCCCCCACCACACGGGCATCGGACAGGATCCACGACCGCCGGATTCCTTTAGCGGAATACCCAAAATTGATGGGGTAGGCAATGGCCACACCTTGCCCCCCGAAACACCAACAACACATTCCAACCGCCAAATACCACAAAAGTTGTGACGGTTGCTACGAGGTAGGTGAAAAAAACCAAGAGGCCGGGCCAATTTAGCCAGTTGGAAAAAACTCCTACCAGGCCCCCTGGTCAAACAGGGCGATCAACCAGAGGTCCATAGCAAAGTCTCAAGAAAAGCTAAACTCTAAAAGGGAGTGGTGGGTGGGTGACTCAAAGAAAATGTGTGTGCAATGGCTGGGATGGCTGGCGCGGCCGCATTTGAGCGGCAAGCCACGCCCCCGTCGAGCTTCCCTATTGGGTGCCCAACCAGGGAGGGGCACGGCACGCCAGCCAGGGAGTTGAAGCAGGGGGCGGAACGGGTCCTCGAATCACAACCCATCCCCTCCGTGAAGAGGAGAGGCCTTGTGATTCGAGGACCCGATCCCCGCTTGGGGAATAAAAACACATGGACACAGTATATAAGGTTAATGGGCAAGGAAAAGGCCACAACTTTATTGATTACAGCATGTGAGAAGGTATGTCATATCCATAAGAAACGATCATTGTCTAATTTGTTGTGTTTTAAATATATTGTAAACTACCTTGAGAACTTGGGGTAGTAGATGGGGCATAAATTTTCCCAAAGCACAACGACACTTTACTGGAGGATGGTGAGCTTTGTTTCACTCACAAATATTCCAGAAAACCAAAGACCAGTTTGAAGGCTTCATACTAGCTTGTGGATCACTTGATAAGAACGTGTTTTACAGATGTATACTGTTCTAAGTACTGGTGTATGTATGGGAATACAGGTTTTCATAATGTATTTTCAGGGGTCTCCAGGGAAAGTTCTTTTTCCTCAGTGTGGGTTTGGGTTATCTTTGTTTCTAGAATGTATCTGTAATGATTATGATAATAATACTTTTTATTTTTAAAATACTCCCAAATAATAAACAGTCATGTGGCTTAATGGGCTTGCATAGAAAGGTGTTAATAAATTAATCATTCCCCAATCTTGTGCCCTCTGGATATTTTGGACTATAAGTCCCAGCAGCAGTAGCCAATACTGGGAACTGTAGTCTAAAACATCTGGAGGGTACCAGGGTGGGGCAGGCTGATATAGAAAATGACCATCTTAGAGACTGTAAGTTGTGGATAAGCAAAGAACCTGTGGCAGGATAAAATTGTGAGCAAATCTGAGGAAAAGATTTTGGACAACTTTTGAAAGTAATCCAATAGGGCTCGGTTGTCACTAATTTTTGCAAGATGACAAACTTTGCTGTGGCTATTTTTTACCAAACTTGGGATTCATTGTTCAGTCTGCCATACAAGTTTGTCAAAGGCTTACACTCAGGCACATATATATGTGGCTTCAATTATCTCCTCGTGGTTTCATGATCGTTTTGATAATACAAAAATAAAGTTGATGCCAATGATGTGATTCTCTTTTGAGCTGTGATATGGCTGATAAAAACATATACACAGGAGGAAAAATGGGGTGATGGTAGAATGAATGGATGATTTCCCCCTGTGACTTAGTAAACAAAATTTGAAGAGAAACTGTTATATGAAATCTTTTTCCTTACAGTGAAGAGTAAAATAAATTAAGTTAATGATAATATTTATGCTATTCTGATATTTATGTGATTGTTACATTTAACTTTTCCATATTGTTTTCTTACTTATATACTAATACCCACTGGCCCCACCTCACCCACCAAATTCCCATGTGCTTTCTGAAAGCACAAACTGCTCTACAGATTTTTTGGCCCTCAGTCTACACCACACTGGTTTGCCTACACATTGAGATGTGTGTCAGAATCACATTCCAGTGTGGATGAGAATGTGCATTCCATAAAAACTAATGCAGCATGGCTAGAGCAGCTGAATTTGAAAATGTGTAAGAATAGTCAAGAACACCTCTCTAATGGAACCAGAAGACACCTTCTCTGGCAGAAAAGAGTTTTAAGGCGTAGCTAGATGTTATGCATAGAGAATGCACAGCTGCCATTAAACCTTATCTGCCTTGTGTGATTCCCAGGTAACATTTACTAAAATGTGAGGTCATTGCATTCAGCGACCCTCACCCTCTGGAAGCAGGAGACAATGAAATGCAGCAGAGATAGAAAAATGTTGCACACACTGAGGTCAAGCGTCGAGGGCCTTCTGGCAGTTCCCTCACTGAGAGAAGTGAGGTTACAGGGAACCAGGCAGAGGGCCTTCTTGATAGTGATACCCGCCCTGTGGAACGCCCTCTCATCAGATGTGAAGGAAATAAACAACTGACTTTTAGAAGACATCTGAAGGCAGCCCTGTTTAGGGAACTTTTTAATGTTTGATGTTTTATCGTGTTTTTATATTCTGTTGGGGGCCACCTAGAGTGTCTGGGGAAACCCAGTCAGATGGGTGGGGTATAAATAAATTATTATTATTATTATTATTATTATTATTATTATTATTATTAATTTCAACATCATCACAGATCTTCACATAATATATAGCTAGGCCTTATACTGCTGCCATCACCAAATCACTAAGCAAGTGCTTGAAACTTTACAGTTTCACATGTGTCAGACAATTCAGCAGTGGTAGCAGTACCTTTGGTTTTTCTTCTTATGGTATTTCTACAAATTATTTCTACTTGAGGCTGGGTTGCATTATTTTGTGTACTTTGGCAAGGAAATAACAGGGAACATTGTGATGTGAATGGAAGAGCTATGTGCGTGAGGATGAGTATTGTGTGGCAGGGGCAGCTAATTAAGTACTTGAAGAATTAGGAAAGCCAGACTTGTGCATGCAGTGGTACCTCGGGTTAAGAACTTAATTCGTTCTGGAGGTCCATTCTTAACCTGAAACTGTTCTTAACCTGAAGCACCACTTTAGCTAATGGGGCCTTTCACTACTGCCACGCCGCCGCCACCGCGCGATTTCTGTTCTCATCCTGAAGCAAAGTTCTTGACCCAAGGTACTATTTCTGGGTTAGCCGAGTCTGTAACCCGAAGCGTCTGTAACCCAAGGTACCCAAGGGAAGACCATTTTCAGCAACCACTGCATAGTTACATCCATTCTTAAGGAATCTATAACTTAAGATGTCTATAACTGAGCATTTGTAAAAATGGCTTACCTTCACAGCTATGCAATGGAAGATTAGAAGAAAGGATGGTGGTGTCACTCCAGATGAAACACTTGGACCAATAAGAACCTTGGAGTAAAGAGAGCTGCCAAGATGGCTGAAGTACCATTCTGGGTCTCTGGTACTGTCAAAATGCTTCTCCTTTCCCTCCTCCCACACACTCATCTCACTTCATTATGAGCAGCCCAAAGAGCTGTCATGGACTCTCTTAACACATACACACACCACTCCCCAGAGCTTGGTAACTACCTTGCATTGTCTCTTTGATAGGCATGTAAGAAACAAATGAGGAGGAGAAGATGCCTGAAGGGTCCATTAACATTGTTAGGTTAGATGCGCTGACAATAAGTCGATTCTTTTTGACATGACTGTCGCAGTAATGAAGGTATGTTTCTCAACGACTCTCCTTAATATAAGATAAGATATGGATGGCCCGTGTTTTTCCTCTGACACACGTCCAGTATATCAAAGGGTGGCAGAAGAAAAGGTTTGCTTATTGACACACTAATAGGAGATAAAAGTTTAAGATTAATAGCAACGCTGCCTTTGTCTGTCCCGTTCCGTTTGGTGGGTCCTCCAGAGAATGGAAAATTCGCTGCTCTGGCTTCTGAAAAGCAAAGGGAACAGAGAAGAGGAGAGGGATGCATGGAGGCCACAGTAAAAGGTCCTCCTTTCCCCCAGAGTATAAGGAAAAGGCATGCAGAAGGAAAACGTGTGTCTTCCTGAATGTCATACTACGTTCCATTCTCCGTCTGTGACTCTGGTATTTAGATGGGCTTTTTGTAAAGAAGGAGCACAGCAGAAGAATGGCTGAGGACTTTGTGTACATGCGTACACAGGTAAGCGTAGTTTTTCCTCCGCCTGTGTTAAACCCAAAATGAAAGCAATAAATGGGTTGTTATATAGCCTTGGAGGTCGAACAAGAGCCGTAGCCTTGGGATTAAAAGAGGTGCTGCTATTGCATTTCTCTTCTATAACCCCTTTCCCCCATGCCTTAGGCACAGGCATCCAGACACCAAATGATCTATTTTTTCAACAGTGTGGGAAATATAATGTCTGCTTCAATATGTCTGTGGGTCTAAGAGACTTATGAGAGGGGCAAAGCTTCATGTTATGTCCCTGTGCATGGGGTGGGGGGGAATCGGAGAAAACAGGCTTGAGATTTCCCTGTCAGCACTGAATGAAGCTGTTCCATTCCAGGGATTGAACCTGGGACCTTACACATGAAAGGCAGACACTCTGCCACTGAGCTATGTCCATGTCTGCTAAGAAAACCACAGGTCTTAGGCTCTTGCTCTGGGCTTTTCTAAACTACTAGCAGACAGTCTCCAAGTAACCTTGAAGTCCACCTATCCTCTCCTGACTCCTTGTTTGCCCCAACCTTGGAGCACACAGCATAAGCAGTGAATCTCATGTCTAGATATGCAGATGACACAACCTTGATGGCAGAAAGTGAGGAGGAATTAAAGAACCTTTTATTGAGGGTGAAAGAGGAGAGTGCAAAATATGGTCTGAAGCTCAACATCAAAAAAACGAAGATCATGGCTACTGGTCCCATCACCTCCTGGCAAATAGAAGGGGAAGAAATGGAGGCAGTGAGAGATTTTACTTTCTTGGGCTCCATGATCACTGCAGATGGTGACAGCAGCCACGAAATTAAAAGACGCCTGCTTCTTGGGAGAAGGGCAATGACAGGCCTAGACAGCATCTTGAGAAGTAGAGACATCACCTTGCCAACAAAGGTCCGTATAGTTAAAGCTATGGTTTTCCCAGTAGTGATGTATGGAAGTGAGAGCTGGACCATAAAGAAGGCTGATCGCCGAAGAATTGATGCTTTTGAATTATGGTGCTGGAGGAGACTCTTGAGAGTCCCATGGACTGCAAGAAGATCAAACCTCTCCGTTCTGAAGGAAATCAGCCCTGAGTGCTCACTGGAAGGACAGATTGTGAAGCTGAGGCTCCAGTACTTTGGCCACCTCATGAGAAGAGAAGACTCCCTGGAGAAGACCCTGATGTTGGGAAAGATGGAGGGCACAAGGAGAAGGGGGCGACAGAGGACGAGATGGTTGGATAGTGTTTTTGAGGTTACCAGCATGAGTCTGACCAAGCTGCGGGGGGCAGTGGAGGACAGGAGTGCCTGGCGTTCTCTGGTCCATGGGGTCACGAAGAGTCGGACACGACTAAACGACTAAACAACAACAACTCATGTCTAGCTTGGGGTGTCTACAATAACCGACCAAATTCCAGCGTTCACACTTATGAGGCTTCGAAACAAAGGAGGTAGGAAGTGGGAAGGGATAGGATGGGGGGGGGGAGCATAAACTTAGCATCCAGTTTTATCTAAAGCAAAAAAAGGTGCCACAGTAATGCTGGGGAAAGCATGGATCTTCTGAGTGGTATAAGACCTTGGAATGGACTAGACTGCAATTACTCAGGGTCTTCTTGAATCCTGGCTAGAATCAAAACATGGATCTATTATAAACTTTATACCTCCCAAGAAGTCACTAAGATATACTGCTAAGTTGTAAACCTACAGGACCAAAATGAATTATCATAACTATAAATGACCTGCTTCTAGAGACAAGCCTCCAGGGTGGCGGCAGCTAGAAATCAATCAAGGTGGTTTTGGAGGAGCTTAGCAACATGGAGATGATTGGGCAAGTCCCCTAATTATTTCAGCAGCATAAATATTTGCATCTGCTGATTATGATTTTTATGCTATCGATTTTCATTAGCAAGATTCCTTGCAATCCACCTTCCCTCTCAGAAACACTTTGCCTTTTAATAGACACACAAAGCCCTACAACATAGCAGCTCATTAATGGATATGATAATACCTCAAAAGCAGATATGAACATACTGGATTATACAAGCTTATGCTAAGACATCTTTGATCAGCTTTGTATATTGTAATCTTCATCATCATCATCATCATCATCATCATCATCATCATCATCCACTTCTACATTGGGTGTAATCCTATTTGCCTTCCCTAGGAACTCAAGGAAACTTTCTGTTCCCCAAACCCAATGTCTCCCTCTTTTTCTGAGAGAATCCAGGGCTCTTCACATAAATTATCCAAGTGATCCTTGTGATAGGAGTTGTTAGGCTAGTCTGCTGCATCAAGCCAAAGATCTGTCTAGTCCAGCCTCCAGTTTCTTGCAGTGGCCAATCTCATGCTGCTGGTAAGCCCACAAGTAGAACAGGAGGACAATATCCTTCAACTGCTCTTGCCACTTCCCAGCAAGCGGCGTTCAGAGGTATACACTTCTGAACCTGGAACCAGCAATCATGTCTAAAGGAATTCTCTGGAGTGGTCTGCAAACCATAAATTAGCTCAATATTGATAAGGTGCTTTAGTTTGAGTGTTTGAATCTACTGCCAGTCAATTTCATTGGGTGACCTTGAATTCTGTTGTGTTGGGGTGGGGAGAAAGAATATGTAACTATTGAAGACACTTTTGTTTAAGAAGGCTTTCCACGAAGTCATATTTTGGACTATTAATTCTACAATGGTAGAAATGATTTTATAGCTTTTAGTTTTTGAATCCATGATTTATCTTATTTTTATCTTCTTGTGCATTGCTTTGGTAGCTGTGAAGTGATTTATAAATCTGCAAATAAATGAACAACACTAGTTCTGCCCACTTTTTTCACAATATGCATAATTTTATAAACCTTTACCATGTACACCTTTTCTGACATTATTTTTGTTCCTAAATGCAGAAGCTCCAAATGCTTTGGTGTTCCAATTCCTTGGTCATTTTGGTTGCCTTTTTCTGGAAGCTCCGTTGTAAGAACTGTCCATTTCCATTTACTCCTACATTTATTTTGTTGTGTAGAGTTCTCCTGCCCTACTTTTTAGTCCCAAAGGGCTGTCACAGCTGCCTACAAAAGATTTGCACAAAACGTTCTCATTTAAGTGTAGTACCAGGAACATAAATGACATGATGTCCATATGGTGCCAGGTTTATCCAGTCAGCAAGCCCTCTAAGGACCTCGTAGGCAAGGGATTGGGGCCGAGAAGCCGGAACTGTTTCAGCCCATGATGGAGGCATGTCTACATAGCACTTCCTGTTCTTTAAGCAATCAGTGATCCGTAAGGGAAACTATCTTCCTATCCCACGACTGCGAAATTTTCTAAATAGACTTCTTTTTTTTAGTTCAACTCATAGTGCTTTTTCAGGAGATGACTGCAACAAAGCAAAGACAATCTACAGATATTCACATGCACAAGAAAATAAGAATAAACAAAAAGAAATGTGAGCACTTAAAGCACGTTATCATTTTTGTTTTTATATAAATCATGGGAACTTTTATATTTACTTGATGCTTTATAAGCATCTAAATGTGTGTAGCACTTGACAGAGCATGGAGAGTGGATGGATATGTGCAGCAGAAATATTTGTTGTAGATATCATGGCATGCCTCATCCATAATAAGATTTTTTCCAGATGCTTCTGAAAATAGCTGAATGGAAAAAATCTCGCTTTAAACTAGTACATAACGATTTCCCTTATTTATTGCCTTCAGTTTCCTTTCCATTTTGGCGAAAAGAGACTAAAGTTTTTCTTCTTAATCCAGGTTCTGAGAACATGTATGCGTGCATGAATGTAACACATCCATGAATATAAGGAAGCATTTTAAAACAGGGGTAGCTGACATGGTATCCACCAGATGTTGCTGGACTACCACTCCCATCATCCCTCTCCATTAGCCACACTGATGGACAACATCTGGAAGGCAGCACATTGGATACCTCCACCCTTTCAGAATTCTGCAAAGCCTTGTTTATCTAGACCTCTCTGGCCTGGATCTTTCAACATACTGTACATCTCTTAAATAAATCTATTGCTTTCTACCTTGACAGTCCTTCACCTAACCTCTTACTTCCTAAGCTGAGCAGAGCTCACCAGCCGCTTACAGAATTCCACCCAAGAAATAATATAACAAGCTATGCTTGTTGATTGCTTGGGGGTTCAGAAAAGTTTGTCAAGAACCTAGCAGACCACAGTGTAGGGCTGGAGAATTGTTTTCGACTTGGTGAGGTATAAAATGTGCAGGGCAGCCTTGCTATACTGGTTCAACAGCTCACTAGCAAGATCAACATTCTGCTCCATTCTTTTGCATGAAATAAACAAGTTGGTTAGTTGCTGAGGCCAAGTTCCTTCCAATCCAGCTTCACACGACTTCTTTTTGAAGAAATGCCTTCAGTTGGCCTCTAACCCCCCACAACTTTAAACAAGAGTCTTGCTTAATAGAATTTATGATACTAAAATAATGCTGCATTCTAGCATTATAGGGGGAATCAGGGCATTAAAGAATTCACCATAGCACCAATTTGCTGCCCTTGTAGCACAATAGTAGAATCTTAGTCATCTTTACCAGAGCTGTGAAGTTGGCTTTGCGCCAAAGAGGCTGATTTCCAACTTCCTTGCTCATGTTTTCTCCTTTCCTGGTTCTGCATCAGAAGGTTCCTTTAAAGCCCAAAAATCTATGTGGGTAATGGACTGCGAGAAGCTAGCATTATTTATTTTCATGAAGTCTAATGTAGGCATATCTGACTACCAGCTTCTTCTGCTCCTCTGCCAACCCCTACTCCTACATTGTCTGATGCCCCTTGCTCAGGATGCCTCACTGTGCAATAGAGATTGGCCTTCTCCACAGTGACTTCACCACTCTACAACATAAAGAACAAGGAGTGGGAGAAGAAGCTGCAAGGGCCACAGGAGAAGGCAGAAATTCTGCACAACCACAGCTAACATGTCCATCATCTTCCAGAACCATGAAGTGGGGGGGGGGAGAGATGCCTTCAAGCAGAGAGCCCAAGAAACATCCTGCCTGAGGGTCCAGCAGATTATTCTCTATCCATCACACTGCTGAAGGAGGAAACATGTGAGCCTCGTTGGCTCCATGACTGAAGCACCCTACTCCTTGCCGCTAGAAACCAACTGCACTGGCAGTTAAATCTTCCTTTGGCACTGGTAATGGGAGAGCATTGCCCAGTGTACCAGCCAGCCAGTTTAGGTAATACAGGGCAGGCCTAGTTGAACACATAGGCTATGTACACACTAAAGACACTTTCCCTCAAAGAATTCCAGGCACTGTTATTTACCCCTCCCAGAGTTGCAATTCCCAGTAACCCTTAACAAACTACAAGGCCCAGAATTCTTTGAGGTGGGAAATGTGCTTGGGATGTGCTTTATATGTATATTGTGCAAATCTAAAAAAATGTAGTATAAACACTGACAACTGGGAAACACTGGCCTGCGAGTGCTCCAGTTGGAGAACAGCCTTTACCAAAGGTGTCATGGGCTTTGAAGACACTCAAACTCAGGACGCAAGGGAGAAACACGCTAAGAGAAAGGCAGGCTTGGCAAATCCACACCATGATCAACTCCCGACTGGAAACCAATGTCCCCACTGTGGAAGGACGTGTGGATCCAGAATTGGCCTCCACAGTCACTTAAGGACTCATTGTTAAAACTGTGTTTATGGAAGACAATCTTACTCGGCTACGAGTGATCGCCAATGAAGAAGAAGAAGATATTGTGTACATAGCCCAACATTTACCCTCCAACACCTCAGCACCATTCCATGCTACCCTAGCAACTGCTGCCCAAAGTGGCCATTTTACTCTGCCAGATTGGCCACGGGGGAAGGGAACTGTGGGAAAGAAGCTTTCCCTCTGTGAGGACTTCCCTCTTGGTAAATATGTGCAGGGTTGCCTAAGGCTGTGATCCAAAGGGCAGTAGCTCAGTGGCAGAGCATTTGCTTTGCATGCAAGATGTCCCAGGTTCAATCCACGACATCTCCAGGTAGAGCTGGTAACGAGTGAAACCTTGGAGAGCTGCTGCCAATCAGCGTAGACAATACTGAGCTGGGTGGACCAATGGTCTGTCTCAGTATAAGGCAGCTTCCTAGGTTCATATGCATACCTCCTAGAAAGGAAGTCCCATGGAACTGAGTGAGACTTACTGCTGAATAAATCTGTTTGGAATTTGGCCATAAAAGTGCTGTGTAAATGATTAATATTAAAAACAATCCACCCTTTTTATTTGCAGTAACACAGTTCCCTGTGTGCATGGTGGGGGGAAATAACAGTGAACATAATGAAAGCGTGCCACATTTGGAAGGATAAATCCTTATAGACTGACTCAGTAATGGATTTCTGACACAATCCTGGCACTCATCCATAAAAACCGGACCAGGTCAAAGATTCAGTTTTCTGTGATATATTTTCTTTTCCAAAATATTTATGTACATGTTGGTAAATCATGTCATGGCCCATTGCACGAGCATCACAACATGTTTAGCATAGCATTTGCCTGTAGTCTGAACTTCAGAAAGGATCAGTTTATGGAGTCGTAATCTGGCGAAAGCTTTTCCTAGGTTGTACACCTCAGAATGAGGCATGTGTGAATGGTCACCTGATTTAAAACTCCCAATGTGTAGAAACTTGCATGTCAGGAAGAAGCGTTTGGTCATTCCCTGACACACTTTTTTATATGTACCAATAGCCTTCCTGGTGGGGGAAGCATCCAAATTTGCACCACCCACCCTACATACCCCCTCCCTCTACAGCTTTAAGTGGTACATCTCACTTTAACCGGTACAGGAACAGCTTTGTCATTTGTATGTTTGCGCTAGGATTTCTGCTGCACCTTTCCACCCTCTAAAGAGCATCGTGAAATATAAACATAACACAAACCTCACTTTTATCAACACAGCAAAAGAGCAGTTATTGAAAGTATACTAGAGGAAAAGGAAATCATATGCAAGTCAGGCCGAACTTGAACGATTCTGCTGAATTGACTCACAAATGGAGAACTACGGTATTCAAGTCATGACCCCTGCAAACAAATAACCTTCCCATCCCCAAAGTTAAGTATCTTTGGGGAAACCAGTTATCCTAAGCAGAGGGTTGGCTGTCAAAGTCCTCATGGTCCTTGAAAAGGCCTTCTAGGATTTGAGCTGCCTCTCCTGCCACTCAAATCCTTGCCAGTCATTCTGGAATTTTACAGGGCAGAGCCTTTAGTGCAGGTCCTGGCTAATGACTGACGAAAGAATGTTCTATTTCTTTTTAAATATTTTTGACAAGCAATGTCAGGGCAGAGTTCAGAGTGGTTTCAGATTCCCACAACAACAATGAGACTCTGCACTTTCCCAAACACTTGCACATTTCCTTAGAAACAGGTGACAGACATCTGTGAAGCTGATCTCAGAGCTGGAACGGGCCTGGCCTCACATGCTCAATTGTGGGTGTTCTGCTCTGACAACAGTGAGAAGGATATCGTTTAAATATTTCCAGACTCTACTGCAATTCCCGCCCCCCAAGTGTAACTGGGTGTGGGAAGAGGTCAACTTACTAAGGAACAGAATATGAATGCAGAGGAAAATCAAAGATATTTGAACTTAATAGTTATGTAAAGTTATGTAAGGTACGCTTAAAGGGTTAACTGGAGCCTATGCAACATCCCATCTATTATTCAGCACATTAAAATTAATCAAGCACAGAAAATCGCTTGTCAGGTGGTATATGGGAGCTCCACACACTTAATGTGAACAACTTCCAGAGGACGAGCCTGGGTCAGTTTGCTACAGAAAAAAAGGTTTGTCTTTTCTCTTGGATGTCACAGTAAACCATGGTTTACTATTATGGGAATAGGCCTGCCCCCCTTTGCATTTACATGCTCCCCCCTCATCCTGCAGTGCTGCTGTAAGGAGGAGTTCAGAAGCTTCAGATTCCATTTTTGATTGACTGCCCATTGTCATTTCATCCAAATACAACAAACCTTAAGTATGGCTTGTTTAAAGCAAGCCAACTTCAAACAATGGGTTATGAAACAAACCATAGCCATTGCTTAGGGTAGGGAACCTGTAGCCCTCTAGATGTTGTTAGATTCCTACTCCCATCAGCCCTAGTCAACATGATCAAGGGTCAAGGGTGATTGCAGTTGTAGTCTAGAAACATCTGGAGGGCCACAGGTTTCATAGCCCAGGTTTAGAATTTTTATGTAGCCCAAACTGTGGCTACTCAAAAATAGAAGCTAAGCTTCTGACCTCCTTACTACAGCTGTGCCAGAAGAGGAGAGGGGAGAGGGAAGTGAATGAGGCTGAGGCTCACCTTGACTTGTTCTTGACATGCTAAAGCATGCTTTGAGCACAGCCTATATGGTCTAAGCTTTCATGGGTTAGAGTCGATTTGATTGAATGTGCTACTCCGCATAATCAGAAGGATATCAGTAGCTGATGTAAAATTTCTGCATCTTGAAAAGGAGCTGGAGACCTGAACTGAGGGAGTTTGTATCTTTGGGAAACTGAGGCAGAACAGCAGTAAGGTCAGTGATGGATATATCTGGAGGTAGGAATTGGATAGGGATTAAGAATCAAATCACTCACCTGGATATTAAAAATTCATAATGTTTATTGCAATCCCAAAATAACACACACACAAAACCACCACCCAAATATATTTATTTCCTTCCCCCCCCACACACACACATTTAGAGGGGAAAGAAAAGAATCATTACATGTGGTGTGACTTTTCTGTTTCCACTAAGAAATCACAATTTACATTATATTGTTGATAGTAATTAGTGCAAGTCATTTTGAAATCCACAGCTCAAGATCATAGTCTTATTGGGCAGAGAACTATGGAATTGTAGAGATATATATGGAATAAAATGAACAATGTTCATTTTATCTCTTAAAACTGCCTTTCTAACAGTGTTTAGGTATACTAACAGGCCAAATTTAAAGCTTGCTTGCTTGGAAAGAAGTCCCATGGACTTCAGTGACTATATTCTAGCCTAAGTATAATTGCACATTGAGATTATGAAACCAAAAAAGAGTAAAAGAACTGACAACACTGCCTCTCTCTTTTTCTCATCGAACAAGTGTTCATTAATTCAGCACTCATCCAAGTATATTTGTAATGTTTTTTGGAACAGAAATATTTGTGTTGGAGAGCATCATCCTTTGTGGAAAAAATATATAAAATACAATTTTTTAAAAAACCTCTCTACATCTGTGGAAATCTCATTAGGTAGTTTCAGATCAGCTGGCATCTGGAAAAGATCATTCCTTCTAAACAGAAAAATATGTCATAAATGTCATGAGGGGTGTTGGGAGAACCACATGAAATTAGTTTGGTTCCTCAAATCAGCAATGAGGGCCTGAATTGTAACTGGAAAACAGATTTCTTGAATAGGCATTAAATGGATTTTGGTCAAGGTTTAGCTGAATGGGCTCTACATTAGAAGGAACATGTTCCAAGTCAAAGCGGGCTCAATATTTTAGTGGACAGGACGAGTTCTGTCTTCTCATACTTGCAATGTATTAAAGGTTGTTTTCTATTTTATGTTTCCATTGTGATGAATTCATGGTTGCAATTCTGCACAAAGTTACACCCCGCCCAGTACTTAATGCACACTGCAATTAACAAGATTCAGATTCATGAAACTGTCTGCAAAACTGAAGCTTAACTAATTAAAGGAACCTACAGCAGAATGAAATAGCTTGCAGCCGTAATGGATTGTTAAGTTATTTATCATGTTCCTTTTCATCTTAGGAGTACAGGGTGGCATACATGGGTTTATCCCATTTTGTCTCTACAAAGAGAAATGGATCAGAGTTCTACTTGAGCAGAAATCCAAGCAAGTTGGGCTCCAGTTGGGGCAGATGTGCTTCTGGGTTCCAGTCTCATTCCATATGAAGTGGAGCTAGTGGACCTGGGGACATCTCTGTGCCATGCCATGCTCACTTTGTATGGTGCAGTTTCTTTTTGGTTTTTGAAATATATCCTTGTGCTCACGAAAACAACATATTTCAAGTTGGGGCCAATCCACTATGATCTGGAGCCAAACTGAGATAGGGCTCACACCAAACTTCCACCACTTCCCTGCCAGTGCTCTATTTTTATGAAGCAAAAGAGGCTTACCTTTTGTAAAAGAGGTAACAGGAAGTGGTGGGCAAGAAAGTGGACCAGGAAAGATCTGGCAGGACCATTTATCAGCTACAAATGATGTTCCTGCCAGGCATTATCTACTACCAGGGATTACAGGGTTTGGCTTTATGCTCCATGATCCTCTGTGGAAAATAGGGCAAGCTTTACAGTTGAGGAAAGACCCTGTGAGGTCTCCTTCTTCCATTCATCTACATGCAACCACCCATTATCCCCTCTTCCTTTCCCAAGATAATGTCCACAATACCTGGTGGGAAATGACCTACAGAACATGTTTCTGCTAGGCACCATAGAGGTTATATTCAAGGTTCTCCTGGCCTCCTGACTTTCTGTTCTGCCTCCCACCACTTGGGAGTCACTCCTAAGGTAAGTTGCTTCTAAAGGGGGAAAGATGGAAGAGCAGCATATGGCAGTAGGAACAGAAGCATGGAGGTTTATGGAAAGAGGGTAATTGGGCTTTTCAAATGCCCAAGTTGAACTAATTTGTGGAGTGAGCTAGAGGACATTTCACCCAGTTCTAGAAAATGTTCCCTGAATGCAGAAAATCTGAAAACCACCTACGATGTACCATTTTTCAAATCAGCAAACAATACTTTCACATATTGAATGTAGCTGCAGACTGCAAATATTCCAAGATATCAGCTGTCTGTTGAGTGTCAAATACCTGGAGATATTCAGAGAGAATGTGAGCCACCAAAGAATAGCTGGGAAATAGCGTCACAATTAGCAAAGGGGAATTTGGGACAGAGCAGCAGGGAGATAGAGACAAGTCCAGAGGAATACATTGCTATTAAGTACGCAAATCAAGAACGCAAATGCAAAATGACTCTCATTGACAACACTTATTTATTTCCTTGTTTGTTTTGCTCTTCCCACAGCACAACTGGAAGAACTGTGTGAGGAGAGGAACAATTGCCAGAGACAACTTGGAATAATATCAGGATAAAGACCCCCCACTCATTGGAAACAGGGCCTCCTAGGTACAATTATCTTCAGATACACAGTGTTTTGGTCTAAATTTGTGCAGTGGCAAAACTGAAGGTGATGTACCTCCCGCTGCACCATTAGTGAAACCACTAGCAAATGCAAGGTAAAAGCAGGAGGGTGCCAACGGATTGCTCAGATAGAGCCACTTTCCAGGCTTCAAACCATGCTAACCTTGCACATAGGACGGTGCAGCAAATTTCTGTCTCCCATTTCTTGGAGCTCCAGGCAAACTATCTTAACGAGGCTGTATGACAAGAGCAGGCAACGTATTACCACAGTCCATTGGGCTGCAAATATTATCTCAGTCACTATTGTGTGCCTTGCAGGGCCCTTACTGACATCTCAATCGAGTGGCAGTGTTCATTAACACGGAGAAGCCACCATCTCCTGACTGAGGCTAGAAAACTTTGAAAACAAAACAGGAAAGCAGCTGAAAAGCTCAGAAAACAGAAGCCATGCACATAGAAGTTCTCTAATGTATTTCATGTTTAAATACCATGGTTTCCAATCTTAATATTATGGTTTTGAAGAGCAGGGTTGCAAATTTGAATTTGCACTGGATTTTTGCAGAATTTCTAATATCACACCCACCCACACCATTCGTCAGTTTCTCCAGATAATTGAAAAATCCCAAAGAGAGTTTTTCTGGCTCAAGTGACATCACAAAAGAAATGTGACATGACCCTCATAGCCTGTTATGCAGCTTATCCATGTAAATGTTATGTCAATGATATAAATCTATGAACATGTACATGCAAATTGGTGCCAACCATCCCAAGTCCATAGTATGTACTATGTTTAGTTTCTATGATTTGCTTAACATTGACTTTTTTATATAAAAAAAAGTAAATTCAAACAAGATTGAAAATCTGATCTAAACTCACTCCTTCCACCCCACAGCCCAGGCTTTAGTCATGATAATGGCTTGGAATTTCAAACCTCATGAATTGTACAACTGGAGAAGTTGCTGTTTTCACCATGAGGATTAGTAATGTAATACGACTGTATCAGTGGTGCTGCGCCTTTCTATGCTTAAAATGTATGTTATTATGATGGAGATAGTGATGGTTGTATACTGCAAGAATCTCTGGGGAACACAATGCACGTCTTCACTCTGTGAACACAGACACAAATTGCCCGTGCATAAACTCATGCAAAGGCATAGCTGCTACTAGGCCCATGCAGGGGGAGGAGGCAGGCAGGCACATTGCCCCAGGTCTTGGAGGGTTGGACTGGCCACGGTGCCCCACCAGGGACCAGCTTCTTTTTTGTTTGAGTTTATTCTATCAATACTCCCACCCCCAGGCCTCAAACAAGCTCTGCAGAGGCCTGCCTGCTACTGCAGGGATGTGAAACCTGTCGCCCTTCAAATCTGCCATCCCCAACTCTGCTTTGAAAGGTTGGAGGGAGGGGAAACCCCATAACATATTGGAGGGCATGCATGAGGAGAAGAGGGGAAGAGGTTTCCATAGCACGCAGGAACCTCAGTCATGCCAAGAGACCTTATAGGCACCTGCCTAGTTGTTCTCAGGTCCAGCCATGAAGAATCAAGTCTGCTGTTGTCTGCAGAGGCCCTTCCTGGGTTATGTTCTCTGTCCCTCCAAAGTAACAGAATGTTGGCAACTAGAGGAGGGGTGGGGAGAGAAGAACCATCTCTGGAGGAAGAAGTTTACTGCTTGGAGCTGAACTTGCTATGAAACTCACTTCAAGACTCATTTCACATCACACACAAAAACCATGCAGCTGCTGGGCAGCCAGAATAGGAGAGAGCTAGTGCCTTGATGTCCTTCTTCTGGGCTTCTTGGAAGTTCTTGTTGGCCACTCTGGGGAACAGGATGCTGTGGTTCCCACAGCGCAGAAATAACAGGAGTTGATCCCCCAATGCATGGGCTTTGATGATTCTCCCAGGGATAGTGTCCCACAGCTGTAAGGCTGAGAGTCTTTCCTCTATGCCCTCAGAGTGCTTAGTAAGGTGCATAGTGTCGTGAAGCTACTGACAGTTGGCCTTAAGGACATATGGAACTCAATGGATGTTGCTTATCTTAATTTAATAGGTAGGCCAGGTATTCAATGAGGCAGATGCCCTCCTGGGCAGCACAGGTCATCCTTCAGAGATGATGTCATTGATTTAAGCCAGATCAGCATTTTGATCTGACATTTTAATTTAACGATATTCATACTATCTGAATAAGAGAGAGAAAATGGAAATGTAGAAATGAACAGACTTGCCCCCTTGATGTTACAAGCTGCAAATGAACTGACATTTTCTCATCTGGTCTAAGTGCCTGGGAAGTCTTGGTGCTAACAGGTACATGTTAACAAGGAACATGCTCATGTCACATTGCTAAGTATTTTTGGGTGGCCGGTCAAGCATAGCTGCCTTTCAAGCTGCTTCAGAAAGGAGAAATATTAATAAACTCCTGGCAGCATGCAGATTTGATTGAATTTCTCATGGATCACAGCCCGCCCGCAGCTGTGTGGCGTACCTGTCAAGCAAAGACATTGTTCCATAATTGTTCTTGATGCATTGTGTGCTAATTACCATTGCTGAAAATAATCTCCAAAGATTATGGCAGGCGTCATAAATAACAAGCCGGCAGTTCGACACTGCATTATGACAGGACCTCAATCGCTCTTATCTTTTACTAGAGTGCAGCTTATGCATTAGTGTTACTAATGAATCTTTTTCATTTGTACAAGTGATGTTTCCATTTGACAATGACATGAACATAAAGTGGAGGTTAATTTACTCTATTCCAAGAGGTTCATTATTTAACCTGACGTTGAGGACAAAACAATGTAGCCTAATAGACGGCAAATAGAAATTAGTTGTGATGAATTTTGCCTTTTAATGCTCTTGAATTCAGTGGCTTGTTTGGCAGAAACGTGGCAGGAGACTGCAGGTTGCCTCGCAGGCTCAGTCACCTTATCTGGCTATGTAGCGAGGGGAAATTTTCTGCCCTTTCATGAACTCGCCCTGATAACTTGTAAAACTGCAATGGATTTACAATAACATAAAGGGCTGTCTGTACTAACGGCCAAGCACTGTCACTGTGTCAATTTTTATCAGATTAGTTGGCATTAACGCTGTATCACCAATTGCTTTACAAGTCAAGCCACAGTGAATTGAATTGGATTCGGGTAGCTATTAGAATTGCCAATTTAAACACTCTGAGCTTATCTAAGCTTTAAGCCATTGACAAAAAGGCTTGGTCACTCTCACAACATTTTTCAACACGCATAGGTAGGTGCTCCTAGCAGTCACTGGAATATCCAATCATCGGAGAGCAACTGGAGATCAGAACCTTATCATAAGGGATAGTTACTGAGTTGATGGTGGTAAATGCCCTGAAAGGTAGTAGCTTTCATGTGCCATTGCCATAAATTTTGCATAGAATGGATATGAACTTTGGAGGCTGAGAGGCTATGGAAGGTGAACACACTGCATATTTTCTTTACAGTTAGTTCCAGCTACAGTTTTTCATCTAAATATTGCACAGGACAGGGTGATCACAGAAAGGCAAGGGGAACAGGGCATGGTGAAGTTCTAAAGAGAATGGAATAGAAAAGGTTTAACTGCACCTTTCAGAAAAGTTTGTTTATTCTTTATTGAAATATTTATACTTGGTGTTTCCATCCCTAAGGGACCATTAAGGTAAAGAAATGTGCACCGACCACAAGATTCAGATCGGATCCTGATTTGGTGCTGCAGAAAACAGCTTGCTTTGTAGGATGGCCAATTTGGTTTAGGTATGAATCCAAATCCCAGTTGGGGGGGATTGTTCCTCCTTCATTCACTACCTTAGGGAAATTCTAAAAGATTATAGGTTTGGCAGAATTGAATGGAATTTGCAAACATCGTAGCGCACCCCCCCCCCAATAGATAGAGCTTGGGGGCTTTTGTGCTAGGTTGCATTAAAATAGGGAGGGGATTAAAGGGAATTTCTTCCCTCCCTGTGGTTTCATTGGGAAAATTGTGGAAGTGCCCCAAGAAAATATTAGAAGACTGGGTGTGGGAATTATGGTGAATGTAGGTGGGCAGATTAAGCTCGTGTTCTGCTGAATTGGCACCACAGTTCAGAGAACTGAGTGTAAAGCTGATTTGACAGAGGTGGATGTGTGGACAGAAATACTTGAATGTGCAGAATCTTTGTTGTTGTTGTTGTTGTTGTTGTTGTTGTTGTTGTTGTTGTTGCTGTTGTTGTTGCTATGTCCAAGTATCCCTGCATTTTTGTTTGACAAGCCAGGGGAGAAATGTTTCAGTTTTTGCAGACACAGTATCTGCATAGATGTTGTTGAATCTGAATCACCAAATCACTTCAGAGGTGCCCACTTTGGATTAGGGAATTTTGCAGAGATCCTGTTTTGACTTGAATAAGTGCCAAATCTGTCCAAAGTAGCTCATTTCATTTCTTGATTTGGAATCCACCCAAAACTGTAGTATGTTGGAAAGTGAGGCAAGTTTACTATGGTTTGAGAAAGTCCTGATAACATTATCTCTATGTGGCAAAATTATTGAATTGTTTGTGTGGAGGTTCTTGTTATCTCCGTATAACTATCCTAGGGATATAAGCCCCATATCAAGCCTTGCTTCTTCTTTTTATACCTGAAGGAGCATCTCCACCTCCATCTTTCAGCCTAGACACTGAAGTCCAGCTCCAAGGGCCTTTTGGCGGTTCCCTCACTGCGAGAAGTGAAGTTACAGGGAACCAGGCAGAGGGCCTTCTCGGTAGTCACACCCACCCTGTGGAACACTCTCCTGTCTGATGTCAAGGAAATCAACAACTATCTGACCTAGAAGACATCTGAAGGCAGCCCTGTATAGAGAAGTTTTTAATGTTTTATTGTGTTTTTAATATTCCCTTGGGAGCTGCCCAGAGTGGCAGGGGAAACCCAGTTAGATGGGCAGCATATAAATGATAAATTGGTTGCTGTTGTTGTTAGCTGGTGTATCAATATATATATTTAGAAACTATGAGATCTCAAATATTGATTGTCATAATCAATTGGCTCACTTCTTTTTTCACTTTGTGGATTCCTTGTTGTCAAGTATTCAGGTCCTTTTCCCCCTGCAGCATTAAGATATAGAAGTTTGCTTCTAAAAGAAGCTTGAGGGTTCCAGAATGCTATTGGCATCCTACACAGCATGGACATAGTTGAAGGCCCAGATCTAGCTTGTATCAATGCTTTCTCATCACCTAAGAAGTGTAACTTTGCCAGTAGGTTTATCTAATTGTACCCAAAATGGCACATGAATGCTGGCTGAAAGTGGGAAAGCACATTCCTGAGAATACACAATTCAAAGACTAGGCCGTGCCAATTAACATGTTATCATCAATATGGTTTGAATCAAGCGAATAGTTTCCTTGTTTATTGCAGGAGCATATTGTGCTGTTTTCAAGCAGTGTTATTTATAGTTTGTGGTAAATTAGCAGAGCAATTTGCCATAAATTATTGGAGTCATATTTTTAGCAGTGACACATTGTACAGGACAAAAATTGACCTTTCCCATGCCATAAACAGAAGGAAGGTCTGTGGGGGCATCCATCATAACCCTGCCTTTGGTGATTGCATATCACCGATGCATCAGCTTCTCACAGACCATAAAATGCATCTACTCAATCTCACTTTTATTTTAGTATTTTATTTTATTTTATTTACAACTAATTTAGTTCTCTAGCATTGTCTCTGTATTTTCAGACCTTGCATAAAGAGACCATGGCTTCCCCGCCCACCAACTAAGAGATTCTTTTTTCTTTCCTTATTTTTGTCATATAGAAAGGCCTGAAATATTCATTTTAGGTATACTTCTAGGATATTACTATCTATAATGGGCCAAATATTCCTCTTCCCAAGTGCTTGGTTTACATCCATCTGGAATAGCTCCTGTATAGAGAATATTCAAATGACATTCCTTCATAACTTGTGCTTTTCAGCCAGGGAGAGGGTAGAATCCTGAATCAGCATCAGTATCAATTCATTAGTGGTCAATTCATTTTGAGCTAGACTCTCCTTGATCAAGCTCTTCACTGGCCAGCGGCCTCTGGTCAAGACATCATTCTGCCAGGTCAGGCATCTGTAATGACCTCTCATTTCCCAGCAAGAGAGACTCTCATCAGGTGACAATCAGGGCCTGACTCTCCCCTACATGGCTTTAACATGGGACAACTCCATGTCTATCCTGAGCAAAGTTGCCCAATAAGCAGTGACACTTTTGACTTGTGCAGCTCTCTTCCCCCTTAGGGAAAATTATCCCAGGCATGGTGTTTTCATTGTAATTATTTGTATAGTTTTAATATATCGTAGGTAGATAGGCAGGCAGATATTTTAAATTCTAAGAATGTTTAATTGTTTTTAATGAACGGTTTCCCCCTATGCTTTTAGCAGTTCTTATTTTTATCTGTAAGTTGCCTTGAGTCCCATCAGGAAGAAAGGCGGGGTATAAATAACTATATAATCATCACCATAATTAACTCAAATCACCCCAACATTTCCCTAGCAATATATTATCCAGGGTTCTCTGAATGCTCCACCAGCTGTGCCACTCTCCTTGCTTAGGAAATGTACTGTGTCTGTTGACAGGATTTTCTACTTGCAGTTGATTGCATTAAGTATCTTTAAGAAGGGAGAAACATACTTCCTAATATTCAGCTACCTACAAATTGTGAGAGGGAATAATCCCAGTGGGCAGTGCCGGAAAGACTATTGTGGCTGCTGCTGCTGCTGCATCCTTCATCTAACCACACCGACTCAACCAAGTAAATAAAAGGGAAGAGAATATTTCAGTTCCAGGTTTTGGAGATGAACATGCTCATGAGTCTGCTATTAGCACCTCAGATTTCACTAAGGCTGACCTATTTGTTTCAGAAGTCTTGTTGGGTGATAAAAAGTTCCACAATCTCCCATCACCTTTTTCTCTGCTGCCACTAATTTATAGTCCCAATGGCAGTAATGACTTGGTTATCTGCTGCTGGGCATCATTTTATTTTTGGGCCTTGGCTTCAGCCATATATAATCAGATACAGCCACTTTTTATTGACTTAGGGTTGTATATGCTGCCCATGCATGAGTGAATAAACTTCCACTCGTGCACTGGGATTTCACCTTCTTCTCTTGACCCCTGCAGCCCTCTGAATAGCCTCACAATCTGCTCTGGAGAGTTGGGGAACCCTGTGGATCAGATCTGGGGGTGGGTGCAGGGAGCTGCAGGTGGCCAGAGAGGAAGCTAATGGAGCAGGGCCACTGATATAGTGTTGCCCCAATGGAGGTTCTTGTGCATTTTAACAGTGGCATGACCAACTGAAATTCAGCTGTTGAAGAGTTCACCATCACTGCATGTCCACTGCTAGGAAAAGCAATATCTACTGAATTGTTTAGGTCTATTTAAAGCTTGCTAGCTTACCTATTACATTTACAGTAGTACCTCTAGTTATGAACTTAATTCGTTCCGGAGGTCCGTTCTTAACCTGAAACTGTTCTTAACTAGAGGTGTGCTTTCGCTAATGGGGCCTCTTGCTGCCGCTGTGCCACTGGCACACGATTTCCATTCTCATCCTGGGGCAAAGTTCTCAACTCGAGGTAACTCTTCCAGGTTACCAGAGTTTGTAACCTGAAGCGTTTGTAACCTGAGGCATTTGTAACTCAAGGTACCACTGTATAGCCCAACATTTCCCCAAGGAGCTCAAGGTAATATACATGGTTCTCTCCATCTCCACTTGGGTTGGGGTAAGTAATTGAGACTAGACCAAGGCCACCCAATGAACTTCATGGCTGAGTGGGGGTTTCAACCATGGTCTCCACAGGACTCTAACCACTACATGATACTAGCTTCTTTAGATAGAGGGCCTGCTTCCAAGGAAAACATGAATTCCCCATGGCACCTTGCTATTAAAAACAATTATTTCATAAGTTGAATTTTTTTCAGGCATTTTCAACCTGTCATTTTGGCTTGCATATTCCTTTTCTGCACCATCAAGAAGATAAATAACGCATAGTGGAGTGAACAAGGGGAATGGTCTTTCTGCTACTTTGGATGCTTCTACATGTAATGCTTGTATATAATCAGCACTCAGAGCCAATTGCTCATAAGATAAATGTGTAGGTCTTTTTTCTGATGACTGCTGATCTACACAGTCCAGAAGACCTATTTGGAAGAAAGAGCCACTGTCTTGCCAAAGCCCAATCTAGCAGATCAAATGCCTATAGCAGGGAATAACACTTTAATTAAGTATTTCCTGGTGCACTTCCTGTTTTCCTGATAACAACGTTACAGCTCAGCATGTGAAAAGGCACGTAGTTCTTCATTTGTTTCTACATTGTTGCAGCTGTATAAAAAGCACTGCCATCCCGCCTTGCGCTTTGTGAGAAGTCACCAATCTTGCATGAGACAATCCAGCTGAAAGGGGTTATTTTCCTTGTACTAAAACTGGAGGAATGTTTTGAATAAATGGACACCATGTGCAATTAATACAATACTGAAATAGCAAATGCTGTCATTTGAAATCATATCCATGGAGGGTCCTTATCTATATAACCATCTTGCACATGAATAGAATAATTATGAATTTTTCTTTCCAGTCCCTTCACAGGCACAAAAAGAATATTGCTTCTAAGGTTCTAGGTGTGCAAATAACCACTCACCTTAGAGAATTGTGTGTGTGAGAGAGAGGGGGAGGGAGAGATTTACAATATTAAATATGTTCCACTAAGAAAAGTCCTCTGGATAGTTTGCAATTAAGAATTAAGATCATAAAGTATAAAAATAGAACATAAAATCTAAAACAAAACACAACCAACAGTAGAATAAAACCAGTGGCAGATGATAACAACAGCATAACAGATCTAAACACACGGACACATACAATTTAAGAGCAGTAAAGGAAAGGTAATCTGGCACCAGAATTGTTGCAATGTGGATACCAGGTAAGTATCTCTAAGGAGAACATTCCACAGCAGAGATACTGCTCCTGTAGGCCTTCTCTGTCCCTCCTTATTTCGGACCTGGAGCCAGAGAAGATAATCCAGGGAGGTAGATGTGGGAGGAGGCAGTCTTTCAGGTAACCTGGCCCCATCCATGTAAGGTTTTCAACCTTACATGACCAGCACTTTGAATAGAGGTAGGACATGAACTGGAAGACAATGAAGATGATAAAGCATTGGTGTAATATTACTGGATCAATCTAGTCCCAGTTTCTGGGCTGCTTTCAAAGGTAGTCCCATGTATAACACACTGCAGTAATCCAAACAGGAGTTTATCAGAGAATACAAAACTGTAGCAGGACTCGTTCTGTCAAAGCTGATAAAAGTCAATGAATTCAAAATTTTCAAAGAACATCTTGGTATGGTTTTACAAAATAAGAACCCAAATTGTCCACGGTCAGATGTTGAAAGAAAACTTTAGTGAACAGAACCTGAATTAGCTTTAGTTTTGTGAAGGCTTTCTCCAGAAGATATTGACTAGGGAATACAAAAGACTTCTAAAGTAGCAAATGGATATTTGTTTTCACAGCAACATAGAAGAGAGTGCCACCTACTGAATTGAAAAGCTAAACCTACCAAGGTAGCCATGATGGTGGTAAAGAGGGAATGGAGTTACAATCCAGTTTCCTTGAGCAAAATGAATTTATTCTGGAAAGAAAGAGTATCGTTCCCAGAGTGGTTTGGGTAGCAGTTCTACGATGCTGTATTTTTACTGCATATTATTATAGCATTACATTCATAGTTAGGGTCAGCTGCCATTTCCTGAGGTTTATAACTTGCCTGTTTTAATTAACATCAGGCCGAAACTTGGTAGGGGAGTTAGGGTTAGCCCAGATGTTAATGTTATTCTACAAATGCCTTATATCAGTTAAAACATTCAAAAATATATTAGGTAGTATACATTTGGAGATGTGGTTTTGGGTGTAGTTTTCAGAAATGAAGTTAAGGAAAGGCTTGTTTTCGGGAGAGGGAATAATGCCTTTAATTTTCTTTCTGTATGAATTTGTTGTTGACAGGCAGGTAGGTAGGTTGAGCAATGGAAACAACTTTAGAGAGTTTTTTTTTTACTTCACTCACAAAATAATATAAAAATATGTTTTGTTTTGTGAGTGAAGTAAAAAAATATGATGCATAACTAATTGCGAAGTTGTCCACTGTGCCTTTAATTGTATGGAAGTGATTTGATATGCTTGGAAGTGTATTAGAGACCTGGAATGACCTCCTCATGCTAATGAGATGGTCTCATGACATTGTGAGTAGAATAAAGGACACACAAATTCACGACAGCTTAAATCTCCTGTAGAACGTACTATATAAACAATTCCATTGACTTTGTTCAAGAGAAGCAATTTGTATTTTACCTTGTGATACAAGTGTCTTACGATGGAAAATCCAAGGAGAAAGAGGAAACTATGGAAACATGAGTTCCTGCCCCCGCCCCGCTGTTGTTTCAATAAAAGTTGGTGGCAGTGATATGACCAAAGTAGCACAAGGAAGATCCAAGAGGAAGCATTCTTCACTAATACAACCCTGCTTTGTTGGGCAGTTGATATCATAGCGTGTTCAATCAATGTGACTTGAAGTGGCCAAAATATACTATCTGTGGTTGAAATTACTTAAATTTCCTTATTAAATGCCTCCCAGCACCCAAACTGCCTTGCCTGCCTTTCTTCTCCTGAGGCACCACTCCCTCTTCTACATCCCTCTTTCATCTCTTTCTCTCGATCTGCATAAACTGTGCCACTTTCCTTCTCACTTGGTTTCCAGTTCTTAGCCGCATATTGCTCCCTCAGAATAGTACCCAGAGCATGATTTCAATGAACTATGGGGAGCTGATACAGCAACAAGAAGACCCAAACTATTCAAGGCTTTAAAGGTGAAGGCCACACCAGTGCTGGGCACTGAAACAGTTTAACAGCCTAGATTTGTCTGGCAGGGCAAGAAGCCCAGAATAAAATTTAAGATTTTAACTGATGTAAAGGAAAGGGGGGGGATTTGCCCTGCCAGACTTCAAACTTTATTATGAATCAGCAGCATTCTGCTGGTTGAAAGATTGGCTGCTTCTTGAAAACACAGACATTTTGGATTTAGAAGGATTTAATAATGCTTTTGGGTGGCATGCATACTTGTGGTACGACAAGGTTAAAGTACATAAAGCATTTAAAAACCATATTGTCAGGAAAGCACTGTTTAATGTTTGGATAAGATACAAAGACCTATTGGAAAATAAAACCCGAAGGTGGTTGTCACCAATGGAAGCAAAAGCTTTTAAAAGACTCAATATGGAGTCCAAATGGCCAAAATATTGGGAAATTTTGGAGCAAGAGGGAGACAAATTGAAACTGCAGAGTTTTGAAAAATTAAAAGACAAAGTGCAAGACTGGCTTCATTATCATCAGATAATGGAGGCTTGTAAATTGGATAAGAAAATTGGATTCCAGGTGGAAAAATCGAAACAAGAAACAGAATTGTTAGAACCCAAAACTAAGATTTTGTCAAAGATGTATAACTTGCTGCTGAAATGGAACACGCAGGATGAAACGGTGAAGTCTGCTATGATTAAATGGGCACAGGATGTTGGACATAACATTATGTTTGCTGACTGGGAACAGTTATGGACCACCGGTTTGAAATTTACGGCATGTAATGTCTTAAGAGAGAATATTATGAAAATGATTTACAGGTGGTACATGACCCCAGTTAAGCTTGCAAAGATTTACCATTTGCCCGATAATAAATGCTGGAAATGTAAAGAGACTGAAGGTACATTCTTTCACCTTTGGTGGACATGCCCAAGGATTAAGGCTTTCTGGGAAATGATTTATAATGAAATGAAAAAGGTATTTAAATATACCTTTTTGAAGAAACCAGAGGCCTTTCTCCTGGGCATGGTTGGCCAATTGGTGCCAAAGAAGGACAGAACTTTTTTTATGTATGCTACAACAGCAGCAAGAATACTGATTGCAAAATATTGGAAGACACAAGATTTACCCACTCTGGAAGAATGGCAGATGAAGATGATCGACTATATGGGACTGGCAGAAATGACCGGCAGAATCCAAGACCAGGGAAAAGAATCGGTGGAAGAAGATTGGAAGAAATTTAAAGACTATTTGCAGAAATATTGTAAAATTAATGAATGTTAGATTGATGTTGGACAGAAACTAAGTGGTTACCAGCTGTAATGTAATGTAAAGGTTGAGTAATAAGCTAAAATAAGTTATAACAAGTTACAATAAGGATTTGCTGAGTTAAGAACTTGAACTGGAATACAAAAGGGGGAGGTGAGAGGAGGTCTGGGAAATAAGTTAATGGAAATAAGTAATGAAAACTACATTTGTTTTTGTTTTTGTTTTTTGTACTTTTGTTATGTTTTGTGTATTTTTGTCTTTTGTTTGTTTTTTGTATTAATTTGGAAAAATCTAATAAATATCTATATAAAAAAAGAGAAAGAAACAGTTTAACAGCCAATGGAGATGTTTCATACCAGGCTGTTTATACACTCACGACAGCAATGACCCATCAGCAGATGAATTCTAATGTCCGGACATTTCCCTCTTCCCATTCACCACTCCTACTGCAGATCACCCCAAACGTCTTTCTCTCTCTTTGCACTCTGCCACTCCTATATTTTCTGACTAACACGAGTCTTGGAAGAATAAATTATTCTAATTTTGTCAATATGGCCACAATTTACATGATTTATTCCAAGAGCAGGTTCTGGGGCTCTCTCTGTCGCGCAGTCTGGATGTTTGGGGACAGTGAATATACACAGCCCCAAGCATAGCTCATCTTAAATGATGCTGTCATCTGGCATGACAAGCAAGTGGAACTGGAGAAGCGGAGACCAGATCCCACTAACCGTCCCCACATCCCTTGCATTTGTTGACGGAACTGTTTAAATACAGCCCCACTGAAAACAAAAGTGGTGACTGGAAGAATTGTGCTTCCCTCTGCATTTTCCTTAAAAAAACTTTTTAAAGAAAATTTAAAAAACTCCAACAAAATAAAATAAATATCTTATACTAATGAGAAATGCAATCCTCCAGCTAATTCCTTTAATTTCCATCGGCCGTTTGTTTTCTAGAAGTAAAGCTTTGATTCAGCTTCTCTCATTAGTGAACAGCAGGAAGGCAAGCTCGCAGACGCTAGATGATTCGAGTGGTGTCCTAGTCTTCTTTCACAGGCAGATCATGGAAATTCCTCGGGAATCCCAGACTGCTGCATCTTTGGGTAGATCACATGGCACTTGGCCATTTGCATTTAAGTAAAGAAGATCCTACTGGGTCAAGCCAGTGGCCCATCTACTACAGCATCCTCTTCTCACAAGGGCCAACCAGATGCTAGTGATAAGTTTATAAGCAGGATCTGAGTGCAGTAGTGCTCACCCTTCCTCTGTATTCCATCAGCTGGTATCCGGAAGTATTTTACCTCCAACAGTGCAGATATAACATTTCCTACAATGCACAGGAAGAGGACAACTTACCCGTTCTTTGCCAGGTACCTTTGGCATGGTTATAGCCTTCAAAAGCTATCAGATGTTGTTATATGCTCAGAGGTTGCTGCACATTAGTCACAAATTATTTTCAAGACTTCCTCCTTTGCTACTTCCACAGGCCTATGCCTTAATAGAAGAAATATATATATATAATTTTCTTGCACTACTTACTTGAAAATGCAGGGCAATTAGATCCTTAGCTCTCACTTTCCTCTAAATAAGGAGTAATTTAGCTGAAGCGTATAAGCAGAGTTCTTGCCATGTAATCTGCATCTTGCAGTAAAAACAGACTTGACTGTCAAAAACTGTACTGATTAATTCTAATCCAGCTCTCTGTTGGGGGGGGGGGAATTATTTGACAAAGAACAATTTCTCTTTGCTAAATAGGCTTTGTTTATCAGACTGTTGGTTTGTCCATAATGAAAGGAAAATAATGGGTAAGACCTGGTTCTTTTTTTCTACCAACTTTAGAACAGGATTGGGCAAATGCATGGTGAATAAGGCTATCAGTGGCTACTAACCATGATGGCTATGTTCTGCCTCCGTTGTCAGAGGCAGCAAGCCCTGCACACTAGTTGCTGGTGATCACAATTGGAGAGAGTACTATTGCACTCAAGTCCTGCTTTTGAGCTTCCCATAAACATCTGGCTGGCTACTGTGAGAACAGGATGTTGGACTAGATGGACCTTTGGCCTGATCCAGCAGTCATCTTCTGACACTCTGATGTTTTTCCCACTCCATTCTAATGTGCAAAGTGGGATTTGGGAATCTTAGATCTATTAGCTGCAGATGACTTTTAGACCTCATGGTTTGCAACTCAAAAAGACCTGGGCATTTCACTTCCAACAACAAGGAGGGGGTTCATGTGTGGCTCCTGTGACTTCCTACCCTGTTTTTCGGCAATGTCTAGCTAGGACCTAAAATTAACAAAAGCATTGTTGTGTTCTCCAACGCTTTGCATTACACCACAGAAGAATGTACTCATATGAGCATGCTGCTTATGTTGAATCAGGCTATTTATTTATTTTATCTTGCCCAGCAGTTTAACTAGGTGGCTTTTAAAGTTTCCAAACAAATGTCATTTTACCTGGGATCTTTTTTTCCCCTTCCAGACAAACTATTAAGCACACGGAATGGATGGATAAATGGATGCATGGATGGATAAAGATTATTTTCCAAGGATTCCTAAGCAAGTTCCAGCAGAGGTGTACCTAGGGGTTGGTGGAAGCGACCTCTGCTGGGGGCATAGACCCAGATGGGGCACAAAAGTCACCCCATAAATCTGTTTCCAGTTATCTGTAAGGCCTTGAGTATCCATCTCAGATAACAGATGGGAGCTGAGTGGTAGGAGAAATGGCAAGACGGTATGAAGGTAAAATGATCAGAGAGCGTGCAAGTGAGAATTCACCAACAAAATAACTGCAGTAGTGTGGCAAGATGTGGCATTAGACAAGGTGGCTAGGGGGCGGGCCCACGGCTATCAATCAGCCAAGCATAGAGCAGGCAGCTGCAGATCAGCATCAATTTCTTTCTCTCTTCCTCCTGCTCTCCCATGACTGAGATGAATTCCTCCCTCCTTTCTCCCAAAATCAGAAAAATAAAAAAAATGTAATAAGTGCCTTTTCAAAATTAGAAATTTGTAGGCTTCTCGCCAGTCAGCCACTTGAGGGGAAGCAAATTTACCAGGTGGGGAGCTTAGGCTGCAATCCTTATCTTGCTTACTTGAGAGTAAACTCCACTGAATTCAGTGGGCTTTACTTCAGTGAGTGGGTTTGTGGGGCTCTGGGTCGGTGGAGCACCTCCATCCCATGCATAAAAGCTGTGGCTTTTCACTGGGATCATTGTGGAGAGAAACAGGAACATGTTTGAGGAATACAGTAGAAGTTGTGATGCCTTGTGGTCTCTGAGCTTTGGAAATAGTAAACTTCAAACTGCTACCCCAAAATGAGCATTACTCTTTGACCATCAACACCAGCTAGCTAACAAAGGAAGTTGTCCTTTATTCAACACAATAAGAGGGCAAGGATAAACCCCCTCAAGGGCTGGAACACCAGAGTTACCTTGAATTGCACAGCTATCCCACAGACTTCCCACATGAGTTGTGGCTGATTCAATCTCACACCACTATAGGGAGAGATGAGATAAGGAGGAAGTCTGCTCGAAGGATACTTTGAACTATGCTTTTCATCTTTTCCTCCTTCATCTGGTTCAGCAACAAGGTTCTATTTGGAGCCACATGCAATTTATTCACAGCTAGACTGGTTTCTTTTTTTAACTCTTCAATTTCTATGTTGGTCGGTGGGCCATGCCTACAGTTGTGTGTGTTTTGCACCAACTTGAAAATAACATTGAATTAACCAACTTGGGTTATTTGTACATTTTGATAAATATATTGTTCATCTTCTATAGAGAATTCCTGCATTGAATTTAGACATGTCTGTTGCCTACCAAATAATGATGAATGATGATACACAAGGACTACACTTGTTGCATGCACGGCTCTCGCCATTCCCTGCCCTTCAGCATTTCCCACCTGGGGACACAGACTCACTCTGCCTTAAATAGGGCCGGCTTTGCCACTACTAGACCATTTGTCCAGGCTTCCGCTACTCCCTCCTCTATGCCTTTTGCCTAGCCCCAGTTAAGAGGCAGAGCATGGAAAACAAGTGTTAAGCATGCTGTGTGCTCCTGCAAATCGCAGCAGAGGCTCTCCCCACCACCCACCCTGCGCAGCATTCTCTCTGCAATCCACATATCACAACAGAGGGCTCAGCAACATTTCCCTCCAGACCTCAGAAAGGAAAGGAACCATATTAGAAAATTTATCGAGTATTTCGTTAGATCAATATGGGGTATGATTTAGGAATCCCTGCCTAGGCTCTTTAAATCTATTTAATCAAACCAATTAATAAAAAAAATGCAGAAAGTTGAAGTGTCTCCTCTAAGGTGCATCATAAATATACTCCCTTTACTTAGGCTTTTGATCGTAGCCAGGTAATTAACGGCTTTAGTTAAGTTCGAGTCATTCCCTCATGCTTGCTCCTGGTCATAAAACGCCCAGGGCTACATGTAGCTCATGGATTTATTATGTTTTTCTTGAAGCAAGAGCTTCTCTCACTCCTTTTTCCTTTATTTCACTTTATGTATCCATTGCTTTTGCAGCTGTCCTGTCAGCCACAATGGCTGATTGGCTTTGTGTTCAATGCAAAATTGACTTTCTGGCTCAGCAATAAGCATTCCTCCCCCACCCACCCCACCCCTCCTTATCCTCTTTTTTGGGGACAATGCATAACATCCACCTCTTTCTCTCCCATTCCCATAAATATAAATGAAAGAATATGAGATGCTTTGCCAGAGTTTCCTGATGAAGCCATTGTGCACGCCAAGCTTGGCCCAGTGTTGTTAATCAGTGGGGGGACATCCTCACATCAAGGGGAATGAACTCAATGGATCAGTCTCTACCTTCCTGACCTAGAAGCAAAGGGGATGAAATGATATCCCCCAAGAGGCCTCAAAGGTTCCTGGATCTTCAGCTGTAATACTTCCAGCCTGCCAAGAAAACAAGTGAGGATGTTGCCAGCCCATCAACAGGAAGTTGGGGGTGGGGAGAGCAAAGTGTGTTTCATGCTTTAGGGAAGGAAGCGACAAGAGAGGGAGAGAGAGCATTCCTTCCCAGAGTATTTAGAGGCAAGATAGGAGTTTTTATCTCATTTTGCAATCAAGGAAATCCAGGCTTAGAGAGAGGCAAGGCAGATGAATGGTTTCCCTCTCAACTCTCGTAATGTATATCAATATGTGAAGAATGTTGGCTATAACTCTTGGTATTCAGTGCAACAAAATAAATAATACGGAACAGCAGGAATTGGTTAGTTTGTAGGAATGGGTGAACTGAAACTGAAAATGTTAACAATGAGGAGGCCCCACTGTCTGCTTCCAATAGAGAGTCAATATTATTTCACTGAAAGAAGAGGTGGAGAAACGAGAAGTTAAAGCTAATTTGATTTATCCTTCCAGGAAGATTCTTCAATGAGCTGCACCATCACAGATAGCTGGACTGTGACAGCTCTCAGTAACTGAGGATCAGGCCCCATGGTCAATTCTAATATGGAATAATGCACTGTTTTTACAGAGCAAAGCATATTAAGAGTCAATTTAGGCACTGAAAGAAGCAGAGCTTGTGGTAGCTCATGCTTTGGATTTCGCACTTAGGATATAATCAGGTCCCAAGCGGGGCTCACAGAAGTACAACTGTGTGTCAGGTGGCCACTTATGCAGAAAGAAATGCATCGCCCAAAAAGAGGGCATGGATCCAGTGTAAAATTTATATGGACGCAAATTTGAAAAAATAATTTGAATAGAAATACAGTACCTCTCATCATAGTGGGGGAAACTGACAAGCTGACCTTTGTGCTTACTTAAATCTGCAGTTGAAGATGCTTCCTTTTGATGGGAACCTTCAAGGCCCCTACTGTCCATTCTGGTGGTTCTTTAAACCAGATCTGGACCAGGCAGCCCTTCAAATAGGGGACTCCTTCCTGTAGAAGACTTTCTACTGTAAAGTAGGACACGTGGCCATCCAAAAAAGTAGAGATGGACAGCAGCAGGTGTTCTACCTCAACAGTCAGTTGCTGGGAATCGCAGGTGGGCAGAGTGCTGTTGAACTCATATCCCACTTTCAGGCTTCCCAAGGGCACCTAGTTGGCAAAGTAAGAACAAGATGGTAGACAAGATGGACCAATGGCCTGATTCAACAGGCTCTTCTTATGTTGGCTAGTCATAGCCCCTGCTGGTCCCTTGATTCAATCAAGTTACATACAGGTTTTGTTCTATTTATTTATGAGATATTGTACCCACCCTTCATCATAAGGTTCAAGAGCAGGTTACAACAGTACAGCATATAGTTATGAAAATAGTGACCATTATCAAAAACGGATAAAACTAAGTAGAACAGAACAGTATGATTTCAGCAAAGGCCAGAGTAAGACTTGCGGCTTCAGCATATGGCGAAAGCCATACCACAGCATCGCTGTGGGGAAAGAGTTTCACAATTTAGGGACTGCCCCAGAGAAAACCTCTAAGCCAATGTTCATGGTATTTCTGAGGGTACTCCTGAACTACCAAGACAGCCCCCTCTGCAGATCTTAACACTCAATAAGGTTGGAAGGAATGGGGTCTTTCAGATATTTCAGACATTCAGGACTTTAAACACTCATGTGAGCCCCTTCCATTCTGGTGCCCAGAAACAAAGTGGCACCACCTTAGGTTTCTTATTAAGTTTCACTATCCCACTATCAGATCATGAAGCAATTTACAAGCAAGGAGAAGTGCAATAATAAAATATATACACAAATAAACATATTAAAAACAGACTTAACAATATACTATAATATTACTGATGCTGCCCAAATGCCCAGGAAAATAAAAAATTATTTACCAGGTGCTGAAATGATGAGAAGGTTGGTGCCAGATGCGCCTCCCTGGGGAGAACATTCCATGCATTTAATAATGAAACAGCACAAATATGGTTTTGCTGAGTGTCTAGGTATTCTACACTGGCCAGAAAATGCAAAAGGTTGGGTCCAGTGGTTTCCCTTTGTGCACAGAAAGATCTTTGTTCCAAGGGTTTTTGTAAATGGAAGGAGGAAAGCAATATTTACTGATTCTCCCTTCTCTATGCAGCCCTATATACCCTCAGAAATTGGTTCAAGAGTGTTGAGGAACACTCTGGAATAGCATGGGAGGTAAAGTGGGGTAAGGGCTGCAGGAGAAAGGGGTTTGTGAAAATTGCCTTGCATTTCTGAAGAAATGTCCCATCAATAACACTTGCCAGCAGTGGCACACCTGTTTTAAAGCCATGGCTGTCCTCTTGCCTAGCAACGCATGATCTTGAAAAGATTTGTTCTTTTCAGCCAGAAACTACTCTACTTACATTTTGGCAAAAACTTTTTAAACTTCTCTCATTCCACAGTGAAAGGAAAGGTTATCTGTTGCTGAGCTACCACTCCCATCATACCTGACCACTGGCCACTCTGTCTGGGGATGATGGGAGTTGGAGTCCATCAGGAGGGTCACCACACTGCCTATCCCTGGCCTAAGCAATATTGTGGTGGACATCAGCAAACAAGCTCTACTTTTGCTTTCTCTTGCCCAGCTTGGTACAGAAACCTAGAACAATTGCCTGTCGCAGCCCTTCTGCACTATAATTCATGGTTGGCAATAGGGACAGGAGAAGGAGCCTTTTTAAAGAAAGACAACAAATCCATAGCTTTTAAATTATACATAGCTCTTATCCCACAATTAGTTTCTAATTCAAAAAGACTGCAGACAGTCAGACTCCTATGTAATAATCCATGAGATCGGATTCACATTGAACTGACAGGCTTTGAAGAACAATGTAAAAGGAATGCAAGAAAATCTCCCATCCTTGAGCTTCATCAATACACACCAACAGAAGATTCCTATTCCAATTCATCTCATATTGGCAGCTTTCTCCGAGTATATTTACACATTTTCTTCTGAACAAGGCAGTAGGTGGCATGATTCTGGACTGTACCAAAAATAATAAGAGTAGCATAATTCATATTAGAAACTCTCTTTCCATTTCTTCTTAGCACTCCGGATGTTTACTGAGGCAGGATCAGGAATCTGCTACCAGAAACCTTTTTACATGGGTATCTGATTCCTGACTGCTAAGAAAGAAACGGGATATTTTAAATATGAAATATGCTATGTGTTAATTGCTCATTAGTAATTCCCTGCTTGGCTAGTTAGAAAGGTATATCCCGCCCATCAAGAAGGTGTTTCTAGGGAGGAGGAGCCATAGCTCAGCATGCAGCAGGTACAAGGTTCAATTCCTGGCATCTCTAGGGCTTTTGCCTTGTACATTGGTAGTTCATAGTTACAATGGCACATGTACTCTCTAAGTTTTGCTTCAGGATATCACCAATGAACAAATCTGGTAGCTGTTATAAAGTGTCTTGAGTTTCCAGAAATTCTATATTTCCAAGGCTGGGTTTTTTCATTTTCATGATGATTTCCTGACACACACCTTGCTACCTGTTGATGTGCGAGAAGTATTACAATGTCTGTTACAGAAGTTCTTCTGTGCACCTAAATGTATGTTTGGTCTGTTGTAATCTGTTGTTTATCTCACAACACATGGTGTAATCATTAGTCTCAAGAACAGGGCCAACACTATAGTTCTGTAGGAACTGAATGTTTCTGAACCATTTAGTTGGCTCTGCATATGCCATTAGCAGTGAATGAATTTTTGCAACCTCATTGTGTCTGGCAAGATAATTGTGTACTGGGCAAAATAGGGCAGCCCACTCCAGCAGGATCCCTGCTGACCTGGACTTCTCACCCATCTTTCCTTCAGGGCACACAGATCTCTCAGGTAACTTCAGGAAAGCTAGAGAACCACTTCACTGATGAGGTTTACATTCACATCCCCTCTGTTAACATAGGGCATTTCTCTTGCAGCTTTCAAGAGGTAGAATTTTGATCAGCCTGGAGTCCTTAGAGAATTGGGTGTTCAGATGTTCCAAGTAATTATGGAATGGTGATGCCTGTTTTTTGCAGCTTGAACATGTGTGTCATCTTCTATCTCCTTCAGATCTTCCTTTCTTAATGAATATGACTAAGTTTAGACCATTAATTGCAAATTTTGCTACTTTGAGCAAAATTTAGTTGAATGCCACCCATTGTCCTTATATATCACTATATATAGGTGTTGTATATAACTGGTAAGCTGGTGATAGGGCAACATGGATTGCCAGACTTTATTTATTCTTTCAATAAATTTCTATACTTCCCCTAGCTATAAATAACCTCCGGGCACATAGAGCACGTATGTGACGCCATGTCATAAAGAAATGTGATTGAATGATACCAATGGATTTTTATGTGTACTTTCAAAATGTTTCCACCAATTATACTATATTTTATCCTTTCCAGGGGCTTTCCAACTTACATCTTTTTCAGCTGTCCCTCTCCCAACCCTTTCTTCCATATCATTGATTTCCAATCCAAGTCATTTATAATATTACTTCTAATGGCTATGAAAAGAAACCATTTATATTTACGGCATTATGAGCCATCAGTCTGGACCAGGTCACTTTTCAAGAAATCCTGATCATTTTTTCATCATCATCATCACCATCATCATCATCGTTCTTAATATTAATACTTGCCTGCTTCTTGCAGCTTTTGTAGTAGCATTTTGCCTCTTTCTCCAAATTTCTGTAGAATTGTTTTTAATTAACATTATACATTATTGGGTCTATGTTTGTCTTACATGTTATGAGATACATTCTCCCAAAGTCTTTGCTCTCTGTTTCTTGGTTTCTGTTTCTCTGTATCAAGGTGATCCAAAAGTGATGCCATAAAATTTCTTTTCACGGAAGTAATAGGATTTTTTATTATTATTATAGAGTTAATGAAAAAAGTTTATTTGTGAGAATTCATGTATATGACACTTACAGCATCTGGATCAGTTGTTTTTTTGGTTATCTATTTCTTAAGTATCCTGTTTGAAGAACTATTTATCTTTTCCCATTTTATTCTTTATCAGCTTCAAACCTACAGCTTCCTCAGCTATGGTAGCTCCACAATATACTCCTGTGTGCTTGTTTCAGAATACTGCATTTATGTTTTCCTTTTTATATTAATATTTTTAAAAAAACAGATGAAGGTTTATAATATCGATTACATGTTGATATCATTCATAATTTAGGATGCAATCCTATGGTTCATGGAAAGGCAAAAGAGGCTAGTCAGTTGGCAATGCCAGAAGACAACGTGAGTTTTAAACACACACCATAGAGTACGAATCGGGCTGATCTCTTGCAAACTTGGTTCTTATCCTTTGATTGGAGATGAGGATTCTTCTTTGTCTTGCAAGGGAAGGCGTCGTTGCACAAAATATCAAGCTCTCTCATTTTATCAATATAAAGGACAGTGTTTGAAATACAACACCTAGGAATAGTTCTAAAATTCAGGGGGGAAATGCAGCTCTCAGTGTGTAGAAGTGGGCAATCCCCTGTTGTAGAATTATAAAGCAATACACAGTATTTGTTTATAGGTATCTATCTATCTATATATCTATCATCTATCTATCTAGTTATAGATATTCAAATAAATGCATATGTAAGAAGATATTACATACTAAGCAGTCCATAAAATTATCCACATGCCATAAATATTGATTACGGACCTAGTGCACAATAAATCAAAGGACCACAATCATTAAATCAAAGATTTACACTAGTAAAAGAGCAACAATGCAATTCATCAATTCCCTATTACAGCCAATGATTAATTAGGCTTCAGTGTGAAAGCTTGGAAGTTGGGTTTGGAGATGAAACCAGATCTGGAGGCACATTTTGTGACCTTTTTGTCCCCTGTGAAAATCTTCTATGATAGAAAGTTAGGCAATGGGTGGCTAGAGGAAAACATTGCACCCTTCAGTATACATTCAGACAACCTTGCCCTGAACTCCTCATATTGCCATTTAAGTGGTAGTGGCTTATCCCAGGGCATGGTCTGCTGATGCCACCTTGTTAAAGCCAAGCAGGTCTAGCTCTAGTCAGCACCACAGTGGAGAACCCCATCTATGTTGCCTTGGGATATAAGTGTATTAAATAACAGACCAATGAGCCTCTTTCCCATTAAAGCTCCCCTCTGGCCTCAGTGGCATCCTTACTTTGTCATCATTGTTACTAGGAAGATAAGAAATCTGCAGCCAACTGGGTCTACCCTGCCTGCCAGATTCCCAGAGGAACCAGCACTGAGTGGAATATACACATGCAAGTGTCGTATCTCCACACTTGTGCCATTTTCACATCCAAATGGATATGCCATCTACTGAGACTGGTATTTACATATTCTGCATTGGGCTGGCTAAAATAGTATATTGAGTCCATTCATTTCCATTTAGGATGTGACATACAGACTGGATGCCAAAGCAATATCTACCACAGCATGTTCAGAAGGTGGCAGCATTTTATATGTGTGGAGGGGGGGGGCTAGGTTAATTAGCTTCACCCACATTTTCAGCTCCATAGTCTCTGGACACTAAATCATCACTGACATATTTAGGTTGCCATTTGTTATAGGGGGGGGGGGATTAGGTTTAAACCTTTGCCATTAACAAGAAGTTTTTAAAGAGCCCAGTACTATACTTTCAGTGGGACTCACATTTTGATCCTTTCTAACCTAAGAATCTGATAACTGATGATATCTACAAACTGGGTTGCTAAAAAAAGTCTAGGTCCTCCCAAAGCTCAATTCATCACCCATTGACCCATGGTACACGAGGAAGTACTGCTGTGACCAGTGACAAATTCAGGCACCTTCGATTCTCCTAATTCAAAAAGTTCATGTGTCCACCTGCAGCTAAATTAAATTGTGCCAGCCAGCTAATATGACAGAAATGAGAATCTTATACAAATGGGATAATGGAAATTGCCTCTGCACATTATCTCTTCAGTAGCAGTCAGCTGGGAATTTTTCACATGAAGGTAGGTGGGTGCAGCATACTAAAAGAAGGAAAAGCACAGCAGTTGACATGGCTTATCCCCAGGAACACTGAGCAGAAATGGATCCTTGAGCACTCAGGAGAACCTTGCAAGGAAGTCCATCGCCACCACCCCTTCCCTGCTCCCTTGACAGTTGCCCTAGATCCAAACCACATAAATAAATTTGCCTCTTGGACAGCGGCCCAATTCTGATTGTTTAGAATGAAGGCTCCATCCCTACTCACAAGGAATCCAGGAGGCTCTTGAAGTGCTCACCAGTGGTGGCTAATCTTCCCTGCTATTTCCCTTCTGAAGTGCTGGGAACAATAGTGGCTGGTGTGGTGGGACAAAATCACAGAGCTGCCACAAGATCACTACAGCTTGCATGGACAGGGCAGGATATGACAGGGCGATGGCAAGGCTCGGGCTGCAGTGGCAAGTGTTATATTGCCTCCATTGCTGTCGTTAAGTGTTATTACTCAGTCCCTCCCTACTTTCTGATGTCATTCTCAGCACAAATTCACCAAATGCCAGGCAGTTATTCCTCATTGTGAAGAGGATAGTGGGGTAAAACAAGTTTGCAGGAGGATTGATTGATTTATTTTACCTCACAACTACCCCTGTCAATAGGCAAAGTGAGGCAGCAGAATTTGCACATCATTTAAGGACAGTAAGTTGTCAGTCATGACATTTAACATTTTATCTTTGGGGCCAGCTGCGTCGTCTCTTCAGAGCACAACTTGTTGGTATCGGGGCCTATTTGTTTTATTTTGTTTTTTTAAACTAGCAAATTTCCAATTTTAAGAACAACATTTACAATACAATAAAACGATTGCTAAAACAGCACCCGTACTAAAAGGCTAGCAAACCAAGCAGAGCACAGAACATAACTATCAGACTCCATTTCCAAAGGATTTCTGAAAAAGGCAAAGCTTTCGTCGATATCAGGAAAGCCAGTAAGTAGGGAGGAAGCTGTTCACATCTCTCTTGGAAGAGAGCTCCAGAACATTAGAATGTCCTCTCAAGAAGCCCCTGCTGCTGGTAGGAGCTACTTATTGAGGCATCATTATTGCAAGCACAAGAGAGGGCACTGCGTGAGTCACTGCCACAACCATCTCACTCCTGCTCTTCATCTCTTCCTGTGGACTCTCTCCCTCTTCATATGCTGTCAGTGCCACCTTTATTCCCTTGCTCTGTGCCTCCTCCCTCCTCATCTCACTCTAGCAAGGCCCTAAAGGAGCCTTTCTCAGCTTGAGATATTCTGCATGGGCTGACCAGAATAGTGCCTGTACTGCCTCCAGTTCACAGCAGTGACTAAAAATGTTGCCTAATCTTAGGAGGCAAGTTTAAAGTTACAGCAACTTCAGGTTAATCATAAGGTCTCAAGTAACAAGAGGGTCATTTAGGAGAAGTGGGAGGTAGAAAGTAAGCTACAAAGCTGTAGAAGTAAATGACCCCGTCAGTTTTTCTATGTTCACAGAAGCCAAGGGGTTCATATATGGTTGCTGTTTTTCATTCAGTGGCATTAGAGCATGCAGTTGAATTTAAGGGTATGGCTTTTGTGAGTCAATCCAACCTCATTCAGTTGAAATAAAAAGGTGCACTTTCAAATCTGCCTCCATCAAGATATATAGAAGGACAGTAATGAATTACTCCCAACAATCTCAGCCCGCTCACATCTCCAGTTAGCATAAACAAAATGCTCAGCCAGTGCTACAAAAGAGATGCTTAGAAGTTAAAAGCGCCCTTCAAAGTAAAATTATGTTGTACATCATCCCAAAATTTAATATGACTTTATGCACAATAGCAACATGCCGGGTAATGCAAAGGTATTTCTAAAATAGCTTAATAATAGTTCAATGTTCTCCCCTTTAAAATATGAAAATGTATGTCAAAAAAGGGGTGTAATGTAGCTGCATCTTGTATCCATTGATGGAGGTGATTTACATAGATAGCATTTAACATGCTATCATCATTATCCTATCAGTCTTCTGTCTAACGCAGATGTCTTGAGACAGAGTTCTCAAAGGTAAAAAAAAAAACACCCCAAAGCAACATTATGGGAAGTGGAGTACTGAAAACCAGAAAGAGGAACAGCAAAATTTCAATTAAGTGATTTTTCTAAAAAATAAAAAGATGCCTGGCTCCCCATAAATTTAGCCAAAGAATCAAATGATAAATAGTGGGCATACCAAATGTTAGTTAAGAATATACTACATGCAACCAGAAAGAAAAGTAATGAACAATGTGCTTTCTTGCTATTAGATGACAAGGAGCAATAGAGGCGAGTATCATCAACCTACTGGTGGCACTTTATTACAAAACTCCAAATGACCTGCCCCAGAGGTTTAATGCAGATATTCAATAACAGCAGGGACAATAACAAACCCAGTGGAACAACATAGGCCATGAGTTGAGGTGTCAAACAGCAGCCCCTAAGGACCACCTTCTGGACACAACTGAATAGGAGGAACTAGAACCACTGTAGTAGTATACTCTAAATGTCAACCAAGGCAGCAAATCAATGGTACCAAAGGTGGCCAAGAGGCTCAGGAGAATGACAAAAGAACTTAAAATACCAGTGTATAGTCTGCTATATGAGAATTGTGAACCAGAGGTGGCCATTGCCTATGCAGAACATCCCCGCCATGCAGAAAAGTATGGGTAGAGAGCTCTATGCAGCATTCCTCGCAAACCCATAGAAGCACAGGTTGCAGCCATAAAGTTGCTGAAATCTTATTATGAATTCAACATCTTACCAGTTATTAAAAATGAACTGCAGACCCAGTAGGAATAAGTCCGTGTGAGATTATATCCACAAATGACCAAAATGGAAAGCTTTTTAACATGGGCACAGCCTTCCCTTATATTTTAGTGTGAGGTTTGGAGACTCCTGCATGCAAACATAATATGACTTTATACCTAGAGAATCTAGTGCTTCTAGCGATTTCACAATCACAATTTGGAAGTAGTGAGGGTCAGGGAGGTAATATCTTTAATCCAGTCCTTCTCTATTATTAAAAGCATCACAAATATTGAAATTTCATACCATGTCTATACATTAACTAGTTACCTGAGGCACAAATCAGCCAAAGTTAAGCACTTTTCATTTCTGTTAATTTACTTACTTTTCAACAGAACTCATATCTTATTTCCAAAGTGACGTTAATACATAGATCTTACTAAAACAAGAAAACACAGTGTGACATGTTGACCATATACTTACATAAATTTTACTGTTGCATAATAGTTATTTGGTCATTGGATATATATAATATACTTTAATATCTTATGGTGCATTTTGCATCTAACATCTACTTTAATATTTTTTATATATTATAATTCCTATGATCGATCCCAACTTCCTCTAATTCTATTTTTGTAAAAACAGGTTTGATATTTTGATATAAAGCATTATTGTTGCAAAAATCAATAAAATTTATAGTGTTCCATTTCTGTCTTCTTCCTTTTCCTTTTATTTGTTTATTTTTCTTTATCTATTTGATTTTATTTATTGATTTATTGATTTATTTGACAGAATGCATATACTGCTTGTTTGTAACAAAACCTCAAAGCAGTTTCCAAGAAACATTAAAATTATCAATAAAAATGTTTAAAAACAAGTGATTAAAAACATTTTTAAAAGTAAACTAAAAAGCGATTAAAACATAACAGCATCTACGTGTCTGGAGAGACTTGCCTAAACAAAAATGTTTTAAGCAAGTTCCCCCCCCCCAAAAAAAAAACCCCAGCAATGAGGGAAAATATATGCTTAACTTGTCTTTTGAAATTATTTGGCCTTAAAGTGCTTAGATCACAGGTGGAGAACCTGTGGCACTCCAGATGTTATTGGACGCCAACTTGCATGAGCCTTAGCCAGCATGGTCATTGGTAAGGGATGATGGGAGCCATAGTCCAACACCATCTAGAAGGACAAAGCTTCTCTATCCCTGGACTTGATCATCCTCTCCCAGTGTAGTGCCCTTTAGATATTTTGGGTGACAATTCCCATAATCTCTGACCATTGTCCATGTTCATTGGGACTGGCAGGAGTTGTAGACAAAAACATCTGGCAGGTACCTTTGTTGGGACAGGACCATGTTCTTGATTACAGTGGTACCTCGGGTTACATACGCTTCAGGTTACAGACTCCGCTAACCCAGAAATTGTGGTTCAGGTTAAGAACTTTGCTTCAGGTTGAGAACAAAAATCGTGCTCTGGCGGCGCGGCAGCAGCAGGAGGCCCCATTAGCTAACAATTTCAGGTTAAGTACGGGCCTCCGGAACGAATTAAGTACTTAACCTGAGGTACCACTGTATTTAGTTAAAAGCTCATACCACCAAAATAATAGCAGCTAAAAGCAATAGCAGCATAGTGTGTTTTTTGTGGGGTACACTGGATCTGACTTTCCTTTGAAGCAAAGGCATGGCTAATCAAATGCTTTTAAAAGATCAAGACCCCAGACTTCCCCGAACTGCAACTTTGTAGCCCTCTCTCTGCTTTCCTAAGAGAGGAGCAAACAGATGTCATTGAAATGACAGGATCCTGTGACAGAAATGACAGCTTCAAAAAAATGAAATGCTATGAGACTGACAAGCATTTCTACAGACTGCTGTGACAGTTTATGCTAGAGCATTCCTAAAGAACAATGATCAGTTTCCTAAGGCAGTAAAACCTGTATCCGAATGATGATTTGAGAGTCGGGGTACAAAGTGAACTATGCATTCTAATGCACAAAGAATGCAGCTGGAAGTGTCAGCCTTTGCCGACTTACTCTTTCTAAAACACAACCCTAGCCACTAAACCCTGACCAACTCCCCAGACTGATCACAAACCTGAATGAAGAACAAAAGAAGAACCTGCTAAATCAGGCCAATGGCTCATCTAGTCCTGCATTCTGTTCTCACAGTGGCCAACCAAGTGCCTATGGGAAAACTGCAAGCAGGACCTGAATACAACATATCTCTCTCTCTCTCTCTCTCTCTCTCTCTCTCTCTCTCTCTCTCTCTCATGGTTTCCACCAACTGTTATTCTGCATCCTACTGTTCTCCAACCATGGAAGCGCAGCATTGCCTCCCTGGCCCTAGTAGCCATTGACAGACTTATTGTCCATTAGGCTACTGTGCTTGAATGTTTGTAACACGGCACAATTTTCATTTGGCACCTTTGTTTATTTTTCTCCCCAAACTTCATCGTCAGTCAGCTGCCTTAAACGGAAAGCCAATTCCTCTGGTACAAAATTCATAATGTTTCACATTCCCTATTCCAAGTAAAAAGTACTTAAAAAACAAACAAACACCTCACAATTATAGGTGCTTCTGAAGAAGCTGGATACAAGAAGAAGGCAATTTTATAGCAAAAATGTTTACAATATTAAAGCATCTGGTTTCATTTACATGTTTCAGTTAATACAAATTTGCTGCAATAATGTGTCAAAACTGCAATTATCACTTTCTTTTGGGTGTTGTTTGAAACTACGATCAGTTTTCAGGTATTTTTCAGCCCAGTTTCCAAAACGGCCTTCTGTTCTGACTTTTACTGAAGCAGGAATCTAAAAGGGAATTGATCTTAGAGCTCTAAAAAGGGAACAGCATTCTGCAAGTTTTCATTTGCTGCAATGGATCCTTTGCTGGAGGGGTTATCTCTGCCTTTTGTAAACTGTACCTAGATACTGAATCAAATTCAGCCATCCAGTCAAGATACAAGCCTTTGTCACATCTTACTCACATGTAAAGTAATGGCACTGTACAGTCATACCTCAAGTTGAATGAGCTTCGGGTTGAGCGCGTTAGAGCTGCGCTCCGTGGCAACCCGGAAGTAACAGAGCACGGTACTTCCAGGTTTCGCCACTCACACATGCACAAACACTCAAAATGACATCACACGCATGCACGGAAGCGGCGAAACACAGCACGCACACGCTCAGACGCGCCATCGCATCTTGCGTTCCGTTCAGGATGTGAACGGGGCTCTGGAACCACTGTATTGGGCTATAACATTCAGTTCTTATATTTTCCATACAGTAGTATAGAAGAATTCCGAACAGTAGATATACAAAACTATTCTGCATTCTCCCTAAGCTTTTTTATATTTCTATTTTCTCACAAAATGCAGAGAGATGAACTAATCTCTGCATAACATAAAACATCTCTGTGTGCTTTCTATTGATTAGAATATTGCTTTAAAATGTACTTAAAGTGACAGTAACTTCCTTTGTTTTTCTAAGAACATCAGAACTATCCCTACTATTGTGCCAATTGTTTGATCAACATCATGGGAGAAAAAAGCCATCTCAAGCACACCTAGATTTACTATATACTGGAATTCACTTCAAGCTTTTTAGTATCACTGATAAATATCTCTCCCTATCTGTCTGTGCTGAAGATCATAGGGATGGAGCACTTTTGGTGGGTCTGATCCCAGCTGAGGTGTGCCACTAGGGGCATGAGGTATGGCCTTCTCTGTGGTGCCACCAAATCTCTGGAATGATCCCTGCCCCAGAAGTGCATCTGGCTCCATCACTGATGTTCTTTTCCAGCAGCTGAAGACACACCTGTTTGCCCAGACCTTTGGAAACAGCTAGTCACGTGTCATTTCTATGACTGGTATTCAACTAAGGAGGCTTCCACACATACTATTTATAGTGGAATAGTTGCTGTTTGGTCCAACCTTCTTAAGAATGAATTTGTAACCAATGGTCTGCACCTTTGCTCCCATGTCACTATTATCAGGGAGTGAGTGCCGGGTTTTCCTTTCTGCACTAATGGCAGGCTCTGCCTGAATTTAGAAAAAGTCAGTGGTGACAGTCAGACCCCTAAAGGACCTTTGTGTTCCTTTGGCCAGGAAATGTCAAAGTTATGAGCATGTGCATAGGGACAGCCCTTTTTCAGTGGTGTGAATGGAGTTGCTTTTGGAGGCACGGCTAAAATGCAGCCATAGCCGTTTTCCCTGGACTTGCAGCAGCTTCAAGAGATTTCTCATTCTGCAGCAACGCAAGCCTTGAGTTGATTGAAGGAAGAATCATCACACAGGAATGTCACATATTGTGACACAACGTATACTGCCTGCTAAAACCACAAGACATTGCAGATAGTATCATTTTATTTTATTTTATTTTTTTAAAGTGCTGAACAGCATGGTAAAATATGGATATAAGAATAAAAACAGATTTAATTTGTCTGAGGCATAAGAGCAATGGGAATGTTCAAAGTGCCGTAGTGGCACATGGGACTCCGCTGGGGGAGTTTTCTTCAAGGCAAGAATGCTAATGCACACCATATCATTGTTATTTGTTCAACGTTCTTCCCCTCCGCCCCTTGGGGTGAGGGGGGGACTGGAGGGGAAAGCCTGTGGTCATATCGGCTAGGCTGCATGTTTGCTCAGAAATGACTTCTCTCCCTTCTGGCTGCGCTGCAGATTGTCTTTCAGGTTAAACAAATTTAACAGACAGGATTCCAGCTCGCTTTTCTGTTTGGCTTTTGCTTTGCAAATGGAAGGACAAATGCGCCAGCGGTTCATATCCTGCCCAAGTAAGGGTGCGAGTAAATTCAGCATCTGTGTTGACATTTCAGCTTCTCAGAGGTTAAAAAAGATAAAGGAGAATGGTAGGAAAGGTGACAATCTAATTGTTTGGCTTTACACAAAGGTAATAAGCAGAGTTATGAACCCAAGAGAGTCTTGAAGTATATCCCTTTTAAAAATGTCATGTGGTTTTTAGCTCCCCTTACAATTTACTCTAAGCACATGGCTAATAGGTGCAGACCCTCCAAGTGTCCCTATTTTCCAGGGACAGTCCCAGAATGACAGAAGCTGTCTCAGTTTCTGATTCAATCCCAGAATGTCCCACTTTTCCTTAGGACATCCCTATTTTCATCCGAGAAATGTTGGAGGGTGTGATAATTGTATCGTTTTTGCTATGCAAAGAACGTAAAAGGGGGAGCCCAGCTGCATCATTCTATACATCATTCTATCTAGTCCAGCATCCTGTTACTCACAGTGGCCCACCACCTGTCTAAAAGAAAAAGAACAACAGTAATTATAATTTGAATTAGTGGTATGGAACAGATCCTGCCTGGAGAAACTGGCAAATGTTTTGAACCAAGTTCAAAGCAGCAAAATGAGGAAAGGAAAACTCAGCAGCATTTCAAACATAACTTTTAAAATGTTATGGAAGATCTGAAGAAATGCAATGGAATTTGCTATCACATGGTGTAGTGACAGTCCCTTGCTTGGATGGATTTAAAAGGAGATTAGAAAATTTCATGCAGCATAAGACTATCAGTCAATGGTGGTCATAGCTGCTATTGTGTTGGCCAAATAATGAAGCAAATTAGGTGATTCAAGAGTCTTTCTCCTCTCCTATGTCGAAGTGGTACGTCAATAAAAACCCAGTTGTTCTCTTTTGGTTCTGCTGCTTACAATTCTATTTTTTCCTATAGCCGCCGGCTTTGCAAGAAGTGAGGCTGTCTAAAAATGTGAGAGCACTGAAAAGCACAGGGAGCGGGCCCGTGATAACATACATTGGCACGGGATTTATTTATTTATTTAAAGTTTTTAAAACTTCACTGATTTTTTTTTTTAAACTTACATTGCTGTTATTTGACTGAAAGCAAGCAACTCCTCTCCCCAGAGCTCTTCAGAACTCCACAGGCATCCTTCTAGACAGCGTTGGGGCTATTGAAGGCACAAAATAGCACTGGAACAGGTGGTATGAAGTTGCTGTGTTTGAAAAATTTTGCAAGGAAGAATACATACCAAGCGGCCACCTCTTATTTATTTTAAGATAAGAAAGTAAATGAAATAAATATTATCCTCATGGTGTTATGGGCACAGCTGAAGATAGGGCTTTTGCTCCATAGCAAGTCTAGACCACCGGTAATCAATATGGCGCCTCTGCATGTTGTTAGACTACAGTTCCCACCAGCGCCACCCAGCATAAATGGTCAGGGATGATGGGAAATGTAGTCTAAAAGCAACAAGAGCCCCCTCACATTGGTGACCCCTGGCCTTGACCAATCCTATACATGTCTACTCAGAAGTAAGTCCCATTTAATTCACTTGGGCTATGTGAGTATGAGTATGTGGGTACAGGATTGCAGCCTGAGCCGGTTGTTGATGCTTCAACTAATCATTAGTAGGTAGTGGTTGGCATCACACAGTGCAAAGCACTTTATTGTGAATCAGTTACTATTCATGTGTGTGAATTTTTGTTCCACATTGCGCTTGAGGAAGTTTAAAAATGAGCCTTTCTCCCTTTTAGGACTATGTTTAATAGCAGAAGTATAAAGTTAAATTTTATGTCTTTGGTCCCATAGGCATAGAAAATGAAATTTTAAAAGTCTCTTTAGCATAACCCTGCTATGCTGGGACCCAGACTGCCAAGTGGCTTACATCTTGCTTTCTAAATAGAGAATTATTTCCAATTTATCCAGATGCTGATGGTTTAAATAGAGCTACTGCTTCCTTTCAAGTACCCCAGCCACTGGCTAGAGAAATATATATGTGTGTGTGTGTGTGTGTGTGTGTGTGTGTGTGTGTGTGTATTCTTCCAATTCCAATTGCTGGCTACAGTTCCAAGACTACTCTGCTAATGTGCATATAAATAAAAACTGGGGGATATGCTTTATAGCAATAAGCACAGAAGACATTTCTGCCATCCTGTATGAAGACAGCTTGATACATTACCGATAATATCCATAGTGCATTTAAATAGACAGTCTGGAGGTTCAAGGTTGAACATTTCTGATACCAAAAACATAAATTTTAGTGAGGGGTTTGGTTTGGGGGTTTTGTGATTGCTTCAGGAAAAGCATGGCAATAATCCATTACCATTAGTATAATATAGAACATGCCAACCAAACACAAGACTTCTCCAATCTAGTAAGTCAGCTGCCTGTGGGCAGGACTGTTCCATGTCCTTCTGAAGCCAAAGTATTTTGCAATTATCAGTATTGTCCACATTGATCACACACACACTTTTCCACCACTGAGCTTAGAGCTGTATATGGGTCCCCCCACTCTTTATCCTCAGGACAAATTAGTTATCCTAGCTCAAAGGCAGCCAGTGACCTTAGTGGTTGACTGAAGATTTGGCCATAGATCTTTCCAGCTGAAGTCCAATACTCTAACCACTACAGCCTCAACTGTATCCACATTGAACTGCAAGAATATATACAATTTTATCTATGAACCAACTCCCTTCTAGCTTTCATTGTAATCCCATTTACAATGCATGAGAACGAAATTCATTCAGATCTTGCATTGTTGGCCTGCAGGGTACGTTCATATAGAAATTAAGCTTCCAAGCATTTTTCCCCCTGCCAAAAATTCCCAGGAGTCTTCCTTAACAGCTATTAAAAATGCTACTAAAAGAAGAGTGCACATTTAATAGTCCTAGGGAGCCTAGTCATCATAGCACTTCATGCCTGCAATGTACAAAGTCGGAGGGTAAAACTACTGAGGCCCTGCTTTGCCAAAATGAGCAAATGCCTAATCTCATAGGAGACCTTTCAGGAATCCCATGCTCTCCTTGACTCAGCAGCAACAGCAGCAGCAGCAGCATTTTCCTGTATGCACAAAAATTATCCATCAAATGTAATGCCATTTTAACTTTACAAATTGCATTTTTTCTATGCAACTTTTCCTCCTTATTTTTTCAATTGTTATTAGCAGAAGACATTTTATTCTTCAGTGAGATACACTCCAGTCTCTCAATCACAGATACAAACTGACTGTATTCTTGCTATGGTCATTTTTCCAAGAGACTATTGTAGGCATGGTTTCATGGGAAATTTATAAAAAAAATGGGGGGGGGGAGTCAATTAATCCATCCATTGATCTATCCACTCACCCATCCATTGTATCATCAAGCACACTGTCAATTAATTGCCTGACCCATTGGCTTATCCATTCCTCATGTCGTCCATATATATTACACAGCAGTGTTGATTTTCCTGTTGGGATCCATCTGTTCTTCACTGTGGATCCATAAGCCTTCTCATAAACTACCAAAGTCAGTCACAACAATTCTGTTGATTTCAGCGGGACGCATCACAGAATTTGCTGATGACACATTTTTACAGACATTTTAATGTCTGGTGAAGAGCCTACTGGATCAGCCCAGTGGCCCATCACAGAAGCCCACGGGAAGCCCACAAGCCTGACCTGAGTGCAAGAGCACCTTCCCCCATTGTTTCCATCAACTGGTATTCAGAAACATACTGCCTCCAACTCCGGAGGTTGAAATACCCACCAGGGTTGGTCAGGAGTGGTCTGGCCAATTTCACTGCCTGAAGTGCCACCCCCACCCCCCCGAACTCTCATCAGAAGCCAGCACCACCACTTCTCTTCACTTCTCTAGCATTGGCAGTGGTGGGTGGGGCACCCGTAGGAGTGCTGCCCCATGGGAGGATGCTGGCCCTGGGGTTAGGAGCCATTGGTAGCCTTACCTTCAATTAATTTGCCTAGCCCACTTGTCAAGTCATTCAGGTTAGACAAAAATTATTTAGGGCAGGAACATGGAAAACACATGGAAAACCACAGGCAAGCTTTCTCTAACAATAGCTTGCACACCAAGCTCAGCTGGTGAATGGTACTCCCAGTGGCAAATCTTGGGGTCTCTAATTTAAGAAGTGCCAAAATCTAGTGCCTCTCACACTCCATAGTAAGTCAAAGTTGCAGCCCCGAGGCTCCACACCCAGTATGACTGAATTGGTTGCGCTCTCCTGAATCCACCTCTGTTACTCCATGCCAGTGATCCCACTTAAGCCTCTAGCTACAACGCTGGATCAATAACCACTCTCAGTCTGTGAATCTGCCTTTAGGGCAGCATCCCCCAGTTCCCCAGAAGTTTGGCCATCCTGCTCAATGGCCATGCTGGCGGAGACCAATGGGAATTGTAGTCCAAAACATCTGGAGGGCACTAAGCTGGGAAATACTACTTAAGGGGAATATAAAGGGAAAACAAGGTTGATTGTCACTGCATATTGATGACACCCAATTCCAAATCTCATTCATCAGTTTCAGGGAGACATTAAAACATGATGTGATTGTGCCTGAATTAAACAGAGACTTGCCCAAATATGCTCACTCATAATATTAATGATGCTCCGAGTCCATTAAATTTGAAACATTATCATTACTCCTCTAAATTTTGAGATGTTATCACTACTTCAGAGCAGAGAGATATGGTCCGTATACAGTATAGTTCCCTTTTACACTATTGCCAAATGCAAAGGCAACAAGGTGTATGATCAGCAGCAACATGGAACAAGCATAACTTGTGGCTGAGATCCCACTTCTTCCCTTCTACATTCACTGAACTTGTAGATGGGATGCCCTGGTTTGCTGAAAGGGTGTTCTTCCATTAACTGTATGATGGCTCTGGAGTAAATGTGTATTCATTTGCTGATGTCATTTTGATAGATTGTTGTGGATTTAATTTGTTCTGATTACATTCTGGCTTTGATATTTGTGCTGGATTTTAATGATCACTGGCTGCATTCTGATTTATTTATTTTCCAATGGAAAGTCGGGATGTAAATGTTTTGATACATAAATAACTGTGTAACAAGGAAACTAGTAATTATTAAATGATTGGCACGTGCACACACACACACACAAGGTATTGGTTCTAAATCCAAGCCTTCAAACTTTCTACACTGCTTAAACTTAAAGAAAACAATTTCTCTGAAAGAAAGGAGTATTTAATGGACTTTGTGAAACTTTTAAAAAATGAACAGAACAGTTTGTGAGTCTGATCAACTGCAGTGTTTTTCCCCTTTTATTTTTTTTATTTAAAAAATCCAAATTTGGTTATGCTGGCAGTTATATTCACAAGTGACAATTACTTTGACATTAATTTGATAGCTCAACAGCCCAAAAGTGGTATGGAATCTACTAGTAGCTGGCAGTTTTCATTGTGCCACCCTGTCTACATGGTAACTGTCATCTTCCGTTCAGTATAGTAATGCTATCAGAAGACAGTCTTCTAAAAAAGTTATAATTTATTCCAAATGATTGAAGCCCCCATCCCCTTCTTTCAAGACATAGCACCATGAAGCAGTATTGATGACAGGTCGTTTAACACCAGTTCTCGGTGAGATTAAGTAGTTGTCAGACAGATATCATTGGAGACTTACGGATTGCTTTTGGAAATCATTCTGAATTGCTAACTAATGCAGGGACGTGTTCTTAGATGGGTGTTGATTCTTTTGTGTCCCAATTCAGATGCCTGAAACATTGAAGTTGTTTGTGCTCTCCAAAGTTAGCCACAAATGATTTGTATTGGCCACCACAATACAAATATGATTGTCCTGCATGAGCATAATTTACAAAGGCAGAAGACACCCAAAGCTCCTGGTCTTCCATCTTTTATAGAAAATGTGACCTCTTCCCTATATGTAGCTAGAGGGAATGTAATGAAAGAAGTTTGACTATGATTGACTCATTCAGCTAATATATTCATAACCAGCCTTTCATCATACAAGCCCAAGGTGGTACCTTGGTTTTTGAACAGAATGCGTTCCAGGAGTCCGTTCAACTCCCAGAATTGTTCAAAAACCAAAGCACGGCTTCCGATTGGCTGCTGGAGCATCCTGCAGCCAATTGGAAGCTGCAGAAGCTGCGCCGGATATTTGGCTTCTGAAAATCATTTGAAAACTGGAACACTCACTTCCGTGGTTCGATTGTTCGGGAGCCGAACTACAGTCCCCAAGTACAGTTGCTGTAGCTGGAGTGAAAGTGGAGGCTTAAGGTGCAGCAGAAAGTATAGCTTTGTTAACTGGGCAATAGAATGATATTTATATAGCATTCTCACTTGCTGTATAATCCTAGGAGGGTTTTGATCCTTGAAGTCCTTGGCAGTTGAAGTCCTTGCCATCAGTTGAGCTGAGGCATTGCAATGTATTGTTTCCATTCTGGACCAGGCCCTTGATGTGGCAGCCCCTTTACATCATTCCAAGCATGATGGATTAGATCAAGAAGCATCTCCCATTCTTTAAGGCCATCCCAGCAAGCTGCCCACACTGAAGGAAATGGAAAACTCCTGCTCCATTGACTCAGTTCCCTGTTGACTTTAATGAGCATGGGCACCAACTTGATATTTGTTTCAAGGGGTCCCAGCCCCCTCAGTGCTGAGGGGGCCAGTCGTGTATTGCGCACACACAACATCACATGCAACACGCATCTCAGCTTCAGCGCTCGGCTCCACCAGAGCACTTGGCCTCCTCCAGAGGACATGACTTTGTGCACATTCTGCATGTGATGTCACAAGCATGCAACACACCTGTGATATCACACACGCACAATGCGCCCTGGACCCCCTCAATCTTGGGGGCAACCTGGCCCCTGTAGAATAATAGCACTGTAGAGTTGGAATGCAAGAATCTTTCTCCCAGTGTGGGACTTTAAACCCCCTACCCACCATGCTCTACTGACTGATGAATGCAGAGGTGCCATCCTCCACTGAAAGCCCTACACAACACTTCCCTGTTTATATCAGCCCACCCTCATGCACAAGGCTCAGCGGGTTGAATCCTGGTCTCATTCGCTGGATGTCAGAGGTCAAATATCAACAGTTTGATGCAAGATTACCTGTTGGATGACCAACACTCGTCTCCCCAATTCCATAACTGTAAAAGAGTGATTACAGAGACTTATCTGACAACGGTATTGTGCAATTATTAGAGCGGGGAAAATATCGCTATGAGCTTTCAGTGACAAAACAATTACATCCAGTCACTCTCATAAATACTGAGTTGGAGACAAAGACTTATGAATGGGAAGGGATAATTGTTATTAAACAGAGAACTGGTTCCGTCATCACAATGTGTTCAGCGGCATTCCGTTTCAGATACAGGACTCCTCTTGCCATCCCTAGGTCAATAAGGGATCAGAAGCTAGTCTCATGGTCTACACCAGCCTTCCAGGCATTTTGGACACCAGCTGCCATCAGCCCCAGGCAGCATGGCCAATGGTCAGAATGATGGAAGCTGTAGCCCAATAACATGTGGAGGGTGCCCATTTGGGAAGGCTGGCCTACACCCATATATGTGATATACGTTTACAAGAAGCTGTATGACGTCTTTCACACTTGCACATTTCCAGGAGAACTTCTTGCCATTTCAGAGCCTCTCCTTTGAAAGTCCTCTTCCTCCCTGCCCACCGCTATACCCTGCCCCTCCCTTACACTTTGTGAGACAAAGGCAGCAGCTGTTTCCCAGGCCCTTGACCAGTGGTTCTGCCAGATTAACATATCCATGTATATATATATTTATGCCGGCGAGAAGGAGGGAAAGCGCGACTTTGACTTGGTGCCTAAATTTCCTGCTTCCAAAGCCCAGCTGGATAGCAGGAGTTATAACAGAAAACAGCAGCACAATTAGTTCGGAGTTCTGTAGCTGTCTGCAGCAGACTGCTTGCTCCTATCTCTCTATAGGTGGTCTCCCAGTTCATCAGTTCATAAATAAGTAATTTGAAATGTGTTCCTGGGGGAAATTTCCCTCCTTCTCTCCTGAACAGACTGTACTCATCAGTTTTCCTGTTCTCAAGGTACCCGGTGTTCTCATTTATAATGGCCAGAGGAACTGTGCTGTTCTAATTCCTGCTTCATTACATCTCCTAATGCTTGTTTTCAACAGCTTCACAACTCCACATTTTCTTTATATATTGATAAAAAAAACTCTTTGCATATATTATTTATTGGCACTTTCATGTTAGCTTTACTGCTGATTTAAATGGAATATTTTTACATACCAAGTAAGTCTGTGAAGTTAGGTTTCTGGTCTGAGGGTTAGAGATTTCAATTTCCATGACGGCACCAGTCACTTCGAGGGGAGAACAGAACAACGAGGAAGCAGAATTGTTGTTGCCGGACCATTCCCTTCCACTCTCATCTGGCGCCTTCATCTTGGGCTCTGCTGCCTTCCTGGGATGCTTGCCTGCTGGACAACACTGGCCACAACTGGTAAAGGTACGAAGAAGACAGCAACAAAGGAATATATGGCATGTAGGTAAAAATAGCACATTCCCATTCCCACCTCTGCAATAAAGACGCTGAAAACAGTGCACTGGGGCTATAGAGACTCTGGCTTTTTCATGCCTTTTCAGAAGTGGCTTCAGCAGCTGCTGAAATACCTGCCTCTGGTTATCCAGATCATCTGAGTTGTTTTATTACGCATTGTCTGTGTGGGTTTGCACAATGAAGTCCATGTCTGCTGAGCATCAGTCAAACAAAGCCCCTGGATAGCTCAATTGGTTAGAGTATGGTGCTGATAACACCAAGGTTGCAGGTTCGATCCCCGTATGGGATAGCTGCATATTCCTGCCTTGCAGGGGGTTGGACTAGATGATCCTCAGGGTCCCTTCCAACTCTATGATTCTATGAAAGGGGGAGGTCGAGCACCCTCACTGAGCCACCACTGCTGGGTAATAATCAGGTTGGGGATGGGATCCCAGTTTGGGCCTTGCAGGCACCACATCTGTGGTCTCTAGCCTCTTCCACAGAATCATGATCTGGACATGTACAGTGAGCACCCATGGAAAAGCCATGACTGTGCTTTAATTTTATGTCACCATAGGGCACAGAATTTGTCCAGCAGTGTGGCAATTTCAGTAGCTTTCAGTAGTCCAAGAGTGTTATAAGCAAGGTATCATTTCTTATGAGGTGTAAGTTGTGCTTTTGAATAACCATTTGGAGGGTCCGAAAGTGGCTGTCTAATACGAAACACAAATTCCACAGTCATCAGGAATGCATTGAAGGGCCATAGAAATTTAACCATAGTATGTGAATACTAGAGCTGCAAGCTTTCATCATATTAATCTGTTATTTCCTCCTAATGCTGAGAAGTCGTGTGTGTTTATTGAATTTTCTCTTAGATTTCCTTCAGTATGTCAAAAATTGTACCTATACTGAAGTTTGGGGCATATGTAAACATAATCAGTCAATTTATCAATCAATTTAAAGGCAGGTGATTAAGCAGCTAATAATTCCTTAATAGAATCACAGTATAATCCTTTTTGTGCCTACTGAGAAGTAAGTCTCCTTGGGTTTTATGGGATTTAATGTCAAGTAAGAGGGTATAGGATTGCAGCCTCAGAGCCCTAGAGATTTTAAGCCTACAATTCTAAACATACATGCTAGGGAATAAGTCCCATTTAACACAGTCGGACTTACTTCTGAGTAGGTCCATGCTATGATTGTGGTGTTAGTCAAATGCCTGATTCTCTTTAAAGCTTTGACTGTACCTTTAATTATAGCAACATATTTCAATGATGATGAAGATGATGAACAATAATTTCTCTGCCTCTCTTTTTGTCCATTTGAGCTTACCTTCCATTGGGCTTGGTGGATATGTCAGCAACAGTCCTAATGATGATGTCTGTATTCACCTTAAACTGCATAGTACTAAGTTAGGGATAGCCAATGTTGTGTGCACCTGACCATTGGCCATGCTGGCTGGAGCTGATGGAGATTGTAATCCAGCAGCATCTGGGGGTGCTATGTTGGTTATCTCTGCACTAAGCAGTAGTTAGTAGTTGCATAGGGAGAACCGCCTTTTAAACAAGTAAAGAGGATGAAAAATCTGTGGCATATGAAAATCTTTTCTAAGTCCCCTGAAAAACTGGGAAATAAACAGTAATAATGATGACTAGCATTGATTATTTTCACTAAACCACCACTAAAAGGCTTAATATGAATATGGGAGTACAGTGGTACCTCGGGTTAAGTACTTAATTCGTTCCGGAGGTCTGTACTTAACCTGAAACTGTTCTTAACCTGAAGCACCACTTTAGCTAATGGGGCCTCCTGCTGCCGCCACGCCACCGGAACACAATTTCTGTTCTCATCCTGAAGCAAAGTTCTTAACCCGAGGTACTATTTCTGGGTTAGCGAAGTCTGTAACCTGAAGCGTATGTAACCTGAAGTGCATGTAACCCGAGGTCCCACTGTATTTTGCCTTTCCAGACAAATGGAAAAACAAAACACAGTATTCTAACCTCGCATGAAATAAAATAAAACAACAAAATGGGGGGTGGAATGAATCAGGAAGCAGAAACTGACTCAGTGATAACCATGCCTCTTTAGCAGTACAGGGGTCTGTTGCGTTTTTCACAGAGGTAGGGGAGCAAGATGACTTGTTTTCAGGTTGCAGCAATTTTCAGTTGAGATTAATTCAATGTGCGCATGCAGGGATACTGTCAGTGAGTGAGAGCATTGCACAATTGGTTCCTAACAAATCTTTTGGACAACCTGATTCTGAACATGCTTAGAATTGGCAAAAAAAAAAAAGAGCAGCTCCCCTTTTACACACATAGGCATGTGTGCGTATACGTACACACACACACACACACACACACACACACACACGGCTCTTCTTTCTTATACCCCCAGCTCATTAGTATGCATCTGCTCCCTCATCTCAGCGCCTGCTGTTACCCCCACAGCACATTCTAGGCAAAGCAGGAGAATGGCTGATGGAAGAAGGAATGCGCAAGGGGTTACTTTGCCCCAGGACCCCTTATCTAAAGTCCTCCTCAAAAGAGGAAATGAGTTGATTTGCATTTTCCTACTGAAGCATGCAGAGTGGTGGAGGAAGGTTTCTTGTTACATTATACCATATTCCTGGGTTTGCCCCCAGGCCCTGCTCGCAGGCGCTCCACAGCTCAGAAAACACCTGTATGGCTCCCATTAAAATACACGCTTCAGACAAATCTTTTCAGAGGCTTTCAAAAGACATAGACTAATATTTTTCCTTGCTTGCATGTATTTTCTTTTTTCCTGGTGCCGAAGGCAGAAATTAACCATTTGATTCCCATGTTCTTTCTTGCCCCTCAGAAAATGTTCCTACAAAGACTTCGGCTATAGGCTGAGCCAAAGCAGATAACTTCCTTCTAAGCAAAACATTTGGGAAATGGGCTCCTAGTAAGGCTATTGTAAGGCAAGTCTACATTTTTACTATTTGCCGAAACTGTAACACACAAACACACACTCACACACAGGGAATCCTGTATTCTTCTATAATTATATTTTCTTTTCAAAAGGTTGCTGGAAACTTATCCCAGACTAACTTTGCTCCAATTTTTGAAAGGTTTTTTTTAATGCTTTAAAAAATACATTAAAACCAAGACAACTTTAAACACACACTCATACAAAGCCTGAATTTTTAAAAAGTGAAAAATGCACATTTTTGCCGGATTTTATCCTGTCAATGACAGATTTGGCAGTGTTAATTTCAATTAGTCTATTTGTACAAAATGGTGATATGCTCAATGTGTTGTTGCCTGTACCCTTTTATATATATATATATAATGAGTAAGAGTGGGAGAGATGCAGTTTGTCTGACCACACCAGGTGGCTGCACAACTCACTTTTTGCAGAAACAATAGGAAACTAATACAGAACTCCCCCGAACTCGTTGTGACCTCACCCATCTCCATCCCAGTGAGCGCAGCCCTGCGGACACCAAGAGGGCCCTGCTTTCACTCTTTCTGGCCCCGCCCCTTATGCTGCTGCTGCTGCTGCTGTAGAAGGATCCTCAGGGCTGGGTTATGCTTTGAATGAGCCAGCCATGAACATGAGCATCCTGCCCCCAGCTAGTCTCATATGGCGTTTTCTATCTTCAGCCTAGCATGTGCCCAAATAGGATCCCACCAATGCTCACGAGCTGGAGTTTCTTGTGTTAACGGAAGAAGAACTTTTTTTATTATTAAAAAATAAATAAATGAGCAGATCAACTCTTGCTCTTTCTCTCTGACATACGTGCATACATTTCTTTTTTCTTTTTTAATCCCCAGATAGAAACAATCATTCTACCTGTAAAAAGAAAAAAGAAGGAGGGGAAGGGAAGCTACTTTCCTCCTTTCTTCCCTCCTTTCTGAACATATAGCATAACTGTAAAGGCTAATTATGAAATAATGTTTAAGCCTTTGGGACTAAGACAGGAAGTTACAAGAATGCGTTAAACTCCCACTGCAGCAATAGAAGAATTTGATTAACTAAAGCAACAGAAGCATTGGTGGAAGTTTTCAATAAAGCAAAGTATTCAGAACCCTTCTCTCTCCCTCCCTCCTTCCCTCAAATAAACCCTTGTTATTGATATGCTACGCACAAGCATTTCTATTATTCAGACCAATTATGCAATAAAATTTAGAATTCAGCGTCTGCATACCTTTCTTGTCCCTGGTGCTGAAATCTACTGTGGATGCTCAGGTAGCAGCTGCATCTGGGAGTGCTTTTGTCCAGCTTAGGCATCCATTCCTGATGAGGTCAGGCCCATCCACTATGACACATGCCATAATTAGCCATCTGACAGGATTATCACAATACAAGGTATGCTGGCGCTACCTTGAAACTGTGTTGGGTCCAAATGCAATAGTAAATACAGTGGTACCTCGGGTTACATATGTTTCAGGTTACATACGCTTCAGGTTACAGACTCTAACCCAGAAATAGTACCTCGGGTTAAGAACTTTGCTTCAGGGTGAGAACAGAAATCGTGCTCCGGTGGCATGGAAGCAGTGGGAGGCCCCATTAGCTAAAGTGGTGCTTCAGGTTACGAACAGAACTCCGGAACGATGTAAGTACTTAACCCGAGGTACCACTGTAGTAAATGCATCATATTACACCTGTCCTGAAAGTTTAGATGGGCTTCTGATTTAGTAAACAGAGAACTGGTTTTGTCCCATGCCTGCTTGAATCTGCTGCACCAGTTTCTGTTCTTAATATACCGTATTTTTCACTCTATAGGGCACACCGGACCATAGGGCACACCTAGTCTTTTTGGGGAGGGAAATAAAGAAGAAAAAAAATCCCCCCCCAGTCCCAAAGAGCAAAGAAGCCAAGACAGCCAACGGGATCCATCCCGCTGGCTGTCTTGGCTTCTTCTTTAGCCACGCACAACCTCTCCAGCCAGGAGACGCTGCGCGTGGCTTTGGCAGAAGCCAAGACAGCAAGCGGGATGGATCCCGCTCACTGTCTTGGTTCATTTTTAGCCGTGGGGCTGGGTCCGAGAGCGGGGGCGAGGTTGCGCACAACTTCGCCTTCGCTCCCGGAGCTTGCTGCTATCCGCAAGCCTTCTGAGCCCGGAGAGAACTCCCGCCAGGCTTCCCGGGCTTGCGGATATCTGCCCGAAGCCCGGGGTGCGCTGTGCAGCGCTCCCTGGGCTTCAGGATGCAGGCTGCTATCTGCAAGCCTGGGGATAGCTTCCTGGGGATAGCTTCTGACCCCTCTCACTCTCCAGGCTTCAGCGAAAGCCTGCATTCACTCCATAGGACGCACACACATTTCTCCTTCATTTTTGGAGGGGGAAAAGTGCGTGCGTCCTATAGAGCGAAAAATACGGTAGTGTATTTTTGGAAAGTATTGTATTTTGTAGTGGTTGTTAGCAACCCTGTGTGACTCCTAAGCAATGCTTTTCTTCTAGAAAAAAATATGTGTTGGTCGCCATGAAGTTGTTACATTAAGTGCCATACTTCTAACCAGTGCTTTTCTTCTAGAAAAAATGTGCTGGTACTGTGTACACTTGGGTACCCCCAGAAAAAAAGCACCGCTCTCAAGCACTAGAAAGGTGAGATACAAATTCCTGTATAAATCAAAACAAACGAAAAGCCAGATTTGCCACTGAGTAGACACATAACAGGGTGCATACACCCATAGATAACCCATGCATCTATGTTATACAAATGTTTGTTGCATTCCCAGGTTACAAATGATCTGTACCAGAATGATAGTTTCATAAACTCTGTCAAATTGGGATGGAATGGAGTTTATCCCATCTTTAGTTTGTGGGTTTAGAATCATAGAATCATAGAATCATAGAGTTGGAAGAGACCACAACGGCCATCGAGTCCAACCCCCTGCCAAGCAGGAAACACCATCAGAGCACTCCTGACATATGGTTGTCAAGCCTCTGCTTAAAGACCTCCAAAGGAGGAGACTCCACCACACTCCTTGGCAGCAAATTCCACTGTCGAACAGCTCTTACTGTCAGGAAGTTCTTCCTAATGTTTAGGTGGAATCTTTTTTCTTGTAGTTTGGAACCATTGCTCCGTGTCCGCTTCTCTGGAGCAGCAGAAAACAACCTTTCTCCCTCCTCTATATGACATCCTTTTATATATTTGAACATGGCTATCATATCACCCCTTAACCTCCTCTTCTCCAGGCTAAACATGCCCAGCTCCCTTAGCCGTTCCTCATAAGGCATCATTTCCAGTTTGTCAGTGTCCTTCTTGAACTGTGGTGCCCAGAACTGGACACAGTACTCCAGGTGAGGTCTGACCAGAGCAGAATACAGTGGCACTATTACTTCCCTTGATCTAGATGCAGTACTCCTATTGATGCAGCCCAGAATTGCATTGGCTTTTTTAGCTGCCGCATCACACTGTTGGCTCATGTCAAGTTTGCGGTCAACCAAGACTCCTAGATCCTTTTCACATGTACTGCTCTCAAGCCAGGTGTCACCCATCTTGTATTTGTGCCTCTCATTTTTTTTTGCCCAAGTGCAATACTTTACATTTCTCCCTGTTAAAATTCATCTTGTTTGTTTTGGCCCAGTTCTCTAATCTGTCAAGGTCGTTTTGAAGTGTGATCCTGTCCTCTGGGGTGTTAGCCACCCCTCCCAGTTTGGTGTCATCTGCAAATTTGATCAGGACGCCCTTGAGTCCATCATCCAAGTCGTTGATAAAGATGTTGAATAAGACCGGGCCCAAGACAGAACCCTGTGGCACCCCACTAGTCACTCTTCTCCAGGATGAAGAGGAACCATTGATGAGCACCCTTTGGGTTCGGTCAGTCAGCCAGTTACAAATCCACTGAGTGGTAGCATAGTCAAGTCCACATTTTACCAGCTTCTTTACAAGAATATCATGGGGCACCTTGTCAAATGCCTTGCTGAAATCAAGGTAGGCTACATCCACTGCGTTCCCTTCATCTACCAGGCTTGTAATTCTGTCAAAAAACGAGATCAGGTTAGTCTGACATGACTTATTTTTCAGAAATCCATGCTGACTATTGGTGATCACAGCATTCCTTTCTAGGTGCTCACAGACTGTTTGCTTAATGATCTGCTCCAGAATCTTCCCTGGTATTGATGTCAGACTTACTGGGCGGTAATTATTTGGGTCCTCTCTTTTCCCCTCTTTGAAAATTGGGACATCATTTGCCCTCCTCCAGTCTGCCGGGACTTCGCCTGTTCTCCAGGAATTCTCAAAGATGACTGCCAGTGGTTCTGAGATCACATCTGCCAGTTCTTTTAATACTCTTGGATGCAGTTCATCTGGCCCTGGAGACTTGAATACATCTAAACTAGCCAAGTATTCTTGTACTATCTCCTTAGTTATTCTGGGCTGTGTTTCCTCTGCTGAATCATTTGCTCCAAATTCTTCAGGTCAGGCATTGTTTTCTTTATCGGAGAAGATTGAGGCAAAGAAGGCATTGAGGAGTTCAGCCCTTTCTGTGTCCCCTGTTTACATTTCACCATCTTCTCCTCTGAGTGACCCCACTGTTTCTTTGTTCTTCCTTTTGCTACGAACATACCCATAAAAGCCTTTTTTGTTGCTTTTAACCTCTCTAGCAAGCCTGAGTTCATTCTGTGCTTTAGCTTTTCTGACTTTGTGTCTACACGTGCTGGCTATTTGTTTGAATTCCTCTTTAGTGGTTTCCCCCCTTTTCCATTTTTTGTACACATCCTTTTTTAATCTTAACTCAGTTAAAAGTTCTTTAGATAGCCACCCTGGCTTCTTTAGGCACCTTCCATGTTTCCGTCTCATTGGTATTGCCTGAAGTTGTGCTTTTACTATCTCCCTCTTAACAAACTCCCAGCCATCATGAACTCCCTTTCCTTTTAGTATTACTGTCCATGGGATCTCACCCAGCACTTCCCTAAGTTTTATGAAGTCGGCTTTCTTAAAGTCAAGAAATTGAGTCCTAGTATGCTTGGCTGCTCCTTTCCGCTGTATAGTAAACTTCAGAAGAGCATGATCACTCGCGCCTAATGATCCTTCCACTTCTACCCCACTAACCAGGTCATCAACATTGGTTAGGACCAGATCTAAAATGGCTGTTCCTCTTGTTGCTTCTCCCACTTTCTGGACAATGAAGTTGTCTGCAAGGCCAGTGAGGAATCTGTTTGACCTTATGCTCTTGGCTGAGTTTGACATCCAGCAAATATCCGGGTAATTGAAGTCCCCCATTACTACTATCTCCCTTCCTTTTGCATGCTTGGCCATCTGTTCTAGGAAGGCATCATCTATGTCCTCCGTTTGGCTTGGGGATCTATAGTAAACTCCCACAATGAGGTCCCTGTTATTCTTCTCTCCCATAATTTTGACCCAAATGCTCTCACTTTGGCTTTGAGGTTCTAAATCTTGGATCTCTTCACAGGTATACACATCCCTGACATATAATGCCACTCCTCCTCCTTTCTTGTCTGGTCTGTTTCTCTGAAATAGATTGTATCCCTCCATTATTACATTCCAATCATGGGACTTATCCCACCAGGTTTCAGTGATGCCTATTATGTCATATTTAGTTTGCTGTACCAAGAGCTCAAGCTCATCTTGTTTATTTCCCATGCTTTGCGCATTAGTGTACAGACATTGAAGTCCATTAATCATTCCCCCATGTCTCTTATTTAAGGATTTTTTCCTCCCACCACTAGGTCTGCGTGCTGTTTGCTCCATTTGGTCTATGACATTTGGATGATCATCTTCATCAATTGATAGACTCCTACCTTCAGGAGCACTGTCTCCCTCCCCCACATTAGTCAGTTTAAAGCCCTCCTGATGAGGTTTCTGAGATTTTTGGCAAAAACATTCCTCCCAACCGTTGTGAGGTGCAGCCCATCGCTTGCCAGAAGTCCATCTTCAAGAAACTGCAGTCCGTGATCTAAGAATCCAAACCGTTCCTGTTTACACCATTTGCGAAGCCAGCTGTTCACTTCCACTATTTTTCAGAGCTTGCAGGGCAGCAGCTGAAGAAGGAGCAAAAAAGGTTTTCTTGTGTGTGTGTGTTTCTTGTGGCTGATTAGCTGCTCTCCCTGTGCAAAGGTCAGAGGGGGCAGGGTTTCTGTTGAGGCAGGTGATTAGCTGTGGGAGGAGCTTATCAGAGCTTGCAGGGCAGCCAAACTTGTGTAATTGACCGACAGGCATTACAACTGAGATGAACCATGACAAATGTAATCGACGTAAAACAGCACATGATCAGGATTTGCCAAACCATGGCAGGCAGTTATTAGACCTGCCTCAGCCTGCTAGCTGCCTTCTCCTTCCAAAAGTGAGAAAGAACGGTAGCAGTTACACCTGCCTCGTTTCAAGCCAATCTTTATGGAAAGCAGGAATGGTTGGGCTGAAGCTGCAATGGCTGCTGTGACCCCACAAACTGTGGACTCTGGGAACAGTGGACTTCACACAAAATGTAAGTGCTCTTGAGTCTCTATACAATAGAGACTCATTATAAAAGTAAGCTCTGACCCACAAAGTCCAGTTCTCAAATACTCACAGGCAAACCCTCAAACCAGATGAGTTTGGTGTCAAAGCATCTACCAAATTTAGTGAGTGTACTTACTCCAACCCTCATTTTGTAGTGTCTATATTCTCCAGATATTATGTGGCAGGCACAGAGGGGGTGCCAGGGTTGAGGAGGGCCAGGGCAAGGTCCAAGGTGGCCACTGTGCCACCCTGGAGTCTTCTTGTCTTTCTTTCTTCCTAACTTTTGTACTAGTGTGCTGGGTATGCTGCAAACCAAAGGAGGGCCAAGAGGCATTCTGGGAAAATGAGGATGGTTGGAAGCTACAGCAATTGTTTCCATTTGTATTACACTGTTATAGGTAAAGAGAGAACAGTTTTAAAAGGAAGGATGTCTGCAAGGAGTGTCAGCCCCTGTCAACCTGGTATTTGCCTAAGCATACCAGGTGCTGTTGCCAGGCCAGGCCAGGCCAGGCCAGCCACACGATAAAATGGCAAGCCTGTGGTAGGAGCATGGAGGGAACATTAGTTGTACTGAAATCCAATACAAAAGTAAACCAGCATCCATGGCCCCTCTTCTCTAAGAGAAAGCAGAGCCAATGGTTGTGTCAGAAACTAGCCTGTCTAAGCTAGTGTTTGACATCTTCAAAGATAATATCTCAGTGGTGGAATCTCTACAATCTTTGAAGATTTCAAATGTTATACATGTTAAAGAAAGCACAGATTGACCGGAGGCACACAACAAGACTGACTCAGCTCCTGCAGACTCTGCTCTGTCATGTGTATAACACTGGTATGCGAGATCAATTCATCTGGGATGCTAAGGCAACTTTAGCATGGAAATGGGGTTATCCCCTCCTTTGCATAAAAATCTTCAGCAGGGTAATACACAAGCTACAGTTCAGTTCAGGAGAATTTAATGCAACATGAACTGATGTTAAATAAAGTGGAAAAATAGAGGTTTGCTAAAGTATTTATTTAAATGAAGCACACCCGCTCCATGGCATTACTGCATAAATGTGCAAGCAAACATCAGCAAGGCGGGGGTTTTTTCAATTAAAAAATGAAATTTTTTACATCTTGGAAAAAGAAATGCCAGCATGGCGATCCAAAATAGGTTAATTGTACTAGGTTAATTTACTCGTGGTGTACTGAGTATGTGAACCTTTAACTTACACTGGCAGAATGGAAGTGTTATTCTATATATTCTGCTCTATCTAAGCTATCCTATTTATTCCACTTTATGTAAAGGAGATTTATTAGATTAGGATTAGATTTCTTAAAAAAATAAAATAAGAATTTTTCTTTTGTACATCAGTTGTATGGAACAAAGGTAACAACTGGGCTTGCTGGTCAGAAGGCAGTTCGAATCCCTGCGACGGGGTGAGCTCCCATTGCTCTGCCCCAGCTCCTGCCCAACATAGCAATTCTAAAGCATGCCAGTGCAAGTAGATAAATAGGTACCACTGTGGCGGGAAGGTAAACAGCATTTCCGTGTGCTCTGGTTTTCGTCACAGTGTTCCTTTGTGCCAGAAGTGGTTTAGTCATGCTGGCCACATGACCCAGAATTCTGCCTGCAGACAAACACTGGCTCCCTCAGCCTGAAGCGAGATGAGAGCCACAACCCCATAATCACCTTTGACTGAACTTAACCATCCAGGAAGAAAACAGTTCCATAAGAACGTAAGAGCCCTTTTGTATCAGGTCCATGACCCATCTAGTCCAGCATCCTCTTCTCACAGTGGCTGACCTATGGAAAACCTGCAAACAGGATTCAAGCACAAGAGAACTCTCCCCTCTAGTGGTTTCCAGCAACTGATATGCAGAAGCATGGCTGCCTCCAGCTACAGAGGTAGGGCCTAGTACTGTGTAGGTTTCTGGTCATTGCATGCAATTGTTCCTTTTGCACATTCTTCACTCTGTGTGTAGTTAAACTACGGAACCTGCTCTCACGAGAGGTAGTGGCGGCCACCAAGTTAGATAGCTTCAAAAGTAGTTTTGATAAGTTAACAGATGATAAGGCTATCAATGGTGACTGGCCACGAGGGCTACATTCTGCCTTCACGGTCAGAGACAGAACGCCTCTGAGCATCAGTTGATGGGGATCACAGATGGGCAAGGTGAAGTTGTGCTCAGGAACTGCTTGTGGGCTTCCCAAAATGCATCTGATTGGCCACAGTAAGAAGAGATGCTGGACTAGTCATTGGCATGATCCAGCAGGACTCTTCTTTTGCCTTTGGCCATGGTTGCTGGTACTGATGGAGTTGTCATCTAACAACATATAGAGGGCACCACGTTGGCTACTGCACCCAGAACAGTTGACCAGCCAAGCAACTTCCTTTGGTTTTTTGTAGTTCTCCCCTGAATGACTAACATATAGGTTTCTTTCTCCTTTCTTTCTCCTTTTCTAATAAATACTTGTCCCTTTCCCAACAACTTCCACAAGATTTGACATATTTTGATTATTAGTACCCCAGGCTCCAAAGCAGGAGTTGTAATACCAGTTTCCACGGATGCTAACATCTGTGTGCAGTGTATAAATTTTAAACATTCCAGCCTTGCAGCCGTTACTAGTGGGGGTGTTTGATTGTATAAATACTCTAAGGGCTGCTTCTGCATGCAACAGCCAGGAACTTATATCTTGGAAACAGTCAGAAAGTCAGTTCTCAAAACCTGATCTGTTCTGGTTGGTTCTCCTTACAAAGAATATCAAAAAGTTGGGAAAGGTAAAGAAAGGGACAAGGAAGGCTGCAATCTTATACTCGCTTACGTGGGCCTAGACCCCAGATAAGTTTACTTCTGAGTAGACATGCATAGATATTGCACTACAAAATGATAAAGTGGTAACAACAGGGGTGAGGAGTCTGTAGTCATCCAGAGTGTAGTTGGACTCTGCCTCCCGTCAGCTCCAGCCATCATGGCCAACCGTTGGAGAAGCTGGGAGATACCACTCAGCAACATCTGGAGGGCCAAAGGTTATCCTCCCTGGATTAGAGCATCAGCCCTACAAGAAAAGGCTACGAGACTGATATTTCTATTTACAGAAAATATGACTAGGAAAAGGCATGAACCCTGATTATACCATTATGATCGATGCAAAGAGAGTGACTATGTTAGAGTGACAATGCAAACAGATTCCAGAAAAAGTCACAAGACGTTCAAAGGCTGCATACACACCATACATTAAAAGCACATGGCTTCCCCCCAAGAATCCTGGGAACCTCCCTCACAGAGTATACCTCCCTCACAGAGCTATGATTCCCAGCACCCTTTAAAACTACAGTTTCCAGGTTTTTGTGGGGAGGAAATGTACTTTAAACGCACAGTATGTGTGCAGCCGAAGCACATCTGGGTCCTTCCAGCATCACACAAAATATGTTATCTTACAACGTGAGCAATGATGTTTATCAGGCACTGGGTGCCTGACTTTGGAAGCCAGAGGAGAAAATAACAGAGCTTAATGAGTACTTTAGACAGGATTTGAGGCTTTTTAGAAGGGTTGTTCTTTCTCCCTTGCCGGATTTACAGACTGATAGAGTGAGGTCTGCCTCCTCTATACAGAGAGGAAAGGAATGGCCCTGCTCCAGCGCCTGACATTCCTGTCCCTTCCTCTGCACCATCTCCACCCACACTCTGGGAACTGACTGCCGGGACTATCAAACTTTGGAGACGCACCAGCTTATACCACAAGCATAAAGAGGGAGAGAAAAATACTTCTTTTTATTTGCCGGTATTTCCAGCTTACTTTAAATCTGCCGTCAGATTGCATCAACCAGAACCCTTTTATGGGAGCTTTCCCATCCATTTTTTACTTCGTCCCCTTCAAACGAACTTTCTTCCTCCCTGTTATAAAATTAATTTTATCCTCTTTGTTCATTTCCCTAATCTGCAAATTACATCCTCCTGTAGCCTGATGACTTATACTATTGGAAAAACAGACCTCCTATATATCCCCCACAAAACTCTGCTTCCAGTTTGAATATTCTTTGTATTATCTTGATGACCTTAATCTCTTCTCTTTTTTCCTCCCCTGCTGCCCTTTCAAGGAAGAAGTCAGCACACTAGCAACACTCGGGCATCTTGGTCACAGAAGAAAAGACAGAGGGAGGAAAGGAAAATAGAGAGTTTTGGTTGCTGCTGTCTGTGCAGCCTTTGAGCTTGCTTGCTCCTTTTCTTTGCAATTGCTTTCCTCTCCATTGAACCCCCACCCTCCAAAAAAAGTGAGATGAAACAAAACCATGATAGGGTGGCCGATTACAAATCAAATGAACTACCCTCCTCTACGTAATCTCTCCTTTCCTATTAGAAAGGGCCATGGATACGATCAGTCCAGTAGCCAGAGACTGATGATTCAGGAACTAGTGGCTAATATAGCAGGAGGATGCTAAACTTGCTCTGTGATATCTTTGGAAGAGGGGGATGTTTCCACTGACCAGTCAGCCTTTCTCAACCTTGGGTCCCCAGATATTTAGAGACTACAATTCCCATCATCCCTGACCACTGGTCCTGTGAGCTAGGGATCATGGGAGTTGTAGGCCAAAAACATCTGGGGACCCAAGGTTGAGAATCACTGAATAGTCAACGTTTCCAAACTGAGATTATTATCATGAAACTGCCTATGCCATCTATTCCATGGAAATAACCACTGGATCAAAACATTTCCTTGCATTACCCTCCATTTGTTTACCGATAGGGGAAAGAAGGCACATTTTTCATCCTTTCAATGAACATTTGAAGATGGGGTTGCAGCCCCCAGCAGTGGTTGTGCAAACATTCTACACAAATAAACACGAGATCAGGGAGTGCAAGGAAAGCTGTGAGGGGAAACACACACAACCCCAAAGCCTGGCTTAAAAAAAAAAAAGTTTGGTTCTGGGGACGTGCAATGACATGAAAACAATGCAAACATTATACTTCTTGTGGAGATCAAATGCAGAGATTCACAAATCTGGAAGGCAGCACATTAGATTAGAAGAATGGCAACAGAGCCACATAACCCATTTGCAGACCTTAAAAGGCATCAAATGGCTTGCAAAACAATAAAGAGTTGTCTCATTGACCAAAAAGGCATTTGGTATTCAGAACAGATTTCCTTTTACAAAAGATATTGAATATATATATAATATCAGGAAGAACATGCTGACAGGAAGAGCTGTTTGACAGCGGAACAGACTCCCACAAGAGGTGATAGACTCTCCTTCCTTGGAAGTTTTTTAGCAGAGGTTGGATGGCCATCTGTCATGGATGAGCTAGTTGAGATTCCTGCATTCCATTGGGTTGAACTAGAAGACCCTCAAGGTACCTTCCAGCTTTGCAATTCTAGGATTCTACAACCCTTTACATCCTTTTCAAGTAAAACAAGAGCAACCCCCCTATTGATGAGGGTCAGGGGTAATACTTTTGCATTAGTGAGTGGCATGGTGGAGCTACATCACTCACCTGACCTTCCTCCAGCTGTCTCGGCTATATACTAGGATGGAGAGAGGGAGGGGCAAGGTGGCAGCAAGCCAATCCGGTGCTCCTGCCAGCACGATAGCACTGTGCCAACCTTGCTGCTGCCTTGCCCCTCCCATCCTGGTACGGAGCAGCAACTTAGCTGAAGGGAAGTCAGGTGAGCAAAGTGGCCCCACCATGCCATCTGCTATTTTGCTTATGACACTCCTGGTAGATGTTTGGTAAAGAAACCCAAAACATGTCAAAAACTAAGAGCTTAGAAGTCAGTGTAAGATGACAAAGGAAGTCAGACTTGGCTTACGCTTATATGTGTGAATGAAAACCAGCAGATAACATGCATCTGGCTGAAAAGTGAATGCATATTAAGTGCTTTGAACTCTTGAGAGTGTTATCCAAACATTTACTACTATTACTTCTGTGTGTGTGTGTGTGTGTGTGTGTGTGTGTGTATCATAAGAAACCTGTCCAGTTTTGCAATTCATCAAAGAAGTACTTTCACGCAGGGAAACTTGCAGAAATCAATAAACATGAAGACAGAGTTGATCGCTTTATTCCACAACATGTGTGAGAATTCCAGCAAGAGAAGGAACAAGGAAGGCCACATTTCTCCTATCTCAGTTTTGTCAAGTTTGCAGCGGGGAGTTTTGTGTTTTGGTTTTTGCCATAAGTCTTTTGTGCTCTTAGTTTCTATGACGCGCCAGAGTTCACCTCAGCATCCATCTCCCTACCTGAAACCATCGCTTCTATAAAACCAATGGTGACACCAGGGGAAAATGATTCGGGGGAAGAGAAGAGAGCAAAGAAGAGGCAGAGTGTATTTCTAGGTGGTCGAGTTGTGCCCCACATGTTGAGTTCTGAAAGAAAAATAACCAGGTGGGGGGATCAGGTGGGGCTGCCGCTGCCCCTCTCTGGTGCCGCCCCTGCATAAAACACACACACACAAGAGAGCACTCTTGGCTATACCTAGTGGGGTTTTTTTGGGGGGGAGCAGTGGTACACATACCCCTAAGCATTTGTGATTCTAAGTTTGGGCTCATTGAGGGACAATATTTCAATATGAGTAGGAAAATGAGAGTACCTCTAAACATTTTTTTGGGGGGGAGAGAACTGGCTATACCATTCAAGAGCCAGGAAACATACAAAACATACATACAAACATTCAAAGCAAAGTGTACTCAGTTCCCAATCACTGAGGGACTCGCTGCCCCGAAAGGTCCACCAAACAATGAACTTGAATATTTGGGCTGGGCATCAACAGAGCTGGTTAAGCAAGCAGAGGATAATTTTAATATAATTGGTTATTACGAGAACAAGCTGGCCACCTTTACACCTCATTGGTTAGAATTGTGTGTGTGTGTGTGTGTGTGTGTGTAGAGAGAGAGAGAGAGAGATGGGCATAAATCACTCCAACTGAGATCAGGGGCACTTTCAAGATGTTTAATTCTGATAGAGATCGCTCTCTGTTATTAGGGTCAGCTTTAAGTATTTTGATACCCCAAGTCTTGAGGAGCAGGACAGAAATTCAACTAAATAATAACAACCCCAATAACTTAGTGTTAGTATTTAAGCTGATCTAACTTAAATTCTTTCTTCTTTGGCAGTGGCCTTGGCGTACAGAGCTTTTACCACACAAGGCAATCTCGAAACTAACTTTTGTTAGAAAGCAGCGCCATCTAGCAAGAAAAGCCAGGAATGCTTGCTCAGTCGGCAACTATAAATTAAACCCCTGAATTTGAGAATGTTTTCCAGGAACAGTCTGAAAAGCAGACTTTTTACGGGACAATATACGTGAGCATCTTGTTCTCCCTTTATCTCCTAATGGTTACATTCTGGATTTAGAAACTGCACAAATAATTGCGGAGGCTTTGCAGAGGGAAACTTTCGTTTTCTGGCCAGCTTTTGTCTTGATGGTTCAGGCTTTTTAATCTGCCAGTCCTGTTTTTACCATTGTTTTATAATGGATTGTGATATTTTAATTGTTGTGAACCACTGTGGGTAATATGACCACATTAGAACAGCAAAATAAATAAATAAAAATCTGGAGAAATAAAAAATCCTGTGAATCTGCTTTCCCTCCTTTGACTACAAACACAGTAGGTCACATTCGCACAGTATAACTAGTTATAGTAGCATCTTCTACTGATGAGGTATTGCTAGCCCTGCAACTCCAGTCAAACGTATTTCTTTTATGACTTAATAGTCGGCTGAAACTGATTTGTCAATATGTTTAATCTGTTTGTTAACTGCAGGTTATAACTGTGGATTTTTAATCAGAGCTGCCACTTGTATAAAGGAATTGATTGCTTATAACAATGGCGCCATGCCGATGCATGCCTGGAGTTCAATATTACATTTACAGTGCAACACCCTGTACGTTAACTCAGAAGTAATACCCACTATGTTCAATGGGGCTTACTCTCAGGTATACACTTGCCTACAAGAAAGCCTCCCTGAAATGAAAGGGACTTACCTCTGAATGGTCATGCAGAGGGCTGCAATGTAGGATATTTCCCCACCATGAGCTAATAATTTATCTGTGCCACTTAGCCTATTGATTGATTTCTCTCCACTAATTACCCTCAAAATATCATCCTGTCTTTGATAATGCAAATATTGAAAAGAAAAGAAGAAGACAAGGAAGTGAATACGAAGATGGTGAATGGTGTTAACCTGGCTTGATCCATATTACACTGGAATTAGCTCAGTCATATTCACTCCAAAACAAACTCAAACAAGGGCTTAACACTGTTTTATGGGCACTGGTCAATCAGGTCCATAATAGAGACTTGTTCTAGTCCATAATTAATTCACTTGAAAATTTCACATGCTTATTGCAGGCAATTTGCTTACAGGACAAAAAAAAAGGCAACATTCATTGGATCAATAATTCATCGTGAATTATCCTTGTAGCTGTGCAAAGCCTAAAACGCCTTACTGTACAGCCTTGCTGAGCTTCTGCATTGAGCCATGAACATCCTTGCTTGCTCGTATTTGTATTTTCAGCTTGCCATGTCATAAATATTTGCACACTTCCCCAATTTTCACAGCAATTAATAGTTGCATTTAATGAAACAGTTCTCTAAATAAAATCATTTTGTTTATGGATTTTACTCCTGGGAAGTCTTGCAAACCAGACTTGCCCTATCTCAAACTGTAAAGCCTACAGCAGTTCCTATCTAATTATTAGAGAATCTTAAGGCAGACATATATTTGCAAGCTAAGCTGCCTGATTCTCTGTACCACAATATATCTGTTTCCTTTAATAGTCACACTGCTCCTAAAGACCCATGTTCACAGGGTTTAGTAGTGATCATAGTTGAATGCAATCACGTGCACCCTGTAATGTTGTTTTTTCAGTCCCACTGAATTTAAGGAGCCCACTATTTCCTCTAGTGAAAGCCTTAAATGTTTAAGGCAAATCTGATGCATTTGAATTAGATATTTTCAGACTCCGGTTGAATAGATATAATCATGCCAGTAGCATGACAGTGTAACTATAGTGGTATCATACTTTGGCAGGTTGAAAATGCCCATCCTGTTAAGGCTGCCTGACACAGAGATTAATCTCCATTGGATAAACCAGGGATAGAGAATCTGTGATCTCCAATGTTGTAGGACTCCAGCTCCCTTCATCCCCAGTCTGCATTGGTCAATGGTCTTGGATAGTCTTAACAACGTCTGGAAAGGTTCCCCTTCCCTTGTATAAACAAATCATGTAGCTGGGAGTAAATAAATAGTAGTCGGATTACCCCTTTTAAACACCAGATTACACAACAAGTCATAAGAGATACGCAGAAAATGTGCCAATTATTGTAAGGCAACTATGCGGAACAGGAAGCCTCAGTCAGGAAGTCTCAGGGAGAAACTACCTATGACAACAAAGACTTTAAGGCCATGCATTAAACATTGTATTAGTCTTTCAGGGTCTCTAAAGACCCTCTGTTGAATGGCTAGGCTGTGTTGCATAGACCAGGTGTGTTCTTTCCTATTGTGTGCCATCTGCTGAGAAAGCAAATGTCCATCCTTTGTTCTCTCTTCAGCTGTGACACAGTGCAGAGATCTGGCCCACATACAATCATCTAAACAAGGCCCCACACATACAAAAACCTCCATGCCGTGCAACAGCTATCAGCTCTGGCAACTACTCATGGCCAAAGAAGCCCTCTCTTTGTTACCAGCTGCGGCTCATGCATCCTCCCCTCATGAGCCAACATTTTCTCCTTGAACAGGCAGATAGGTGGAGAAAATTGATACTGCTGGGCTGTTTTACTTCCCTTTTATTCTCTTGCTCAGTTTGTAGCACCCTGCTTGTGGTTAACGCTTAGCTGGAATGAAATATTCAACGCAGCAATAGAGAAATTAAAATAGTAATTTATTTGTCAGACAAATAAATATGAGGCACAGTGGTATATGGTTACCAAGCTCTGGCCTGGCCTCTTGCCATTCTGGCCAGCACTTATATTTCCTTAATCCAGCCCCCTTGCTCCTCCTGTGGCTGCCTCTGTCCAATCAGCCTGGTTGAAATTCCTATTGGCTGTTTGCTAGAGCCAATCACAAAAGATACACCCATTTCCTTCTTGCCCTTTTATGGAAATCAAAAAGCTATATATTCTTCTATCTATAAATGACAAATAAGTAGTAATATATCTTACATGTGTCTCAACAAGGAATCTTAATTACCAGCTCACCTCTTGCCCTCCTTGCCCTATTGCCTTCCAAAACAGATAATTAATCTTGAATTTTTATCTTATGCATATGTCAAAGATTGAGTTCACATCAACATTGAGATCTCCTTCATTTGAAGGTTTCTAAACAAAAGGCCTGACAACCATATATCAGGAGCACTCGATTGGCGTCTTCTGTCTGGCAAGGGGCTTGGCTGGTGCCTGACTTAATTTCAGGATAGTTACAACTCTTACAACTATATGAAATAAGAATCTAGCATTTCTTAAATCCTTTGCATAATTATATTTAAACTAATATATTTAATACATAAATAACCTTTTAAAAGGAAAAGAAATCTTAAAAGGATCTTAGTTTAAGAAACAAACAGCTTTAGAAAAGATTTCCCAGAAAATGTTCTTTTTCTGCCAGCTAGATGCTTTTTCACTGCTCTTGACCTTTTTTAACCTTAGGAAGAAGATATGGCTCATTTTACTATTTATCCACTCTTAATTTGTAGGGTCAGTGTAACCTTGGCTGTCAGCCTGTAATTCCCTTTTTACGACTTTGAGAATTGTTTTCTGCTATA